>NW_024104297.1:0-600000 GCF_003945595.2 Pipra filicauda
CAGCACTCAGAAAACTGCCTTGGAGAGAAATGCTCACGTTCACCAGGAACTGAACAGAACAGGCCCTTTGCACTGTGCAGCACTGTTGTGTTCTCCAGAGAAAGAGCTGTTCTCACAAGTAATTTAAGGTTTAAGATTTTCTTCTTAATCTAGAATGTTCTGTAACAACTTTCTAGACTTCAATTACAGCAAGGCTTTGTAATTTACATACTCACACAAAAAGAAATCTTCTTCTAACCTTGCATACCAAAAATGTTCTTTGCTGGGAGTGACAATGACATCGACAATATTTTCCCAGGAATACGTTTCAAATTGAAAAAATTGCAAATCCTCTGTGGAGGAATAATTTAATATACAGGCCTGATACTATTTTCCCTTGTTATGTTCCTGTAAGGCATGACAGTCACCTGCCCATTTCACATGTGGGAATGCAGGTCCAAAAAAAAAGAAATAAAAAAAATTGGGGCAGTCCTTTATCACGATGCTTTCGAGAATTGCATCAGTGTCCACCCATGTTATGCCTGAATGTGTTCTCTATTTGGAATATATTTTCCTGTGTTTCCACAGGAAGTCTGGAGCTGAGCAAGGAGCTTCATTTCTCCAAACAAATACAGTGTTTTAAGGCAACAGCCTCCATCTTAACAAAGAGCAAAAAGCAGGTCTATAATTTAAAGTATCCGACCTAAATCTGCAGCCCTAAGAACTGCAGCAAACCCATGTGCTCTGTGCCTAGAGCATAGACTTTAATTCATAGAACACGCTGAAAAGCAATTTAACACTGATATTTTAAAAACTGCCTCAGAAGAAATGTTGGGAATAAATACGAACTGCATAAATTAAATGCAGTTTCACTTCAATTTAATCTCTTACTGTCTGAAGTTGTACATTAGCAGGTAAAAGCTGTTTATTCTGGGATTCACTAGTAACAGTTCAATATGAAAGGCTGTACTCTATACAAGAACAAGTCTCCCTGTCTTTGGGAAGATTATTTCTCTGTGCTGCAGTGCTACATAGTGCCAAATCCCCCCAGTGATGGTAATACATACTGGTTAGTATACTGCAGAAAAATGTTTCACCTTCACACATCAAAGTGAGCCCGTTTGTTAAGATAGCGGGGGCTCCATACTCTCCAGAGGAGCAAGAAAATAAATACTAAAATCTTGATACGAATGGAAGCATAAAATCACTGGACAGAGGAGAGTAATTTTTATGAACAGACAGATGAACAAAAGGAAAGGATAAGCAGAGTCTGTAGATATCTAAGACTGTATGCTTAATATCTCCAGGAGCCTTTTATATTTCTACCAGCACTGGGAAGATAATTAGAAAAAGTGTTTCACAAACATTTAGGCAAGCTAGGAATCCAGACTGATGTTCACAACCTTTGGTATTTGCTTTTGATACACATTTGCCTGACAATTTGTTTGCAGCCAACAGTTCGATCTGGTGCAGTGTTTCGCACACAGGAGGATATAGATCAGGAGAGTGACAGGACAGCTCAATACAGACACTAATCAAGAGCAGACGATCCCATCGGTGGGCAGATTAATTTTGTAACATTTTCGAGGATGCAATTCACACCTACTCTTGGAGGGGCAGATCCTGAGCTTGTTAAAACTCCAATTATATAAGCAGTGGTGCATCAGTGAGATTTGTCTCTTGTTCAGCATTGAGACGCATATTTTTTTCCAGGCTTCCACACTGCTCAGTAATCTCTCGGAGCTAAGAAGTCTGACAGATCCCAACTGGCTGCCTGACACCAACTTATCAACACTGAACAAAACAAGTCAGAGTACAGCTCAAGCGCTGGCTTACACCAGAGCCCCTGAAACTTATCACCTCCTTTATCTATCCAGAATAACATTACCCTACAACCAGCCAGGCTCCTGGAAATTTATTTTGTAATAAAAGAGACAAGTGATTGCAGATATATTGCATTACATGCCCCCTCCTGCCAAAAAGGACTCTTCAATATTTAGAGAGTTAATACAGTGCTGTGTCACTGAGTCAATGAGAAAGTCACACAACAGAAAATTCTCAAGAAAAAAACTCTATTTCTATTTCTGTTTCTACTTTTAAACTGTTTAATATCCCCCTTTGTGCTTCTCCTGGACAGGTTGTGTCTGTCTGTGCTCTCCTGGGCTGGAGCAGGAACAACCTGCCCCACTCACATCACCTCCCTACAAACTTCCAGCACCATCCTGGTTCAGTAGCAGTGGATGTACATGAACAACTGAAGCACCAAGTTTAACAGACCAACAGACCATTGAATTTTCCTTTACTTTATGTTACATGAACTCCTTTGGCAACTCATTGCTCCAAGTTCAAACTGGTTCTCGGACAAGCTCTACAAAATCATCTCTTGCACTTCTCAAGCTCTGTCAATTCCCTGGTTTTTGGATTATTCACAATATAAATTCCACTTCACTTTCCAATTATCATATTTTCCTTTAATCTAGTTGTAGTGGCTGAAGGCCTCTCTGAAGCATATTAATCTATTAATCTAATTGTAGTGGCTGAGGGCCCTTCTGAAGCATATTGCTCCCAAGGTGCCCTTTTTTAAGCTTGGCAACCACATACATTTGTCCAATACAATTATTTTTTTGCAAACTTCTCCTATCTACAATATTTTCCATACCCAGTCTAGTGTTTCAGAAGTAGCACTTTTCTCTGTTCTATTTCAATGTAGTGTTTGGTGATGCTCTGAGCAAGTCCTTTGATGCGTCTCTGGCTTTTATTTTGGCTGAAGGCCCAGACTCAGAATGAAGCCCTGCAGGCAAATCTACCATAGCAAACACCACAGGAAAATGGGAGAAGCGTTTAGTGGAAGTGGCAGCCCAAGCAGCAGCACACACAGGCTATTTAATGCTTTTGCAGACGTTTCAGATGCAGCTCTCCCAGGGCAGAACAGAAACAGGAGGCTGTTATCACACCTCAAGGAAGGAGACAGCCAAGGTTACAGAATGAAGGTAAATTTTTACTAGACCTCTCAGAAAAAAAATTCTACTCTGGGATTGTGGTTATGTTAATATTGAATTTAAACAAAACAAAACAAACAAAAAGCAAGCAAACAACCAACCACAACAACAACAAAAAAACCCCAACAAAACAAAGGGGGAAAAAAACCCCAAACCAAAAACAAACAAAAAAAAACAAACACAAAAAAACCCAAACCAAAACAAACAAAACCCAAAAAAACCTTGAATATAATTTTAGCATATTTTTGACAAACGTATAAGAGACCAATACAATATCAACAAGGGAAAAAGAGGTGCCACTTGAATAAATATAGGCAAATGGCCATATGACTTATCAAACAATCAAGCCCTCAAAGGATGAGGGCCTTAGGCAATGAAGGCTCCAGCCACCAGCCAGCCATAGACCCATGCACGTGCATAGCCATTGAGAAATGTCTTAATTCTGAATGACACTTCTATCACAAAAACCCCCATGTGTTTTTATAGCACCATGTATACTAGACAGCAGGGGGAAAATGGAACAGACAGCTATTAAAAGCGTCCTTGGAACCATCATAAATACCCATTTTCATTTTTGGCTTAAAATTTCTCAAGCTTTACCATCAAAAGATGATTTATCATCTTTCATTTTTCACATTATCTGTAAATAGGTTATTCCCACTAGCATTGCTGTAAGAAACATTTGTCACAGCTGTAAGAGGAGGGAGCCTGGCTAATTTCTGGATTCAGAAACCAAGATGAATAGCCTTTCTTACCCTGCAAACAGCCCTGAACATCAGTCAAATCCTTTCTTCTGAATAAAAGTAGTATTTTGAAATCTGACAAGTACCTCCATCTTGTTTTTCACTTCATATTCTTATATTTAGAATGATCTGTGCCACTACATTTGCTACTAATTATGATGTAAGTTTGTAGAAAAGCAACTTTTTTAAACAAGTATTGTGGAAAAATATAGAACAGAGAGGTACATTGTTAAAATATTAAATAATTAATATTTCCTAATAATAAATGTTTCTCAGCTACCAGTTTAACTGGATTAACCCCTCCTCTCCTTTCTAGCTGATTAACCTTCCAGTGTGCAGAGATGTATTCTGGCTTACCTAGACTACAAACTTGTTCTAAAAGAGCATCTTTCCCAAATATTACTGGGTCCCTGCTCAGCTGATGTTACCTATTCATATCACTATGCATCACACACTGATGAAACAACACAGGTAAGAAATGAACACTACATTAAGACATCAGGAATAGACAATCTTGGAGACCTTACTGCTGATAAGAACCCTGCTTAGCAGTACTCTAAAAAAGCTGAGAAATGCTCAATGATTTGATAATCTACTGAGTGTCAGACCTTCCTCCAACACTGAAAAACTGAAAAGTGGGTAGTAAGAAGTGATTAAAATGAGGCTTCTTAAAGCTCAACCTACTGCTAATTGGTCACGACTATCCTGCAGAACTTCATTTGTGACACCAGAAGACCAGAAATTATAATGCTACTTTAATAACCTGAAAGAACTTTGCTACTAAAAGACTGAATCATTTCTTTAATATTCAACAGTACATTTACTCTGTAAATGATGAACCAGTATTTCATCAGAATGCACAATTTTAGCCAGCCAAGACTTTTCCTTCCTAAAAAAGAACAGAAATCACTGTGAGCTGAATCCCACAGTCCTCGCTCCTACAAAGCTCTCTTTGAGGTCAATGGAAAATTTGGCTATTAAAGAATGTTGAACTTTAACCTCTGGAATAACACAGCACAAATAATATTCAGTCTTGAAAATAACCTCCCATCCTAGGTCTGGAAAGATTTCAAAACAGGAGAAATAGGACATCATTTTTCTATTATCCTTTCTTTAAGTTCACTATACCTGAAAGGCTACAACTTAATCTGGCAAACCATCTCAGCCCCCTCATTCCCTGGCCCTACTTTTTGCTGCATAATTTCTTCTTTTAGGATATACAGGACCTAAAAAGACCATGAATCTAATCTAGTGAGAGTGAAGCAGCATTTCTCAGTAGACACATCAAGCACAGTTAAAGGGAATACTGTCAATAAGTTAAATGTGCTTTTCCAAACTGCAGCACCTGTAGGTGATGAAGAACAAGGAGAGAATGCAAACCAGATACCTTGCTTTTATCATTTGGGATATTTTAGGTGACCAGTATCTAAAACTACAGTGACAAAAGCTCAAAGGAAAAAAAATTGATATAACAATTGGACAACATTGGAGCTGCTAGGAATACTTACTGGGCTTTCCTATGACTCTAAACTCACATTTCATTTTATGAATAGTGTGCTCAAAAATTTTTCAACTTCAGTCATGCTTTCCTACTACTTCTGTCTACCAGTTTTCTATATCTATTAAAAGAGCTGACTCAAACTCTTACACAGCTACAATTCTGTACTCGACCCTGACAATATTCAGATGACTGTAGATTAGTTGTTTGGAAACATCACACTGACTTCAGATCAAACAGACACTGTATTCCACATTCAACTTGTCTGTGGTCTTTCTCCCTCCTCCCCGCTTCCAATATATTTTCATTTTAAGTCAGTCCCTCACTTTTATAGCTTTGGAAAACTTTCCCATGTCCTCAAAATACTTCCATTCTGCTCAAAATAATAACTTTTACTTAACGTGATAGGATAGAGCAATTTAACAACTCATTCACTCCTAACAGTCAGTTATAGGTGATTAATCTTAGTCCTATCAGGGCTGAAGAGTCCCTGAGCTCATCAGTCGACCCTTTCTAGACACCTAACCAGGGATGGGAATACATGAAATAAATGCTTGAAACAATGTAAAGGTTGGCCAGAATATTTTATGCTTCAATCAAATCTGAGTAGTTCACTAGCAGTTTACCGAAAGATCAAGTACAGAAGATATCGGTCTCCTGTCTTGCCTGGAGATCCCTTCTAATCCAGCAGACCAGGGCTGGTGGGGCTGGAGTGAAATGCCAGTCAAATGACAGTAAAATAACAGATATAGCTCATTCCCATGGAGCTGGGGCTTCCTTTAGGCTCCATTGCCTTCCCAGAGGGAGGGAGTTTTTATTATTCTTTCCCAGTTCAGCATGCAGCTGTGATTATACATTACAGATGTAAAAAACCTTCCATACTCTTTAGATAGGATGGTTCATCAAGGGTGAAATAGGTCTTTGCCTCCTTCTTTCTTTCAGAAGTGCATTTTTGCTCCAAAATTCACAGCCCTCACATTAGATCAGTCCTTTAAAAAATGCAAGACACTGAGCCTTGGTGCTGCTCCCCTGGCAGGTGATCGTACCCTCCCGGCCTTTCTTCAGATCCCTTCCTTAAATCTTGACAGAGTCAGATGAGCACACGTGGCACCAGTCCAGTCCCATTACAGGTTCTCCACGGGCACTGATGGGAAGACTGGGACACCCAGGGGCACTGTTCCCACTGACAGACCCACAGGCAGAACCTCACAAGCAGAGGAAACACTTCACCACAAGCACTGACAAAGACTCAAAAGCAAGTTGGGTTTTCATAATGTGCATTTGTGATCTTTACTTCTTCCTCCCCTGTGGCCATGTGAGACCTTGAGAAAAATACTCTGAAGAAAACAAACTTTAAACTGTAGCCTTAAATGTCAATTTTAACACTTACATTGCTTGTAATTCATTAGGGTAAATTAAAGATAAATCAAAGGGTAAATTACAGCATGAAAAATGCAAAGAAGACACAGATATGATATTATGTGACTTGTGCTCACTAAGCTATGAGTTACAGTGCTTTGAAGAATGACAATTAAATGAAAATAGTGAGAATAACATTTTTCTGGAATAAAACTATACATAAATTTAGATACATTTTACTTTTTCCTGCCTCTGTCAGCATTCTGTCCTGATGTTTTCCAGCTACTGAAGACAAAAAGTGATTTTTATTTTTTTGGAAATCAAAAAAACATAACTTGTCTATGTTACTGAATAACCTGTGATAACATGGGTGTATGTATACGGAATAAGGTTAACTCAAGAACCCAATTTCCTCACAAGAGAGGAGGAAAACAGAAAATGTAATGCACAGGTTTTCCAATTAGCTGTAAGCCAGGATAGAATTTAGGATGCTGTCCATTTTATTTTCTTAAGCAAGATCATTATTAACTCAAAATGTAGGTCCTGCTCTGGTAGCTTGTGTAGTATTACATGATTGTGAGCTGACTGGCCCTGCCTGGAATGCAGCCCTGATCTCTTACCAGTGTGCCCCCTTACAGTGTTTGAGAGTGAAATGCTTGTTTTAGCAATTTGCATAGTTGATTCAGCCTGTAGTACGGAAAGGAAATTCCCATTTTCATCCTCAATAAGGAAAAGACTTGTTTTTCTTGGAAAATACTTTTGATTATATAGAACCACCCTTGAGGTTTGACATCAGCTGAAAGGTTTAAAGGCAAGATTGAGGTTTAACAGCAGGTGTGTAGTCCAGTTTTACCTTTTCAGTGATAAAACCTTAAGTACTGTGCTATACAATCATCAAACTGGTTTCCTTATTGCCACCCAGTATGGACACACTAACAGCAGCAAGGAGAGAGCAAGACATGCAATATGCAACACACACATAAGAGAATAAACAAATGGGCTCTTCCTTTCTCCGCTTTCCCTCTTTTTCCCAGCACACACTCCAAGCTTTGCTTTTCCACTTCTTCAGGACATTTCCCAAACAAGACTCTGGAGATGCCAGTGGCATGCACCTGCCCTCCAGTCCTGCCCCAGGGAGCTGCACAGCCGAGCTGCCTCCTGCCCTGGCACGATTCCAGGGTCCACATCTCAGGGTGGAGGCAGCCCCGGGATGCTGAAAAGCACAGGGTCACAGACCCTGCTTCAGATCACAGACAACCCTGGGGCTACCAGGACTGAACAGTGCAAAACACCAAGGACTTCAAAAACCTTCAGCAGCCAGAGCCCAGTTACAACAGCTGATAAGCCTGTCCACTTCTTTGTGCTTTGCAAAATAAATATAACTGAAAGCCCATTGTAGAATATTATATGCAAACAGTTAAAAACTCATATTACACAAATACATTAGCTTGGTCAACCCAAGGATAAACAAGCCTTTCAAATATTTTTATGCTGCAGAACTCACTGCACTGCCAGGGTAATTTGTGCATTTGTTGACTTATTTTAAATGCTGAGCCAGAACAGTTCAGCTCTGTGCTTGCCATAATTTCCTACTCCTCCTTCAGCCACTTCTATAAAGAATTTTGTGACTATATCAGCAAGAAATAATCTCCATTCCATCTCCACTTCTACATTTAAGAGCAGTTATATCTCAAATACTACTAATTTTGTTCCCTGTGCATACATATTAGACATTCCTGTACTCCATCAGGTTGGGAAGGCTGCAGGACAGCCACACAAGTGGCTCTGCACAGAACTGCCACAGAACCAACGTGCTCGGGGTGTTTGCAGAGCAGAAGTAGCTGTAAGATTCTCCAAGCTGTACTAAGTGTAATACTAATGCTGTGCTTGGAAGGTGCTGTACGTGGTGTAATAAATTACTGAGAGTTTGGGGAAGGTGTCTGTGGTAGGTAATCTGCAGTTCACAGATATTCGGGGTAACTGAGCACGGTATAAAACAGTGGTCATCCTCTTACCCTTAAAAAGGATAGGGTTGGACTATCAAATCTCCTGTCATGCTCAATAGAAGTCACCTCAGCAAACACTGCGTGCTTCAGACGTTATTATTACATTTATATTAACTACAATTAAATGCTACATGTATGAAAATTCATTAAGTAACCTCAAAGCCAAAGAAAGCATTTCTGTGCTGCACGTGGCATGTTAGACTTTGGTCTTCATAATGTTTGCTTACATACCTAATTACATAAGAAAATAAGTTCTATTGCACTCAAAGAGATTTTACATGGATTAGTTCAAAGAGCTAGACTTACTCCAACTGCAAGAAAGGGGGGACTTATGTGCATTCAAAATGCAGAAGTTTTAAACTCTGTCAAGAATGATTTAGGTGTTCAGGAACCTGATTTCAGAAACCTATTTGTCTCCCGACACCTAAGCAAGCTAAGCTGCTTTTGGAAATAGAACCATGTCAGCCTGACAGTTTAGACAATGCTACTCTCCAGCTTCCTTCAGCATCTTATTCCTTTTAGTCATTTCAGAAAGTTCACAACATTAAAATCCAAAGAGAACAGAGACTTCAGCAACTGATAATATATTCATAAATTGGTACGATGACAATGTATAAAACCAACTAACTATCCCAGAATTGTCAGGTAAGTAGCCTATAAATCATGCAGACATCTTGCTGCATCTGTTCAACAGACATGAAAAGGAATACATTGCTTAAAGAATAGTTAGCAGAATCTTACAGGACTGTCGAAAGCAAAGGCATTACTTTCCCTGCCAGATTCTGTTTCAAGACTTTTTTTGAATAAAAGTTAAATTATTTCAGACTGAAATAATTAATCTCAGTTCTTATCAAAACATTCAGAGGATGAAAAGGTTTGTCAGCAGGATTGTAGACACATCTCCTGAATATTCCTGCCACCATCAGCAACCAAACACCCTCAGAACACGGAGACTTCCTTGAAAGGAAGCTCTTCATTTTTTTTTACTGCTGCATATTACTTGTAAGTCACTTGTGAAGTAACCTCCTTATGAAAACTTACACCACACAAAGTTCTTACATATAGAACACTATTTGCTTCCTAAGGACAACAGGTCAAACTTTAAAATTCCACTTTTTCCAGGGAATTCCTGGAAACTTTCTCAGCCGAAAGCTTCCAGGAATTCCAAATAATCTGAGATCAAATAAGCTTCATGGGCATGAGGAAGGTGCACAGGAAAGCCTCGTGGTCCTTGCTGTCATATGTCACTCTTCTGAGGGACAGAGCACATAAGCAGGGCACACCTGAAATCCAGAGAGGCAACAGGAAACATCCCATTGCTGACAACCCAATAAACAAGTTTTCACTTCCCACATTTCATAGAAATATTAAGATCTAATCAAATATACTTTCCAAAAACTGAGTGAAAAGAAATGTTTTTGTTGGTGTAAGCTGTAAAAGTCTGTTGTTGATTTTTTTTCTCCCCTCAAATATTCCTGTATTATTATCTACCATATAAAAACACTCAGCTATGGAAATACAGTAAATGAACTGCTGTCAGGATCCAGTTTTAGTGACGAAAACAAGGCAGGATAAGTTTAATTAACAAACACACACATTACAGTAGAATGGACTGCATTTGGTGACCTCTAGCTTCTATGTTTATTTGTAACAATAACCAATAAGGTACTACATGAGTTAATTAAAAGTACACTTTCCAGAGTGAACAAACTCAACAACAATGCTACAGGCTATTAAATTAAATGATGAGTCTGAATTGTAATTGTTTATAGACCACTGAATTTCTCCAGTGGGGAGAAAAGATTTACTAATGGTATCAAACATCTCCTGTGATAAAAGTTTAATTATTAAAAGGCTAAGTGTGTTTCTGTGTGCTTCTATTTTTTCCCTAAATTATTAAGAACAGTCACCACCAACCCTACCCTCACTTTAACCCCCTTGAAATATTTTATGGAGTCTTCACCACCTTAACGAGATGTAATCCTCCATGGTCTCAATTTAGGAAAGCATCTAACTATATTTTAAGTGTCATGGGGACAAATCCCCAGCCAATATATATCACATTTATGGAGCTTCAGCATCCACCTCAGTGGGACTTAAATGCCTTCTCAGTAGATTGCTGAACCAGGTTATTAAAAAGAAATTTAAAAAAAAAAAACCAGCAAAAACCTGTTCCTGAAACTGTCACGAAGTACTGACAACACAGAAATGAATAGTTGGATGTGGAATTTCATTATCATGATTCTTATGCAATATGAACATTCAGAGGTATATGTAAATGTTACTGTGCACCAGATAGTACAGCAGCAAAATTTTTCAGTCTAAGGTAATGCACCACTTCCTAAAAGATCATTAAAGGTCCTTGTGGTTAGGCAGTCTTTTAGCTGATGATCTCATTTTGTAGCCAAAGCCATTAAGACAAGATAAAACTCGTTTCAGGAAAGCACATTAGTTAATTATAAAGCAATATAAAACAAACCAAAAGGATAATATTTGATTTATTCTAATTGTTTATCAATAGTATAATACTGTGGTTCTATAACTTGATGTCTTGCCCAGAGGAAATTATGAGTTTTTATAGGAATAGCAGTATTTGGGGGTTTAGACTTCTGGTTTTCCTTTTAAGCCTTTTGCTAATAATCCACTTGCAGCTTCCCTTAACAAGAACTGGTCCAAGTTTTATGCCTGACCTTGCACGTGTCAGTATCAACAACCTCATTAGGTGCAGTATAAAAGTCACAACAATTTGTGAACAACAGAAAATTATAGTTTTACAGCAGCTTTCACCAGCTGGTCTGAACAAACTGCTCACATGAAATACAGGTGCAAAATCCGGTCCAAACCTTTCTTAAAAACACATGACAACCTTTCCAACTGGCAGCACTGTTTCTTTCTGCAGTTTATGCCATCTTGCTTGCTTTTCTTGCCTTCTCACCACCCTTTTTAGACAAAATTATCACTCGTTCAGTGTAAAAGTGGGGCTCAACCTGTTTGCAATCACAGTGCAAATGCTAAATAAATCATAAATGCATTCATACTGCAGTAGAACCCGGATCTATTTCACAATATGAACATGGTGATCTTTTCAGAAGAAAATCTCATTCCGTTTTGCATTTAAACAGAACCTACCAATGTGGGGTCCCAGGATAAAACTGGGGCTCATATGCTCAAGTTTAAAAATGTATAATCATTTCCACTGGCTTCTGCCACTGTTCTGGATTGCTTCTATGATCCTGCCTTAATGTGCACAGATCCCAGGTCCAATGACATCCAATTGCTGATTGCATCTTAAGCTGTTAAACCTCACCAGACTGAAATAGCTATTTATTTCTTGTTGCTGTATTTCCTGTGCAACATGAGGCCTTTACTTATTCACAGGCATTCATTATACTCATCAAAAAGTTTATTCCTATCACAGACAAGACCAGGCATATCTAAAGAGATATCATGGCACCACGGTAGATTCATCACAAGTCAGCTTTGACATATTCATTCCTAGTGCTTCATACATTGCTAGTGGATTGCTTATAGCTTTTTCTCCTCTAATGTTCAGTTTGTCCAGGCAAACAAATTTCTGCCTGAGGCACTTAACTAAAGTAGAAGCAGTTCCAGCATGCCCCCAATCTGCAACTGCCATGAAATGTTTCATAACATCTTTCTCAAAGTCTTTTTTGTAGCAAGAATTATCAATTCTTCCTTGGCTTTCTCCATTGCTTCCCAAAAATAACTACCCCAGACACAGGATACATTATGCAGATTCTGCCAAAGACATCCAAGGACAACAGGGATTTTGTTTGATTGGTTTGGGGTTTTGGTTTTAGTTGGATTTTCTTGGTGGTGGTGGTGGTGTTCGGTTGTTAGTTTTCTTTTTTTTTTTAATACTTTAAATTTTATTAATAATAAGAGAACATGGGAAACTTGGGGAGCTCTGTATTAAACCAAGTGATTGTGACTGTAGCTGTTCCAATTGCTTAGGGCTCCCAGTAGCATAGCTGTTCATCCACTGGTGTCTACTGCAGCCAGCTCAGTGGTTTTAGTGTAAGGGAAACAATCCCCAAACCTATTTAGGTATGTGCTTGATGGTCCCGCTTTTATCACAGGAAGATAATTTTCCCAAATTAATTATAGCAAAGAAGATCCATACAGCCTGTTACTATAGCAATGGCTGCAGAACAGCTCAGACTCCTCACAGGGGTAGTGCTAATCCTCCCATGGCAGGGTTAGCTCCCAGTCTTGGTTCTTCATTCGGAGGTCTCTCCAAGCAGCCCATCATTCCTGAGCACAGCAGGGTGTGAGTGTCCCACACTTTCTTTCTGCATTCCCTGCTGGGCTGGAAATAGTTCTTTGGCACAGGGGTCTAAGGCAAGAGGAACTTGCATCACCCTGCTCCATCCCACAAAGCAATCCTCAGACTTGCAATTAGTAGCTGCCTATGGAAACTAAGTCGGTTGGTTTGTTTTGGGGGTTGTTTCTGCCTTTTCTTCTTCTGCAGATGGGAACACTTGGCTTTTATTTAGATAGAAATCAAAGTAACACTTTACAGAGAAGGTGGGCAACTGCAAAGACTCGTAGGCTGAATGTGATCTGGTAAGTGTGTGCTACATCTGTAATTGGGGGGGGGGAAGGGAGATAGGAAGAGAAACTAAGGGCAAAGTTTTCTCCTCACTTATGTGATCGGAACATACATCCAAACAGTACATCTTTTCATGCAAATTACTTACAAATACGTTCTGGACCCCCTGTAAGATCGTGTTTTCATATTTTGGCTATATTTTATTATTCTGTGTGTGAATACGTGTATTTAATGCCATTACATCTTTACAGAGGAAATACACTCCTTGATCTCAGACAGCAGAAAATGTGCAAAATGGAAGCCAGTACTGCACAGCCCTAGAACAGCTTGGCCACTGGACAGAATCTTTTTAAACTCATCAGTTTTTGGTACCTGATGCTCTGGGAACATGCATTTGTACAACTGCATAACAAAGATTCTGGCTTCTTCCAAGACCTTCCATAGTCTTTACCACTTTTTCAGTCTAGTCTTCTAAATCAAGTTTCAGAAAACAATGGCAACAAATCCAAGTTCCACATGTCCCCCCACCTCTTTAGCTCAAGAAGAGCTCCTGAATGCAAGCTCTAACTAACCAGTTTGGGCTCAGAATTATCTTTATTGGCCACTCTATATCTGCATGAGCAACACCTACTTTTTGCATGAGCACTTCCCTACTTTTGGTTTCAAGCACTTTCCACTTTTCTCCACAGCAGAGAATGTTTACATCCTTTCTCAGATCCTCCAAGCATGTTTGAATTGTCATTCCTTCCTCTAGAGTTTTTAAGAGGTGCAAATACATTATTCTGTCTGGCCATTGCCAGTCATTGATCAGCACTGATTTAGCAGGTATGAAGCAAACTTGGCCTAATTTAGTATTTCTGCAGGAGACAAAAGGTCACAAATTCAATTAAAATTCTCATTATTTACTACGATTAAGTGATTTTTTAACACCAAAGCTCATGTTGTTTAACATAACTAATCAAGCAAGTAACAGACTAATCCATCCATTAGCACTGCATTGCTTCTAGAGGCTTCTGGTGTTTTACATTTTTGTTAACTGTTTCTATAGTAGACTTTTAGCAATTAATAGCAAAGCGGGGGAACTAAAGCCTAGCACCATCTGCAGCCCCTGTCATAGGCTGAAAGAGTACAGGATGTGAACATCTAGACCAAGCCAAGGCAGTATTTTTCTTTTCCACAAACAACAAAACACAAATTAACGATGGTACGATAACAAAACCCAAGTAGTTTTGAAATTGTCAATATGTTCTTCTAAGAGACAGAAAGGAGAGCAAAATGTCGTGTACAAAGGAAGTAAAATGCAACCCCTACTGTTCTCTCCTATTTTGTGGCATGTGAGTACCTTGGTTCATAGCCGCAAAAGATGTTTAATTCCCTATGACTTCAAATAGACTTATAGTATTTATTGCATAAAGGAAGGAAGTTCCTTTTTGTTTTGATATTATGGATTAGTTAGATTAGGAAAGCTTAAATACCCTCAAGCTGAATGACTTCAAGGTCCACAGAAACTGATTCCTGCAGAAACCAGGCACTGAGGGCAAACCCTGCCCTCGTCCTCACTCTGGCCCGAGGGACACAAGGGGGACGAGTCGTCCCCAGGTGCTCCGAGCGCTGCTGTTCAGGGAAGCACAGCTGAGAGCAGAAGGAAGAGCTGGGGGCAGCTGCTCCTCATGGCACAGCTCCAGACAGCCAGATTTGGGCAGGCTGAGCAAGCCCACCACAGCTGCCTGCCCCCTGGACAGGGGAACTGGCAGAACTGCTGGCAGGAGGCACTGCTTGCTAAATAGTGTGACCAAGTATTGCTTTTAAGTGTTCTGGAAATACTAGTGCAGGCTTGGGAAACAGACTGTGAGCTCTTCAGGGCAGGCACCATCTGTCTGTTCTCTGCTTCTGGTGGAGGGGTCCTACTTTCTCACTGAGTTGTTAAAGCACTGCTGCCCTAAAGCAGAGTAAGTACACGAACATACTTCCAGAGCTTGAAAACTGCAGAACAAAACAGATGACTCAACTGCAGAGTGACAAGCAGGCAAAGACTAGATACCAGCAATGCTTTACACAGCACATTATGTCCCCCAAATACAGCAAGTGCAGCTCAGTGTGCTGCTCTCACACCCTACCCACTGACAAGGATCCTTCAGGACTGCAGCACACTATCAGCTTTAACATATATTTTTCTTTAATATATGGAAAGGGGGGGGGGGGGAAGAAGCAGCAAACAAAATTACTAAGATCCCTTATCCCCAAGTATAAACAAGGCATAAAAAACAAACAAACAAACAAAAACCAACAACCTAAAATCTCAGACAAAGTGTGACTTCTGTTCCGAATATCTTCTTGAAGCTGTTTGTTTCCCAAGCAGTTTAGTTCATTTCATACAGCTGCACTAAGTATTCAAATGCTACAAAAGCTGTTACAGTCCATCAAGACAATGCTGCAGAAAAAAAATCCTAAACCTAAAAGACACAAAACAGAATCATAGGGATGAGAAATCTGGCATTGCTTGAATCAAAACCTGACGTTGCTTGAGATAAGCACCTTCCCTACCCCTTCTCACATCTATTGTTCTTTGGCTCAGAATTTCATTTCAGCTTCTATAGTCTCTAGTTTGGGAAGCGATTTGATGGCAAAGCTTCTGCTGACACACAGTGAGAACTATCTGCATTCACAACATATACATCTTCCTGTCCATAGCCAGATATGCATTTATGCAGCAAACCAATCAACTCAGCCCTGCCTTAGACCTTGCCTACAATAAACAGTTGGACTATTTTGGAGATCAAGAAAGTTAGAAACAAATAATTCAAGTGGGAAAAATCATTAAATTCCAATTACACCAGTTTTTTTCAGAGTACATATTGGAGCTGGGAGTTTTTCATGGATATGGCAATGAATAGTCCACATACCACACCTATGTCTTTCCCTTAATTAATCGTAATTCCAGGAACTGCCTACAAGATATGTTTCCCCAAAGTACTGTTTGGTTCTCCAAATGGAGCCATAGCTCTGCTGTGCTGTAATTGGGAATCTTATGGAGTTCTAAGCATAAGGGATAAGCACCCAACATGTTACATCTGTGAAGATTACTACTGCTACCTCTTACTCCTATCTTCCCTTGACCTTCTCCAAATAAATATTCTAACACTTCCCCTTGTCATAACCAGATGTGTTAGAGGCTCCTCCTTCCTTGAAAGTCACTGCCTTATTCTCTCCCAGGAATATCTCCACTTCTACCAGATCATGGCTGAAAATTTTGAACAGACATTTCCTCCTCTCCTGCCATGTGTTTCTGCAGAGGAGGAGGGCAGAGAACCAAAAACAACTGAAAGAACACCAAAGCCTGCAAGAGTGATTGCATGGCCCATTTTTCTCTCTTAAAAAAAGAAATTAAGAATATCCCTACTGGCTTTCCAGACAGAAAGCAGTAATAAGAGGTGCTGCACATGGCGTCCTGTCCCCCAGTGCTCACCAATACACCCATACACAGAGAACTGTGGCAGAATAACAGCACAAAGTCATGGTGCTGCAAAACACAGCAGTGCACCCTCACTGCTCCACACAGGACAAGAACTGGATGCTACAGAATAGCCTTAGATGGGCAGTCCAATAAAACACTGTTAAAAATAAGACCTGAGTCACAGCTCTCTGCAGATTAATTACTTACCACCATTAGTGATTCACAACTTTAAATCTTCCCTTTAGCTGGGCAAAGTTATACTGAAACCTCCAGTCATTATCTCAGTGATGCCTGAACACTTCATGCAGAAGGACTGAAACTCGCCTGGTTTCCTGTCAAGTGAATGCCCACCACGCTGCAAAGTCTGACATTATCCTTCCACCTGCTTGCTCCTTGACCCAACCAAGGGTCAGAGACTATTGGACAACCTTTGGACAAAAACTGAACCTCCATTCTGGCTGAATTCTTAATCACTGAGCTAATGTGGTAAAAAACCTGATGTCCAGTTACGTCCTGCAATGCCATAAACCACTCAGAGTGACAATAAAACCTTGGAAAAGCTCTGGAAAAGATTTTGGTAAAGTTCCAGCATAAAAAGCAAGGTTACTAACACCCAGCTTTTATCACCTGTTCATGTTTAACTTCACAAGCCCTTCTCAGGCTGGGGAGAATCATAAGCAGCCTGCTCAAAGTTATAGATGCTTTGTGCTTAATCTCAAAGAATGCAAGATAATGCTGAACAAATTAATAAAAAGGGAGATTAAATCACTTCTTAAATCTGTTTCAATACCACCGTTTCCGAGCTGTGGAGAACACTGCCAATACAATAACTAAAAACCCCCACCATTGTTACTGAGACAATTCCAGAAAAAACAGGATTAAGCAAAAAAAGACTTAAACACTAAATCAGAGATATTTTTTTTTTCCACTAGATTCATTCTGCCTACAGAAGAAGAGCAGTGAAAAGGAAGAGCCTATTCTTTGGTAAATCTGAGCTTTTTTGGGTTTTGCTTTCCTTCAACTTTTTAATATGTCCTTGTTACAGAGATCATGAAAGCAGTAGGAAAAATACCAAGCTAGTTTTCAGATAAAATACTTGCATTTTCCATCAAGAGGCAGTGAAGTTCAAAATTAATTCTTAATTAAAATTTAGACTATTTTGAGAGGTCAAGTATACCATTACTATTACAAACATCACTGTTTTCATTCAGCTAGAAAACTACAAATCTTTTTTAGCCATCTTTCCTTGCATTTTGTAAGCTATTAATGAATCATTTTGTCATGTTTAGAATATAAACCATCTAAGGGCCATCATATCCTGAAAAGACATTAAAATGTGCTCTGATTATGGACACTGTGATTACTTTAAGTCCTTATTTTCAGGTCTTAGGATAAAGGTCACTATAGCTGATGCATTTTATTAAAACATGCAGCAGCCAAAGGTTTCTCTGGAACTAAGGAGTGTAATCATATAATGACAGTATTGCTGTCTCTGAGTGAAATGAAAAATTAATTTTCAGACCCTTTTGATCATTCTGCATTGCATGAGGGTAAGTATTGTATATTAAAGGCTCCCGCATTAAATACAGTTTGTAGTTAAAGAATTATGATCTTTCATTAGGAGTACCCAGTATTTTCATGAGCCAGTGAAAGAGCCCTTTTTTATTTGTGGATTAATCTATTAGCATTTGAGGAGACTAATCTGACCAATCTGTGTAATAGAGGGTTCCAAGTAGAGTCTTTTTCCTTCTTTTCAATCTTAGAGACACTTGTAGTGCCCATAGCACCTCTCTCAATCTTCGCTGTATTTAATCCCACCACACATTCAGAGATGAAAGGAATATTATACTGTTAATGTGGTAGTGAAGCAAAGACCTCATGCACCATTGAGGCACCTTCTTCACTCTGGTGTCAAATCACCTTTTGAGATAAATCTAAGTAGCTGAAGGTGACACAGGAAATAGGTATGTTGAACCCAGGCCTTTAAACTCCAGGCTGGGGCCTCACCACTTTCTTGACCTGAAGCTTCACTCTGTTTCTAAAAATATAAATCATTTTATGAAGGTTTTCTAGGCTGAGGAATGGGTATAAAAAGGTCATTGTTGCCATTTAGGGCTTGGAATACCAGCATCAGCAACACAGAAGATTTTATCATTTCAACACCAAGCTAATTTTAAATCCATTGCTCCATGACTTGGAGCAAAAATCGGGGTGCCTGGGCAGGGGAGAAGACTGGTGGTGAGCAGGATGTATCGTCAGAGTACAAGAAACTGTACAGGAGAAAACTCTGCCTGTTCCTCTGAACCAAACTTCCCAACTCTTGGGTGTCATTCACAGCCACTTCCCTCCTCCCCAGCAGAGAAACATTGAATTGCCACTTTGACTTGACTGCAGGAGAACTGTGCCACACGTTGGCAGTGCTACTCATGCTCTACCTTTGCAAGTCACTTTTAAAAGGTGTGAAAAGCAATTTACTGAAATGGAAATGTCAAAACAGACACTGACTTCCAGGTCCTTTAGGGCACCTTCCTGAGTTCTGTTAGGAAAAGTAATATCGAGTTTTTAAGGACTTCTGGGTGGCTACATTTGAAATCACTGCAAACAGCTTAAGCAGATTCCTGCAGCTGAGCCATTTTAGTTATTACTGCAACTGTAAAAGGAACTACAATAGTGTTATTGATTATCCCATTTACAGAGTGCAGAAATCTGGATCTATTTATTACATATTCTCAGAGTTCTAAAGAAAATGTTTCAAGAACCTAACAGCCACTAATTACTCTGCATTACTCAAAATAGTCCCTGAATCCAGATACATCCTCCAGCACTTTGGCCTTTTTCTATCCCATGCAATATTCTCAATAGCAAAGAAGTTGTAAATATGCTGCTAGTCAGAAGTGTTATATGACTAAAAAAAACACAAACCCAGCTGCAACTGAAGCTTAACATGGGGAGATATACAGCAAAACCATCAGATGAGAGGTACTACAGAACTATCTTCTTATTAGTGAAGTGGAAGAGCCCACCAAAATAGCAATGAACAGAACAGAGAGCACTTAGATGCTTTAGCTCATAATTCTTATAGTCCCAAAGATAAAATGTAGATCCTGTTCCTTTCATACCCTCTGAATTTTTCCTCCCATTCCTTATACCAGTCACAATGCTTTGGACCTATTTCTTTCTAGCAATCTAATGAGAAACTCTAAGGTTGAGCTGATTTCTCCTCTAGCAATTGCTGGGATGACTCCCATCCTATAAAGCTCTCACAAATATGACCCAATGTATTATTCTGTAGAACAATCAGCTACACACATTTGTAACCAAAAACTGCTTAACTCACTTGCATTATCTTTTGAAGTGATGCACAATCCTATGCAAAAATATTTGCATTTTCTCCTTGAACTCTGTGCTGGAATTAAAGCACCTTGACTTGGTGTTTGTGCTTGCTACAGTACAGAAATGGTCATGTTTATGCATTGGTTTTTTTCCCCACCGTCAACTCTCTACCCTTTCCTTTATTTTTAAATAGAAAACACCACCCCTTTTTCCCAGCTGATTCAATAACTGAATAGGGCCAATTGAGCATGATAATGTTCTCTGCTGTGCTGTATTAGTGCCTTACAGAACACAAGGAGACAACAATTTGTGCTGTTAATATGGAGAACATCCTCCTCCTTTGAAAAGCAAAGTTTTCAGCTCATAGTTTCAATATTCCTTATCTGCCTCTGTCCACAGCTGCTGATGACAGCTACACTCCTGCATCCATCCCAGCAAATTACATGAGTTTAATCAAGTGGCTCTGTGATATATTTGGTGACAGCAGATTTAGTTACCCTGCTGTGATAAAGGGTTGATCAATGTACTATTATTCTTTCCTTTATTGGCTTTTCTTTCTTCCCAGCAAGCATAATACTACAGTATCACAGACCAAATTTTCTACACTTGAGAACGTGCTACCCACTTCTAAATCCAAAGACAATGTTTCCTGCTTCAGTAACAAAGGCATTCGTTGTATCTTAGTGTTCATGATTTTCTAGCAATCCTTTTATTTTCACAAAATTGAATTGTTACTGCACTGAATTTGGTGTATTGGGACATAATTACTTGGAGACTTTTGTCCCTAATTAGTTCAAAGCAACTGTCCTTTTTCTACAATAGCCAAGGAAATCCTGCTTTATGATCTTCCAAAAAAAGATGAAAACAAAATAATAATTTAGTCTTTTGTCACATTTGCTTTCCAGCCTTGTCCAATGCAGTCCTTAGTCCAAGACCAAGCTCACAATGTGAACTTCAGCAATACAGCCACTGTACCATCTATCCCAGTAAATGTGGGGTGAGATGGCACAGGATGGCTCCTGCTCAGTGGTCAGATGAGTCAAATGTTTTTGGCAAGCTTCTCTAAACATGTTAAACAAATATTTGCTATGTATTTTCCCTTTTGAAAAGTTGTTTCAGGAGACTGAACATTTTGATTTGCCTCCTGCAATGTTCAGTGATGCTACTGGTAAATCATTTTGCTCTATGGTTTACCTAGAAAATACCCTCTTCGGCTGTGAAAGGCCATCTGACACCAAAGAAGCCACCAAGACAACACAACATTGCCTGGGTTCATCCATTTTCCTGTTTTGGGGTTTGGTTTTTTTGAAGGCCTTGTATCCCAATTAATTTTGGGATATTACATGAATATAACCCTCTGGAGTAAAAGGGCAGATTTCAAATTAAAGAGAGTCTGTGCTGTCTGTAGAACTTGCCCTGCCATTCAATGTGCTGTTATATATTAAAATGTGTATTAAATTTAACTTTATGCTTAGAAAGTAATTGAAGGATCAGAAAAGCAAAACTCCCCTTCAAGCTTTTTGGCTTTACTGCCAGTTTCTGTCTTACTAAGCAATGTCTTTATCATGATGTCATTTCTTCTAAGGCAGTAATTGCAAAAAATGCAGAGATCATTCATCTACAGTAGAAGTTTGTAATGGGCACTTAACATTGGGACTTACCTTTACATTCTGATTATAAAAGAAAATGGCCCATATGGCATAAATATCTTCAAGTGAAAAGGGAGTTCATGAATTTATAGCAAGTGTGATAAGGGTAAAAAGACCTCAGGAGGAAATGCTCTGATAATGGTCTTTTAATAGACCTAAGAGAAAAACTGGCTAACTCTTACCATAGCTGAGCAAATAAAGGCACAAATCAACAAGAAAAGCTGCCAGTTAAACAGAAAAGAATCCAGAGCAAAGTTCATATAATAAAGTGATCTGTCTTCATATGAAAGTTAAAAGGCGAAATTCTTACTGAGACAGATCTAAGAGCAATAAATTAGAGTACAAACAAAGACATCTGCATTAGTGGATGTTGAGAGTTTTGTGTTTAGGCTTACTGACTGAAAGTGCAGAAAACATTTCACACAAGAACTTAGAAAAAAAAAAGGTGGTTTTGGGATTTGGTTGGTTTTGTTGGTTTTTTTTAATCAATATAATTTTCTTCACATACACTGTGAAATTACTTCAGTGTATGCAAAATTCCAACCTATGTTCATCAATCCTGTGGTTTCAATTATCAAGTATAAAAAGACTTCTGAACTCATGGACTGTGTTAGTGGTTCTGGAGCCACACATTTATTTCTTTGGTGCAGACCTAACCCAGGGAAAGAAAGGAACTTCTGATTGGACACCAATGAAAGGACTAAACTTCATTCTTTATTAGGTTGAAAATCTCCAAACTGTTAAAAATTCTCAACTCTTTTCTCCAATCACCCTAACAGACCAACACTTCTATATTATCAGCAATTTGGAATTCTCCTACTTGTGCATCTTGAGACCTCAGCAGTTTAAGTGAAAAGGTTGTGCACTGAAAAAGGCTGGAGTCAAGCACTCTTTCATCTCTATATGTAGAGATAGTTAATGAAATTGTTATATATGAAACAGAGCTAACAATATCTTTGTTTTGAGATTAGTTTGATATCATAACTATGCTACCTGTGAAGTTTAGTGTCATACAAACAAGTAGAGTGAAAACATAATATCACGGAACAAGAGAACATCATCTTGTTTAGATGATGTTTAAAGTCACTAAAGGAAACACTTCTTGATGGCACATGTCATGAGACACAAAAGGAAGGCTCAAACATTGTGGCACTATACACCAAAGGCCCAAAACAAAGGTCCAAATATTTAAATGTGGGCACTGAAAAAGTGCCATTTGTCTGGCTTAGTTCAGTCAATAAACATCATGATTTTCATATTTTTTTTTAGAAAAATTAATCTCTAGAAGACAACACATGCACTATTTGATACCTGCATACACCTACTACAAAGTCCTCCACACTACACAGATCACCTTCATGTCCATAAAATACTCTGCTTTGGAAGCTATGGAGGTCAAACCAAATCCTCAGCAAAACGAAGTGAGGCAGAAACTACAACCATTTGTTGTGGAAGCCACACCCATTTTACTGCATAATAAAATAATGCCACTATTTTTCTTATTCTCTTTTCCGTATTACCCACACAATAGCTTTGGCATACATGAAACAGTGGGCAAGATGTCAAAATCAAACACAACTGTATCTGCTGGTCAGGCATAACAAGACAGGTAAAAGTCCCAATCAGGTTAGTCACTAATTTCTTTTGCATGTAGGTGGGAGAGCAGAATAGAGACTATCTAGGACTATATAAAGCCAGATATCTTCCAGAAAGGAGAGAGTATAAACTTCTCCATGCTCAGACTCTGTTTTGTTCTAGGCAGCATTACATTCAAAAAGTCACATCATAAGAGAAAATGCAACTGATTTTAATTTCAACTGATATTACTATGGTCAGGTTTATCACCCAGGACACTATCAAGGAGTGTCTTCTGGACTAAGATGCTATTTCCTCCTGAAAAAAATTCAATAAATACAACAGAACTAACAGCTGCTCCCACACTTCTACATCCAAAAAAGGTAGCTGATATTGTTGACTAAGTGATTAATTTTGGATTATTCTCTCACATCTGTTAAGGAGCATGACAATGCTTACATTTGTGTCTTGACTTGTGTTGGAAAGTTCTTCTTTTGTTTCTCATCTCCTACTCTTTCTCCCCCATTTCTCCCGACAGCCAGACTATAAAATGCCAAAGCAGATTTGTAAACTTCTAGAGAAAACTGAAAGGAAAAGGGAAGTTTTGTGTTATGGGATCACCACAGGTCCTGAAAAAATAAAGCCCAGCGAGAGAATCTCTGCAAAATTAAATGCAGCTGCAATATAGTGACCAGGAAAAGGATTCAGGAGTTATTGCATAACAATCCCTAAAAGTCCTCATCCGAATGAGTCAAAGCAACAGTGAGGAAGGTATTAAAGCCTCTACATTACAGTGACAGTTGCAGCTGAAACAGTAAAAATTCCACTTTTTTAAAAAGCAAACAAACCAAAAAAAACCAACAACTAGACTTTGGCCAAAGTATTGCACCGTAGATAATTAAAAGATCATAACATTTTCTCAATTCTCTATGAGATAAAATCATGAGGCTCAAATTCACCATCAGGTCTGTGGGACCCTCCACTGGCCCCACAGCCCTCAGTGGCAGTACTGAGCAGTGCCCCTGCCCTGGCTGCCTGCACGACCTTCTCCTGGGCAGGAAACCCCACAAGAAGGGTCACAGCCCTCCTGGCAGGGCTGTGAAACCACCTGAACCACCAGAGAGGTCACCAACCACATCAACTCCCACAGTGTAACTCCAAACCACCATTGCTACACGTGTGCATCAGCTGAAAAGAAACAGAGCAGCATCAAAGACATTTCTGAGGTGCCAGCCAAGATTTCTTCTTGCTCAAGGAAGTATATTCATGGTTGCTTAAAATTGTCTCCACACCTCTTGTTTTTGGACAAAGCTCCACTTCGGGTGTTTCCCGACTCTGCAGTACCACCTAGTGACAGTGACACTGCAGTGAAGGGGAGATGAGCTTCACTACAGTGTCACTTTTTGGGGGTGCAACTAATGGACCAAATCTTGCAACTCCCCCTTCAGCAATTTCTTTCCTGGCTCATTATGAGTCTCATAAAAGAACTGACAGAAGATACAACCTAGAGAAATAAAAACCTCCATGAGCCCAGACACAAAGCACTTTCTGCCTGTCTGAAGAAGAGAGGATTTCAGTGAATCTTCAGGTGTGAAATACATCCTTTGTGAAACCAGCTTTGAAATAAAATGCAGCTATTAGTAAGGCACTCATGTTAATCTAGTTCCACCATCTATCAGGTAATTCTGTAGCAATATCTTAACTGTAAGATTAAAATACTGTTATTAAGGGGGAGGGAATCTAATAAACTGTATCATTGATGATGGTAGCTGGTTCCCAGATCTTCTCTAAACCTGCCCTCAGAGGCATTCCTGGGAGATCTAGACAGGGAATAATTACTTCTAAGCAAATTCCAGCATTCTCTTGTATATTGAATATAAATTTCACATCGAAGTGTTAAAATAGTGAGTATTACTGAGAGTTAAAGGACTGTATTTGTTAAAAATACTTTAGATATTGTTCCTACAGAGCAAAACAAATATTTCATCTGTAGGCTGCCTTATCTCGGCTTTACTGGGGAGAGCGAGCAAGACAAAGATAATGAGATTTTACAGTGTCACAAAGGGTAAACAAAACCTAAAACCATAAAATAAAATCATAGGTACCAAAAGATTTTAACACCATTTTACAGGTGAAAAAAAAAAAAATCAATATGGATTTAATAAGTGCTTTGGGGTTTTTTCCCCAAAGTCATTATTCCTAACCCAGCTCACAAAACAAAAGCTCAAATTCTCAACCAGAACTTTCAATACCTGTCCCTAATTACAATACCAAAAACCACAACGTAGATAAAAAGCACACAAAAACCTTTGAACAGGTTTTGGATCTGCTCTGTTTGTTCAGGATACAGGCTGTGTAGCTTAAAGACTTACTTTACACTATTTTAAAATTTGCTTAATAAATATTCAAATCATCTGGGCAGATAAAAGAAGTTTTTGAAATAAACTGTGATCACAGCCAATGCTGGACAACACCCTGCTGAACTTTCATCAGGAGAAACAGGTAAAACATTATCTGTGCCAGTATAAGGCAAAACTCTCCTTTTGCAACTCCTGACTCGGTGTGACTGTTTTGGGAGGTTCAGGGCAGCTGCTCTGTGTGACTGTTAAGCAGGTAACATCAAACACTGTGCCATGGATAAGACTTGATGCCATGTATCTTGTTAAGAAGCAATGACACATCAGTATTCTAGACTTCCATCTCCACACTTATTAAGAACACACCACCATTTTCTTTAAGGATAGGGTATAAAACTTGTGTCAGAAATACCTAATAAAGGGTCGGTCCCTGAATAAGAAGTTTCAATAAATGCATGTCCACAATTCGGATGTTAAATCATGTACAAAACTACAGTTCTGTCAAAAATTCTTGGCACCACTCAATTTGGTGGTCACTACATTCAATAGAAGGCCTGTTGTAGTCTTCAACAGAAGAAAAGAAATGGAGTAAGGTCAAATTAAGAGCTTTTGAAAACCCTCCAAGCACAGGCACTGTTGCCTGGCTGTGGATTAGGTTCCATGAATTTAAATATCAAAACCCCAAACAAACCTACTCTGCAGCACCATCTAGTGATTCTATGGAGGTTTCACAATAAAACACTACTGCAAAACTAATTTTATCATTAATTGCACAATTTATGTTTATTAACACATGGCAGGCACTTCACACCAATCACCTGAGGAGCATTTTAACCCAAAAGTTTAGTTTATGTCAAAAAACCCCCAACTATTACCTCCAGACCACCATTAGAAAGAACTCTGGAGAAAGAACTTACTTCATAATCCTTCTATGGGTTGTTAAGCCAAAAAAATAGTGTTGCCAACATTAACTGAAAACAGCAATTCTGAAGTAATGTAGTCAACGTGTGGACTGGCCAAAGCAAGAGACAGTTCTTTTGTTGCAATATTTAATTCAAATTTATGTCAAATATTTGAGAGCAGCCTTAATCTAAAAACTTGCAGATTTCAGGTAGCTTATTATTGTATCAGCAATTCCAGGAACACAGAAAAAGACAGCACTCTCAAGACTTCTGTAACCTTCTCCTTTGAGGAGGACTCAAACCAGTGTTTTAATTCGGGTACTGGGTGAAGCCTTTTCCAATAAAACCCAGTGAGGTTTTACTATAGAACAGCACTTGTTGCTGCTGTATTGAAGTCACACAGTCCCACCTCAGGAGAGCCTTGCACTGATGTGATTACACTCCTCCAGTGACAGACTTCTCATAATTAAGACTGAAGTGGCATTTTTCAATGAGTGTTGCTGTTGCAGGAGGAATACTTAAAAGTCACACAATAGTTCCAGCGACTCTCCTCCAAGAGAAGACAGCAATGCCTGATGTCTGACTAAATGAGACTTAAATTTTGGACCCATCTGCCTTGCACATTGCCTTCTGAAGAACCATCATGATCCAGGGAGTTCTGACAGCATTGAACCACTCTTAGAAAGTTTTGATCCATTATCTAATTATTTAAATCAGTACCTAAATTATTTTATTTTCTTCCTTATTCTTTTGTTTATCTATTAGATATTTTTAATTTAATTACTGGTTTCCTTCTGTTGCAATTTATACAGATTCTACCTCAGAGATGATCAAGAAAGAATCTGGGCAAAAGCAAGTTGTTTTAAGTAGAACCAACTTTCAGTTATCTATATATCTATATCAAGACCTGTTTTCTTCATGCTGCTTATTTTTTCCATGCAAAGAAAAATCTCTATTGAAAGAGACGAAAAAAACAGGTGGCATTTTTTGTAATTTAGGCACAGTACAAGAGATGCTTAGCAGAAAATTCCCCCACCATCTCTCTCATGGCTTCTTATGGTACCTCCAGAAAGTCCCACACTACAGCTCCTCCAGATTTAGTTATTGATTACCCACACAAGTGCAGCCTCTGCATCCTTGCCTGCCTTTCCCTGGGCAGTACTAATTGTTCTAATTTTATTCTTTAGGAATGTCTTAATATATCTTATAAATTCCAGAAAGAAAAAAAACCTCATGTAAGGCTTAGAATACTTTGCAGGGGGATTTAGATAAACTTAATCAAAATTAAACTCCTAATACAAGGGCTAAAATTACTGGAAATGCTGACCACACACCAATGTAGCTATGAGCATCAAAACAAGTCTTACAGCCCTATCTGTCCCAGTCTCAACTGCAGGGAATATCAGCATCTTTAGGGATACAGGAAACTTGCATAAATAACTGTAATGGTTTAAAAAAATTATCATTAGCAATGCTACAGCAAATATGTGATGAACACTGAAACATAAGACTTCAAAATCTTTAGAAATCTGGACTGGTTTAGAACACAAGCTGCAAAAACTGACAAAAAAAAAGAGGATTTTCACTCATTCTTATGAATGTTTTTTTTTATAATGCAAGAGTTTTTCTTTGGACACAAAACAAATGTACCTGTGTATATTTTTTCTATTGCTACTAGCATTTCTTTAGTGGTAGTTTTACTTTTCCAATAAAACATACACTCACTCTTGCCTAGCAGCTGTCATCCAATTTATTCATCAGAATAACAGACCTGCGTTTCAACAGTCATTTGTAGACAAGATTCAGCATCAAGTTAAAATAATGTCTTAATAAAACCAAACTGCAGGACAACTTGAAGGGAATATAAAGGGACAAAAATCACTTCCAAGAGCAGAAAAAAAAAAAAATTCCCCTTTCCTGCTGGCTCAAAGCCAGATTTCCACCTCCTGTTGAACTCCTTGGCAAACCAGGTTCCAGGAGATGAATATTTTCCAGGTCTGCTGGAAACTGAAAACTGTACTGAGAGCAGTTGTTTTGTAAGTAGACATTTCATAGCTCAAACAAATTTTCTATCACTGAATCCTGCCCCACCTGCAAGGAGCCCAGATGTCAGTACTTGCCATGTGTGACAAACTGAGCTTTTCTGGTCCTTTTTCCCCCCCTCAGCACTCCTGCAGCCCCAGCACTGCCTCCCACAGCACATCTGGCTCCTTGTGCCATGGATATGGGCATGACCAGATGCCAACAGCTGGACCTGAGCTGACACAAGGCACAGAGGAGCACAAATCCATCTACTCTCCACTGCTCATTCCCTCCCTCCACTGCCAGTCCAAAGGACAGTATCACTCCCGAGTTCAGCCATGGGCAGAGAGTGATTCAAAAGGGGCACATCACAGCTTATTTAAGCTATTTTTCTTCATCAGGCTTCCTGGAGTGACTGGTGTAGAGGATGCTTTAAACCTGGAGAGGGCTGAAGGGGGTGAAAAGATTGAAGAGCCACAAAAGTTTGTTTTCTCCGGGGAAAATTTTGTTGAATAATGAATTTAACGGGGAGATGACACCATCCAACTGTTCATTTGAGGTCTGAACAACATCTTTAATGAATAAAATATTAGCACTAGAAAGCACGTTTATACTCTCCTATAAGAGAGCTTATAAGCAAACCATAAACAAACTATGGCAACAAAAAGGCAACGTACTTGTAAATATTCATGACGTTTTCCATTCCACTTTATTTTCTTTCTGAGATTACTCAAGGCCTAACTCTCTTTTTGAAGACAGTCGCATTAAAATAAAAAGGAGTAAAGGTACAAAGGTCATTCTCACCATGCATAATCCTTCCTAATTATGAATTTATGATGTGATGGTTCTTTTTATGAAAAAAGGTAATGCCAGAATTAATTAGAAACCATACACTTTAATCCACTACAAAAAATTAATTCATTGTACAAGCTCCTTTGGGATTGCCACTATCTCTGGATTTTTTTTATTTTTTTTTAATGAGGCAGATATTTCCATATCATTGGAAGTTATTACAGGAAATGCAGGCCACCATAATGAATCAGTTTATCAGGGAAGAAGCAGATAGTCTGTGGATCACTGTAGGTACAGGCTTATAGTACAACTCAGTACAAAGACCTGGTTAAATTTCTACCTGCTTCAGAATAAATGCTCAAAACCTGCATAGGGCTGTGGCTGGCAACAATAATCCTGCACAGAACAGAATACCAACTACAGCAGCTCTACCAACACCTTACATACTCCCTAGATGATATTATAACCTCAGTAATCTTAACAGATTTCCTTGAATGGCTATTTTATCTTGTATAATTTGCATACCAAGTACTTTCTCTCTGTAGTTCTTTCCCATTGAACATTACCATTTCATTATATTAAGCACACTGATAATCTCATGCTACAAATGGCTCAATTTATCTTCTCTTGCCATTGGCTATTTGCAAGCAAGAATGCTTGTGATATTCAGTAAAGCCACTGCTGTACTTTAATTTCATATTTAGTGTTTAATTTCAGACTGAGGATTACAACACTGCATTACATCAGCCAACCACCTGGGAGGATGAGAGGAGTTTATGGAAAAGTACCATTCCACAGGCCTGAACAACTGTTGCTTTCAAAATTCTACAAACGTTAGTTTGCACAAGACAAAAACAGGAATAACACTTGGTATATGGTTCCAAATTTCCGTCTCATTTTTTTTTAACCAAAAATCATCTTTGAAACTAATATTACACAGTTTTCTCAATCACAGAATTATTTGGATTGGAAGGAACCTTAAAGATCATCCAGTTCCACTCCCTGCCACGGGCAAGGACATCTTCCACTAGCCCAGGTTGCTCCAAGCCTGGCCTTGGACACTTCCAGGGATGGGGCAGCCACAGCTTCTCTGGGCAACCTGTGCCAGGGCCTCACCACCCTCACAGGGAAGAATTTCATCCTAATATCTAATCTAAACCTGCCTCTCAAGCTTTGTAAAGTCGCATATCTGCACTGGGTTAAGGATGCTGATCCAAACCAAGGGGCCAGGCAGCAGCACAACCCGGCTGTGCTGTGAGCTCACACAGAGCTCCTCACGTGCCCAAACTCAGCACAGTCACAGTGGTTGTTCTGTGAGCAGCTTCCCATGCTTGCTTGGGCTTGTTTTATGAGAATGACATGTCAGAATTTTAATGCCCTGTATATCCTGAGAGATAGCAAAGTGCACTGCTTTGACCTTTCTGGTGTTCTGCAGTTTGACTCACTGCCAAATCTTTTTTATAGCCATAACACACTGAGCAGAGCTGCAGTGCAAACTGTGCTCACACAGAAAACACCTCCAAAGGGGACAGTTGATGAAAGGGCTTGATAGGAATTTCCAGAGGCAGTTACAAACTTCCTCTTGGATATTCAGCAAGAAAAGAGGAAGAACAGCTGCAAGCACAGAAAACCAAATAAGCTGTAGATCAGTATCAAAGAATTTTATCCACACTGGTGTCATGTACTCTAGGGTAGCTCCATTGATTACAGCAACAGCAGAGCCCACAGTTTCAAACAATTTTCAGAGGTTAGATGCTGCAGTTAAAAGCTGTGTCATAACAACATGACTACCATTTCCCCAGTCATTTCCCATTCTTCAGACATCCACTGCACGGTGCTTTAGCTCAGGTGTAGGCACAGGAAAGGAGGTTTTCTCCCCCAGAGAGTTGTTTGGGGTTTTTTTGCGGCGTGGGGGTGGTTCTTGGGGTTTGGTGGCATTTTTTTAATTATTTTTATTATTTTAGTTTTGGTCTTGAAACCTATTTTAAAAAAGCAGAAGACACACAAAGTATTTTAATTAAGAAAGCATTTTCATTAGACATTTAATTTTTTCATGCTGAGCCTTTGAGACAAAGCAGATCCAATATTAGGTTGAAAAATCATGCACTTGCCACATGTTTACACACTCATGCCATTCCCCTTTCAGGACAGTTGTATGCTCCAAGAAAACTGTTTAACAGGCAGCTCAGCTGTTCTCTTCAGCAGTGACAATCCCTACAGCCATTAGAGGCAGGAAAACATCAGATACTGAAATCCTATCTAAACAATGCAGCCTGGGAGAATTAAATTGCTTAGTGCATTTCAAGCCTGAAGTAACGAAAACAGAAGCATACCATGGCACATCAGGGACTGCTTTTTAGGTGCTAATATATTGTTTGATAATGTGTGTATCTGAATTATTCCATTAGAAATACACAGAGATGAAAAGTTTTGACAGTCACCAAGGTATTTCAAAGTCACGTTTTTCTCTTTTTTTTTTTTTTTTTTTTTTTTTTTTTTTTTTTGTTTTTTAGAAAAACAAAACAAAAAAAACCACAAAACTAAACAAACCCAAAGGACTAATAAATCCAGGAGAATAATGCAAATTAAGTGACAATATATCATTAATAAGAACAAGATATCCTAACATAAAATTTTATGAAGACGTGCTTGAGTTGGGTTTTTTGTTTGTTTGTTTTAAACGCCTTGCTCTTTTACAAGTGTTTGTCCCTTCTTTCTCTTGCCTGTACATAGGTGAGTGTTATTCCAGATCAGGCAACAGCAGCTCTGATTTCACTAGTTCCTAAATAAATTCCACTCCCAAAACAACTATGGATCAGTGTTCACTCCTTCCCACACACAACAACTAGGAAGCCCTTTACATGAGGAGATTTGTGGGTTCAAGCCTTTAATATTCCTTTTAGGCCACTAAACCCAGGTTTATTCAACTACCTCAAGAGATTACTCAGCCCACAACACTGAAACCCCAGGAGTGTACGATCTTACGCTGTTATTTTATTGAAGACACTGTTGTTCTTTTATGCTGGAAGAAAGGTGCAGTTCCAGGGTTGCAATGTGTACAAAATTTTAAACAGTAATGCTGAAGATTTTCCTGGTTTTGTCAGGTTTGTCAGTCTGTCAAAGATCTCAAACTCCCAGCCGTGTCTGTGGGCTTAACAGAGCTGATGAAGTTCACCACCCAACTCATTTTGTGGGAAGGAGTCAAACTCCTACATTTCACTGCTGTAGTAACATGGTTCTAGCACCATTCCAGGAGCTTCTCCATCCAAGTCAGTGGAAGGATCTCATACTTTTATATACATATATTTCATCACCAGCTGGTGTCACCATGCACCTTAAATTTATGCCGGGTTATTTCATACTTATCTTGATATCCAACAAGACACAGGAGAAAAAAGTTTAATCATACAATCATCTGACTGGCCTTATCTTCATGTTTTTAAAGACCTGAGTAAAGAAAGTTCCCCAAAGAAATGAATTAAGATTTTTTTGCTGCCTTTGTACATTATTATTTTCACCTCCTTTTGTACATCATTTTTATCAACAGCAATCTCCACAAAAACGCTTTTTTTTTCTCAGATGAACTAAAATTCACTTTGGGTATAGTTGTACCTCCTGCTTATACTTGGAATCACACTTTTCCACTTCAGGAGAGGCTGACTATGTGCACTGAGGATTACTAACTTTTTTTGCAAAATGGTAAATGAAACTGTTAGGAAGATATAGGGAGGGAGAAAAGTTGGTTTGTTTTCTCAAACAAACTCAAGATGAATTGTGTCCTGGTATATTTAAAGAACTGGCTGATGAAATCCTTAGGGCCATTGGAAGTTTATTTTTGAGAACTCTAGAGAGATGGCTACAGCACAAAAGAATAAAGAATGGAAAGTGTGGCATACTGATGGAAGAACTGGATAGTTACAGAGAAATAGCAGAACAAATAATCACTGCATTTCACTTCATGGAAGGCGAAAACAAGGACCAAGAACAGCAAGCAGGATTTATCACAAAGACATATCAAGTTAATCTAATCTCCTCCTGTAAGCAGGTAACACACTTTATAAAAATAAAATACAATAATGCTTTATCTACATCTTGACCAGAAAGCACAAAGCTGTATTATGGCATCAGGGCAGCTTCTGAAAAATGCTGTGTGCAAGTCTATGTACACACCCAGCCTTTAGTGAAGATATCTGCAATTTCCTGCCAAAGAGAAAGGCTGCCCTGAAGGGGAGTCAGCAGCAAGGAGTCCCAAGGGTCAGTCTATCAAGCACCATAATGGCAGGGATGATGAACTAAGGATTTTGACTCTGCAGTTTACAAACTTCACCAAAGCTGGAAGGGTCAGAAAACGCAGTGGGAGCCTGGACAGAACTCACAGTAATCTTGAATTTGACATATGCTCTGGAAAACAACTGTTGACCAAAAAGCCAAACTTCATCAGAAACAATCTGCTACTTCAGTAAAACTGACTATTTAACATAAAGAAGTGAGGACTGAGGCAATAAAAATCTGTGGCAGAGAACACTGCCTTTGAGTCCATGTTGAATGTAGACAACAGCAACATTCTAAACTGTGGCAAAAATACTCAGGATAAGTAATGAACAGTATGAAAACACAAGACAGAAGGTAAACAGGGAGTACAGGAAACACCCTGGCAGGAACAGCACATGGGTGCTATTTGATCTCCTTCAGAGAAAAGAGGGCACTATCAGAGGGGCCTAAATGTTCTTTTCCAGCCCTGCAATAGTAGGGCTTCATGTTTTGTTCCCTGCTGTCCATCTAACATCCTTTTTCATTCCATTCCATCTTTTTCCCCCTCCAGTAGCCTTATTTTACCTTCAATATAAGCTTCGCCACATTTGGGAATTAGCATCTTTTTCATATTAGCATATCATTTTCTAGAAGATCACCGATACTTTTAAAGTCAATCTACTGCCTTCATTTGTCTCTCATTATAGGATCCTTAAGCATAACACCCACTGTGTCTCCAGCCTCTTGAAATCTCAAGTATAGTACAGCTACAAAGTCCAGCCTGCTGTGATCAGTCTCCCATATGAGTCACCAAATATTAAGTGCTTGGTAGCAGAAACCACTTACACAATTTGAGTAAAAAAACCTACTATTCACCAATAAAATTGGTTGCAGGAAAAAAGTACAACAGCCATAACCACAGGCACAAAGGTATTACCCTTTTATAACATTAGGAGATTGTTAGCATCAATTGTCACTTTATAATGAAGAAATAAAAAGCATCCTAAGAATTAGAAGGTAAGTAAAATGAAAGATTTTGGTCTTGGATAACAAAATTCCCATCAACTAGGAGTGGACTTTTAACTGCATCTCACTATTCACTAACTCCTTGAGAACACTTACTAATTAATCTGTCACAATGCAAAATTGCTGAAACAGTTCAGCAATTACCAAGCATTTTTCATTGTTTTAAGAAATGTCTTGGAAAGCAAGAGTTTCTAGATGGCCTCCAACAGAAAGCACTTTTACCTTTGCTTTCACCATGCTTGTTGCACAAGAAAGTACCCTCAGCTCCATACAACTGCAAAGCTGCTTCTTCAGGAAACCCACTGTAGGTTTGCACCTCAGAACAGCTTCTTTGAAATTTGTGAGACTACTCATAAGTTTGTGAGAACACAAGCAAAGTTTGCAGGCAGGTGGACTATTGTATTGCCACTTAAATGCACCAGACACACCAAATTCTAATTTGGTAGTTATAAATAGAAAAATATATTAAAATAAACTCACCTGGGGAATCCACTGGCTATTTTTTCAAATTTACAGAGCAATTGCCACTAAAGGATTTGAATGCTTCAATTATCCCCACACTATACATGTATGTAGTCATTGGCAATGGCCTAATATTTAGCCCACGAGGTACCTATAACATTTATACACAAAAAATACACCTACATGCTACCGAGACCAGGATTACAGTTTAGGAGTTCTCAGGACACAGCCCTGGATCATAGCAATGGATATTACAGCATTTCAGACAGCTACAGCATAATGACTTGACTGTTGACTCATGCACATTTGCATCCAAGAGACTTATAACTCAGCTCACTTTGTTGGCTACATGAAAACATGCTCATGCATTAAGCAGCAAGTTCTCAAGACTGAGGTTGGAACACCTGTGCAAAACTTCTTGGCTCTACCAACTACAAACCATACCATGCAAAAGGGAATTCCTTCAAATACGTCAGTAAGTTAGCTGCATCTCTAAGCACAGAGTTGACTGATTATTCAAAAAAAAAAAATCACACAGCAATTCACAAAGCAATTCAAAATTACCCTTGGAAAGTCAGCCAAAATATTTAGGACTAGTATTGTACCATTCCAGTAAGTTTGGGCAATATGAAGTCTGGATAACATAAGTCAGAGTATTCCCAGAAATAAAATTGTTTCTCTTACTATCTGACAAATATCAGAGCACAGCCAGTTGAGCATCAGACACTTAAACTGGAAATCAGTTGGCATCAGAAGACCATTTTCCTCTTAAAAGAGAAGCTAAACTATTACACCAGGCAGTGTGAAAATAATGTTGCAAGAAAAATTGATCAGTGAAAATTTGGTCATTTCCAATAACAAAAGCTTTCCTTCTGCAGTGACACTTGACAGCCAATTGACAAAAAGCCTTTTTATTTAAGCAATCAATTGACAAGTATTTGACAAATGTTATTTGAATATTGTTGTAACTATATTTACAAAAGACAATTACTTTATTTCAGAGACAAATAGGACACATTTCAGGGAATTTTCCACAAAAGATTTGTTCCTAATTTGTTGTGAATGGCCAACAGACAGCTGGTCGGCTTTTGTGCATTTGAAATTAGAAGATCAGCTGCCAAGACTCACTTCAAAATTCTAAGCAGTAAAACTACACAAGATTCAAAGCTGAAGCAGAACTGGCATATTTAGATGTCTACATTACAGCCATAAAGACAGAAAAATATGCAGCTCTTAAAATTTGGGGAACTGGGTGTTAATTGTGAGCTGGGGGCCAATCTCTGTCCAACATAGCAGCAGCAAACACCACGTGGAAGTTTCATCAGCTGATAAATGATCAATTCATGGAATGTTTGCAGCAGCAATTAGAGGTATCCAAGCTGACATCATACTGCTAATTAAACCTTTGCAAGCCTTCCACAGTTTAGACAGTTTTGTTAACTAGACTAGCTTATTAGACTAGTTAATGCTGTAACAGGTTATACTACATGTCAAAAGGTGCTTCAGAGGGCTTTCTCATCCTTGCACTTGCCAGATTACCAACTACATTACAACCAGTAAAATCTCAAAAATGGAACTAACCTGCAGTCCCATAAAAGCCTGGCTCTTCAATCGTGGCTATTGCACTGCTGGAAGAAAGCCCCTCCTTTTGCTCATCCTCCCCCCCAGACCTTTCCCCTCCCCAATTTTTTAACAAACAAATCAGGCTTTTGTCTTTGAGAAGCCCAGAACCTCCAATTTCCACTAAATCCTGGTCCATCTAGAAGAGTCAGGATCTAATCCAGAATGTTTGGCAAAGTGAAACAGAGAGGTGAAAGAGGGGAGGAGGAAACACTGCTGAAAGCCACAGCTGCATTACTGAAACTCTAACAATGACAAATGTGGAATTAGTGGCATTACCATTATTGAGTCCTTAATGCTACCCTGTGATCTCATGAGAATGCAAAGTACTAGGCAGATTCTCCAGTACTTTGTGCTTAGTTAGTAAGTCATTACCAATTCAAACATTACTAATCTTAGTGACACATCATATCCAGCTCTCCCAGGTTTAAACAGCTATGCAAAGAGTGCAACAAGAGAATAAAGACCATGGCGTGCATTTTAGCAATCCCTATTACTGCACCCACAGCTAGCTACTGTTAAGATCAAATCAATTCACCACTTTTTAGAAATTGAGACTTGTGAAGTATTGATCACTTCCACTGCCCACTGTACATTTAAATAATGTATCCTATACCCAGGCCTCAGTAGAGGGCAGATCCTCTGGATACTCTATCATCTCTACAGCTATAGATTTTGCCATTATTGTATTTGCCTTGCGTTGCACTGGACTAAGATTGTATTTTTGATTTATAGCACCAGACAGGCAATTATTCTACTGCTTACTTCTTATAGTTGTTTTGGTGGGAGTAACAGATAGAAGATACTTGACTATGTCACTAATACCTTCTATTGAGTTGTATATATTTTTCTTTAGAGAACAAAGATATTTGGCAATTTGTACAAAAAGGAAACAGTACACACTGCAGAAAACAGCATCCCCATAACCTGCTAAGGGTGATTAGTTACAGTGTCATACTATAGAGCCACAGAAGTCCTGACTGAAAGTCAGAAGTACTGACTTGCTCTAGGGCAACTGTCCTGCTTCTCAGAGTTTAATTAGTCCTGTTAAGGTAAAGACTGACTTGTTACCCACACACACAAAGCCAGGCTGAAAGAATTCTGGCAAGTTTAAAATCAGGGCTTGTGTTTATATTTTGATACTGTCATGGTGTGACACGTTTTCCTGCTTCCCATCTCATAAGGATTGTCTTTGTTTCTACTTCCATATTAGCAAAATGAGAGCCCAAGCAGGTATTTAAATTGCCCAAGCAATTTAACTCAGAAAACACCAGAGAAATTGGCCCTGCAGTAATAGCAAGATCACACAAAATGCATACGAGTGGCAGTCCTGCTCTGACTAGGGCAAAGAAGTTCCAGGTGCTTCTAAATGAGGTGAGAATGAGCTTTTTCAGCTCATTTTCTAATTATGGGGATTATCTTAAGGTGCAAGATAAAGCAAGATGCTTGTGTTTCCCCTTAATAAACCGGCTTTGTAGCTCCAAAGGACCAGAGATCATAGCCCAGAACTAACTACTGGATTTGTTGCAAGAAAACCTAGTCAGTCTTTTTATCTGCAGAAAATAGCCACTTTGGCTATTTTATGAACATTTCCACTTCTCTCCAGCTTTCCTCCTCTTAAACAGCTTCCACAAAGCATTCCACTGCAGACTGCAGGTGTCCTACTCACAATACCTCTGCATCCTTCCCATTAGACCATCTTTCAGTTACCATGGCTATCAGCTGCAATATTAGATCTCCTGTCAAATGAAGTACATGACTAGAAGCCCCCAAATGTAGTCCATAATGCATAGTCCATGCTTCATACTATTTTCAAAAGATACTTTAAAGAACAATAAAACCACAGGAGCATTAAATGACCAGAGTAAAAAAAAAAAACCAATGAAATGCCCAAAAAAAGAGGCACCAGAGAGTTTAGTATTTGTATTGGAAGTCAATCAGTTTTCTTGTCCCATAGATATATATTCCGATACTCACTGATGCAACTGAAAAATGTATTTGTCAGGCAAAAGATTAATGCAGCTGGATAGGTGGTATATCACTGTGGGACAAATAAACCAAATCCATGCTTAGAAAATTTTTTGCAGGGCTCCAAAAACCTATACAAATAACAATTTGCTTCATATATTTGCAAGTGAATCCTGGTAGTCACACAGATTAAACTTTTGAAGGAGAAAAATAACACCTGAACAAGCTCTTAAAAAAAACCCCAACAAATAAACAACAACCACAAAATAATGACACACCACAGGAAAGAAGAAACCTTTTAAAAATATGTGCATGCATTTCCACATTATGTACAGCAAGTGCCCAATAAGCACACCAGGCTCTGCATGTGCAGAGCAACTCACACAAATCCGTATGATGTGCTCGCAGGCTCACGTGTTCTTAACACAAGGTTCATTTTCTAGGAATCACAAGTGCACATCTTAAAAGCCTGGGGCTTCACTGCTGTGTACCTTTTGTTGTTATGTTTTCCTTCAGTAGAAGTAATTCCTCTGGACACTTGATCAAATGAGAAAGCACACCTGGGAAAAAGCCTCTGCACAGCTCTTGTGCTCACAGCTGAAAAGCTCTGTTAACTCCTGCTTTAGTCAGCAAAGAACTAGAAATGCCACTATTCAAGGGGAAAAAGTTTCTATAGAGTTAAGAGCCAAGCCAGGGAAAGCATTCCAGTCAACTCCGCAGTGAGGACACACTTATTTATTTACCTATTCCATCAAAACCAAGTGCACTCTTTCCTGCCACGTGAAGTTGAGCGTTACTGCTCCAAAATAATCCCTCTAAGAGATGTTAGCAGACAAGTCACCAGTTTGCAGCCCCTTGAGGATAAACATTTTCCAGTGGTACAGCTGTTTTTCTGGGCACAGGAAGGAACATGCTTTACACCACTGAGCTGCTCTGGAAGAATCGATCGCTACCACCTTCATCTCTGCATAGTTAAGTGCACAGCCCTGAAGGAGCAGTATCTAGCAGCAATTTTGTTATTCATAAGGTATCTCTTAGAACCAGAATATAAAATATTTGCAGGGTTCTACCACACCATCACAGAACTGTAGGGCAAGTCTTCTTTTCCCTCACTCATCTTTATCCAGGTCTCCCCTTTCCCCCCGACCAGCAGCACTCACACTAACCCCACACACATGTTCAGAGGTCTTGCTGCCAGTCTCTGGTGATTGGGGAATTGAATCCAGCTGCTCTGCCAGACACAAAGGAAAGTGTATCCCCATCTTATATTGCAAGGAGAGAGAGGCAGAATCAGTTATCATTGTAAACCTGAGGCAAGAAGGCCAAAGATACCCACCATCAGCCAAATGTATTCAACACAGCCTGAACTTACAGGTAGGGACAGGAATTCGTTAGCACAGCCAAGAGCACTGTTATTCAGTTTACAGGAATGATATCTCTTGAATTTGGCATTTAGAGGTGCAAATCCAAGCCAAGTATAGGCATAAGAAGCACCACTGCTCACTTACACTAACCTAACCATGTGCTAGCATTTACTGATTAACATCACCACCACCAAACTTCATTCACCATAACCCGACACAATTGTTACTGTAACATTAGGCACCACACAGCCAGCTTCATCTTTCACAGCCCAGTTTTCTGTAGCTTTTGCTACTCCCCCTGCAGCCCCACACCTCATTTAGCACTCAGGTTTCGGTGTCTCCATTGCCCAGCCACACTGGGCTGTTACTAGTGGTGCCTAATTAATTAATTCAATGAAAATAGTGGCAGATCCAGTTTTAAAGTTGCAAACAGGAGGTTGCACCCCATGGTATTTTTCCTCAGTACAACTGTGTCTGAGCTTTGAAGGACCTTCCCCATGACAAATGCTACTCTCTCCATAGTTCTTTCAGCAAAGGGGGACACTGGTCACCTGTCTGTGCCTGTGCTGCTTTCCCATGGCTCTGCTCACCTTGTGCCTCACCAGCACACAAGACATGAAAACATCACCTGCAACAGAAATATTTCTGCCCATATGAAGTTCACCTTTCAGTTACTGTCTCAAGGACACCACAGTTTTTTAAAACAGAAATCATCACTTACTTTCTCACATGGGTACACGGCACTGCACCAACAGTGAGAGCTCTGTTCCTCTGACTGTTGGCACTATATCTGGGGACATTCAGCAAGTGTGTGCCATGAAGTGACACCAGAAGGGCCCCAGTGAGTCCCCTGCCAGGAGCAGCTCCTTGCAGCTTCAGATTCGGCTTCTCTTAAAGAAAGGGGAAGACCACCACCCACAGCTCCCAAACACATCAGTCTGAGAAGAACAGTGCTTTACTTCAGCAAGAGATTAAATAACAACTCTAGAACTACTTACAGCTTCTGCCGAACACCTCCCAGCACAGCCTCCTCACCCAGCACATCCCTTCCCTTTAAACCCTCTGCTCCCACACGTGCTGCCCATCTCTGCTGATTGGGGAATTGCCTCCAGCTGCTCCTCCAGCGCTGCTTCCACACCCTGTGATGGGATCACCTTCCCCCACCCCGGGGCACAGCAGGGTGTGGCAGCAATCCCGTACAACTCTACCAGAACTTTCAAAGGCTACGACCAGAGTGGAATTTCTCTGGATTTTGGGATCAACTTAGCCTAGTTTCCTCCAAAATTTGTTTAGCGCATTCAAGTTTCCACTGTTCACTAGGAAAACAATAGTAATTTTTTGTACTGGGAAACAGGGGGGTTTTTTGTTGTTGTTGTTTGTTTGTGGTTTTGTTTTTGTGGTTTTGTTTGTTTTAATTTTTGGGGGGAAAGCTTTTGGAGGATTGTCATAATTTTCTAAACTCTAAATAAATATCCCCAATAGTTCTGTGCCTATATTGATGTCAACGTTAATTATTACTACATTAACAATATGGCCTTGATGTAAGGTGGCTGAGATCTTTATTTTAAATACAAGAATAATATTTTAATGTCAGAATAAAGATCTAAAAATGTGTTCTGTGTCAAATGGTAAATGCTACAGAAGGGAGACCACAGAACAACACCTCATAAAACCAAACTCACAATTCTTTTTGAACTACATGACAATCTGTAGTTCATCTGATATGGAATCCAGCTATCACAAAATTGCTCACAGAGTAGCTCTGGCTCATTGTGGGGGTTTTATATTTGAATTTCTTTTCAAGAGTCACTCAGCTGTGCTGTACTGGATGTCAGAAAGAAAGTATTTTTCAGAAGAAAAACATTTGCCTCCCACCTTATGGTCTTAATTTTATTTATGATCTAAGAAATTCCTAACAAAACATTCACACATAAAAATTAAATAATGCAAGACTTTATCAGCCTCAGGAGTGCAAGCTTAAAATATCTAACTGATTTCAAGAATCAATTTTTCCCCTAGAATACAAGGGATTTTTTTTACATTGAAAAATCTGAAACATTGATTTTTTTTTCACTCCTAGCCATAATTTATAATCTTCAAAAATATGAAGCCACATAGCACAGTAAAGAAAAAATCCTTTTTAAAAATAACCACACATTTCAAAAAGGTATTTTAAAACATATCTTTCCCCTATTGTAGCCAAGCACAAGCTGGGAGGAGAACCATCCTACAAAATCAGTTGTAAAAGCAATTAAATTGCGATGTGTCTGTAGGGCTGAAACTGCCACACAAAGCCCTGGTGTGAGGCTCACACACACACAGCAAAGTAAGGCCAGGGCAGAAAGCACACTGTCCTGCTCTGCTGTGAGGCAGGAACAACATTGCCGTTCCTGGACACAAAGCAGGGCATGTGCTGCTGCTCCCAAACCCACCTGTAAGCCCCAAGGAATTCGGCATTCTGCAGCACTGGGCATGGTTTTGGCACCTCCAGAGTGGGAGATGCACAGCCCAAGGCTTTGACTGCGAGGACTCGACTGTCCCTAAGGTATAACTGAACTGAGCACATTCCTCCAGCAGCTCCAACCATCAACAGTCTGAAGTTTCCAGTTAAGCTTTTCAGGCACGTGTGGTCATGATATCACACAGTAAACCCTCAGAGTTCCCAAATATCGTCGTTCTTTACCTAAAAGAAGGAGAAGTACAACACATGGTGCAGTAACTGCACCTGAACCGTGCACTTCCCACTGGAGGGGATCAGATCATGTTTCCTCCACAAGCTGGTTCACCCATGCAGCAGCTATTTTTAATTTGATTAGATAATCATCAGTATCTTAATGACCTCTCTGCTCTTAGCCCTGTATCACACCTCTCATGGATTTCTAGCATTTTGCAGATTAAAGTGGTGAAAGATGGCTACAGAGCTACGAGTGCAGCAAAATTATATCTGGTTCATAATCTCAGATGGAGCTAAGAGGTTATGTAGAGCCATACTGCCCCAAATACTACTCCTCCAACCAAAACCCACTCCTCCAGATTCTGACCCTATAGACAAACCAATGAGAGAAGGGGGATAATGCTACTAACCACAATATGGACAAGTAATTACACTCCCTTGGAGTATTTCCAGGATGTTTCCTCTTACCTGTCACCCACAGAAACTACACAAAACTACAACTGAGATATTGGGATATACAGGAGAACCTATACAGCTTTCAGAATAAATCACCCTTTTTCTCCCCTGCCCTTCCATATTTGTATTACTCAGTATGATGCAGTATTAGTACAACGATATCAATTGCAGCATTTAATTTGAACAGTTGTCTTTAATTCTGAATAGAAATGAAATTTCCCATGCAATATATGTTTGCCCACCAGGAAAAGGAAAGCCTAAGAAAAACCCCTGAGTTTTTCTGAGTATTCTGCTAAGTAGAAATGCTTGCTGCTCAAACCATTCATGCATACCTCATATATATAATGAAGAAATGCAGAACTTTTTAAAGGTTATGTATTTTGATATTCCCAACTTTGACAAAAATGCAATCATTACAGTTGATGCATTAAGAATCACAGCGGCTAAAAGTACCTTTCTGTCCTGATGTGTTGGTTTTGACACTAGGAAACCATAACTATAAAATTCGTATTTATGAGCAGCCAGAACGAACTGATTTAGAGCTTCCTTTTCTCCAAGACAACCTAATTTATATTTTAATTTGCTGGAGGTAATTGATTATCATGGAGTAAATGCATTGTACTGAAAACTCTATTAAATCACTGATTTAATGGGAACAGAATTATTTTTTTCTCTCTTTTTGGATAAAGTGTAACCTTTGCAAGCATTTTAAAACTAATGTATTAGGCTCTAAATATTTTATGGTCTGTATTAAGCACTGTTTGGGGTTCACATCCCTTTAGACTCCAACCCAGTACATTATCCTATACAAAGCAATTTGCCCAGAGTAATGAGTTCTGTAGTACTTTCCTGAAGACCATTATCGAATTGCTGTTGCTGCAGGCAAGCATTTGATCTGATATAAAGTATAGTAGGGAAGAGGCTGGTCATCCTATTTGCACAGTAACTAGCAAAGACATGAATATTCTTTAACTAATGGTGCTGGTGGTACATAGCCCATAGAAACCAATCCAAATTTACAGACCAGAGTGGATAAACTCATCTTTTTAAATACCCAATATCAATATGGCTATAAAGTGTAATCTAGTAGATAATTAGACCAAAAAATCAAGGGAAATTGATGAAGTGTAAAGGAAATAGAAAAATCTATGCATTTCCAGCAAACTGAAGACCAGAACTAAATGAATAAAACCTGGAAAATTAATTCAAACAATATCAGTGTTTTATTAACCTCATGTTTCTATGTATCTGTAGTGTTTCCTTATACAGGTCACATTTACCCAAGTAATTTTTATTTTATGAGGAATATATATTTTTTCCCTGGGAGTAGCTGTCCAGCTTTTTTAGCTGCTTGGGTTTAGATGTACATAAGATATAATTAGCTGGAAAAGTTCAGATTTTACAGAGCATTGAGATTCTTTTACAATCCAGGAATATCCTTTTTCTAGCAGGTGGCCTATCCTCTTTTGAAGGAATAGCTGCTCACCAAGTAAGAGGGGGGGAAGCAAAAACAAACAAATAAAACACACTAAAAAAAACCCAAATAAAACACACCAAACAAATAAACCACAGACAAATATGGTGATTCTTTTCCAATTTTTAAAATTTACATCTGTAGTATATTCTACACAAATAATTGTATAGCATATGAAAATATATTCTATGTGCTCTTCTAGGTACCCAATACATTAAAACCACCTCTGAGTATGATATTACTGACACACACCTTGACCTCAATCCCTGCTGGCCCTGCCAAATGGTTCATTGACTGCTTTTGTGGCCAGGTTCTAATGGAAAGGGCAGGAACCTTTCACAGGAGGAGAAATGAAACTCCTGAGACAGGAATATAATGGATTCCAGTCAATATTAGTGAAGCTGATATTGTCATTTTACAGCCCTGGTGTAGTGCCAGCTGTAGCATGAATTAGACAGAGAAAAAACTTTACCTGGCATTTGGTCTGACCATGCAGCTTCATGAGCCACTTTCTTTTCTCATCCTGCCTGTGATGGGAAATGCCTTAAAGCACAGTCCTCAAAGCCTTGCCCTGTGTCCTGATGTGCCCTTTTCTCCCTAATCAGAAATATGGCAGTTCTGGGTTTCCTGACCAGCTGCAATCTAACATCCTGCTGGAAAAATATGACATTTTTTGAAGAAAGTGACTACAAGGCAAACAATGCTGACAGCAAATTTCTGGGCAGCTTTGAGGATCTATGCTTCTCTGGTTCTCACTTTCCCAAATCTGCTGAAAAACTTCACTTTATATTCCTTTCAGTTTCAAAAGCTGAACTATCTCAAACCAGATGATAAATGTCCGCTGCAAAATAAACATGCTGCTCCTGTTTCTGTTTAACAGATGTCAGATGCCTAATTTCCTGTATACCATCCTGATAATTTAACCCATCTAGTCCAAGCAGAAAGTTATTTAGAACAGGAATCATCTTTGGAAAAGAACTGATAACTCTAGGCTTAATGCAATCTGTAAAGCAGAAATACCATGAAACACAATAAAGAAAGAGCAGTACCTAAACCCATGTGTTTATGTATGAATTTGGATTCTTATATCAAATATTTACATCTAAAATCCTAAATGCTGATTATTTCTTACTCTTTACATTTTTTTCAATTTATCCCCATCTGCTCAGGCCTAAAGCCTCATACACAACATTACGTGCTATCAGACCACAGATCTGACCTAAAAGGCCTGTCCTTGGTTTTTACAAAACAAGGGCATTCAATAACCCAGTGGGACCATTGCACACTGAGGGACTGTTTCAAAGAGACAGAAAAGAAAAAGCAATGCTTTTTACACTGCATTGTCAATTAAACTAAAAATTTATGTAGTTTTACTATGGCTCCATTTATATATGACGATATATAATCTGTGCAAAAGAATTTACAAGTTTTATCACTATAATGATCTACTGACTATGGAGTCATACATACTAAGTAGTTCCTATAATACTTTGGTAGAAATATTTTGCTGTATGTGTCACAATTTAAGCTTCCCAAAAATGCAGTTTTAAAATGTCTCAGTACACACCACTATTACTCTTTATCTCTTCATATTCTGAGCATTCTGAGAGAAGAAACAAGCTAATAAGTCTTTTCCTCTTCTAAAAAATACATTTCTTTGCATTCAGTTTCAATCCCCAAACTATATTTTCTCCCTAATTTAGAATAAACACCATCAAACTTTAAATGTAAACCACTGCTGAAAACAAACCTCTCTGTCTAGAGAGGTTGAAATTGTCCTGGTTTCATATACACAGTGTGCTTTCCTTTCCACCTGAGCAGAACAACAGAATCTTTTGAGGATATCTGGAAATTTTTTCACAAAAATTATGAAAAATGAGTACTTTTTACTTTGATTTTTTTTTCAATTACATCCCATTATATCTGACTATCTTAAATAAAATAAGAATGGATTTAAGAAGAAACAAAGCCACAGCAGAGATGGCTCTGTCATATGGCTTTCTCATATGCAATACAATAGTTCCGGAGAAAAACAATGTTGAATTTACTAAGTGGAAGATGTTTCCCCATGCCTACTAAGGCAAATTTCTAGTATGGTCTTAAGTTTTACTTTCTATTTTTCTCATGCTGTGAAAACACAGTCTACCCAACCAAAGATGGAGTCTGTGGGATTAAAGAGAGCTCAAAAGCTGGTCTGTGAAAGACTGAAGCCCAGGTAAGAACACAGACCATTCTGGCTGCACAGTTCTGCTCTCCACGCTCTGTGTGCTGGGCAAAAACGATAACAGGTACCTGTTTGTAATGGAGCTGTTACTGTAGCACTCAGTTTATAAGCCACACCTTCTTGGGGACAAAACTTGAACCCTTTGTTGGCTTGAGTGGCTGAGGGCTACAGGAAAAGAAATCTACAACTTAGAAATACAGAGTTTCTCACTGTACAAGATGTAAACCTGCTTTTGCAAAAGATCAGAAGCAACCAGCTCTGTCACCCTAAGGATGCAGTGACTGAAAGGGACCTAAATTACAGTTTACCCTGAAACTGAGAATAGAAATACTCTGTAACACACCACAGGAGGAGCATCTTAGCTGACTATAAATCAGTGCCATAAGGAATCTCACCACGGCAGTGGAGTTCTGTGAGACTGATTCAAACTTCTGTAGCTCATCAATGCCTTCACCCAATGTTGTCTCAGGTACCTCTGCAGGTACATGTATATATATACATGTATATATATACATGTATATATATACATGTATATATATACATGTATATATATGTATAGATATATAGAAATACAGAGCTATATATTTACTTTTTAAAAAAACAGGTGTTACCTGTCATATGAGAGCTCTGCATTGTGACACCCTGCTCAGTCAGCAGGGACTGATTCACCATTACCTGTTTTATAAACAAATTCACAAAGATTGCTACAGCACCACAACCTGCAGCAGCACTGAAAGCACACCCTTTTTCAAGCACACCCTGACTTCAGAAACAGAGTTGTTAATGTACAGTTCAAACCAAGCTGTCCTAACAGATCCCCTCTGAAAGAGAAAGAACTGAACTGACCAAACCCAGAAGACTACAAAAATTGTGTCTGATAATTATTTTAAACACCCTATGATTGTTTCCAGCCAACCTTATTTTAAGGCCTATCCCTGTTGAGTGTACCTGACAACAGCAGTTAAATAGGAATAAAAGTGGGGCAGCATTCAGTTCACTCTGATAAATGCAGAACATTAGGGCTTTCTGGGGCTCAGAAGTCGTTAAGCCTGGAAATACATCACGTTTGCATGCACTGAAAAATCTAATCTACAGAGAGTTTCGCTAAAATTCCAAAACAGATTCTTTCTGAGTTGAAAGCCATTTGTTCACTAAAATTAAAACAAGCACAGTAAATCTCAACACCAATGCCAGATTTCTACTCTGCAGTTACCAGCATTTGTTCTGTACTAACATCTGTCTGGATGGTTGTGTTCCTAGATCCATCTAGATTCCAGACAGCATTTCATACATTGAAACAATGAGTTCATTATTGTTGCTGAATTTATGTGGTGTAATTACTTGCTATCCCATTCACAAATCTTGCTTTGCTGTCATATAGTTCAGGCGTGTCCAAGTGTTTGAACACCAAGCACAAGAAGTGCTAGTCCAAAACTACTACTTGCTATGACTACAGACATATTTGCTACTCGTTTATCTGTTTTGTCTAGTAACTCTGTTCTATCTTGACTGGCCATTTACTTGCATGATTTCCTCCAGTGATGCAGTTATCAAGTGGACAGAAGTAATTAATACACTAAGAATATATGGCAATGTACCCTCAAAGGCAAGAGGCAGAAATTCATGTGGATATTAAATGTCTGAGAGGAGAAAAACAGGCAGATGCATTAATTTTTATACATATTTGTCATATACTGCTGCTGGTCATATCAGCTGTGTGAGTGTTCTTTGATATAAGTGTGCCTCTAAAGACCATGCTGGGAATCTTTATGTTGGTGGCTGTATTATGTAAGTGTACTGTCAGAGTAACTCAGGAAGTAGTTCTTATTTTGAAAAAAAAAAAAAAAAAAAAAAAAAAAAAAAAAAAAAAAAAAAAAAAAAAAAAAAAGAAAAAAAAAGAAAAAAAGGAATAAATTTATGGTTTTGGTTCAGGAGTTCTCCTCTGGAGGCATAACACAGTGCTTAAAATAATGAGAATCCCTGCTTGGAGGTATCTCTTAGTAAGAAAGAGCTATAGTCTGAAATTGCAGTGCTAAAAACACTACCCTAGAGAAAGTTAAAATACAATGATGAAAGACTGAGATTCATTTCTGCAACATAAGAAACATTCTGCTATGGCTCTAAACCAATGCCATTATAAATCTAGGAACATTTGTGCCCTAAAGACAGATGCTACTACAGCACCACAAACCAACATGACTGTGGAAATCCAGGCATGACAGCAGAAATATAATATCCTGAAAAAGATTTCCTCCACCGAAAGCTAATAAAGATCTGTGCTATTTAACAGTGGTTACTACAACCCTTCCCATCAGCCTTTTGAAGGTTGCTGTGTTCCATGCCATGCTGGTCAGTGAGGCATTTCAACACTTGCCACATCATCCCGTGGGAAGGGTGGCGTGGGGGACGGTTTAGTAAGATGAGTTATCCATTTCTTTGTGGCAGCTTTAGAAAACATTCCTCCTGAACAACAGTATGAAAGGTGACCTGCTGCTAGTTGTATCTGAGACTCCTCTACTAGGAGAAGGCTCACTAGGAGTGATGAATGCACAGGTCACTATGATTTACACTAGAAGTCAGCCAAGGAAGCTGCCTTGATATCTGAACTAATGGCATCATTCCTTTTCTAAATTGAGATAGTATCTGCAGAAAGGTCTGACCATAAGCAAGAACTTCATCATTTTTCCACATCACACCGATAAGTCTCCTTCCTTTATTGACCATCAGTGGGTTCAAGGAATTGAAAAGATTATTGTGGGACAAAAGTTAGCATTTTAAAAAAACTCCGATTGAGTGACTCTATATTGATTAGAAAAGTACAGTAATCATGTAATAAGAATGAAATTGATACCATCCTCGTGTACCTTGATGCATGTCTGAAAGCTTGTCTGTTCTACTGGTATAACTTGGTTGAGAAAAAAATTAATATTCTCTTTTCCCAACCTTATCCTGTCACATCAATTCTAGTAATAAACTGGAACTATATTTTAATTTTATATTAACCCTGTGGTCATACATGACCCAAAATTCACAGACTTGTAAAACGTAGTTCTCTTGACATGGGATGATTGCTTGGGGTGACCGTGTTACTGTGGATGACCACAATAAAAAGATGCAAGAGGGGTTATTCTGAAAAGAGACTGACTGCCTCAAGTCTAAATAGATGTCCATATTCTAACTTGTCAAGAAACATAGTTACCATCTGATAAGGAAACCCTATAATTGTTTTAATCTTCCATGCAATACTGGATCGTTCTGGCTCAGCTGTGTATTTGCAATTGTACCTTCAAGGGCAATAATTACATCCCCAGGTGCCTCCACCTTCATCCGTTTGTGTGCAGTTATTTGAACTGCACCCACAGGATCGTACGAAAATTGCTAAGTCTGTATAGACTGAAATGTGGAACTATATCACTAATCACTACCTTGATGCCTCATCCTCCAGCCCATTGCTAAATATCCATGGCTAATTTATGCAGCAGAGACATAGTGCCAAGTCATCCATTGCCTGACACTGCAGAAACATTTCTCAGACATACCATTACCTTAAACTCATTGTCATCTGGGCAAACCCACCCACACCAGTTTGGAGCTACATTTCCATTTAAACCCTAGCGCATATATGACCCCCATAACAAATATATACAATTTATGTACTTTTTAGTTCATTCCAAGAACTTCAAGAGAAGAAGAAAATGCATAGGATACCAAGAATTAGAGGCACTGTAATTAATGAGAAACTATCAAATAGATATGGTAATTACAATGCTCTCTGGGACAAGGTGTTTAATGGGACAATTCAAAGTACATCCAGGGTATTTAATCCCTTGGAACTCACTTTACATCTGCTTTATTACAAATGAAATGTGAAGACTTAAGCATTTGTCTTGCTTTCATTGTTCAGGAAATAGAGCTTATAATTATCTCCATAAAGCAGGAAAGTATTTAAATACTTTGCATTGTATGTATAGCAACAGGGTACAGTTCACAATGCAAATCCTGCAGCAGCGTAAAATGCAGGCAGAGCAAAAGGAAAATTGTGAAGTAATACAACTGAGATGCAGTGAAGTATTATATATAAAAACTTGTGCACTGAAAAATAAATATTGCTTTCCTGTCTAGGGAAAAAAAATACTAAAAAAATAAAAACTGCCTCTTCAGTTTCAGGGAAACCAGCAGTCCTTGCCAGAAGAATAAATCAGACAGTAGGAGACAAAAGCTATTATAGTTTCACTGTGTGAAAAAGTGACCTCATTGAAATTGGCTTTAGCATTGTGGATGAATGCCCGATGGCTCGAAACAGAGCTGGTTTAGTCAACCTTATCTTCTTCAAGGGGAGATGTTATGAAACACACTTGTTATAAGGTCAGCACTGCAAGGTCAACAGCACGTGTTGTCACGTCCCATGCACTGCATTTTTAAATGCAAACAAACTAAGAGGAATAAAGGTAATATGTCAGCTATTGAGCAGATAGGGACAGTTATATAAGAGAAGATGGAGGAAAAAAGCAAAGGAAAGGAAAATGATCGATTCAGCTAATAACTGAAATCAAGAGAGCATGGATTCATACCCCAAATGTTTCACGCAGTATTTTAGCTCCTGAAGTTGTGGTTTAGCCTGGTCTGCCTCTTACAGTCCTTTCAGACAGCAGAAGTCATCACAGGTGATTGTGTTCAGTAAAATCACGCACATGGCTTCAGCTCCTCTCCACTGTCACTTGCTGGACTGGCACTGTAAATCAGGCTTGACCAAACTATCTAAAGACTAATGGACCAGCTGCCAAGATACACCTGTGTGCCTTCAGGTGCTAAAGTCAGCAGAAGAAATTCTCATTCTACTCTCTGGTAGCATCTGCATCCTTATGGAAAAGTGGTACGACAATCCTCCTAAACTAATGTCTTTCTTGCTTTTAGGACTTTCCCTGCCCAGTGCCTACTGAACCACAGCCCAGTACATCATTTGGAGTATTACCAATTGCCTTAAGAGAAAAGATAAAGTGAAAGAATAATCATGAACAGTATCCCTACTCCTCTAATAAAGCATTGGAAAAAGAAAAAAAAATATGCCAGCATATTGAGAAAAGGAGGGGAGGGAAATCAAGCTACTTCAATCACATGATACAAAGCTTAATGAAGACAACAAAATGTGGTATAACAGCAAAATATACATATCATTTGGAAGGAAACTTTTCTCTGTCTTTATTGACAAAAATCTGCACCAACTTTGGCATAATGGAATTCTCTTTGGCAGCTACAACGGCCTCATGCTAAAACCTCCCATCATTTTGAGAAGCTTGCTGCATCTAACAACAGATGCATATCTTAAAAGTATTCATTAGAGCTTCTTCTGGCAATTCTTTTTGGTTGGAACAGTAATTTCCTTTTGCCATTTTTCTTCCAGCTCGGGCAGATATTTGCAGAAGATTGCACAGAAGGGCCAGTTGAAGGTTCAGGGCCCAGGGGCTGGACAAGGAGCACGATTTGTGAAGAGAACCATTTCCCAGTGCTGGTCTTTAGACACACACTGCATAAATAAGCAGTTCTTGTATAAAAACAGAATTACATGCCTTAAACAACATGCAATGGACATGGCTTTTCCCAAGCTCTTGTTTCCTTTCCAGCAACTCATGCTACCTCACATCCAATAAAAGAACTGCTGCACAAGTGCAGTTAAAATGTGCATCTTCTTGTTCCACAATGCCCAGTGCTGTACTGCTTGTGCTATGAGCCTACTCAGATTCACACCATGTGGCAGAATCCCTTGGACAATGTAGGATTCATCTGCACAGAGGGATAAGGGCTCCTTTTTTCAGAATCTTCAAAATCCTAAAGCCTTCTTTGCTGCAAATACTGTACAGTGTTCTCAGACTTCCTGGGTATGAAGCTCGTGCACTGAATTTGCTCAGTGCAGGTTACTTTTCCTTGTCTTTCTTGACAGTTTACAAGGAGAAAGGGGTGTTTGAAATTTCAGAACAGCATACGTGGAAACATAGCTGTAGAGAAACGTTGAACATGGTTCAGTGAGTTTTCATGTGCCATGTTACCTACGTGACTTTCCCGGGATTCTAAGCCAAGGCCACCCCAAGGACTTGTCACCGCCTGTTAGGAAGGGAAAGACAAACTGAATCACAACAGAGGAGAACAGAAAATTTCTGAAAAGAAAACAATCTAGCAGGAGTTCAGTCAGCCATCCTCTTCTAAAAATTACCATTTTTGAATTCAGCATGGCCAGACATACACACTAGCCTCAGGCTTGACAATCTGTCAGAAAACAATGCTAGTCCTTCCATGCCATTTTGCATTTGGATATAAAATAAATCATGGAATGGTTTTTCAGGCCTGAAAAAGCTGTTTGTATTCCAAAGCTTCTAAAAGGATAGGCAGAGTACATTAATGATAACATTTGTCTGGAAGAAAGCAACTGGATGGGTATTGGGCTTCAGGGAAGAATTGCATTCCAGAAACACTTAAGAGCACTGGAAACTCTCCTGCACTGAGCTCTTGGTGTATAATCAAAAACCTGACTTCTCAGCTCTTGTGGTACTTTCTATCTTCAAAACTACCTAATCCTTACAGCACCACAGTGAAGTACTGTTATCTCCATGTCCCAATGAAACTGAGTTGCCTCATTCAGAGGTCTGACTCAATTATGAGAATGTAATCTCTGGCTCTCAGTGTCTCCTTCCCCCTGGCTTCTCTCCTGCTTGAGCCTGGCTGTTTAAGAAGCCTTAGGTCTTTGGAAAATGTTGCTCAGTGATAACATGACCAAGTTACACCGAGATGTAAGTAAGGGGAGAAAGACATTTATTACACAGCAGAGTCACAAGCAGTTTATTTAGTAACTAGTCCTACCTCCTTTTTGATATGAAAGGTTCCTCAAAATAAAACATCCCAATGCTAAAACCTTGCTTTCTTGTTTGAAGGCTTTGTTTCCCTGGACTATTTCCAGCAGGCAGAATATCAGGAGCACACAGGAACAACAGTAAATGTAGGCTGGAAAGAAAACTGCAAATTGAAATGTGGCTTAAAGTTAATATTGGGTCTGTTCCCTTAGGTTCTAAATGGTTCTTTCTTTTCTCAAGCACCACTGCCAATATGTGTACTATTTACCACCACTCCCAGATTTGAAGCAAACAAATTCATGAATGCAAACATGGCAAGAGCAGAGCTGTGAAAATATTTTGCATTTATGATGGATTACCAAAAATATTTTGGAAATACTACACCAATAGACCAACACCAAAGAAAGCAGCTGCTCCTAAGCAGAAGGCAGGAATGCCTGCACAAAATGTGAAAAGCAATGTTTGGATGTAAGTGCAATACTATTTCCTGAACTGAAGTTGTATAGATTTCTATATAGACAAAACAGAGATTCTTAATCCAAAATGCTGTGTACACAATACCTTTAAATGGACACCATAAGAAGCAAAAACATTTACTTAACCCAAATATCCATTTTTTTATATTCCTTATCATTATCAGGTCATCTCTGGACACAAAGCAAAACCTTCACTAAATAACATTGTACAGTACTACCTTTGGCAAGATCTACAAATGAACAGAAAATAACCTACTGAAAATATCCTCAAAATTACTTTGCAGTCACTTTTACTGCAACTTGTCCAAGTTTATCAAAAAAGATATTAACAAAATTTCCTTTGTTGTCAGTCATAAATATGGTTTCTTGCTTGCTAGTTTGTTTTAAATTAACAGACATTTTAAACAACAGACAAATATAATTAAATATTTGATAGTTTATGAATTTTCTAAATGCCTTTTCCCGTCCTTTTTATTTTGCACTAACTTAAATTATTTCTTACTTCCTCAGTTAGTAAAAAGTTAAATATTAAGAGGAAAGTCAGAATAGATTTGGACAGGTTGTCTAAATTCTTCAGAGAGACTTCCCAGGACATATCCATCCTCACAGACTTCATGTTCCTCACATCTAAAATTGCTTTTCGGGGAAAATGGCTCACTGTCTTTGGGAGTTCTTTTTTGGGGATGTATGGATAAAAATCAGTTCTATTTCAAACCAGTACTTACATTTTTAGTCAATTTACAAACATTTCTGTGTATCATGGACAATGCTGGGTAAGCTTCCCTCTCAGCATCCCTGTTGCTTTCAACTGGGCGTATCTTTGCCCATCCACCACTTGCTTCGTTTCCCATGATTTGACAGTTCTCTGATTTTCAAAAGGGACCAGATCAGACAGGCTTTTATTGATACTGAAACACTTTAACAGCCCTGGGGAAATGAAGAACTTATTCAACCAGAGCTAAACCTCTACAAAAGAATCTCAGAGCATCAAAATCTCACTTTGAGAAAGGCTAAAACTAGAAAAAAATGAATAAGTAACATCACCTGCATCCACCACATCAAGCACATCATTTCTAATCATCGAAATGCAAGCCATAAAACACCCCATTAGAAGTCAGAACAGCATCAGCACACCCTCCTGCCCACCTGACCCATGCAAATACACAGGCAATGCACACATCCCTGTCATTTGTATACAGTCTCTAGAGGCTCCAGGAGTCTGGATCTGCACATCAGAAGCAGATTTATTGGACTGTGACTATGTGCTCTGCACAGTAAGAACCAGTGAATCTTGTGTTGGATTGATTAAAACTGTAATTGTACAATCTCTGTGATCCAAAAGAACAAGGAGTCATTTTTCACACTGAAACACTTAGCAATTGGACAGACTCAAACTACCTGCCTCATGGCATTTGTAGCTGTTCTTTACATTGCCACATAAATCAAAGGCATGTATTTTGACTCTTCTACCCATAATGCAGCCAAATAGGAAGTAATACAACAAAAAGAACATTGCTAGTTGAATTTAAAACATCTTGTCAGAAAGAAAAACAACAGTGGATATAAATCCCTTACACTTGTACAAAATTTTATATGATCTGCATAATAGAAAATACAAATAATAGACAATTAACAATTAAGTTGCCTAAACTGTACCAATATTCCATTTTTACTGCTACATATAAAGAGGGAGAGAGAAAGGGAAATGCAGAAAGGGAAATTGAAATAGAATTATCAGGTAATTTCAAAATTAGAAGGTGGGGAGGGGGGAGAACCCTGAATAACCCTCACTTATTTGTTTCTGTTTCTGTAAAAGCTGTTCATAAGGCCGAGGACTGAAAACCCTTGCTCTCCATACCCAATAAGGTTTTTAGGCAATCAAAATCACAGTAATTCTCAGAGGGAGTTTAGAGTCTGGTTTGTCATCCAGTATGATTATGGAGAAACATAAACCGAGTGAGCAAATAACCTGTGAAGTACCAACATTTCCCTAGACCTCGTCAAGAGTTCTGTAGCTCATGGGCTAAGAACTGGGTGCCAGAGAAGAATTCTGAGACAAAGCCTGGGACAGAACCAGTCACCAAGGAGGTGGTTATTGCCCAAGATCTTAAATCTGATTGTTCAGACTCATCGTGTTGTGCAGTTAATGAGTTATCTTAGTAACAAATTACTGGTTCTGTGCTCTAAAATACCCATTTGTTATTCAGAGACTGCACAGAAGAAAGATTAGGGACACACCAGTGACACCTGGGGAACACAGCTCAGCTGCCCTCCAGCACATCCCTCCTATGTGACAAAGGTCACACTCAGACTCCAAATGCTGATTTGTGCCATGAACTCTTAAAATGCTGGATTCAATTTAAGGACAATAAAGAGCTTAAGATGAAAAGTATCTGCACTTTCCAAGTTCAGATTCACCAAGAATAACGGCAACTTCTGTTGCAGCCCTCAGGAGGTACATCTGCTGCTAAGTGACACCTGCAGACTGAGCGTTGCCATGTACCCAGTTCATTCCCTGTTCATCCCCTGATGCATTAGGCATCACAGTCCTTGATTTTGAGTCATCCTCCACAAAGTCACCTGCACAGCTCCTCACAGCTCTTATCAGAAGTGACGACAGCAGAGAAAAAACTGTATCCTGCTTACCACAACTAATACAGGAGGTGATTTTAACAGCTTTATCCAATTATTGACAGTACAAATATATTTTCCAATGAAAAACAGAGTTACTATATTTAATCACTTATTTTACATTATTTTTTTAGATTCAGCCACAAAGGAATGGAAGCCGATTTTGTTTTTCACAGCGTGATAAATTAAAAGTGCTCTGAGCATTCAGAAGCACAAAAGTCAGATGCAACAAAGCAGAATAGTTTGGCTGCAATCTAAGATCACAAAATTTACCTTTTATCCACCCATAATAACTTCAGGGGCACATGATCAGTGTAACTACCTGATGTAGCTGAGGCAGAGAATCAGTCAATACAGCCAGTGTGTCACTGAGAGAAACCCGTGCATTGTCTCTGCCCAAGAGCCCAATGGCATCTCCAACACTTCAGCTGTCAAGGTCAACGTAGTTTAAACTCCATAGGAACAGTAAGGGAGGGGATCATTATGGCCCACAGAATCCTAGCATATTCCTTTTTCTTTCAAAATCTGCAGAAAAAAAAAACTGCAGAAAAAAACTTGTAGAATGGTAAGTCAAACCTCAGAGCAAAATCAAGACTTCAAAGTTGACCTTGACCTGTGTTCAAAAGCCTCACCTACAAGGTTTACTGTTTTTGTACCTTAACCCAAGTGGTTTGGAGATACAGTTCAATTTTTCATTTTGCCTGAGAGCCCTTCCATGTGCTGGAAGAACAGAGCTACTTCACTGCTAAATCACTGAATCAATGGCAAGGTCTGGTGTTTATTTGATAATCTTTGATAGGCTGTAAAAAACATTTCTTGAGATAAATGTGTTAACCTGACTGGGGTTCTGTACCTTTTGATTACAGAGAGATACTTCAGATGAAACAGAAACAAAGGCATACTTAGCTTATCAAAAATTTGTCTTAGTGATGTTTTTTCTTCTTTTGAAGCCTCTTCCTGTTAAATTACTGAGTATTAGGATTAGACTTGTCCTACCTGGGGTTTGAACAAAGTTCATTCCAGAATATTTCGGTCTAGCTCCTGGCATTTGCTGGTAAATGTCTTTGGCAAAGTGACCCAAGGTAGTCCTTGTCCGAGGAGTCCAGTCAGGAGGGCTGCATTGGGACCATCAAGGGCTGGCTGTTCTGGAGGTTACCAGAAGATAAGGACATGCTGTAATTATAAATAAAGCTGTGAAAGACTATAGCCAGCCAAAACAGGGTTTGCTTTTCCTTATAAATATGTAGGAGCTGTTTTCTTTTACTGTTTCAGCTAATAGCTGTAAGAATTTTGCCAATTTGCTGTGTCAGGTATGTCAGTGCTCATTTGACTTTCCTAACCAGGCTTTTCCTAGTAACAGTCACCAGAAATGTACTTAAAAAAACCCAATTAAACAAACCTTAGACCCTTTATCATCTGTTGCAATTACAAAAGTTTTCTGAGATCAGACTGTTATGACAGAATGTTTATTACTATATCAACTGCTTTAAAGCTGAATGATGAGTAGTTCAACATACACAAATGAACCTCTAGAGGCAGCTGTGATGTGTGTTCCAGCCTTCAGCTCTGACATTTACTGCTGTCCTTTCAGGTGTCACTACAGTCAACTTCTAGCTACACTTTCACCTCTGCTTTCTGAGAATGACTTGAGAACAGAAAGGTCATTGCTGACTTCCTTTAACATCAATAAACCCAAAACCTAATTTAACAGCAGACGAAAAGTATGCTAATAAGGAATGGCATCTCACAGTCCCCTCTCTGTGCAGCCCTGGAAGGCTGCAGTAGGGATGGAGCCCCAGGGAACAGATGCCTTCATCCTTGCAGAACAATGGTTTTGTTAGCAAACTACCACCAGCATCCCCTTCAGTGAAAAGATTTCCATGCAACACAGAGAGGAAAACTCTTAATATTTAGGAAAGTCAGTCATGTCTGGGCATTGTGGAATTCCAGGGGCTTTTCCAAGAATGACTCCTAACAGTTATCTGCACAAGTCTACATCCCATTCTCTGGAACTACGTGTACAGATAAGAAATGGGACTGCAGCTGGATTTTCCACTAAAGACTTTTTCCTTTTCTTTTTTTTTTTTATTTTGTTTTGGTTTTCTGGTTTTTTACCTCTTAAGAGAAAGGCAAGTGAGTCCTAAAGTGAGAGGAAGCAAACTGCAAAGCAATTTAGGGTGAGTATCAATCATTTGGTTGAATGTCCATAGTCAATCCGTGCTCAATCTTCCCTAATCTGCACTTGAATACTACAGGATAAGGAAGAGGGACAGAGTGAATGTGGGAACGTGTTTGAGAAAGGGCAAAACTGCCCATCAGAGAGGGCAAAACAGGAGGGAAAGGGTGAGAAGCAGCAAAAAGAACCGTGTGAGGAATTGTGAGTACCAAGGACAGAGAAGGGGTGGAGGAGGCACTCCAGGGGCCGGAGCAGGGATTCCCCTGCAGCCTGTGGGGAGACCACAGGGAGCAGATACCCCCACTGCAGCCTATGGACGGCCCTGTGCCAGAGCAGAGGGATATTCCCTAAAGGAGAGGACTCACACTGAGCAGGGAGAAAGTGTGAGGAGAGGGGAGCAGCAGAGAGGAACTGCTACAGACTGACCACAGTGCACCATTCCCATCCCCTGCCCTGGCTGGGCCGGGTTAGAGCATCACCCCAGGTACAACCCATCTCTTCAGCTGTTATTTCTCATCCCCATTGCTCTCAGAGAAAGAAGCAGACAATTCTCACAGTGAAAAACCTGCCTCCAAACTCTAGATAACAGGTAATACAAATCACCAACTCTTGTAAAGCCAAATCTCCCTTCACAGGCAAATACAGTCAAGGAAATTACGATAAGTATCATCTTCTATCTAACTTAGATTTAATTCCTTTAAAAGGCTGAATAACTTTGAAGGAGGATTACATCTCTAAAATACACTTCTTTCAGGCATTTTCTTCACCACTAAAAAAAATGATTGGTTTTTCACGATATAGGCATTCATATATACACATACTCCAGGCTACAATAAAATGAAACATAAATTACACTCTGAAGTTGTACAGAATATGCAAAAGATATATCTTATCCCTCCTTGTTCATTACATTTTATTGCCAAAATAAAAATACGGCAAAATTAAGATTTTTGCTATAGCCTTCAAGTTTTGACACAGGACACTAATCTTGCATTTTTCTAAATCCTCTGCTTCATATGCTAGTTAAAGTACTGCCCTTGCTCAATGTATGAGCCAAAACAGATCTGATCATGCTGAAATCTCAGCCCCTTCAGACCACTGTATTTCAAGGAATCTTTTTGACAATTCTGGATCAGTGCTGGCAGCATTTCTTTGAAATCCATATTTGCCACTTCCCACTCATGGCAAAAGAAGCAGCTTTATTCTTTTGCACTGGATTCCAGTACATGACATTTTCCTTGGAATTACTGGGTCACACAAAGCAATGAGTGCTCTATTGTTTTCACAATACTGTCTTATGAGTCAGAGATGGCCATATTTCCAAAACTGCACCATGTAAATTATGAAATTATGTGCATTCTAAACTGTTTTGGCATAGAAACATACATTTAGATTCATTAAGCAGAAGAGCGGATAAATTAACTATACTTCAGTATAAGCATTCGTTCAAGTAATTTTTAACACCACTTAGAAATTCAGTCTTCATTGGCCATAAGACAGACACCCCAAAAAGCTTTGTCCAAAACTTAGACCCCTATGGAAAGGTAGTAGAGAAAGAGCACTGCTGGGAGGAGGGAAGTGAGACTGTGGGGTGTCTGAGGTGGTTCAGTGCTGGGCACTCAGCATCAATTCTGACACAGAGCCAGTGGCACCACCATGGTGGACAAAACATAATCAGGTGGGAGCCACCAATGCATAACTATCATATATCCCACAGGCAAGGCCATGCCTTTTGGAATAATTACATCTTATCCACTGAAAATACCTCCTGGTAGTTTAAATTTGATATAATATGCCCCTCATTCCACCCCATTAGTGTGTAATGTGGCCTTGCCTGACCAGTTGATGTTTTGCTCTGGCCAGAAGTAGCAATTTTGTAGCTTAAGTCATATGTATATTCCTATCCTAAGAAAATAAACTACAAGAAACGAGGAGAAAGGAGAGGGGGATTATGAGCTATTTCACACATAATAAAACCACATATGTAAAAAAGTATTTGTGATGTGCAAAACCAGGAAAGGGTTTATATACACAGAATATCATTGTTATTGCCTGTAAGTACTTGAATTTGACTGTTTCACCTCTAGATGTCAAGGACAATAGTTAATTTGTACAAAGTAGATAAATGAGGTGGAAACTAATCAGAAGAGGTTTGTTTATCTGTTCTTTGATGATATATTACACTACAATAATAAGACAGTAACTGTGAGTTCTATCTGATTGAGAATAACTTCCAACATCATTTCTCATTTTTCCATATCAGATCTGAAAGCACCTCCCAGTCTTTGAAGTTCAGCAAAATTCAAAACCAGTAATTAAGCCCAGTCAACTGGTAGCAGGGGATTTTAACAAGAACAGTAACAACATTAAAATCCACCAAGCCTGTAACACATTATATCCCTCGAGTCACTTCTCTGCATGTTACCTCCTGTGTCCTCTGAATTTAATGGTCACAAGTACCAGATTACATTAAAATGGTTAATTTTAATTACCCATTAATTAAATGCATCTCTTTGTACTGGACAACAGCAAATGTGCATGTGGTTTTAATTGCATTTTACTTCTTCAAAAATGTGAAAATACCAGTTGCCTTTTGTTAGTAAATTGTATTTACAATGTAAGAAAGCAATTCTTTCAGAACACACTTAAGGTCATACTTTGATTTAAAAATGTGTATGGCTAAACATGCCCTTAACAATCCACTACAGCCTGCTTGCTTGCTGGGAGATGGGAGGACTGGGAAAGTTTTTAAAAGACAATTTTCTGTCTTATGCTGAAAACCCAGAGGCTTCTCAACCAGCTGATGTGGCTCAGCAGAAAACACAAACTTCCAGATCAAAGACCACTAAGAAAATTGAGTAGTTCACAATTTCAATTTACTTGTCTAAAGGCAAGAACCTCTCTTTCTCTCCCTTCTGACCAGCACTGACATGGGAATGCTTTTTCTAGAGCTCACAGCAGCAGATCAGCCATTGCCCTCCAAAGGCCAAGACCTCCAGAGCTGGAGCAGTGTAACAGAACACACAGGGCCTGCTTCATTTTTTTTTCCTAATTATAAAACACTGCTATTTGATTTCCATTAAAGATGCTCATTAGAAGCTATTTATTACAAAAATAATTTACAGGATGGAGAAAGTTGATAAGCAGCTACTATTTCTGACAGCAGATTTATCAATAGAGAAAATGATAAAATAAATGAAGAAGGGGGAAGAAGTCCATTTAGAAAAGTCAATGAGACTAGATAAAAAAAATAAATTTATGTTGTGATAAGTGGTAGGAATTTGATTTAAAAGAATTTATAAACCATACGTATGGTTTTTCACAAATGCATAAATGCAAGTAGAGGTCTAATACAATCCCATTTATTGCCCTGCCATCTCACTTTTATAGATGTAAAACTCACTGACAGCCAAGTAAAAATAATGCATTACTTCAAGAGTCTTTAAAAGAAAAGAAACTGAATTATTGTTATGCAGTAAAATTTATATTGGCTGCGAGTGTCTTCTATCTCCTTTTTATAAAACATACATAAATTTTAAAATGAGCTTATTAGAGCCTTGCCTGCAACACTGAGAGCTGTTTCCAGATTCAGTCACATAGGGAGTCAGGGATTCACCTTGGGCTTTTAGGAAGGCACAGAAAGACACCAAAATGTCTCATTGTAGTAAGAATTTCACTTTCATAGGTCACAGTCTAATTTTGCAGACTGTTGCAAAATCAGAATATTTTAGATAACCTGTAAACATTTTGCTTTAGAATCCAATGTGGTACATGTGTGGGATTTGAACACCATGAAGAACCCTGTAGGAACTGAGTATTTTCCACATCTGGGAATAGGCAGGTGCAACCCTAAAATGAATAGAGATTAGCTGCACTTACATATTGGGCTGAGCAAAGGGCATATGTGTATTTTGGAAAATCAGATTTTAAAAAGTAGATATAAAAGACTGCTAACAGCTCATGTGCCAAAAAAGAGGAACACAGAGTTCAGCTACTGGCAAAATTATCAGGGTTTAAAAATTCTTTTCAAGGGAACAACAGTTTATTTCTGTAGCTTTACTAAGAAGATACACAAGCCTGAACTTTTGAAAATGGGGAATCTATTTCTTATTTTGTTGTGGCTTTAAATTTATTTATCTGCAGCACAGCTTATTTTACCACACACGAAAAATCCAACCCATAACACGTGGAGAGTCTGCTCCTACTGTTTCAACTTCTTCAATTTTTTCTTAGGGAAGACTGACAGGCCATGTTTACCTCACAGCAGTGATGGCTGGAATGGTTCCTGGGAATGCTGTTTCCACTCAGTTTTAGCCTAAATGGCAAATTCTTCAGAGTGCCTTAGTCATTCACAAGTAATCAAACTGTCAGATGGGGAGGGATTCTCTCCTGCAAGATGAGTTATATAATGAAAATTCTGACAGTCTTTTAATTATCAGTGGCACAAGCGGGTGCTACTATAATAAATCTCTCTTTCCTAAACACAGATGAATCAAAAACCTAATTAGTAGCTTCATCAAAGCTCTGTAGGATCAAAGCTGGTCAAAAATATTATACAGGAAATGCTACTCCAACAGGGTTTAAAATGAAGTCAGTCACTTGAGTATACTTAAACACCCCACACTGGGAACCAAATAAGAATGCAGTATAATATGCTGCATGGAAAAATATCATGTTACATTACATTATGGAACCTTAAATGCACATTATAGGTTGGGTTTTTTCCATTTACTTATTTTTTAAGGAAAACATGAAGGACACTGAATTGACTAAATGAATACCATAGAATTCTGTAACAATTAGAATGACAATTCTACATTAAAAGATACTTTCGATCTACAGTTTAGAGTAAAATCAAGGAACTGGATGTTGACCCTTGGTAATCTGGGGATCTATTTCTATCTCAAATAGCCATGATACACTCTAAGATCATAAACCAAGGCAGTCAACTCAGACAGCAATTACAAGCTCTAATAAGGAACAGCAAATTAGTGGTTCGGAAAAAGCCCAAAGATAGAAATATATCCAAATAAAATATTCAAATGATTCTGAGCATGTTCATTATAACATATCATAGCATGTTTGTTATTATGTTAGAAACATGAAAAAGACTTTCCTCTTAGAAATTAACCTTTGCATCTGCCCCTGAGAAAGGATGCTTTTCTAGCAGAAATGCAGTATTATCAGTGGAATTCTGTAATACACTATGAGGAGCTCTAAAGCTCTGACACTTATCCTATTAAATGGCCACATACATTTCCAGAGTTGAGTAAACCAGTCTAAAATACTGCCAAAAATATTATTTCACATTCATTTAAAAGACTGTTCTTCACTTCAAATGACTGAAAACAATTACAAGCTATCTTCCAGTCTTTCATTAATATCATGAAGATAAAACAAATGCCTACTCCTTGCACACACAAAACAGAAGAAATTACTCTTCTGAAAGAAAAAATAACAGAAAGAGTCACAAACCCCATATAGTTAGAGAAATAAAATATTACAACAGGGTTTATGTGACATGGAGATAAAACGTTAATGAGGAGATTTCACAATTGTGAATGACAATATGTTGTCAATGGGAGCCAAGTTCCAGCCTGGCCCTTCATGACTTCCAAAGCCACAAAGCACTGGAAAATCACTGCAAAAAGGAAACCTTCAGTATTGCCTAAGTAGCTCTAGGGCAGTAGGTGGGAAATGCACTTAGAAAACAATACTGATTTGATACAGAACAAAAAAAAGCCTTTTGCACTAAGAACTGAAACATTTTGAAGGTCATATTAAACTATAAATTACAAAATCAGTATGTACTGGGATTTACACAAGAAATTGCTGAGGATTAAGTTCTGACAGATTGCTTTTGAAAATATTTGTGTATCATTTTATAATTACAGCTTTCAAAATGAGGTAAATTATCATAGAATCATAGAATAGTTTGGGCTGGAAAGGACCTTAAAGATCATCTCGTTCCAACCCCCTGCCATGGGCAGGGACACCTTCCATTAGTCCAGGTTGCTCAGAGCAACATCCAACCTGGCCTTGAAGATATCCTAACTGCAAAAAAAGAATAGGTAAAATTGACCTCAGCTGAAGTCCTGACTGAGTTATAGTGTTTGATGGCACTTCATTCCTTGGTGCCTGCACAAGCTATCCCATAACACAAGCACAACAAAGCCTGGGAAGTGCAACAGGAACACATTGTTTGGATCCAGTTCAGTGAAATGTCCCCATTTCTTTTTCTGGTGATTCATTCTTTCATTTCTTTTGTAAGGGCTGCTGTACTTCCAGACTTTCTTACTTGAATTACATTTCTATGTGCAGATATTGTAAAAACTTATTTTTCACTTTTAGAGTAAGATATTGAATTCTCACTCATCACAGAAAAAGCAAGCAATGGGAAAAGTGAAATCTGGGCACCTATGGATTTTCATCAAGTGCATGCTTTTTTTGAGGCTGGAAAGGTACAATGCCATCTGAAATCAGAACATCTGTCATGTTCTCCAATGAAACTTGATAAGAAGAATGATGAAGAGGCACATGGAATGCCTATGGAAGTCACTTTCAGTTCAGCATTTACTGCAATGTTTGCATGAAAGCAGAATATCACCAGACATGAGTTCAGTTTTGTGAAATGAAACCACAAAACAAGGCATTTCAGATCCACATTATATACAACATCTGGGCATTGGTCAAACAAAACAAACTCACCTTCAGTAAGAGGTTCCTTTGCTCTCTCCTCCCCAGGGTGTGTTTCATGGGAGTAGCACCTGAGAACCACACAAGTAATTGGGGTTCTAAAGGATGCTGTAGCACCTGTCACTAAGTGATACATTGAGAACATTTGTAAAATAAATGGATTCCCTCCATTTTGTCTTGAATGATATGTAGAGGAGGCAAGATACTGTAATGATAAATGAAAATTTACTAAAACCAGTTTAATATCACCAGAGTAATTAAGGTCAATGCTCATACCATCAAAAGCCAGCCTTCTAAGAGAACAGTAATGTTCCAAGGAAATACAACCTACTAGAACTTTCTATCCTTTTCCAGACCAGAAACCTTTTTCTGATCCTCAGTGGTAAACATTTCCCTAAAACTTTAAAATAAAACTATTTCCAGGCCCCAAACCATTTGTCCATACATTTATCCAAAGCTTTTAGATTTATGTTAGACAAATAATTAAATGGCATTAAAAAAAAAAAAGGTTTTGTATTACACAAACATTTCCTGTGTGGTGCCATCCTTCCCAAAGGTTTAGGGTAAGATATGCAAGCTGACCCTAAGAACTCCTTCAATGCCTTCAGAGAGCTTTAAGCAGTAACAATGGTCAGGCATGATTAAGCCACCATTATTAATAATTGAATGGGATTTTCTCTGGGTGATCTGTTTTGCTATACATATGGTCATGACTTAAGCCTAAAATATAGATATGATGAAAATTGCCATAATCTGGGCTTGCATGGCTTTGTGTGATTCTAGAGCCGATGTCCTGGAGTACACAGGATAAACAGCTGAGATGAAAAGAAGTTGAACTGACTTATTTAGTCCATTTTACTTCCTGCTTTTCCTTTTGCTGGACTCAAATTATTTTCAAAACATCAAACAGTGTAAGTAAATAGGATGAGAGAAGCTGTGAAAGGTGATATCAGTGAATGAGAGCACAGGTAGAAAAAAAGAATCTCAAGGAGAAAACAGGAGATGAAATTCAGAAAAATAAAATTAAACTGCTGTTCCAAAGCACAACATGAGGTGTCCTGGGGCTGACAGCATATTTAACTGGTTGTGGTGAAGTCACACCCCGAACTCATGTTTTCTGAGTTCCTGCAGAATCCAAACCTACACTCAGACAGAGCTGTTGTGGTTATGCATGAACACCAGCTGAAGCTTATCTCCACAGACAGGAAATTCAACTTATCTTTTACCAGCGTGCATTTCCTGAAGTCTGGGCAGGAATTACCTGCTGCTAATCACACTTGTAAGCTGCCAAGCTTGGCCAGATTCACATCAATCATCTGCTGTCTTCCAGTTCCTGCCGTATCAAGTAATACCTTCTAGAACCCCATGGTGCTACTGGGACATGACTGTGCTGCCTAATATTTTTGATACTTTCTTTTTTGTCAAACAGCTGAAACTGGTCTGCCAGCAGAGTTATCCATGGAGGAAAAAAAGCAGTGACACAGACAGCATTGTTTAATAGTGTTCAGGCAGAAGTATTTCTAGGAGTACTGTAAAAATGATAAAGACTATGCTTCCACTTAACTCCTGAACTGCACAGTTTATTTTTTTAAACAATTTAGCATATATATGCACACTGTGAACAAAGATGAAGCCATTGGATCATGTAAATGTTTTTAAAACTAACTGAAATGCACACATTAACACTTTCAGTGGGGTATTGCTAACTCAAAATCTGCCTGTGGTATTCAAAACACTTCCAGGTTTTCTGGAACTCTTTATTAACCATCTCCTTGGCAGAACTTAAAAGTGCAGTATCCATTTGGGGCACATCACTCTTTGTGTGGAAACTAAAACTGGACCCCTCACAGAATTCCACAGGCAGTAGTCATAATCATTCAGAGCAAGCCATTTTTAGACCATTAAGAGAGAAATTACCCCTACATGTTGTAGAGAGGGGAAAAAACCCTAAATACCACAACAGTTGTTGAGACACTGATAAGCCATCTCATCAAAAAAATGGATTTCAGATACATCAGATTTTTGCTAATTTGCTTCAGCTTTCCATCTTTTCAAGGTTAGTCAGCTTATATTTCAGACCTAAATGCTACATGGAAGGTCCTGAGATTTGCTGCTTTTTTCTGAAGTAGCTTCTCTGCTCTTCCCTGGCCTGCACCCAGTTCGTGTCAGCTGCCTGCATGTTTGCACAGGACAAGCTCTGCAGTAAATTGTTTACTTAGTGAAAAGTGTGACATTTTAATGTTTGTGGAATTTGTTGCAAGGAAAGCAAGCTGTGTCTGGGACAAGCTCCAGTTGAATAGCCAAGTCATTTGACTAGGCATTTTAAAAGACAACAGTATATACCTCCTTAAAATCATCAGTACAACTGAAACTCTGTGTATACAGAGAGAGCTCTGAGTTAAGGGGAAAGATACTCCCAAAGCTAAGCCAGTACTCTTCCCACACATATGAAGAGAGTGAATTAAAGCTGGATTTGGGTTACCATGTGAAAAGGGAACAGAAGTGCAGTGACCTGCTCATTCCATGCCATTGCTCTCTTCCTGCTTGGCTCCAGAGCCAGTTAAAAGGCTGCTGGCCTCTGGCATTCCAGCACTGAGGGCCAGACCTTATGAAATTTGACTTTTGTTCCTGTGAAAAAGGTAACTACCAGCATGAATGGACACGCCCTTATCAATTTTTTAACACCACTTTTTCCTCACTAGGGCTCCAATGCTCTAAGCTCAAAACTCAGAATTTCCTCACAGCACCTCAGCAAGGAGGTTTTAGAAACTATTTTTGTGAAGATGAGAATTAAATTTTTCTTACTGGGAAGTTCTTGGCACAGGAAACTGTGCCTTTAATGAGGTAAGAGGGCCCCTGAAGTCAAGTCATACAGGTTGGTGCAAGAAAAATGGATGTTCTGGACTCCAGCTAAGACATTCCTTTGTTGTCTGGGAACTCACAAAATATTAACGTATTCTAATAACCTACTTTTAAAAGAACGTGGTTATGATGAGCAATATAACACCGAGACTTCACAGTTTAGGTAAAGTCACTGTCAGAGGATTTCAGGTTTGCCATAATTGTAAATCGTGATTCCTGTCCCCACATAGCTCCTATGTCTCAGTAATGGAGAAGATTTTAAAAGAAAAATCTGCAGAAAATTGTGTTTCAGACCCACATTCTGTTGCATATCCTTGCAAAAAGGAAAGAGGAAAAGGAGATATTATTCTTTTTGTGCCTAAATCTTTAAAGAATATTGTTAACTGTATAAAATACTAAGAATAAACACTTGGATCATCTAATCTAAGCTTATGTAAGAGATTAAATAATGTTGCATTGCATATAAAGATTCCTATGGGAAGGCCAGAGCACTGAATATCTGCATGTTGTTGGCCATGGAATTTTAAGCAGCGTTTTTCATAAGAGAGTCAGACTTAGAAGGTAGAGAAATTTAGAGAATGTGAAAGGTGAGTGCATAAGCATGTCTGAAGAAAAGTCATTAATAGCATAAAATATTCGTCATAATATCCTGATAAATGGGCTTTCATGCATCCTACTCAGGATTCACTGCATTTCAATATGCCTTTTTTTAATTACCAGATGTAAATGACTTGACCTTGAGCGTTACTTGAATGCTGGTTCATGATTCTCTGCACGAAGACTCAGTTCATTCAACAATGTCAGTGCAGTAAATTTACAGTCATTTTGCCTCTAATGCACAAGTCAGCAGAGGAAGTTAAAGCCCTTTTGCACAGCACTGTTCCTGAGCTGAGGGTACCTTTTATCTCCTAACTGTAGTCTGTGGATGACTATTCTAGAACTATATGGCCATCACACACAAATTAAGATGAATTTTGTTGAGAAAAAGAAAGAGGAAAATTTACAAAGAAACTTCAAAAATAGCTGCATTTCACTTTGCTGAGGGACACCTTCCTCTTTTGCCACAGTAAATTTGTAATTAGGTAGAATTTATCTTGCTGCATGTTCTGTAACTGACACAGCCCAGAGAGAGAAACTGGTTTGTTGTCCTTAAGATTTAGATCACCAGAAGTTGTAACATCACACATCAATAACTGAGAATTCAATTCTTAATCAGCTTGCAAAAGCAAATTCTGTCTCCACTGTCCTTTTTATATTTCCACTTAAGATATATTCCAGCCATTGCATTACTGATGCCTGGATTTACAATTATGTGCAATGGTTTCCTTCACTTTAGGCTAATTCCATCAAGTTCACTGTGCCTGATAAATTAATTTCTACAGATGTAGGCAGGGTTCATCTTCATAGCACCCACACAATGGTTCAGGGACAGAAAGACCAACACCTTTTTAAAAAATTACCTCCACCAAGTCAGAACTTGACTGTCTTGACCAAAGGGCCATCTCTGGTGGCCTTTGTGGCTCAGCACATTCTGTTTCCACAAACAACTTTTCACTGTAGAAGAAATAAAAATTCTCCAACACAGAAAGAGAAAACTGCAAACTTTTAGAAAAAAAACACCAGAAAGTCTAGAAGTATAGATGTTTACAGAGAAGTGTGTATAATATCAAATTAAAATAAACAGAAAAATAATGAGATCATTCCAGACATATCACTTCTCATTCAATAACTGGCCTATTGCAAGTGCTCTTGAAATACCCTCTTCTAATTCACTGCTGGTATGAATCTGGGTTTGGAACAAGGCCATACATCTTTTTGTTATGAAGCAATTTTCTGATCCTCTGCATTTATTACAGCTTTAATCCTGACAGTTTATGCCTGACCTTGGTTATCATTTGATATTTATACAATACTAACTGGAATCTTCTGCATGAAGCTGCCACAACAATCACACCTAACATCACTTAATTCTACAACAGGATTCTTGCTTCTTGTCTCCATTTACCTAGAAATTTGAAAATTGCTGGAAAAAGAGAGACAGGTAGGGAAACACAAAGGAGAATCATCCAGGAAGTAAATGAGAAAAGGGACCTGTCAGCTGTAATTACTGTATAAATGAAATACAAACCTGTCTTGGTAATTCACACACCCCTCCTTTTTTTTTTTTTTTTTTTTTAAGAAAACTGCAGGCTTATGTTTACATTTCTCATAACAAATGTGATTTTTTATTTAAGTCTCCTTGTCTTCTAATGAATGAAGAGGCAGAAAACTAACCTAAACTATTGTCTTATAGATAAGATTCTTTTGTTAAGAGCTTCAACTGGAAGCTTCCTATTCTTCAGTGAAGTGTTATGACACCTACAACATTTGAGCATCACTGTATTATCTCTCTAGAAATCATTATTTAGTCTGTCATAGTTCCCAATCATCACTTGCTTAGTAACTTCAAAATCTTGTGCAAGGATCTACTCCCAGTAGATTTCGTGCACTTGTTCATAATTACAGTGGATTTACCAAGGCTGGAACACAGTCCCTGATGTGTATTGTTAGCAATCAAGAGCTCCTTTGACCTTTCTTCCCTTACTCTCCTTGAACACATGTCAAATACTTACATATATTGATACTTGTCAAATGTTTGGGTTTATAGTCTGTATATTCCCTTTCTGGGTGTCTTTGCTGTTTATCCCCAGAGCTGACGACCTAAAGAGGATGACTGAGCCATTCTATGATGCTGTGATTCTACACCATGAATACACACTCAGTTATGACTGTCCAGCTAACTTAACACTAGAGAGCCAGTTAATAACATTATTCCATTCCTATTTACAGAAATATAGCTTTTCATGGACATATGTAACTTCAGAGTGAGAAGAGCCACACTGAGCCTTTCATCAGTTGTGCTTTCTCATGCTGTCTCTATTACCTAATTTTTTAAAAAAATATAATTTTTTTAATATTCTCCAAACTGTGTAGCATTTAAACCCATGAATTTTTACTACCTTGCATGAAAGCAGTCCTTGCTGACAGGGCACAGAAACTTTGTGACAGGGATAATCCTTCCTGTGATTTGCTCTCAACTGCTGAAGCCACAGTTGCTGGGGTGAGCAGTCACAGATTGCCACTCAGCACAGGAGCATGATTCAAATAGAAACCATTCTGAGCACATTAGCATTGATAATTTTCTATTTAGTTGTTATATTTTCCAGCCCAATGAACAGAGACAACACGCCTTCTGCTTAGAGATTCACCGTAACACAGAAGGTGGATGTCCCTGTACCTGTAAATTGAATTACCTTTCTTCCTGTTTCTCAATTAACGGCAAATTAATGTGGTCTCTTTTGAGCTTTCATGTTGGTTGAGTTGCCCAGTCAGACCTCCCTGAAATATCAGAGCACCATTTGGGAGCTTCCTTTAATTGAAGTAAAAAACCTGGAGCAGCAGCGTGGTCTGGAGGATTAGGCAAGAAGGTGGGTGACACAGCCAGGTGTTCTGAACACACCACGTGCCTTTGCAAGCCTCTCCTTTAAGAAAGAGCAGAGTGTGGGAAGGTCCAAGTGCTCAGAGAGGCTTTGGATGAACTGGCAGAATCCCAGTGTAGGTGCACATTAATGCAGCCCTATTCACTGGACACACCAGAAGCTGAATTTTCTAGTGACTTTCTCTTGCATTGTTATATTCAGAATTTTTAAAGAACTGTGCCCAAGCTTTAAACTGAAACACTTTTCTGAACAGTTTCAAAACTTCCAGGCAAGTGAAAACACCCAACTCATTCAGTGCAATTGTGATAGTATATATACTACATCACAATGCATGTAATTGAAATATCTATTTCAATTTGATTCTTTTCTTTCACTGTTCTGGCAGGTGACAGAGCAGTGCTTGAATATATGGACCTCTTTTACACAAGTTTGTCATTTTGTTTTTCATGCTTCTTGTATTGAGTGAAGCCCTAAAACATTTCCTTGTTCTTTTTTGGGAGGTTTTTTCCCTCCTCTCCTGCTAATTTTCCTCTTATTCAAAGAACGCTTTCATTCCCATAGATAATTTTTATTTACAAATTTGTTGTGTCACATCTGGTTGCATCAGCTAAAAATGTTCCTTTCTGTGTTTTTCCTACTGATGATTTTGCAACATTGTTATTCAGCCTCAGTGAACATTGTCTGTGGTGAGTGTGATTGCATTTCAAAGCTGTGTATGATCAAAATGGAATTACTATAATTATTAGCTCAGTTTTAGAGTGCCTAGTCAATATTTATCTGTACAGCTTTGGATGAACGGAACAAGTAACCATGTTCAGATTCTGGGATAAAATTTCTGCTGTCATCAGGGCTTGTCTTATTTATATCAAGCTAATATTTAGAATTACTGATATCAGCTGTCCAATTCAGAAATAGCTTAATAGTCTCTCTATTCAACTAAAAATTTTGTTGCAGTGGTTGTGGAAGACTCCAGCTTATCAAATATCTCCTGCAGTCCACTGCTAAAGCTCAGAAGCCAAAAATGTAGGGTGATACTGTACTACATGATCTACAAAGGTGAAACAAAGAAAACTCTTATACTTGTATAGAAAGGAATTTACATCATCTTACTAGGCTGAAAACATAACCCCTGCACAGTATGACAAGGAATGAAACCTTGGATGCAACAGCCACCAAACTACTAAAATCCATCACAGCCATGGTAACAAGTCATGAATATGAAACTCAGTGGAAACTAAATTCCATAGTGCCTTAACAGAAATGTTGGAACTTCATGTAATCACCTGAGGTATTTATTTTTGTACCTTTTGTGCCTTCCTCTGTGCTGACTTGTACAAACCTATTAAAGTGAACAGAGCTATTCACATCAGTGCCAAACCTGCACCACCAACACTGACCCCAACTGGGTTCAGTCTTTACAAAAAACTTGTGGAATTCTGCTGAATAGAAATGAATACGTAATTGCACTTTCAAAGTATATAGATACCAAGCAACTATAAAAAGCTCTATCCCTGTCTGAAATACCAAAGAACAATTATATTTGTTCTTGTTTTGTGCTGTAGTTATGCAATAAAATACTTGACCTGTTCAGGTAGCTATGATTCCAAGTGAAATACCATCTGTATTTCATGATCTCTCAGTAAATAAATTCTGCCAGTGCAGTAAAAAGACTCATAAACTGTGTGATTTATTCGATAACGGAATAATGTTCTTCTTTGCAAACCTAGACTTTAAATTTGATCTATCTGCTCAGAATTTCTACCAGCATACACAGACAAGATGGATCATATTTCAAACATATTCTGAAGGAAACCTGGGGTGGGACACTTAAGAAGAAACTTAAATTAGAAGCTCATATTTTAAAGAAAAAGAGCAAAAAGTTGATTTCACCATAGAAAAATTCATCAAACCTTTCTTAACCTGTTAGCTGCATTTTAACAGACTCCCAAAAGGGCTTTCTGCATTTGATACCTTACTCTCAATCCACATTAAAATTCCCAAACCAAGCAAACTCTGTAAAAACCCTGCCACATAGCCTGGGAACAACTGTGCTAATATAACTCTCTATTTCCAGTAGCAAGTGACTGCCCCAATCATGACACCAGGTTTCTAAGTATGTGTCCTGTGAGTACAAATGAAGAAAGAGTCAAACTAAACTAAATATACATGCAGTTATTCAAAAAACCCTACCACATGGGCCACCTGCTTTCCAACTCACATCCTGCAGGCTTTTCAGTGCTCTATCACCTTGAAATTCCTGCCAGGTTTGTACTTCTCTGGGGTGCAGCTTTGCACTCTCTGTGAACATAAAGCTAAACCATGGAGTTCACATTTCACTGTCATTCAGCATGGAAACAATTTCAGCTGCTCATTAATGTTAGACTCAGCTCAAACTTCTGAATGCTACCAACTTTTATTAAATTCTTTACAATGTCTGATTCACCCAGAAAAGATGCACTTACTGTTTTGTGCCTTTGTTGAGGTAGAAGGACACTTCCAGTCTCACTTTTGCCATTGTGCAAGACCTTTTCTGCCTTTATCCCTCCTCCTGTCTCCAATTTAGAGCTCAGTAGGGCAGATGGCAGCAACCCTGGACAGACTTGGCTTCTATCCCGTGTCCTGTATTCCTGTATCCCACCCTCTTGCCAGCCACAGCCACCTCAGGGGGATTAAGTTAAACCCCCACCACAGTCAAGTGCTGCTGACAAAACCTGTGGATCTTGCTCACAGTCCAAAGTATGTTTTCAAAGAAAAAACACCTCACACAGAACCCTGAACTGCCATTAACACAATCTATTTCACTTCATTTATCTTCACCTTTAGTACAGAGCAAGTTCCTGTCAGTCAACTTAAAAACAGCAAAGTCTAATAGCAATTTACCACCAAGGCTTTTATTTCTAAAATATGTTATGTAGATAAGGAATACTTGAAAGCTTAATGGTTTCTTACTAGATCAATGATACCACATAAAGGTGTTTGCCTTTTTAAGGGGAAAAACAAAGGTTTTTAGGCTCCGGTCTCATTTCCTTTGAACTATTTTTCAAAAATTTAAAAAAAAAAGTTGGAAAGACTTCATTTAGTTTTAACAAGGTCAACAGAGCAGTGAAAAAATTAAAATGAAAAGAAACACGAAACATGAAATGAAAAGCAGGTACCAAAGTGGGGGAGGAAGCAAACCTAAAAGCAATGTACACTTGAGAATCACAAGATCTTTACTATTGAAACCTCAATATTATCAAACACCTTCCCCAAAATCACCCCTGTTTCCAAGTTCCATGTTTTCTTCCCCTCAGTGGAGTCTGAATTCAGCTTGTCCAGAGCTCTTTGACTAAGCCCAGCCTCTGTTTATATTGGACATTCCAACACACCCTCCAGTCACCACCAATATCAGCACCTGCAGTTGTCGCCAGGGGTCGGCTGAGTCTGACTCTTGGGATTCCAGTGTTGCCACCATTTCAGCACATGAAGGATTAACAATATGACACTTCTTAAACAAGTGACAGATTCTGAAACAAGAGGGTCAGATGATCTCAGAAGTGCCTCAAAATAGAAATTTATTCCCATGCAGATTTTTATGATAGCTGTCTTTATTTCTCAAGGGGATTGTCCCCACTTGACTGAGATGACACTCTTTGAGGTACTCAGCAAAGAGTGAATGTGACCAGCTCTTGTACTGATGGGTCACCCCTGTCAGGCTGCGTTGATAAATAGAAAAGTCTGTCAGCAGAGAGCAGAGAAGATTTCTTTTAAATTAAGCACACCCCAGAGAATAGTTTTGGTCTGAAAGATACTGATTTATAAGATATGTTCTTCATTAAGAGTTCTAAAAAGTTTACTGGGAATTGCAGGAGAAAAAAAATTTAAAAGCACTTCATTTTATGTGTTTATAGAGTCTGGTACATACCTCAGAATTATACCCAAGTATCACATCAATGAAACACATGAATGTTTCCTTCAGCTGTAACCATTATTCTAATTCCTTGTTTAAGCTCAAGAAAATGTTTCTCATAAGGATTTGTTGCATTTTCAGAAGTAGTTTGTGCCTTACAACAATGGGCAGAGGAAATTTTCAAAAGTTGCAGGTAAATTCTTTTTTTAAAGGACTGAATATATTAGTTAGTGAAACTTCCATAGTCATCTGCACATTTTTCCCAAAATATTGCAATGCTCAAAACAATTTTTTTTTAAATCTGACACATAAAACATCATGGAATTCTAAATTCAGAATTAGCACTGAAACCCACTTTTACCTCTGCACATTTTAGTTTAGCAATGGAGGGAGGATGTAAGAAAATACCATAAACAAAGATCCATCGAAGAGGTAAAATTCTATTGAAGTTCAATGGGTTGGGTTGGGGTTTTTTATTAAAAAAAAAATCCCCACTATCTTCTTGTGGTAATTTTCCCCCCAGGTTTAGACTTGGGAATGCTAGCACTTTTTTTCAGTTATAGGATGAAAAACTTATGAGGAATAGGTTTCCTAAAGGAAGTTATTCCAGTTCATTAATGGTCAGAAAGTCACACAGAGATGAGATTGGGCCCTAGAATGAAAAACAAGTTTTTGAGCCATTGCCAGTACTTTGTTATGTGAATAAAGATCACTGCATTATAACAGCCCACAGTAACACATCACTGCAGGAATATCAACAGGCTTTGGCAGCACACTTTTACTTTTTTTGTGTTTACAAACCCAGAAGAGAGACCGATGAAGATGACTTTTCCCTCTGAGCCTGAATGCCAGACTGCCAATTCAAAACTTGGATTAGAAAATCATCTCTCAGGTCCAGTGGGAAAACACTATATTAGCCACTTTGGGCTTTTAGAAAGACACAATCAGGCAGGCACCCTGGGCAGTACTTATCCTTTGGGTTTATTTCACACACTTTTGGGTGCCTTATCAGCAGATCACAGATTTGTGACTCCATAGATTATGTCAAGTTACTCTCTCTATCTATAGGACTTCCTGTGGAAAGAGCAATAATAAGATACAATAATCAAAACCACAGACAATTTGGCAAAATGCTTCAAGAAAAATACATCTTTGTGGTAAACATTCCTCCTTCAGATGCCATTAGAGTAACTATGCAATTCATAAGGCTCGAGTTGAACAACTGGCAATTGTTCTGTATTACTGCTGGTTTATCACCTGCTGAAATTGTTTTAGTAACAGTCTCTATAAATTTATTATAGAAGTTATCTAACAAGGTTTTTATTTTCACTAGACATGTTAGCTCTAAAACCATGAGCCTATCAGACTTTTTGTTCAGAAAGCCTGCACACAAACAAGATTACAAATATCAAAATAATTGAATTTGCTCAGGTTAGTGTATTAATAAAGTTTTCTGCTTTATGTAAATTCCTATAAAAATCAGACAGACCAAGTAATCACTGATGATATTGCCAAATGCTGGCAGAGAAGCAGTGTCATATTAATAAAACATTTCTGAGTTGCTTCATCCTGCAAAGAGCATAAGTGGAGCGTGGAAGAAATATATAACAGCATTCACCAAAATGGAAAACCTAATCCCATTTAAAAAAAATCATGCTGTTAATTCACTTTTCCATCTAAATAAGCTGAGAAGCTAAATATAAGCAAGATTCACTGTACACAAAAAAAATGCATGTTATGCCACCAATTCATATCAATCAGTTTCAGCCAAGGATAAGAGGTTTTGAGATTCCACATGATTCTTCTAAGAGCAGACCTGCTAATTCAGTGACAATTGTTCTCAGGATTATCTGTGATTATTATGAATCCAACAAGAAGCATGTGGACCAGAATTCAAAGAAATTCATTAACCCGAATGAAAAAGCAGCTATAGAATGAAATTCTGGCAAAGTATCCTCCCAGAGAATGGCTTTATAAAGTATTAATGGAGTGTGCCCACTGTGGCAATACAATAGGAACTTATCCCAGAGGAATATGAAATGCAGCATCTTTCCATAACAGGGCAAAGACAGTCTTTTTTCTGTTGGTTTTTTTTTATCTACAATGAAATTGCATCCAGTGGTGATACCCCAGTCATCAGATTGTTACACGGGAATATTGGTGGCAGCCATTGTTGCAAGAAGTCTTTAAATATAATGAAATAATAATATAAAGGGGGAGGAAGGAAGAGTTTCAGAGCAGCTTCTTGTGTGTACTTGTTATTCTTGCCACTTGCTGTGAATATCACTGGGAAAGGTCACTTGGATTTAGCAGTTCACAGCATCATGAACTGCTGGCTCAGATAAAGGCATTAGACTGTGGAAGATTATAATATGTTCTTCCTTCTCTAAGATATTAATCTAAGCTGCACCTCTTGATCTCTACACACGAAGTTTAATTTGCCCAGCAAAGATTGCACTGAACACCATCAAAATATTTTCTTTTGATATTGGTCCAATAGAACCAAATGCCTTTTAATGACCCATTTAAATCCTACTTTTTACAGCAGATTAGTGCAACCGTGCAGTGTACAAGGCCTAAAGATACTCACTACCCCATAATAAGTGGATGCTACCAAAAATCACCTCCACACAACTATGTCTGACACTGCAAGCTTTCCAGGATTACCAGCTATACAATAGCAGCAATATTCAGAGCAGTAGCTGTGGAGAAACTGCATAAATAAAACACAGCCTGAAACATATTTATTTGAGATTTATCTGTTCACACTGGACAAATTTGAGCAATGTATTATTAAAAGTAAAAATATTTAGAATTTACCCGGAGTAAAAAGTCAAATTTGACAACTGTATCCCTACTTCTATCAATATTTAAGTATTCGCTGACATTTGGGAAATCTTTTTGAAACAGTTATTTCTCACTGCATTTTAAGGGCTAATGTGCACATCCCAGCCAAACTTCTGTCATCTATCACTCTAAAGAAAATAAAAGAACTAATTTGACTACAGTATTAAAAAGATTTAGGACCGTATTTCTAGAAGTACTACAGTGCCTTAAAAATTTGATTCTTGGGGGAATGGGAACCACCCCAAAGGCAGCTAACAGGCTAATTAAAAATACCCTTGGAGGTGATAAGGATCCAAATTAGAGAATTAAACTTCATCAGATCTGCCCATAGGTCTGATCTTTATGTTACTGTCTTCCATCTTTCCCCACTGGGTGGCCAAAAATACCAAGTTTCTGCCCACTGGGTGGGAGGTGCTCTGGTCAGAGATCAAACCATTTATATGCTCATAGATCATTTGGAAGCAAACTGGAAACCACTGTGGAATGGGGAAGGCAAAGAGTATCATTCTGTACCTGCTGGGTTCTAACAATGCCCTCTGAATTTGAACCATCACCTGAATTTCATGCAGCTGTGAACAGCAGAAATAGCTTTCAGGAATGCCTGTGTAAATCCTTGACTTGGAGGAGAACAGTGTGTGATTTCATAGAACTGATGAGACCTAAGGTAAAAACTTAGTGAATCACCCACAACATTTAATAAAAGTTGTTGAGAGGTATATTTTCAAATCAATAGTGAATTTGACATTTACCATATGTTCACACATGGTTTTCTTCACTGTATGGACAGTATAAAAACTTCCCATGAAGTTAATAATTAAATTAAAATAAAAGATTACAAACAGGATGAAGAGCTGACAGTTTTCATAAGCTCAAACTGGGTTAAGTATTCATCTTAAATCCTAATAGCACCATCTGATGGAGGATCATCACAACACCACAGAAAGGATTCAAAGTGTGCTAGAAATTAAATTGAAGATGTTCAATACATTTCCTTGATTTGTGTACTAAACTGTAAGCACAATTATATGGAATACTGACAATCTGCTAAATAAACCTAATGCAGATTTTGACATTTTAAGTCCATAAAAGTTTTGATTTAGTAGGAAACAAATCCAGCCTGAGATTGCACCAAATGGAAGAAAATCAGACACCTCTTTATATATTTAAACACAACTGGTATCCAAGTCAAGTGTTTATTGTTCTTAGGCACCCAGGTTCTCAATATGGGATAAAGTGAAGAATAAATGTTTGTGCTCCTTTAAAGGATACAAAGTAGAGCAATTTATTAATATGTGGGTCACTGAATATCAGAATGGGGTAAAAGAACACAGGCATCACAAGGGCAACGCTGGAGGAGAAACCTGAGGATCAGAGCTGTATGCAAAACACAGCAAGTACAGGTGCTTCAGACAGACCAGACAGTGGAAAACGCAGAAGAATCCAGAAGAAAGTAAGTTCATAAACTGGTCCTACAAAGTCAGAAAAATCCACATGTATCACCACACAAGACTTCTATTACTGTTTTGCAGAAATGGGTTGGATTTTGGCTGCCCTTTTAATAAGACTAATATGAACTTGCAAGGATTTTGATCTGTTGACCTCTGAGATTAGGAGTACTGTTAGTTCCTCACATATGCTCTGAAGATAAGAAACCTACATCTTCCAAGGATATCCTGTTTATTTTTATTAATCTGCTTTAAAAAACAAAAACACAAACAAAAACCCCAAACAAACAAACAACAAAACAAAACAAATAAACAAAAAAAAAACACATAAGTGTCCACAGAGACTTTGGGCAGCTCACACAACAGGAGCACTGTGCTGGATGGATACAGACTATTTAGGAAGGACAGGCCAGGAAGGTAAGGAGAGAAATTGTCCTGTATGTGGGAGAGCAGATGGAGTGCAGCTCTGCCTGCTCAAGTTAAAATTAATTTTTTTCAGCTAAATCTGATTTATTTTTAGAATTTTTTTTTCAAAACCATTCAATTGTTACTACACCAGAAACTGCCTAAGATATGTTTAGAGAAAAAAAAAAAATTACCAGCAGTTTTTTTGCTAGAATTTTTTTTGAGCCTCCAGATAGACAATAAATCAACCAAGCAATGTTCTTCCCAGAAAAGTTGTACCATTTTGAAAGCAAAGACAAAATATTAAGAAACAAGATAACCAATTACACACTGTTGGCTTCAGAGTCTTTTGAACTGTGGAAATAAACAACAGACATGAGAGTGAGTTCTGAAGCAAAAGACAAAATTAAGGAAAAATAATGGAGAGAAAGACAAGGCAAAACACGACACAAAAAGATTGTGCTGAAGCCATTCTAAGTTATGCCTCTTTTGAAAAGCAGAATCCTGCAGTAGAATATAAAATCAGCCAATATCAATAGACCTGCTCATCACAGAAGACCTTAGAGGCCAAGGCTTTGAAGCTAAGCACACCTGCCATTCAGTCAGCTCCTGTACATGCTCTTACACAACATTACTTAAATAAATGCTCACTACTTTGCATTCGCAGGACAAAGGAAAATTGGACTTATTTTTGCAATAAAAATTTAAAAGGCTTGTTACAGCTTTTTTTTTTTTACTGGTTTTTGTATGCATTGGTGTTTATGCTTCATTACTTTAATTTTTGGTTTTTTACTGCCAGTATTGCCCTAAAGCTAAGGTGGTAAACTACAAGCTTTTAAAGCAAGCAGGTGTTTCTTCTTGTGGAAAAAGACTGCAGCTCTGCTTTATGCCAGGAATAAATTTTAACTTTTAAAAGCTTTCAGAGGCAGGTATAAAATACATGAATTATTTAATATCTGCAGTTCATTTAGGAGAACTGAAATCCTTTCCAGACTTGCTATTAGCATGGTCACTAATGCATCAATAAGAGCATGAACAGGTCAAAATCACCCTTGTCATGTGTATATTAACTTTACTGAAGTTCCATAAAAAAGAGTATTACTTTTCCAAATAGTGCCAAGAACTTAACATTTCCAGGGTTTTTTCAACCTTTATGCAGAATACAATATGTTTTTTAAATACATGAAAACATTATTTTCACCAAAAACAATTTTGTTTTCTTCATAATTACAAAATTTAAACAACTATATCTACATATTCTGATGCCAAATATTTTCCATGCAGAGTAAAACCCCAGGAATTACCTTTCTTCAACCATACAAAGACAAAACTTGTCTGACCAAGCTAAACAAACAAACAACCAAACAAAAAAGTAAAATTAAAAACGAAAACTATATTGTTCTGTAAGTTATGAAACTATTTTCACCTTTCAGCAGTGGAAGGAAAATAAAATTTCCTCAATTTCTCTTTTCAATCTTTACCTTCCTAAACAACTTCTTCTGGAGATGGAGGAGAAATAGGGGGAGAAAGAATAGGTAAGAAAGAGATTAATTCTTTTAGAATGACACGTTTAAGGGGAGAATTGTACTTTATGCAGAAGGCAAGTTGGAAATGAGATCCATAACGAATTTATTTCAGTGCATTTGCTGTTATTTTTTATCTGACTATGCCTTTTTTACCACTGTGTGATCTGATCACTAACATGACACCTCGATGTGTTTCTTCTCAGTGTAAACACTTCACACCCGTGGGCGATGCATCTCCAGGGGTTCTGTGTATCAAAGGAAACCTGTAGCCAGAGGTGAGGGGCATCCAGAAGCCTCCAAAGGCCCGTAGGATACAAGTGTACTGTCAAGGACTGTCAAGTAGGCCTGGGAAGTGATTGGTATGGAGGGCAGGTAACTCGGCAAAAGCCGTATCACCATGAATCAAATTCCTCATTTCCTATTGATCCTAAAATAACTTCTACGCTGCTGAGCTCCACGCCGAGCAAGTGCCAGGAAAGGAAAGGATTTCAGGTGTCTGGGGCCTTCAGTTTTGATGTAGGATATCACTGAAGTGGAAAAGGAACATCAGAATGTACGAGGAGCAGAGCGCGCAAGAGACGGGAGAATGAACAGTAGTTAGAGGGATATTTTAAGATTCCTTAAAGCAATGTATTGTGCAGATAAATTTTAATACAAATAAGTTTTTAAACATTGTAGATGCATTTATCACTCCAATGTTGAAAAAAAAAAAAAATAGAGATATTTTCTATCCTCATTACTATGGCAATATTCACCTCTTGGTTGCTTCACAAATGTGTAAACAATACCATTATTTCCAGCTCTTGGCAACTGTGTTTCTGAGGTGCACAGTGAGACAAACACAAGGTATCAGCTACCCCTCCATACAGCCCTGTTGTCAATCATCAGAAGAGCTGGAGAAATAGAATCTTCAAAATTAATTTCTTCAGTACAATTAAATAGTCCAAATAATAAAAAATTAAAGTCAGTATCACTTTAGCCAGCACCACTAGCAGCAATCTCTCATTTTGCTGTCAATACATAGAAACCCTTTCAGAGGCAGAAAGTTGCAGGACTAGTAAAGGCACAACTGACTGTAACCAACATTATCTACTTCAGTCAACAGTTCTATAACTCAGGACACAAAGACTGCCTTGACTAGTTTTCAAAGAAAACATTTTATTGGCTTTTTTCCCCTCCCCTATTATATCATTCAACTGACTTCAAGTCCACAATTTTTCTTTCATACAGCCCAGAATGAGTTTACCAAAGATTTACAATAGTGATAAAGAGCCATTTCCCTCAGAACAGAAAGCTGAAGGAATCCAAATGATACATAGAAGTGAACATCCATCAACCAGTCTTTTTACTCCATAAAGCAACGTGGATATCCACCAAAGCACAGAGCACTGTCACAACAGGTTCTGACCTTAACTGTTTGGGACACTGAGCATATATCCTTCAAGGCTCATTTCTAAGATGATTTGGATTTGAAGAACCATTTTTTCCCTATAAAACACGACTGAATAAGTAAATAATACAAAGATACTCATTCTTGGTTTTTTTCTTTCAAAGACTTTCTGTTTGCTAAGGTCAGGAGAATACAGTGTAATACAATTTGAATTTATGGTTAAAAAGTAATAATCACTAATCAGCTATCCCTTATGACAGTAATCAGTTTTGTCCATTTTCTCTCCATTGTACATGTTGCATATATTCTCATTTTTAATGTGGGACTAAGACACATGACTGTGAAATGCATATATTTGTATTTAGATAATATATCCATACAATGTCCATGTTACGCAAAAAAAAAAAATTATCATTAAAGACTGAAGTCATTTGGAAAAGTAGCTCATAAGCCTTCAAAATTAGCTAAACAACTTTTACATTTCATTTTGTTTTGTCCAATAGAAATGTCTGGGTATTGAGTTCAATATTTCAAAACAAAACATCCTCTGATTCAAACCCAGTATTTCCATTGTTAAATGTTTTCATTATTTTCCATAAACATCAGTTTATTTTCATAAATTTCTTCTCTTTGGGCTCCTTCCCCCAAACCATAAGTGTTATGTTACTTATTTAATGCAAGTGGTTGATCTTTTATATACATTTACATACATTTATCTGCAATACCATGACATGTGAGATAACTCATCCTTTAGTAGTTACCAGCTCATACTCAAACATATTAAGTACATTGAAATTCCAGTGTCTTAAGATACTGAGGTCTTTAATTTAGTGCATTCCATAGTGCAGTGACAAATAGTGAAAACAGTATCCTAAAACCAGAATATTTTCAATTTCTTCAAGGCTGTAAATTTCATTTAATTCTTTAGAGCAGATCCATTTTCAATTGGCAACTCTGGGCAAGATGAGGAAGCCTTGGAAATATATAATACTCTCACAGAAAAGCAATTATTATTTATTCTGAAAACCCTTCTGCATCTTGACAAAGATTATAAAACAAATCTTCATCTTTTTATAGTTCCTCAAAATTTCACCTGCATTTATTAAGAGATCCTATCTTGAAGCAAGATCTTGATTTTGAGTCAAATAATTATAAAAAACATTGAAGGCAGGACTATGTAAATAATACCATATCACTGGCAGTGGGATGCTCTGTCAGACAGAGCAGTGTGCTGAAATTTTCTCTCATCTGTCATTCTTAGATGTAAATCCAGATGGGAGTATTTCAAAAGCAAACACAACAAGCAGGAAAATGAGATAGAAAGCAAGGAACAGACCATAATTTGAACGTTACTATTCATGCCTTCAGCAGTTCACAAGATAAGAATGAAATGTGGATAGTTTGGTGACATGGTTCTGTTTTACTTGAAAAAATATCACTGAATCTCTGTGATTGATTCACATGTCAGACTGCACAAACAGAAAGATGAGATTTTAAGAGGAGGAGCACGATATTCTTAACAAGCTTATACATCAACATTTTTTATTTCACATGAAAGATCCTTTTTATAACTTTGACTAATTAGTACTGACAACAGCAGAGATGAACAAGGAGATTAAAGTCACCCTTTGGCACTACTTTTACACGATGACAAGGTCAGAAATAGCACAGATTTAGGTGATACATATAAAACAGCCTCCAATCTCATTCACACAATTTAACTCAACAAGTTGTTCCAATTTCCAATATGCAACTATATTTCATTTGTTACAATTTCTGCATAGCATCAAGAAAATAAAGAACACTGATTATAAATTCAATCTGTTATGTCATTTAGTCAAAGACTACATGAAATGCAGAGAAGCACTGTTAACCTACTACAAGAGTCACAAATCTTTCAGGTGGACTATATAAACTCTGAGGATTCCATTAAATCTGCAAAAATGGAAAACAACTTTTCATTTGTGGTCACTAACCTCAGCTGCTGTACTAAAGCTGAAATTGTCTCAGACCTTGGTGACTGAATTCTTGTTCTTCAAATGAACATGATAACATTTCAGCTGGCTTTTACTGAATCAAAGTTTCAGTTCAAATTTTAGGATTTCTCTCCTTGAAATGGATAAAGAAGTTACTTAGTCCCTTCTGTGTAAGGTAATAGGGTTGAATTTGCTTGCATTCCATTAGCCCCTCATTGCTGGGAGACTATGATGCTGTATATCAAAGTGGAATTTTTGTTGCTAGAGACCTGGATATATTGGTATAGATTACTACGTGCATCAAATGAATTGCCACTCACATCAACTGCCAGGAGTAGCAGTAAGAAGGATTAGTATTGTGGTTACTGAAAATAAAAAGTAATAGCATAACAAACAGAAATGGAGCCTTATTCTATAAACATCTTTGGTATGACAGACATTGACAGCACTAGGTGTGTGAAGTGCCTACTCTGTTAACAATTATCACTAATTGCTAAAACTCTAATTTAGAATTTTTTAAGCAAGGAATACAAATAATAAGATAGTTGATCAGTGGTAATCAGCAGCACTCATAGTTGAGCTGCTATCTTTTACAAGATAAATAACCTTACTCAAGTATATGGAAAAACCACACAGCAAGAGATACTATTTTTCTGGGGATATTTTTCTTCTTTCTTGGTTGTTCTTCCTTTCCAATGGACAGGAAGCAGGAGGAATACATGCTCCAGAAGTCTGTCCCTGTATTCACAGACAAAATTCACAGACTTACCCATTCTCAGCTCTTTAGATTTTTATTATAGATTTCATATTAGAAATCTAATCACTTCTAATACGAAAAACTATGGTGACTGTAATTGGTCAAAGAGTTTCCTCTCAGAAACAACACATGCAATCAAATCAGTTCTGACAGTTACCTTTATTATTCATAATACATTCCTTAATGGGGTATCTTTCTGTAATAGTTAATTTGAAACAGGAAGAGTCTCAAACTGAAGGGAATATTGCTCTGCCATTATGACATCCAGGTGGTGTGTTGGCAGCAGGGGACACACAGAAGTAGCTGAAGGGACTTACAGAAATAGCCTCATGACATGGCTTTTGGACTTCAAATAAGTTGCCAATTACAAAAATACTTTTGTAGTTACAGAAAGACACAGAACAACAGAGCAGAACAGCAAAAGGCTAATGGTGTTCATTACTGCATTGTTATACTGTCTTTTGGCCTGAAAAGTTACCTGATACTCAGAGCCATGCTGTGTAATTTCCCTGGGGACAGAGGAGGATTTGTCAATGAGCCTGACATTTCTTTTCTCCAGTTTTACTCATTCCAGAAAAAAAAGATTAAGAGATATCCTATTTCCCTGAGGAAAAAGTAGCAAAATCTATTTCCCTTGCTGGCATTTTTCAAATCTGCTTGTCTCCTGTCTCACAAGTGGAATTACCAGTTGAAGTTTTTAAAAGCTGGTTATTAATCTTTTATGATGGCCAAAGTGAAGTATAAAAATAGCTAACAATAATAGAGAATGGGATTCTTTCACAAAGGGAAAAAAATTTGATAATTACATTTTTGATCAAACTTACGAATTTTATAAAAATAATTATTTTGAAGATATGAAATATATTAGCTCACTTAGGATATAGGTTAAGTACCACCTTTCCCAACATGATATTTTTAACCCCCTACACCAGATTTTCCCATTCTTTAGGACTCAATATCTTCCTCTCCAGTTCCTATCTGGAAGCCAGCAAATCTTTCTTCCAACCTTCTGAATCAGAAGTATTTATACGCAGCCTTTCTCCAGACACACTTTTGTTGGTCACTATAATTCTATTTTTCTTTTTGGATGAACCAACCACACACCTCATCTGCTTTGCTGACAGCTGCCTTTTTCCCTGCTCTCCCTGGCTTCCAGCTCATCATCTGCCTTCGACCTGTGTCACCACAATAAGCAAATGCTCCAAACCTTGCACTCGCAGTCTGTTCCCAGGGAAGTCTCTCCCTCCTCCTGCCCTTTCTGCTCAATCTTTGCTTTAAGTTTGGTGATTCTTCATGTTTCTCTTATTAGAACAAAAATGGACACATCATTTTATTAACTTAAGTTCAGCATGTGAACATGAGGAAATAGATAAAGCTGAGAACAGCAATTCACAGCTGAGCATATCAACTCACAGCTCACAGTCCCAAAATCTCCTGGCTCAGAAGAAGGAATAATTAAAGACTGAATGCTCCCCAGCATGACTTTAATATCCAATCACACAGAGACACAGAGAGAAAGCTCTCTTCATCTTTTCCCCACAAATAAAAAATTAGAGTTCAGCACTGAGAATTCTGTCTGGCCAGACAACCATCAGAAGACTGCAGCAGAAGAACCTCAATGAAATTCTGCATCAGTGGTACCTGAGGAGTTATTATTTGAGCACATTTTCTGATCTGAAAAACATTCAACCACACTGGGCTGATTTTTAGAAAACAGTAAGAATAATACCTTTTCTATTTTTCTAGCTTGCTTTGATGACCTATTGATTTACTCAACTGGCTTCCTGAAACATCTGGGGCACACAGATATGACACCAAACTATCTCATGGACACAGGATTAAAGCTGAAAGTTTCAAATTGACCTTTCATTCCATAAGATCTGAAAAGAACATGCACATTTCCTCTGACAAAGGCATCAGTGCAGCCCAGCAAAGAGGGGTTGCAATGAAGAATCTCAACAGGACTTGGGAGCCCTTTATGTGATTTTATCTGTGTCTGACTGTATCAGAGAGTTGGTGATAAAGGCAGAATCTGTGTGTGATCTTGAACCACTACTTATGTCACACATCTTTCCTTTTTCTACCATGATTAACCATAACTTGCATTTAACAAAGAAAAGCAAAACAAACAAACAAAACATATCTCCACACATAAAGTTATTGCCAGGGGTCACCTGAGTCAGACTCTTGGGTTTCCAATATTGCCACCATTTCAGCACCTGAAGGATTAACAATATGACACTTCTTAAATAAGTGTTCTGTACTGTCTGAGAAGTTGAATGAAAATAAGCTCCTAAAATATTCACATAGAGAAATACATGTTTGGTATTTCAGGTTGTTTTCTTTTTAAGATAAAATTGATTTTAAGACATACATTCTTGGTATGAGGTCATACATAAAAGAAAAAAACACAACCATTTCTTTGAGTGTGCTGTATTTCCCCTGCCCTTGACTTTAAGTACTAATATGTCTCTAGACCTTCCTAACAATAGATAAACTTTCTACCGGTGAACTAAGCTGACTCTATAATTGCTTTATACTGCCATAGTGAGGTCAGGATTTCAGGAACCTCCCACTGAGAAAAGCTGTCTCTAAGACAAATTCTACTTCTAAGGCTGAAGAATATCATGTCCCATCACCTCCTTTGGCGTAATACCAGTACAAAAATCAATGTGTTCAAAAAAGTGACAAAGTTTAGTTCTTTATAAAAGTTAGCAGAGAGTACCTGAGCATTCAGTAAATTAATTGCTGTGACACAACCATTACAATACTTATTTTGTAGTGCAAAAGACTAATGTATCTTCAAGCAAAAAACCAAAAAACTGTGTGCTGTAGTTAAGGGAACGAAGCTCAAATGAGTATGGTAACAGTAAAATGTTACTCCCGCTTGAAATTTTTTATAATTTTGCCCTTAAACTGCAGTCAGTTATCTAAAAGAACATAACTCACATTTCCAGAGATGCTAAAAGATTACAGTGTAGCTTCTGACTGGTCATCATGGACTTTTCACAAGCACAGAATAACAAGCTGCATCATGTACTGGTTTTGCAAAGGTCAGACTGACAAGGCCAGCTCCAGTGTGAAATCCAACAGCAATGAGGTGAAGCCAGTCTTCAGGAATCAGCTAAAAAAATTCATGCAGTAACTGAAATCAATTCCATCAGAGATGTGGCAGTGGGTTAGAAAACAATGGAGTGACAGTCTGGAAAGGCTTAGGCGATGCCTCATTAAATCCGGACAGAGGCAAAATCCACACTGTGTCCGAGTCCAGTGAGCAGAGGCAAACCTGATGTGCACAGCTGGGGGCCTTTTTCTGTTTTCCTCTGACAGGGTGGATGCAAAGCACCTGCTGCTGGTGGCAGCAGACAGAACATTTCAGTTAATATAGTTAATTTTTAGCTGTGTGTCTTGTATTTCAAGGGGTGAACCACACCTTGAGGCAAAATCCCATAAAAGGAGGCCATGAAATTTGCTTCCCTTCTGGGTCAGTTTAAATAGCTGTTAAGCCTGTGGGTTTTAAAGCTGTGACTCAGCCTGTGAACTTCAAACCTTGTGAAATGCTTCTGCCACTGAGAAACGGCCACAGTGATATCTCTTTTTGTTTACCTGAAGCAGTTGCTCACAGTTTGAGAACCTGGGGGGTGAGTTTCAGCCTCCAGCATTTTTTAGCCACTGGGGTTTTTGGTCAGGAGTGTATTATAATAGAGAAACTTGAAGTAATTCTTAAACCAAAAAACCAAACCCCTACTATCAGCTGGGATTTCTCTGAATGTAACCATAAAGCCTGATCCTTGGTTTAGACTATTAGAAATTTGAATTCTTCCATTCTGATTCTGCAAAGAATATCCACCACATCTCTCATCTTTCTACCATGGAATCACTAAGAGAACAGCTGATCTGCACCTGTTCAACACAAGGAAAATGATAAATAATTCCAGGACTAGGACAGGTTACTTGATCACTACTTCCCCTCTATGTATATTTGTCTACATAAACCACTAATATCCTTCCTTCTAATTTCACTGTGCTACAACAGGTCCTTCCATTCTTATAGGATGAATTATGGCTTTATAATCTTTTAAATCATGGAGCTCCATAATAAGGACCTTATAGCAACATTGTTACAAACAGATCAGGCAGTAATTGCTTCCCTGGGATTAATTTAATAGAAATTGAGTCACTTTTATTCAAAAAGTGTAATCACAGGGAAAAGTCAATATTTTCTCTTCTCCCTTATCATTATCACCACTCATCAGAGCTTGAATCTTAAAGATGTCATATTAATAGATTGAGAAGTTGGTGCTCAAAAACATGAAATAAAAAGAACTACGCTGGGAAAAAAAATAGAAATGCAACTATTTGGGAACATTCTTGCATTTGCAGACAAGAAGAATTGGCAGGAGATAAAAAAGCCTCTTTAAAGTTACTAGATCGAGTCTTAAAAAATGCTTCAGAAGTACCACAGATTTAATCCTTAGTATAATCTCTAAATCATCAAAATAGAGGACATAAGGTTCTGAAAAGCTCTGTGGAAAGGGATCTTGAAACTTTGTCCTTCCTGCCCAGCCTGGTATGATCAGCACAGAGACCCAGTGTCCTGCAGTTGGACACTGGCCCCTCACAGCCACAGGAATTATGGTTTTAATTAAGTGTTTTTTTCTAACACCTCCAATTTGACCAACATGCCTTCTCCCAAATGGTCAATACCAAATACATCTGCACATCCATTAAGTTTTGAGATCAGTGGGGTAATGCACACTGAAATACTAAATCCAAATTGTGTTACTATCACCCAGCAACATCTCTGCTCCACAACTACAAACCTGTCATTTAGCACACACAGTTTATTCATGGTAAATATTTAGCAGTGAGCTGCATTCTACCTCTAACAGAATGTACCCAGCCCCTGCCTACAACTGCATTTCTAAAGCCTGAATCCCAGACATGGTGCTTGATCCTGCAGTTTTATTTCAGGAAAAAAATCCCCCTGAAATCAACAGAGTTTTGCCAGATTAAAAATTCCAAATAAATACATATGGCAGAGTCTGGGAATATGACATGTACTATTAACTGAAAACAGTGCTGAGAGAAATATGTATTATCTCTTTTGCTACAATAGGGATGAGGTTCAGAATGATAAAAAACTCCTTGCCCCCTTCCAAGAGATTATGGGAAGCACACACAGCTTGCATTTTCCATGCAGCTACCATTTTCCAACCATTCAATGGAAAAAGATAAGTTGTCAGATTTTTACTGTTTACATACAAATAGATATTTTATGTCCAGATAGTAAAGAAAAGTACAAGAAATCACCTCTGAAATGCCTATGATCAAGCTCCATTTCAGAATCTAACAACCTGGTTCAGATTTTCTTTTTACTGTTACCCATTCAATCAAAAGTCTCTCTTTCATGCTTCAACACTTTTCAGCTGCTCAGACAGACCTATTTAAGTTTAGAATGTACACAACAACACAGCTTTGTTAAAACAATCTGGGTCTTGATCAAAGAACAACTCTTAAGATGCATTATTACTTAGTAAGAGGTAGAGTTTCAAGAGTGCCATTTCAAAACTAATTCTGCTTTTCTGAATGTAAATGCTTGTGATCATGTACAGAAAACAACAGCACATTATTACACCCAATGTTTGTTATGCTGCTCCAGGACAAGGAAGTAACAGTAAATATATACTTGGCTTCTCCAAGATTCAGTGTCAAAATATAAAACAAGCATGGGACAAAAAGGATATCCAAGAATACAACCAGTCTGATTGACAGCTCTGAATGTGAAAGATGAACAGAAGCATTTCAAATAGACCTTAGTCCATATTGTAATTCTCATATGTTGATGCAAAAAGGTAAAAATCCCAACAAGTCAGTAACAATACTAGAATAGTAGAGTCCTGGTGAAAAAACAATTCTAGATGTGCTTTCTTAGTTCATAAACCCAGAAGAACCACTGGGATGGTTGCCTTCATTCCACCCGTTGTATTTCCTAAATTTACAAAAAGCAAGAACCACAACTGCAAAAAATACCTTCAGTCTCTGTTGACATGTTAAAACAGATCCAAAAATGTGGGTCTAGATAGTGCTAAAGCTTGATAGACCACCTTATGGGTGGTCACTACTGTGGATTGCTCAGCTGGTTTTTATTCACATATGACCTGTTGTGGGAGGTTCTATTTTATTTAAAGATGAGTTTCCAGTGAGGTATTGTGATCAGATAATACAGAAATCAATTCTTCCACCCTTAGGTGGTATGAATTGACATGGCTTCACTGAATCAAATTAACAGGAGCACATGGAAAGGAGACAATCTTTTAAAAAATATATGATTCTGCTTTTCTTGCTCAAGTTAAAGTTCCTACTTGAGGAGAAGGAGCAGATCTACACCTTCAGCAGAAAAGCTGAGACAAAGGGAAGCAGATGCCATGTAGAGGCAGTGCACAGAACCCTCACAGTGCACATCCATGTCATAAACTGCCTGCCTGGTCACACTGTCTGTATACACTTTGTCTCTTAATTTGTAAGTGAATATCCTTTGCCTCTAGGATCCAAATTGCTTTCTGATAGTTCAGCTCATCTCTAAAGTATCATGTCCCTTTCCCCAGAGTCACTGCACTGGCACATTTGGTCCAGACTAGCTCTGAAGACATGACTGGATGTGAAGGTACCATTTGTGCCCTAGGTTTGCTGTCCCAGGACTAGGAATGCAATCCCATTTTTGCTTTAAGAATGTTTTTCACATATAAAGTTTGCAATATGAAAGACACTAACAAGCCCTTCTTTGCCTAATCATTCAGAACAGGAGACATTTTCAGCAGAACATTGTGGCTTTTGTGGTTACAGACATCCATTTTAATAACTTTTTTCCCTGTTTTTTTTTTTTTTTTTGATGCATATACTACCACAAAACATAACTGGCTTTTATTCAATTTGTTATATGCAAAATCTTCTGGGAGAAAACTGTTAAGAGACAAAGCTGCAAAGCAATCCCAAGACAATCCTTATGAAAGAACCTATCAGGCATAGTTCCTTCCAAACATATATATATATATATATATATATATATTTTGTACCACAAAATCCTATTACTTAAATTCTTATTGCAATAGAAATCTTACTTACACAAATACCCTGGTAGAAGCCCAGCATATGTGAAGCAACATGACACAATCATTAACTTGCCTGACTACTCTTAGTCACAAAGAAATAAAAGGTTTAAAATACAGATTATGTGGGGTTTGACCTATTTCTAGAAAAGTATATTTCAGAAATAGTTCCCTCCACCCAATAAAGTCCTCAAAGTCCAAAGTTAGAAACAAATTTTAAAAGCATAGCAAGTCTTGCTTTCAGAAATACAGTAGAGAGAGGTAAAATGCAGACTTGTAAACAGAAATTACTGCAAATGCCATACTAACATCATCTCAGACACAGGCAATGCATGAAACATTGAGAAGATCTGTGAAAAAAACAAGAGCTACTAAATAGAAGAAAGTAAAGAAGTGACTTGTCCAGAACAAGAAAACAGTAGAGAAACTTTCAGAATTTAAAAGGGTGCCCAAATGATGGCATCATTTGATGGAATTCACTTGCCCAACTTAGGAGCAGGTCTGATTTAAAACTGAGTTGTATTTGCCCCTGAGCCAGACTAGACCTCTGCACAGACTGAAGCATCAATGACAGAATTGTCTGGCAGCCACTACCATTTGCTCACTTCAGACACAATTTGTGGCACAACTTTAGACAAACTTCTCAATGGCAGCTGACTTAAGGAAAGAATGCAAGTGTTCTGGCCAAAGGTATAAAAGCCCTTTGCTTATAATATGGAACTTCCATACTCTCACACACAAATATGTTTCCTAAGTCTTAGTTGACTTTATAACTAAAGCACTGCCAAAAATGCAATCACAAAATCAACTTGAAGTCCACTATTTTATTTTAAAATATCTTTCATCCTGTATGTTAATAACTACATATTATAGATTTTTCCAATGTCTAAAAATTTGCTTTTTATATCACACTCTTTTATAGCAATTTAATATTTTTACCACATCATACAGTATCACTAAAATGCCACAATAACACAGGTATTGTAGTCACACACAAGTAAGCAGCTGCACATGAAGTAGTTTGTACATGTGCCTGAGCTTGGGGGTTTAGTAGCTTTTCAATCTGCAGTTATTATTCCTTCAAGTCCAACAGTAAATGGAAGGAATTAGACAGACAAGTATTCACCAAGTGAAGATCATGATTTGACATTTCTCTAAGTACTTCATTGAGTTTGCAGCCTTTAGAGACTCTGTTACAGCATATGAAGGTATATATGTATTGAGTGAGGACGTTGAAACTCCAACTGCGGTTTATTTCAATCGATATTTCTTTTTTGAAGCCAGGGATTCTCATGTAGTGCTCATCTGACAGCCTTTGATGTGAACAGCGTTAATAAATGTTGGCATTTGGGTTGATTACTCTGCCACTACAAGCACGAACTAGTCAGGCACTGACTAATCCCTTCTATTCCTTCTATTCGTGCTGCTGTTTCTGTCCCACTTGCTCAGTTTTATCTGTAACTTTCAGGGTACCAAAAATACAGGATTAGAAACCCTGACACTTACAAGATGTGTGATGTTATTTAGCACCAGCAAAATCTGTGAAAACAGTAACCAGAACTACGAGTAGTGACATGTGTGTCTTTCTGATGTCTGTACAATAATTCCTATAGTAGCACCATCCCACTTTGGTTTCAGTGTAGATAAAACACACACTTTTGTGTTATTTCTTACACAAGATGCCCCCCCTTTTTTTTTTTATTTAGATTATTAAACATATCAAATGTTCTCCATCTCAAAACATTTGTAATTCATTTTGTATTATAATTACAACACTTTATTAGTAACCTAGAAATGTATGAACAATTTACTCAAGGGAAAAAACCACAAAGGACACATAAAAGCCAGCAAGGTCTTGAGAATTCTTCTTTCAGAATAGGAACTCAGCAAAAATCCTCTCCATTAAAAGCTGTTAGCTAACTACACACTAATCTTCCTCCTGTTGAGTTGGAAGTCAGTCATTCCATTTAGAATCCTAACTCAAATTCATATTGTGTTGCTGTTCCAAAAATGGAATCTGGCAGTTCATGGGGATTTTTTATCTGAGGCTATAAAATAATAGTTAATAATGAGGAAATAATCTCCAAAAATTCAGCACTGAAGACAACCATGAGAGTAATCAGAATACAAAACTTAATGAGATACCAGATAAAGTTCTGAAATGCAAACTAATTCATTTACAGGGCTTAAATACCCTTCTTTTAAGATACATTATTGATTGCTCCCCTGGAAAAAGTGATTTATAAAGTCTAAAACATATGTAACCAGAAAAAAACCCCTCACATATATTAAAACAGCAGCAGTTGCCCATCTTTTCTTTCATTAATATCAGCAACTCTTAGATTTCATCCATTCCTCAGCAGCACAGCCACCTGCAAGATCATCCTTGAGTAAGTTTATATAAATAACTCTTAGGTCATTTCATCAGAAATGTTATTTCAGTTATGCACACAAAGGCATTTTGGACAATGACATTAAAATAGACAGCACTTTTCTTATGAAAAAAGAATCTGATATTCATATCAAATTAATCCCCTGAAAAGTCTGTTTGATTTTATATGAAAAAGTTAAAATTAAAATCACAATTTTTATGGGTTTGGGTTTTTCTAAGATAGGGAAATAACCTTTACCTTTCCAGTTCAATCTTTCCCTATTTTTGTTACTTTTTAAACACAATAATGCTGGCTGTTCTGAACTCTAATTTACACACCTAAACTAAAGCAGAGATCTTTGTAAAAGCTTCCCCTAAGCAGTTTTTTATGCCATTTGAGAAGAAATTAAACAATCTTTGCAGAAACTCCATCATCATTCATATAAGATGCAAAAATACACCATCTCAGCTGAGTAGTAGCCTTATGAATTAAAATATCAAAAGATCACTCCTGTTATCTTGATCTATATTTGAAATAAAAATAATTAAATATCTGCCCCAGTGAACTTTTAAGGTTTATCAAATTACATAATAAATTATTGAATACATCTCCCAACATGAATCTTTATTAATCTCTGTCAGTGTGTTACAACACAGAAAAAATTTAATTGTTGCCATCATTTTACCATAATGCTTTTTTACTGAAAGAACCAAAACACCATTTTCCTGAAAGTTGGAGGTGAAATGAAGCAAAGAGATGGTGCACTTCCTCGGAAATTCTGAGTTACTCTTAGGTCAGCACTTCTCCCAAAAGGGTTTTCAACATTTTCTTAGAGCTAGAAGCCCATTATTTATTCAGGTTGTGCTTGTTTTCTTCCCCCTTTCTTTTCTGCTTCTGTTTTATCATTACAGGAAAAATTTTCAACAATAATAATAACTTTACCAGGAAATTTCTATCTGTACAATGTCACAAATGCACTAAAATCGTTCTAGAAAATACCTAATATTCATGTAATGATACTTTGTCTTTATTTAAAAAAAAAACAAACAAACAAAAACCCCAAACAAATAAACAAACAAAAACTCCACCACCACACTACTGCCAAAGCACAGAATGCACTGCAATGAGTAATTATGAAACCACAGGGAAAAATATTCATATTTTAAATTATAAGCAAATACTGTAATAGAAATTATGAGAAAATGATACTGGTAGTACCAAATAACACCCACAGCCAGTTCTTGTCACATTGGCACTTGTTAAAAGAAAACCCATATGGAACTTTCTGGCCACTCTAGTTACTGCAGCAAATGCAAAATCCCAAACTATGCACTACTGCATTTAGGTGGAAAAGAGAAACCAGTTGGAGCCATCCCTTGCCCTGACCTGACTGACCAAACCCTAAATAGCACATAAAGAGACCATCGATTAGACAATACTTTTTTCTCTGTTTTTATCACTTCCCACAATCTGGGAAAAGAAAATTTGTACAGCAGAGAGTCAGAGAGAGCTGCTGGTCAGTCAGCCTGGCTGATATCAAAGAGTATCCATGGCTGTGTTTACAGGTTTTCTGCCACTTCCTACCATGTGATGACCCCCTGACCTTCCTTCATCCCTTCTGCTCTGTACCATCTGTCGTACCCATGTTCTTGCCATTCTCCAGCAATTCAGGGCTCAAAAGCTTCCAGGCTCAGCCAGAAATGATGTCTTCATGTTTAACTGTCCTTCACAGAGCCATAACACCCCTTTGCAGTTAGTTCTGTAACTTAGTTACATTCTGTGTGAAGAAGTGCTCCTTTTATTTGCTTTGAACACACTCCTGGTAATTTCATTTTGATGCCACCACTTGTCACATTATGAGAGACAGGGAACAATCATTCCCTTTCCACCTTCCCTACATTACTCATGATACCATTAACCTTTTCATATCCCTCTCTGACATTACTTTTCCAAAATTAACAGTTCTAACCTATTTAACCATTTCTCACATGGAAGACATTCTATTCCCTTGCACACTCTTGTTGCTTTCCTCATATATTGCTAATGCATTAAATATTCTTCAAATGAGGACAAGAAGCACATATGGAATTGAAAAAGAAAGTTCAACATGAATTTCTAGGATAACAACATTTTCTCTTTAGTTCTATGCTCCTTTCCTAATAGTTCCTAATGTTCTATTTGGTTTCAGGCCACTATTTAGCACTGTCCAGAAATATTAAAAACACCCAACTTCTATTATTTGCTCCAATACCTTATTTCAAAATGGTAATAGCTCATCTAAAGTTTGTTATTGAGTTTGTAAAATTAGAATCATGTTTTGCCGTAAATTATTTCACGTTCTTCAACTCTGAATTTCATCTATGTCAATGACACTTACTCAGGCAATTCCTCTCTACCACCTTCTCCAGCAAGATATTTGTGACTCTGATACAGTTGGATGTAAACACCTACATGGAAGCCTCTACTATCTTGAAAAAATACTGTAGCAATTCATAAAAACTGTGTTATGGTACAGCTTTTTAATCATTACTAGATATTTAATGCCAGAAACAATTGCCAGTTGCAATCAGTTTACTGGAATAGAGGAAACACTTTCTCAGTTAGACACCGAGTTGCAAACTGGGGTTGTCATCTGTCTGGAGATAATCAAGACAGTCCTGTTTTGATGAACATGTGCTGACCACAGAAAGGGACAAAGCAATTGCCCTGACTGAACAGAATAAACAAATTAAATTCTGTCAGCAAATGGCCAAAAATCTGAATAAGGACAGCAGGAAAATGGAGAAATATCTTGCTTCTAGTCTGTTTTGTTGCTTCTCTTGATAATCAAGTAATAGAGGAGAATGTGAGGAGGAGAGGAGCTCTTCCAAGACAAGTTTCCATACCATTACTGAGACCCCCAAGGGGAGCTATTAACAGAGGACCTGAGTGACACTGATATCTTAAAGATGCTGTGATTCATGTTGTTCTTTGTTCAAAAAAACAAGACTTTTTCTGTTTCTACTGCTATACAAAGAACCACAGAGAATCCTCTACTACAAGTAAATGTCAAAAATGTCACTACATTTGTGCAAAGCCGTGATTTATTATGGTTATTGCACAGATGTCAAAGAGATGAGTTCTGCTTTACTTTTCTGCTTATCTTTACTAAGAACTACAGGATATGAGATTTGGTGGAAACAGACCTGAGAGAAATGCTTGCAAGTGTCAGAAACATGAAATCCCCCTTCCACCACGGTGTCATAAAGAAGGCTGCAGATGCACGTTCTCTGCCTATTCCCAAAATCCCACTGGAAGTTTAAGTGACTTTATTGCTTTGCACAAAAAGTCAATATATACAAGCTTGATAGCATTTTCCATGATAATTTAATTCTAATTGAAATTCAGAGCAAATTTTTTTAGTGGTTTAAGAATGCTGTAAAACCCAACCTCTTTCATTTTTCTAAGAAAATGTAAACAACTGCAGCTGGGACTCAGAGTTATCTCAGGCCCTGAAAAGTTACCTGTGGAGATTTTGTCCATTAGAATCAAATAACACAAGCAAGGAGCACTGAGAACAATATACTTTCCAAATATTCAAGAAATAATGTACATCCCATTGCTTCTGTGGCAGATTTATTCCCAATTAAAGTATGCAAAGCTATAAAAACTTGCTTAATAACAAAATCCAGTTCCCACAGGATTAGTCCTGTGCCTACAAATATGAAAATAACAAGCCAAAGCTCACAAAGTTATACCAGTATTAACTAGGTTTAATGAAATCATGGAGGTGACCATTTGTTTTAATAGGTTTATACATATACCCCCATTGTAAAATAATGTCATTACACTATTTTTCCTTATCTGTTTCTCTGTTGGAGTCCCTCCTTTGGAGCCATTTTTCTTGACAAAAAAAGAAAAAGAAGAAAACCACCTACCTCTTATATTTTGGATCACGTGATTTTTTTTTTTTATTTGGGTTGAGGTTTTTTATGATTGACATTAAGTACATTAAAATTACAGCATGATTTTATCTGCATCTTTCTTTCTGGTTTTTGGACAAAACGTTCTCTATCTTGAAAATATCTGCAGTTAAATTATAGCTTCTGAGACATAACAACCCCATCAGAACTCACAAAAGAAACTAATCCACGAGATGGCCCGAGATGATGGACCTCAAAACTATCACAAGATCACAAAACCATTAGTTGGCCTCGAAGTCCTTACAGAATTGTAGTCAATGTAATCAGGTACAAGTAGCTTGTATTGTTGGCTTGTCAATACCAATTCAGACCACCCACCAGTTCTGACTTATTTCTTATTATTGATTCTGCATCTTTCCTGCCCCTATCATACAGCTAAATTCCTTCCAAAATGACAAAGCCTTGAGGACTTATAGACATTTCTCAAACTGTAACAAATTGCTATTCTTGTTAGAGTTCTAGCTGCAATCCCTATTGGAAAAATGTTATGAGAGAGATACCATCAAAGTGATCCCTGGTTGCTGATGCAGAAATGAAGACAAATCATTTTTAGTAAAAATCAAAAGGGGTAGAAATAGTTGCAGAGTGAGGGAATTTACTACATTACAGTCATTTATCAGAAAGAAAGAAAGAATATTAATTAAAACCCCAAAAGAATGTTTAAAAGTTTTGAAGGCCTCTAAATCCTTAGTTTAATAGTGCAGGTAAGAATCCCTATTTATTCATTAGAAAAATAAATCTGGAATCATCTTGGAAGAAGTATTCTGCTTTTTTCTCCAGAAATCAGGTCACACATAATCATAAGATGAACTTTATGAACTGAAATGATTTAGCACCCCAAGTGTGCCCTCTTCCCTCTTTTTTTAAATATCAGACTAGTATGTTCAGTATAATGAGAAGCATCAATGGACCTCCATATGTTAGAAAGATACACCAGGAGGACACAGCCATAGAGTCAACATTTAGATGCTCTAACAAAAGTCAACAGAAAGAGAGAGGATTGTTTTCACTTTGTTAATTTCTTAATAAGTTCTTACTTTAAAAAAAAAATAATCCTTTTCTCACTCTTAAAAATAATATAGAAATTATGCCGGCTTTAAAAATAGGAGCTGCTGTTTGCTAAAACCAAGAGATCATTAAAGTGTGACAAGCTTGAAAATCTGCTCTGACATGTACATGGCTTGGCATTTTCAAATTTTTGGCATATGATGGATAATTACACATGAGTAACAAAACAGAGGTTTGGGGTTTTTCACTTTGTGCAAGATACCAGAAAATCTGTTACGTGAGACTCAGACAAGTTAACTGAGAGTCACTGGCTCCCTTCAGAACTTCTGCTGCTGAAATCCAAACAGAAGAAAAACACAGGAGAAGTCTCCAAATGCATTCACTAAGAATGCTGCAGTATTTCAATTTGAGTGTAGAACAGGCATATGAATCAAAAGTTTGCCAAAAAAATGCGTGGCAGAGACCAGATAATGAAGTAGGACAGGTTTTGGCCCATCAGCAATAGAAACATAACTTGTCACAAGCCCCGTTGTAACCAGAGCACAGGGGAAGCACACGTGCTCTCTGTAGATGAAGGACTCCTCATCCTAGAAGGAACATCTTCCAGTGTGAAGTGACTAGTGGCAGAATTAAGGAATCAACCAATCTATCCTAACCCCTTTAAAATGAAAATGGAAGGCAGAATCTTGCATTACAGATCAGACCAGAAAAAGAGCAGCTGCGTTTTTAAAAAGGGATGTGACAGTTGGAGCTGTGAGTCAGGAAGATGCCACTAACAGCAGTGTTTTATAAGGAACTGACAACAGAAAAAAGGTCAGGAAAAAATGGTCTGAGAGGAAATTACTGTTGTTGAATGTAGAAACAATGAGATTATATGTGAGAGTTTGGAAAGCTTAAACACTTCAGGTAGAGTTTAAAACAGAAGACTGAACTGAAATGCTGAAAGGGTGGTTAGAACTACCTTGAAGCTCTTGCAGAAGATAAATGGAGTGAGAAAAGCCTGCAAGAAAAAAAGAAAAGTCCAAGTGGAAAATAATGAACAGACTGGTAAACCTGGGATCAGTTTTGCTATACAGCTCATGTCCATCACACGCACACATCACCACACCCGCCCCTTTTTCCCAGTACCTTCTTTACTACAGATTTCAAAATTTAAAACCTTCCTTCAGGATGCCATTTTAGACTGAACAATACATCACACATCCATCTGTGTTTTTATCCTTTCAGTTAATGGCTCTTTAAAAGAATTATCATACAATTATTTCTTAGGCTGATCTGTCACTAGGAAAGAAAAAAGCATTTATATGCAGTAGCAGAAGCTATCAAGGGCCAAAGAATTAGTAAAATTACACAGGTGCTATAGAAACATTAGAATATAACAAGTATATAGCAGAATCAAAGAATGCCCTCTTATGCTGAATAGGAGTTCATCTAGTTACACTGGGCAATATAGTTTCTTTCCTCATCACAATTTTAAAATTAAAGATGACTGTACTGCAATCATTTGTTCTGATCCTTACAGACATTGTAACTACTGTAGTACAGATAATGGTATCGTTAGCTGAAAAGAAATATTAAAACCTAAATTATTAATATATAAAAGAGTTAAACAAAACAAGATAAATGTTAGTTGCTAGTGTTTATATGATAAACTCTTGTGCTGGTTATTATGCCAATGGGACCAAATAAGGGTACTTTGCACATATAATGATAGGAAATTAAAAACTTGACTAAAATAAATCACTTTTTTAACACAGCAGTTCCTTCAGCTGAGGCTCTGGTTGATACATTAGATAGCCCTGTACACCTTCACCCTGACATACACTTATTTGGAACAGTTTGTAACATTCCCATTTTGTCTGTGAAAAGACATTTTAATTGAAAAATCATTTGCCCATAAAATTATCATCATCAATTTACATTCTACAAAGGGGCTGCATGATGACCATAAAACAATTTGTAAGTGGATTCATTCTACCCACTAAATCACTTTACATTATTCTGTGAACAGAATGATTAAAGCAGGTTAGAGTTTTGCTGGCAAAGTAATTATGTTGTTATGCATTTCAGCCACACAGATACTTGTAACAGCTAGTCCATTTATCCTGGTGACAGAACATCTATACTAAATGGGTAGAATGCATTTTATTTACTTGATGCAATTCATTTAATTCACAAAATACTTTTAAACTTAGTTTTTGTCATCAGGATAGCTTTATCTATTTATTTATTCAGCTTTTATTTTATTTAGCTGATCAGAATTTTTGAGTTTTAAGGAAAAGTAAGAATAAATTGTCTAGTAGAAATAGGTCAGCTCTACAGAACTTGTGTTTAGATTTGGAAAAATCTACACAGTGGGCACTTAGACAAAATCCTGCTGTAGTCTCCCCTATTACATCAAAACTAAGAGCTCATTCCCATTCCCACTCCCACATTCTGGACTGTGCCCAGTATCCAGCTCTTGGTGTTTGACCATTGATATGTGCAGGGCTGCTTGACAACATACAAACATAGACAACAGCTACAATAATCAATAAATGGCACTGGTAATTTTACATCTCTGTAACATCACCCCTGTCCTGAAACTAAGGATCTCTGACTGGTGGGCTCAGTTGAACCACCACAAGCAAATTATTTGTGTTGTTTGCATTGGATAAATACATTCAAATATGTAAGCCTGGACACTTAAATCTGAGTTCCTCAGTTAGTGAGGGTTCCAAGTCCACGTGTAGGGATCCTACTGGTGTAAAAATAACAGGAGCAAGAAACACTATGAAGCCTGACACCGTCCAAGAGAACCATCTCTTCCATATTCTGTAGTTTCAAGGTAAGAATAGTTAAATGCCTGGTTAAGATTTGTAAACATGCTGAGAATGTCAAACTTTTAAAGAAATAGCCAGAAAAAAACCCCTTATTTACTGGAAAGCCAATTAATTCTAAGATTCAGAATTCTATTTAAGTTTCCAGCTCAAAAAGAACACGACTAATTAGGCATACACACCTGACCATGAGCTTTCCATGGGAAGCATACCCCTGCATTTTCATATTTGAAAATCCAAAATCAGCATGGACATATCACTGAATAAATATAACTACTTAAAAGGAAGTGAAAAAAACCATTCAAATCTCACACAACTTTCCTTCTACCATGATTAGCTAAAACTTACATTTAACAAAGAAAAACAAACAACCCCCCCCCCCAAAAAGCATGGATAAATCTCTACACACACACACCCTTTCATGACCCTCTCACACCGCAAGGGAGCTCCTGACTTGAGGAAAAAAATAAAAAAATAAAAAAATACTTCGACTTCCCCACAGGTTTGTTACACCAGAGCCATCACTTCCTCACAAGCACCCGTCAAATTTTTTCTGTTTAGCTGGGGTTCTTAAAAGTTTTTGTTATTTGGGGGTTTTTTTTGGAAGGAATAATACATTTAGATGAAGAGCAATGCACCAGTAGTTTGGTGGGCATAACAGCCTATTTTTATTTGCTGTTCAACTCATTTTTTTAATCTGAAGAAATTGTGCTTGTAGCAATACCATTCCCCTTAAAAGAACTCACAAACTGGTTTCATGCCACAACTGCAGAGACTTTATGAAGTGACAGCAGCATTACAGCTCTCCAATCACACTCCATTCTCATTAAATAGCTAATCTAAAACCAATCAACCAAAACACAGAGAACAACTGCACAGAATACAAATCTTTTACTTGCAAAATGGAACTCAAATTAAAGTAAATCACAGTTAAATCTCAGATCTGAGTGACCACCTTTCAAAAATAATTTAATACAAAAAGGAGTAGCTGGAAAAATCAGGTATTTTCCTTAGTAGGATCAGCAATCATTTACCCACGTAACCAATTATTATACTTAACTTCAACAACAACATTATCTAGGCAATAATCTATAGGGTGTTAACACATTTTTAACACTACTGGAATAAACAAATGTTTTTAACAGTAAATGTCAATATTGTATAATTAGTTATTTCTACTTGGGTCGATATTGTCTAAAATCAAATTTTACATATCTACTAAAAAGTGGTTTCTTTTAAGCACTCCAAGCTATTTAAAACACAGCACTGACTGTGATGAGGGACATTTCTGTATCTGAGCAGATACAAAACCCACTTTGGGTTTTGAGTTGTTTTTTTTCAAGCCACGGGATGTGGGAGCTCAAAATGCATTAACCAGCTGCAGAAGGGGTAGCAAAAGGAACTATTTTGTCACAAGTCATTCTAGCATCTGCAAAAAGAAACAAAATATGCAATTGTTTATCATATTCTGGATAGTTCTGAAGACTAAGTCCTTTTTAAATATTCTATCTCCTCAGACTTGTATGTTCACAGTTGGCTCATTAGAGCGAGACCACATAAAGGTTGATCCTTTGAATTTATTGGAGGGGGGAAGTAAATAAAAGATAAAAATAACTAAAACTGAAACTTTGAAAACTTAAAGGAAGAATACTTAAACTCTTCCTTTATTTCAAGAAGTACTCTCTTTCTGCTTTTGACCTGCTGTAGAAACTTCCATGGACGATTCATTTAAAAACTCTTTCTCTGTGTATTTATTGGGGGCCATAAATGACGTCTGTCTTCACTACTAAATCAGTTTGAAATCCACAAGTATACACCGAATGATCAAACAAGATTTATAAATAATAGCAAGCCATAAACTGCATAAATAAACAACTAAAGTTTTTGTCATGACTGTTGTTTTCTTAGAAACCTACAATTACATGGATCTAATTTGTGAAAACATTTCAAGGTAGTCCATGGAAACAATTAGTAGTTTTATGTTTGTCTTGCAAATTAACACCTCATTATACATTCCTTTGTTATACATCTAACTGGCCCTCTTAAATTGTACTGTGGCTGCAACAAGCTCTTTTAAATATTTATGATTATGAAATCTTAACTGCCTCTTAGTAAATGTTAGAAACATTGAAAAGAAAGACAAAGCTGACAAGCAGCATTCTTCAATGAATTATTTCTGTCCATCCCTTCTGCTGTGTTTCAACAATTCTACTCAATAGACCCTCTTATGCCTTTCTAGTATGCTCCTAAAATAATATCATTAGCACTTCCTTTATGAAAGCTTTAGGTTAATATATGGATATTCAGCTGATGGTAAATATCTGATCTCCCATGAAATCAAATGAGCAAGATCAATTCTCAATTTCACTGAAGAAAAATATAACCTACATTGCTTCAAAACAGTCTCTAGTTCTCAGTATTCCCTAATCCAAGTGTCCTCTAATAAAATATACTGGTGGAATATATGCTTCTTTATATGATCTTACAGATCAAGGAGGCCAGGATCAAGGAAGTCAGTAACAATATCTAGGTACATACTATTAATCATTGGTACAGTTTTTGCTATGGAAGAAATGTGTTTATGTAAATGATTAAGGAAGGGGGATAACAAGCCATACCCTTGAACACTGAGGAAAGAAATATAAAGCACAGCAGGGGATATTTCTTTCCTGTAGATGTTCAAGAACTGTGCTAAATCATATACTTCCAAAAAGTGATTTGGAGCTTATTCATTTAATCATTTATTTAATTATTAATAAAACAAACAGCATTAGAGTGATGAAAAGCACAAATACACTTGGAGGCCTTAATGGGTAAATACAATTATATACTGTAATAAACCCTTGCACAGATCTCTGCAGCCAGTGGTTCAGAGCACTCAGATGCATTTTTGGAGAAGCATAAACAATGCAAAAAGCTATAATTGCAGTGTCAGTCATGGTGTCCGTACAGAATATCAAGTACAAAATCATATCTTGATTCATTGACATGAGTCTTTGGTAAAATAAAAGCCATCAAAGCCGACAGTAGAAGCACAGTGTCCTCTGCTGGGGAGGCTGACCCAGGCTCCTCACCTGAACATGGGGGGGAAGGGGAAACCACGGCTCTCGTAACCAAAAATGAGCCCATTCAATCAATCATTTGTTCCAAAAATACCATTTTTCACAACACACAAAAATAGTGGGAGACAGAAGACCATCCTGGAGATAGTGCTTCAGTGACTTGTAACAATTCCAACTTGATTAATGGTTCAGTAGCCATTACTTATATAATTCACCATAAGTGATCTTAAAATACTTGACTTGTTCATGCAAACTGCCATTGCTGAAAATGACCAATTGAACCATTTGTCAAAGAGAACTGAAAGCACTCCTGAGCACAAGTGTTCTTAATCTTTGGGTTTTTTTTTTTTAATAAGATGAGGATTCAGCTACAAAATGTGTCTCTGTAATTTAGAATGAAACAAGAACTGGAGCATGAGTCAATAGCTCTCCTCGATTACTGGATGTGATCAATTCAACCTGAAGAAGCTGTAGCTTTCTCTGCCAGAAAGATAAATAAGATATCTCATTCTAAACTGAGGCACAAAGGAAACACCCATCCCTATCTTGTGTGAATTCTCTTACAGCAACAGTCAATAATGCCAGAGTGTAAACTTTAAATTTAACTGAACAAAAAAGGATGCAACTATCAGAAGCTTCTTTCCAAACTGAATGGCATTTATATTTGAATGTTAAATGTAACATTTGAAGGAAAAAAAATTAACAAATGCATGGAAAAATAATAAAGAAAATTACAAAAGTATCAACCGCTCACCACAGCCAATAATAAATGGTAGCTTTTGTAAATAAATGAATTTACATCTCTTGTAAATTGCTTCTGTATTCTGTGACAAATCAATAAGACAATTCTTTTACAAACAGGAAATATCCTATTTGCACATAAATATTCCTTTATATTTAAGCCAGTTGATAGAGTTACATTGCTTAGTTAACCAACATAACACTGAAGCAACCTCACAGCAGTGATGTAAAGAAGTTAAATAACTGCCCTCATGGACATAATGTATTGTTGTGTACCAATGTTCACTGCTGATGTGGGGCAAACAACTTAGCTTTAATGTGCACTGTTAAAAGACCCAAAATGCACTGATAATAAAAACTGAGTACAGACCCAGAGTGCAAACTAATCCGTTTATGAAAACAAATATGGCCAAGGCAGAACATATCTTGTACTCATCTGAAATACTGCAGAAGACAGCAAGTCCACCAAGGTGAAACCAGGCAAAATAATTGTCTTATTGTGTGTTAGTTCTCCCCCAAAAAATGCAAGAACCACCTCTCTTCATGACAGGCTGACAACACTTAAAATCTTCAACTATAGGGAAAAATCATATGAACTTTTCACTCTGATGTTGAATGACCAACAGATGATGGAGAGACACTCAATGTGTTAGTTTGGCAAATTTGCCTCCCTGGGGAAATACATTCTACTCCAGCACTTCCATTTTGTAAAATCTTCCAAATATATTTGTTTTTTGAAGTTCTCTAATGGGCTTGTGGAAATTATGACCTCAGTTGTACTTAGTTAAATCAGTAAGCCAGCATCTTTCATAATCCATCTAAGTTTCTGTGGCTGTATGTGAACAGGAACCCAAAGACTACAAATTGTCAGTACTGGTATGATTTGGAACTGATGACCATTAAACCAGAGTGGTCTAATCTTCTTGTTTAATTCAAATGGATATAATTCCTAATGTCTCTTGAAAAAGATTCTGATTTAGTCCCAGGTTTGTGGCACAACAAGAGCTCACTGATCTGGATTTTTTTCACATTAGAAATCATTAGCTGTCTTGAGTCTGTTCTTCTAATGCATGTAAGATTTTTATGCACAGGTTCCTGTCATGCATCATTTCAAATCACTTCTGCTGTGCATTATACATAGTTCAGTAGCAAATGTAGGGAAAACTGTTTTGGCAGATCAAGGAGAAAATTCTAAGGCAGGTATTCTTATCCACTTTCAAAGTCCAGCCTGCTTCTAACAAATCTAAATTGCAAGTGACACCACTGGGGGGGGAAAAAATAGCCCCATTGTACCTTTCTGCCTCCAACAGTTTAATTTACGTAAAAGGGGGGATTCCACTGCTCTTTTAAACTACCTCACTTTCCCTTTTAACGTGCTTTAAAATCCACAGATAAAAATTACGTACTACACATATTATATTATTGTGTTTGAGTTGTGCAATGAGCACAGCTCCACGGGCACTTGGGCCAGATGTGTGTGTTCATTTCGTTTGTGCACAGAAGAACCCAACATGTTTGCACAATTGTACTCTTAATTTGCCTGAAGTTTCCAAACTCTGTTTCCAGATGGTTCCCATTCCTTCAAAATATACCTTTCATGAGGGGGGACCCAACAACTCAACTGTGACAGCATTCATGCAACTGAAAATCAGCTAAATACAGAGCCAAAAATCGGGGCCAAGTTCACAGGGGGAAAGACTCTCAGATGGAGAAGACTTTTTCCCTAAACTAGAACTAAACATTATTTCTCTGAATTAAATGGTAAATTTAAAGACGATAGGAGGGAAAGATAATTCTGTTTTTCCATTAAGAGCCATTCCAAGTAAGATAACTATCAGCTAAATTAGATAGCAGCTAAATTAGATAGCCCAGCAAGATAAATGCTTTATAACTGCTTAGAGCTGTATCAGAATTGTACTTAAGCCTAAGGCCAACTTGACTATAGACAGTAAATACTATACAGTGGATATGGTACAACAGATACATTTCTTGCCATTAAACATTCAGAAAAACACTTTATCTACAGGTTTGTATGGAAGCACAGCACAATGAGACAGCAAAATAACCCACAGTCACTCATTTAGCCTGTAATAAAAAGAGGAAACTGTTTTACAACAAAGTATCCCATCTAGAAAAAATGATTGTATCTGTTCTCCTGCATGTAAACCTTTTTAAGGTACTCCTCTGTAAAACATTTCTGGAAAATCCACCCCATCCATTCACAGTCACCATATAAACAATATAAACAGCAAAGCACATAATAACATGCAGTTATAATTGGATCCAAAAGGCATTTCACTTTTCTCCTGATCTCTTTTAAAAACCATCTTACACATTTTTCCTCTTTTTTTCTCGCAGAGGACCTTTATACCATCCTCTGCTATGACTCCTCAGACACAGCAGCAAAATAATTTAAGGCCTTGGATCTATGTGGCATTCCTGTAGCAGTGCTAAGCTCTCTAAAAATCTCCTTCAAATACATTACTGAATCTCTAATATCAGATTATCTTAGGCTATCAGGGTCTAGAAGTACCTATAATTGTTTAGTTAGTCCAATATATTCATTTTCTAGAACAAGTAGTGTAGAGGAGGGAGAGGATGACTTTGTGTTGCACAGATGAACAGGATTGCTGTTTTCATCTCGAATGGATTCCACAGAAGTCTTATGTTTCCAAGTCTACTGATGGAGTAAGTGTGTCATCACTCCTGTTTGCTGGCAAAATTAAGGAAAAGCTACCACAATCACTCAGTTGAATTCAAAGCACTGCCAGTGTGATCCCCTAAAGCTGCTTTTTGAAGGTGGAAATAAATGATTTTTTTTCCTCTTTTGTTTGCTATGCCAAGAAAAGATAATGCAGCACATTCAGTTAACATTTGTCCCTGAAGCACATTATTCCTCCAGGAGTATTATGTGGGAGTAGCACAGACATAGTGTTTCAAATTAATCAGGAATAGGATTAATCATGCAAGAAATAGAAGTTAAAATGTAATATTTAAAAATAAAGTTACAGCAGTAGAAATGTATAATTAAAATATTTTTCCTAGCTACCATTCCTGCTGCCACATTAAGTTTGACTTTATCAGTTACCTTCCTCTATTTTTTAATTTCTCAGCTTTACTGCCTTACAGTACAAACCTGCCATTTATTGAAGCCTAGTTAGAAATACCTGAGCCTTTTTTCCTATTCCCTCATTTTTTAGCAAAATGGAACAGCTTCAGAAAGATTCTGATCTGCATGTTAGGTCTGACTGGAGAGCACATGGGGACAGTGCAGTGTGGAGGGACAGGGAGCAGCACAGGGGAAGGGAAGAAGTGAGCAGCTGGTTAAAGGGAGTGTTGTTCCTGGTGAGAACCAATCACAAAAATTAAAGCAGCATTTTAGAGCACACTAAAAATAATGCCTTCCAAGTGGCAGCAATAAGCACAAGAAATGTGAACACGATTCATAACACTGAAGGGTAGCAATGGAAGGGTGAGTGGGAAGGTTCACCAAGAGCTCTGTTATCTGAACGTGGAAAAATATCCACCCTGCAGAATCCACATGCCAATCACTCAGTTAGGATTGCTATAATTAGAAATACAGACTAGCATGCTTATTCCTTCCTTCTCCTCACATGTGTATCTTCATTTCATCAAACATCTTTAATTTACTAAAATCAGGTTTCTCAGTGAATTCTGCCACGACCTCACTAATTCCTTCAGCTGCAATTTCCACTAAGTATAACACAGTAACAAGAAACATGACATTATTTGAAGAAGAGCTGTATAATTAACTGCTGGCAGGAGAATGGCAAATGAAACATTCATTTCATGTGCATATCATGAATCTTCTTGTATGTATTTGCCACAATAAGTATTAACAATAACACTTTATTAATACTTTATTTCTGCATGATCATGCTGAAGCACTATGCAGCTGCTTCCCTGGAATCACATTTTCTCTCTCCACCCATTTTTTCTTCATAACTTGCTGTCTTCCCATTTTATCCACCCAGCATCTTATACCACCTAATGCTCACATCAAATACAAAAAGCCTTTATCCTTTTGGTCTGACAAAGGATTTCTTTTTCCCACAATGATGTTGATATTAAATGTGCCAGATCAATGTTATTTTTGCTTTCCTACCAAGAGGCCAAGTGAAATCTCTTAAGAGACAAAGTGCTAAGTGTTTTATCTAGTTCATGGTTTTAATCACAGAGTATACTCCTACTTTAAAATGTATAATACAAATCTATACAGATCTCAGGATTTTAAAATGCTAAAACTGTTGCTCAGTTAAATTGCTGTCACACTAAAAAAGGAAGACCTGCAGCTTGTATGAATAAGGCATTGACAAGCTTCACATTAACAGGCAGGGGATTAATCTGTAGAGGTGTGGAAATACTTAAGAGCTCAGAGGTTTACAGCTAGCAGCTTATTTAGAAGTTCAGTCAAGCACAAGTTTTACACAAATGGAAAGTGCTCCAAACTTTGTCCTTCTCTTCTTGGAGCACCTTCAAATATCACAGAAATGAAGAAGAAGCCTCATGCTCCCAGGAGTGCATCCAGCAGGTTGCACCAGATTATTCCCCCATATTTAGCACCTCTAAACCACACCTTGAGTAGTGGGTCTGTTTTGGGGTTCCCTGTTGACAAGCTGGGGTCAGTGTAGCAGGGGCCACCAACACATGGGTCCTGAACAGCTGAGGTACATGGAGAGGCTGGAGGAGCCAGGTTTGCACCAACTGAGAAAGGGAAGGCTCAGGGCATTTAATTGCAGTTTTCAATTACCTGAGGGGTCAGCTAATTGAAAGAGGAGAAGTCACAGGTGGTCTCAGAAGGGATGGAACAAGAGGCAACAGTCACAATCTTCAAACAGTGCTTTACTGGTCTTTTCTGTGGTAAGAAGCAGCTGCCAGAGGTATCTTACCTAGAGCATAGTTTTGAAAAAATAGACACAATTTCTCCCTTCAAGGTAAAGGTGATGCTTTAAGAATCAGTGAGAAAGGAACTGGTTTTCAAAAGAAACTTGTATATAATTAAATAATAAAGTCATTTTAAAATATTGTTTATTTCATATTTATCTCTAATAAATTCTCCTAAATAAAAATACATATATTGGGAGTGCATGCTCAAATTTTTTTGCTGATGAGGTGCATGTTCAGAAAGCTTGGAGACCACTACACTAGGGAATCACACAACCAGTGCAACTCAATCTGAGTGCACCTTAGGGCACATTCATCACTCATTTAAAGGAAAGAATTCAGTTTCACAGAATATTCAGCACTGCAACACTGGATGAAAGTATATTAAGATTCGAGACAGAAACTAGAAACTAAATAAAGCTTGAGTTACGTGAAGGCGTCCAAAAGATTTTTGTGGATTTAGTAAATTATTCTTCATGCATATTGCAGAATTTACGACTCAAAAATCCCACTAAAAATCTGGACAGCTTAGTTATTCAACTAAATCCTCACACCAGCAGGTGGTAAAGGAATCCAAAGCACACTTCATTTTCAGGGAGGCACAGCTTAATGTCAAGATATTTTAAGCAGAGGCTAACTGTGCCCTTTTGTATAAACATTCCAATTAGTTAAGCCTGTTAAATGGGAGACACAGCACTTGCTCCAGAAAGTTTTAAGGCACTGTTTAATGTCAGACTTGCAAACATTTAGCGAGACAAACTCCAAAAGCAAATTCAGCTGAAGCTGTAAAAGAGGGGCTGGAAGAGACAGAAAAATCCCAGGAGTTCCTCTGCTGTATCATTTGAACTGCAATTGCCAGGTAATTTTGGAAGTAATTTCGCCACAGGTCTACTTGCTTGAATCAAACTACAGTTTACAGTAGGTCACATTAGAGTTATATCCCCCACCTTCCATTAAAAACTGGACAAAATATTTTTCCTAATAAAGAGAAATAGCTACAGATATAAACCTTTCTAAATAAGGGAAGAAGACAGACATGATCCTTTAAAATATTTTTTCACGTTCAATGGGTATTTTGAGGATTAAGAATTATTTTAAAAACAAACTCTTTACCTTCTCTATGAAACTTTCATTCTGGTCAATAAAAACGTTTCAACTGTGTTAAATTAATATCATGACAATTAATTTTTTTTTTTCAGTTGGGTTTCTTTTCTCTCAAATACCAAAAAGACTATGAGGAACAGAGGAGTTTAAAAAAGGGTGATTTTAGGTTCTTTTCATTGCCCATTTTCACTTTTGATCCTTTTTTTTCCTTAACTAAAAAGCAATTTCTTCTAAAAACAAACAAACAAACAAACAAATCACCAAAAAAGAAAAAAAACCAAACACAAAATACCCAGATTCTAACCTTAATTACTACAGTTTTTAGGAAATAGAGTCATTTTGCAATGTCCCTACTGCATGTTTTATACTAGACAGAATAAAACAGTGGTAAGCTCTAACAAGATTCTAAGTGAATTCTTGTTGCAGAATGTTCTTGCACCCCTGACTGAACAGAACCTCATTATACACATTTGTCAGAAAGTTCTCAACAACTTGTTAGGATGCTTTAAAAATGTCAAATGCACACAATTGGGTCCTCCATGTACAAATTGTATTGAATATCACCTTATTTTGCATAATTGCCTTTTTTATTCAACTGTCTTTAGATTTTATTCCAGAAGTCACTCACACCCCCCTTCTCTATTTCCAGCTCCAGGGATCTGGCAGAAGTCCCACATGCAACAACCCAGAATCAGTATTTAGCATAAACAGTCAAACCTCAATAGCAATTGGAAAGTATCCATAATAGTAAAAGTGTAAAATCCCAGCTATTCAAGGATTTGGAGATTTCCACAGTGAGAAAATTTACTGGGTAGATTTTCAGGATCACCTACTGATATTTTGTACTCTAAGAGCTGTGGTGAGTCTGTGACTTCTGCCTTTCTAAACATTTATCTACCCTGTACAGGAATCAATCTCATCATCCTCCCAGATAAAAATATACATCTCTCTCCAGACCATGATCTCCTCTTACTTCCATGAATTATAAAGTATAGAACTGATTTAAAGTCTCCCAATATCAAGCCCTTTAGCATCAAACTACACACACAGATTCCTTAGCTATAAACATGGGTCCCTTAATAATTCAAGAAACTCCTTATCTGAGCCTTTGATTGCTTGGTATTTGAGGAAAAAAAAAATTATATTTATCCTAAGTTGTTTTTTTTTTTGCTTTTTTCTGATGGTTCTAAAGCCAACTTCACAAAATCTTAATGTACATTAACCCATTGCAAATAAAAAGGATGCCTTCTTGACTAAAAATAGTTCTTGAATAAATTTGATGAAATAGCACACAGGTATTAGAAATATGTTGAAGAAAATCTCTGTTTACCAGAACATATATTTACACGTATTTCTTTGCAATATTTGCCTAAATCTTGTTTGAAGCACCTGCAAACACTTAACTTTTCCCAGCAAATCAGGACTGACAATAACCGAGTAACTTCTATTAGGTGGAAATAAGTATGCTCTATTTTTAACAAGTTTTCAGAATAAGAAAAGTAATCTGAATTTTGTAAACAGCTGCCATCAGCAAAGACTACCACCAATTGATCACTTCAGTGTGTTCTTACTTGCATGTAGAAATATAAAAATAAGCAAGCAACAAAGATACTTGAGATAAATTCTTCTGAGTCCAGCTGAATCAAAATAATAAGCAGGCTGCATCTGAAAATTAGCTATAAAATATTCCAATAATAGAAATAAGGACATGGAATAGAGAAAGAATATGCACTCTTGATCAGCTACCAACACAGACTGCTTTTGCATTGCAACCTAATTAGTATTAGTTCTTACAAATTTCAATTAGAGAATTTTACTTTAAAAGATATTAAGACACTTTAGATTAAAGTTTCTGTATTTTTCTCAAAATGGTGTTCATATCAGAATCTTCTCAGAGTCTGTTCAGGAGGATGAAATCCAGAATAATCCAAATTTCAAACAGTAAAACAAAATCCTTCCTTACATCCTCCCCTCCAAAAAAAAAGAATGAATCTGTAAAATATTTAATATATTTTGTTTCTAATAGCTCCATTTCTAGAGCTAATCATTGTTCACAGATGCATCTCAATTGGCTTGTTCAGATTTATTAATGATGCCATTACTAATTACAATGCTTAATAGTCCATCTCAGGTAGAATTCCAAGAATACATTCACAAAATTATGTTTAATGTGTGAAGAGGGAAATGGTAATGGAGGGGTGAATATAAACCATGTATCAAAAATGAAGAAAGAAGACAGGTGATTCAAAAAAAGAAATAAGTACCTGAAGAGAGAACAAATGTTGCCAAGTGACTCTGGACTCAAGACAAAGCTGCCCTTTCACAAACAGTCACAAAGCTCTTCCCTTTATCATGTGCTTATTTGGATGCAGAACTGGACTTGTGCTTTTTGTATCTTTTTTAGTAAGTCATCATTAAGATGGAAGTTCCTTCCTAGTCCAAATGGATTAATTCAGATCCACTTTGAAAGACAATGGAGAACATTTTTTGCCATCACAAGCTCAAGTTACTGAAATGAAAGTTTTGCAGGAAGCTTTATGGAAGATTTCTCAGACTAGTAGTCATTCCCACTGACCCCAGAACATCCCTCTACCCAGGAACTTATGAGAGAAGTCCAATTTCAAACCTGTGTATTGCCTCATTTAGAATATGAACTTCAGTATTTCACAAGGCCAACTGCTCAGTGAAATTCCTGCCTGTTGTCCTGTGTCCTCCCCTCAGTTTGTTGTAGGCAGAGTTGAAGCAAAACTACACAAATCAGATATTCTGAGAGCATGTGCATTTCTTCTTAGTGCACATCTGCTCACCTGTGCTCCAGACATCTCTGAATCAGTGCAGTTACATTCTCAGAAGTTTTTTTTAAGGTTCCAACATGAACCCAATTCTCATTATACACCAGAGAGAGGGTTGTGAACATCCCAACCATAGGAAAAACTTTAATCAGCATTTGCTGATTTGCCTTTTTAGATAAGAGTCCAACCATGAACTGAAAATCAAGTCTTATTACTCCCACTGCTTTCATAATTAATTGCTTGTGAAAAAGTTAATAAGGTTTACAGAAATGTAATGTAATGTAGCCCAGAAATGTCAGCACACTAACACAGCCTAAGAAATGGAAATTGCCTTTTAAAAACAATTCTGTTGCTGATTTAACCATAGTGTTTATTGTTAGCACGTTTAAAGTTCCTTAATTAGAAATTGCAAATTAGAAACTATCATGTCCAAGGTGGTTTTTAATAATTAAAGAACCCAACAAACTTTAAATTGAATCACCAAACCTTTGGATAAGTCATAGAAATAAGCAAAGCTTAAATAATCCACAGGCCTTTAATGAGTGAATTGAGACCATCAAAGAGAAAAGAAATAGTCAAAACAGACAAGAAATATAATCAACTTTCCCCCTTACTTTCTTTTTCTAGATTTTTAATTGGAAGCCATTTTTCAATATTGAACATTTTGCATTCAAATGTTACTTTCAAAAATACGGGTAATTTCAACGAGGGAAGCTACAGTTATGGTCAAAACCATTTAAGATACACAAAGGACAGAAAGAGACTTAATGAATGCAAAAAGATTTTTTTAGTAAAATTTTGTGAAATCTCAGCTTTTTTCTATTTCCAATTTATGCACCACAGATTGAAAATTACCATCAGTATGCAGTTTGATAAAAGCAGCCTCACTAAGTTACCTTTTTTTTTTTTTACAGAATCATGAATTAAAAGGAATCTTGCTGATTAGGAGAATGTACATCATCTACAATTTTTTGCACAGTTACAGTGGTCAGGCTGCACAGTGCTGGCCAGTGATGCAGGACCCAGAACCAGCAAAGCATTCTGGCATGACAGCTCTCCATGTACTACTCAACTCACACATTCTCAATGGATAATTTTTATGATTTTCATCATTTTTCCTGCAGTTTTAGAGCCAGACAACACACAGGGGCTTTAAAATATTACCCCCTTCTGAAATCCTACTGTGGTTTTTGAGGTCTCTCACGTCATCCTATAGTTTGGTTCAACTTCCCACCAGCTTTAGCAGGAAGTGAGTGAGGTCTTACATCTGTTTGCTGTACGTATATTCTCCAAGTACTTGAGACAATTTCATTTTTAGTTTTAGAACGCTTAAAACATAACATTTATTTGGCAGCTTCAGTCTCCAGTTTTAGCCAGACCACACTTAAATGTAAGCAAATCTCTCTGGGGTTGAGATTTTACTGGAACTCTTATCAGAACAGCCACACCTAAGGAATGCTGCTCTTTGACTACAATTCCAGTTTACACATAAATAGTCTTGGCAGTTGCTGGCAGAGGGGACATTGCCACAAGAACTGTGTCATATAAGCAACAATTATGATAAAAATAAGGAAAAAGACTTTACCATTATTTATTTGACTCTAGAAAGAAACTAACCAAAGTAGAAAGCAATTTTAATTGCAATAAAACCTGCCCTGTTTCGTCACTGTCTTAATTTTATATGATTTTTGTTTTCCATGTTTGCAGAGCACATTTATTCATTATAAAGCAAAAGAAGTGAAAACTCAAGATAATATTCTTGTCTCTCGATCTCATTTGATTTCTTTTTAGAGCAGGAGGTAAATGCTATCACAAAAAGAGTTCTTATCATACCTGAATAATGTTAAAATGAGTTAAAGATGAGACACTCTTTAACATTTTAATCAGCTTACAGGCTCACAGCACCCCTTCCAGCACCCTGATCAGTTCTTCTCCCAGTTTCCAAAGACAACACATTTCTCCCTCAAAATTCAAGATAGAGCCTCTCATTCAACATTAAAATTGTCTCCAGGGTATATTTAGTTTTCCCACCTTCTGAAACATAACAAGTCCTTTAGTGGACAACTATAAGAATTCATGTATTCACCCCTATCCATGAGTATGATCATGACGCCCACATACCTTTTTTTAAAGTTTTCCTTTAAAAAGGACAATAATCTTTGTAGTAAATCACTCCTGGTATCTGAAAACAGTTAAATTAATATTTCTTTTTAATATTGAAGGGTAAGCACCGATAGGAACAGATGCAACATAAATTAGGGCCTGTGAATAGGTACATTGTACTTTTAAAAGACTTTATAATATAAAGTATCTCTTGACTTTTTCATTGTTTGAATAAATGACTACAGGAGAAGGGTTTCTGAGAGGTTGCTGATTAAAGTGCCCTTTATTGTTAAAAGCGTAATTAAGTAATACTTGAATTTATAACTCTCTTCAGGGAGTCCACACTCCTAAGGAAATTAGAAAATGGCTCAGCCAGAAAGTCATCTAGTTAATAATACCTTTTAATTATCACAGCTAGCCTGTGTGGCATTCACATTTGCAAGGTTTCATTTTATTTAAAGAAATTAAAGTGCAGATCAAATCACAAAACTCTCCTTTTATGCACTGTCCAAAGTCCATTAAACAAAATATAATTTAAGAACAGCATGGAGTTATAAATAGCCTGCTGTTTGGAATAACCTGTCAGTCTGTTCCCAATTATATATGTTTAGCTAACAGCTCTCTAATTAGCAATTGCTTCTGACTACATAGCTCCTAAAATGTTTACATTGGAAGTCACAAATTACTGTCTAATTATGTTGGTTACATTATTTTACATAAAACATAAATAAATTATCTGCCCATGCTATAGAAACAAAATGTGCTGCCATCACTGCATGACTACAAGACACACCATTGGTACCACTGGTATTTCAAGCCTTAGAAAAAAGAGTGTTTAACTCAAATACATAAAAAGCATAAGAGCATCTTCACTGCATCAAGGAAGATGACATTTATTAAGAGAGTGCATCACTCATGAAATGGATTTTGCTTGGCAAAGTAAGGTAGAAGGAACAACTCCCTTAAATCCGCTGAACTTCTCTTTTCAAATGTTGTCACATTTCCACCTGCAACCCTTGGGAATTTTGCACAAAGGATTCCTGCTGATCAGCAGGGAGAGGTGAGGCAAAGATGCAAAATGAGGTGAAGGCTGGCAAAGAGGAAGGACAGAGGTAGAGTGGGACACATCAGGGTTGGGGGGGGGGTAGTGATGCAGAACCCAGAATAATCAAGTCTTTCAAAGATCCCTTTCAAGTCACTGAAACTGGAAACAAAACTGATGACAGCCTGACTTGTATCAGATGTTGAAACTTCTCATTCCCACAGCTAGACCAGAGCCAGCACATAACAACTTCCTTTTCCCTCCAATTCTAGCTTACACTCCAGAACTGCAAATCAAACCCAAAATTATCACTGTAAGCCTCCTCTCTCAGAAAAGAAGCGGCCAACATCTAAAGTATTCAGATACTTAAAAGAAACCAGCAGTTTCCCCTTCACACATGAGCTACTGCAACATATGCATGAATTTTTTTCTTCCTGAATTATCAACAAGTGGCCTCCAAACCGCCAAATGCAAAGTACCAACCTCTCTGTGTAATTGCTGTATTTAAATAGAATTTGTCATATATGTAGAAATATTTCTATTCTGTATTTATGAAAGATGCCATGCTCATTTACACGCATTACAGCAAAATCTCATGCAACACAGTTATTCTTTCAGGCAGGCATTGGCAGGACACATCTGTCAACATATAGAACAGCTGGCAAGTATTGTTTTTCTCATTTCATAAACAGTAAATTGTTGATAAATACCAAAAATATCAAATTATTTCTGATGAATAAATGTATGGTAATTGTGCCTTCCCTTACAGAAGTTTGTGGGAGATGAGAAAGAAAACATGAGACTTCTTATCTTTTTATTGGGAGCTAAAGCAAATGTCAGAATTAGAAAATATGTTGATCTTCTCATGAGGATAAAACCCACAAGAATATATTACCAACTTATGACACCATCACTGCAGCTATTTAAGATAAGGCATGGTGAGATTTCTTCCACATTGTATGCAGTTGTATGGAGGCATTTGGATTATGGTGGTTGAAAGGTCAAATTAGCAGTTCCAATTCATGTGCCAAGCAGAAATTCTCAAGGCAGCCATACAACATGAGAAGTACTGACTAAATAGCTGAACAGTAATTATTTCAAAACTATTATATCTGGATGAAGCACCAGACTTTGGAAAAGAACTGCATGTTTCTTTCTAAGTTTTCCTTTTTGTTACTTGAGATGCCTAAACATTCTTTAGTCAGATCTGGCACCACTGCTTGCTAACACTTCCTAGAATAAGATGGTTTTTCAGACACTTTCAGTGTGAGAGAACCCAAATAGTTTCAGTAACAGATATATTATGGAAACATGATAATCCCATCCCATGTCCTTAAGGGCTGACACTGAAAACTTACAAAGGCAGCCAGGTATGTTGTGCATTTTCTCTAATAATAGCTGACCTCTACTTGTGAATTATTCTCTTTAGAAAAACAAGGCAGACCCAAAATAGTTGTTCCCACTTCCTCCGGGGCCCTAAACTCTTTTTTAATATATTCTCACATCTCAATACCTTAATTATTAATTTGTTACCTCAGCTGACTTGTTTGGTGAGCTCTTCTCATCAGTACAAACCTATTTACCAGGCTGCAATTTTCAACTTATATATGATCCTTCATGTTATTAAAAATCCACTCCCTAAGCACATCCCTATCACTCAGGAAACTACCTGTCACACATAATTATGTTAACTTAGCTACACATTCAGAAAAAATGTGCATATTATTAACAATGAAAGCAAACATATGGAGAGGTGACCTTGCTTCTGTCAAAGAATGTACTTTCTACATTCAGCATTTAGTAGGAATGACCTTTACATACAGTTAATTGGCCACCTCAACTACAGTAAGTAATAGAACATTTCCACTGACTGTATATTTATTATGGAAAAACAAGTTCCCAATCTTTGTTTTCCTGGCACTGCTTTCTTACAAAGGATGACATGACTTGGGTCCCAAAGCATTAATCCTGAAGCACTATTAACAAGATGAACAGACCCCCATCACATTTGTAAGCAAGATGAATAGTGCAAATTCAATGACAAAGCTAAATTGGGCAAAGATAGACAGATCACCACTTGATGGGGAGAATCAATTAAGTACAGCATCCCATTTTTCAAAGGCTAGATTCCATGATCCCTTACAGTGTAAAGTAGTTCTGCTTCTTTCAACAGGCTAAATTATTTTCCATGTGTCCTCTCATAGCAGACACATTCAGCATTAAAGTTTCCTTCAAACCTCTCCCATAATGTTGGTGTATAGTTGGTGGGTTAGTACTGTTTGAAGCACAGAAATGAACTTCACAGAGAGACTGAATTTCAGTCACATACCTAAAAAAACCTGTTCCGTCCTTTCAAGCTGATCCTACACAGTCACGCCCCAAGAAATGTGCTCAGTGTGCTGGGTGAGCTGCCTCTGCTCCTTCTCAGGATTCCCCAGAAGTTTACACAGAGCAACTCCAAAAAGGGGCACAGGCTGAAATTAGGATTAGTGCAACTAAATACCCAACTACAGGAGCACACATTACATGCTTTTATCAGCAAATAACATTCTAAAAAGTACTATCAGCTGCACACCTGCTGTCAGCCTAAGCTAAAGCTACATACAACTTTCAAAGTGAGGTGTCATCAGTTTGAAGTCCCACATGTACCTATTTCATTTGTATTTGCAGAAAAGCCAACATGCTAATCATTTGTTTTACCTCACAGGACAGAGACTGTGTCCACATGCTGGTCAGGACTGACGAATACCCACAGTGGCTGAATCAGGGAGAAATTTTTCAAGATAAGCACATTCATCATTTGTGAAATTTCTAGCATAGAGTCTCTTGGGTACGACCCAGGTCCTGCTAATCCTGCCCTGTGCACACAGACTGGATTGTGAATCCTAGTGCAATATCTCATTGCAAATTAGGGGACAGTGACATTCTCCAGAGGAAATCTCACACACCATCAGTAAAACAATACCTTCTCCTGCAAACTAATTATTTTTAGTTAGGCTATTACCCAACACAGCATTCAGTCTCTATACTCTTCTCAAAATATTAAAATTAGAATAAAACTGATAGTCTTTTCTCAGTATACCTACACTGTCTCTCAATACATGTACACTGGGAAAACTAAATCTGATTACAGCACATTTCAGTGCCAGTTTGCCCTGGCTAGAACAGTGAGCAGAGCAATGGTATGATCTTTAACATGTGCTAACAACCAGCCTTTCCCTCTGGAGATGTCAGGTGCATGCTCTGGTTGCCAATTCAAGCCTTGGGAGCACCATATCTGTACACTTATGCTTTATCCAGCCCTGGTTTTTTATTGTAAGTAGAATGAAGAAGCAGTAGTGTGCTTCTTTACAAATAATGAGGTGGCAGGAAGTAGGAGCCATCCCTTTTCAGTCAGATGTGTTGTGTGCAAGTTCTACCAATGATACTGGAAAAGTACATGTAGATAAGTAAATAAATATAAAGGCAGGGAGATGTAAAAAGAATTCACTGTTCATTCAGAATGTCACAAATTCATTGTTCACTCTGCTATCCAAAGAGTGCAGAATTAAAGTATTCTAATTACAAAACAAGGCAAAATTGGAAATTAAGCAGCTGCAAGCATGTTACTTATTGCTGCTCAAACACGTCACAGAGTTTTTCTATCCCACCTGTCTTTTGAATTACTCTGCTCCTCTAGGAACACTCATATTTTCAGCTGAAAATTCCAGTTTATTTCTGGTATATACTGGACCATCTCATCCACCCTCTCAGTTTTTTTCTTACCGTAAACAGTCAAATGGTGTCTGAAATTTCCCACTCAGTGAAGGATATGCCACTTCTATTTGAATGTTTCTGTTTAGATATTTAATAAATGCATCACAGAAACTGCAACAAAACATTTATAACATTGTCTGGCAGAGCCCCAGTCATACTGGCAAGACAAGGAATTTTAAAGGTGTACAGCTCCCTGGAAATAATTTTTATTATTTTAATTGCATTTATTTGATGGTTGTGAAGACACAATGAAAGGTCCAGATTATACTTTCAGCTTGAAGGATTCATTCTTCTACACAGAGAAAAGTACATATCACTGACAAGTTCACAGAGAAAAACAAACAAACAAAAAAAGCTCCAAAAGTGTTCCCATATAAATTATTCCCTCTAGCTATCATAACCTTTTAGGAATTAACACCTCTCAGAAATCACTGTTTGATTTTATGGATCTTATTCTGACTTTTGACCAAGGAGCAGACTCAATCCAGAAATGAGAACAGACAGCTGGTGAAAAGGCTGCCACCAAGGAGAGAGTCTTCTATGGAAAACATCCTGGTTCCTTCACTTTCAAGGGAGGACAAACTACATCACTGCACGCACCTTCAGACTCATATGGTAACCTCTGAGGTCACAAAAGGCTAACTTCTGCATTTTCTGCTATCAAATAAATCTGAAATTCTGTTACAACTGTTTCATTTATCTTTGAGGAGTGTAAGATACAGTACTTAGTGAGGGGCTAAAACTGATGAACCTTCTTCAGCATTAGGTTACTGTGTAAAAGAAGAAACTTTAATATTGTGTAGGGGTCAATGAGCACTTGTATTTCGCAGAGATTTGCTAACAAACAAAGCCAATACATATATATACATACACTTTAAAATATGTTCACTGCTTATGTTTAGCTTACTTGCAAAAATACTCCAAGTTTCCTGTTAGTAAGCCCAGATGAGAACAGCTTATTGGAGTTAACAACTCTACACTCCAGTTCAAAATATGCCAATCTGTTCCAGGCTCTGTCCCAATTTGCTCCATGACCACAACCACTTCAGCTTTAAAACACTAAAAACAGCAATACTGGTGTTTAACCAGCAAACAGCCCAACATCTCCACATAAAACCTTATCGACATTTCAAAGGAGCAGGGCAATTTCCTGTCTTCTGCCAGCAGAAATAAAAATATCCTTAACATTGATTGCATTTGTCACTAACTTAAATAAACCCAAATAACCTGAGTAAACAGGCTTCCAAAGTGAGCAGGACATAATGGCACTTGCCATGGCCGTTTGAGACCATGCTGGGGAAAAGGACGTACTCCTCAATTTATACACAGCTTACTTCAAATCTGTGATGCAGCACTGAAACACACCATCATGTCATCTTTCTCAGTGATAAATTATCAAGTAACAATTGAGTGTAAGTTGTGAGTGTAGTTGGACCATTAGTATGTAGTTTTTGCTCCTGGGGTTATTCACCTTTAGCTTTAGTGGAGGTCTCTGAACAATTTCCTGATACTTTATAATGACTTTCGTTAAATGCTTATCTGCATCCAGCAGATTTCTCTGCTTCAACATACTGCGCTGCAAGAGAAGGAACTAACTCAGCTATCACCACCATAAACTAATTATTTATGGCTGAAAATGTCGAAGAGACCCTTACAACTTGCTGAAGCATAAAATTTGCCCTCCCTTCAACTTACTACAGTCTAACGAGATTTCAAGTTGTAACAGCACATCCCAGTGCTTTCTCTGATACTGTTTTAATCAGATCTCCTTTTTTTTTTATTTGATAGGCTTCTGAGGAAATATTGCATATTGCACACATCACTTCAAAAATAGTCTCTAACTGCTAATGATCCACAAAAATGGCTTATGAGTATTGTGTAACTTCCACAAACAGCAACTATTCTACAGGTGCCATTTGCTAAGCCCTGCAATGTGGTCAGTAGTCCTAGAATGGTCCTTTTCCAGCAAGTCCAATGCTTCCTTCTAATACCATATGTTCTGCTTTTGTGTCTTACAAGATAAGAAAACCAGTTAATTTTACTACATTTATAACACTATGTCCAAGAACCAACACACATCATAGGACAATGTCATAAGAAAAAAAAAATTGAGTAAAAAGATGTAGAAACATCCTACACATATTTATCTGAAAATTATTGTTGTCCTTAAAATCTTTCCAATTTTGACTCTCTAACTTATGTTTGAAACGTTAGGGCTGATCAGCTGCTTGTTAAATTCCTCAAGGTTGCATGTATGAGTAAAGGATGGAGTGTGCCAGAGATGTTAGAAGGGTTTCTTCATATTGAGCAGTGATGTCCTTTCCAGCTATGCTACAAGTTCATTGTCCAGAGCAATTTCAGCAAAACAGGGAAAAGTATATGTGGGAAATCAGTTCTCTCAAACAAAGCTGATGAAAACCACCTTAAAACAGAAGATTAACACCCACGTATGAGCATTCACTGACAGGTCATGGGGTAGTGAAAGATGGTAGATTTAGCTCTTAGGAAGAAATTCTTAACTATGAGACACTGGCACAGGTTGTCCAGAGAAGCTGTGGATGCCCCATCCCTGGAAGGATTCAAGATCAGATTGGAAGGGGCTTTGAACAACCTGGTCTAGTGGAAGGCAGGGGGTTGGAACTGGATGAGCTTTAAGGTCCCTTCCAACCCAAACCACTCAATGATTCAGAACTGCAGGGCACTACAAGGCTTTATCAGAGTCCATCCCCACTATCAATATGTAAAGAATTAACAGGTCTCAATTATAAAAGCAGCACTAAGCAATCAAGCCAACTGAAGTATTACTCAGAGTCCCAGCTGGGGCAGCATGTTTCTTACTTTAAGATAAGATACATATTTCTATTGAAAGTGAGATTAATCTTCTAAAGCATATATACATATATATAAAAAAAAAAAAATATCTTTCTCTGGCAAATCTCTCATTAAAATTAGTTCTGGTTTGATAAGGATCAGAGAAATAAAGTGCTCTTTGGGTTCCACATTTTCCAGTCTCAGACAGCCACTTGAACTATGACTATAGGAAGAAGAGAACTAAAATTATCTCTGCTTTACTGTGCTGTGCTAAGTATTGCAATATGCAATATCTGTGAACCTCCTCAGTTTTATGACAGTGACACAAAAAATTTCAGTTGTTATTCCCTAGAATTGTACTTCTATGTATAATATACCTCTTTTCTCCCTTTCATCACCTCATCACTCAGAAAGAGCTCAATATACACATGCAGATTAAAAGCAAACAAAGTCATGCACACTACTGAAAGCCCACTGAAGACCCAGCCATGTTTAAACATTTGCATCATCTTTAAGAAGAAGATTTTTCTTCCACTTGTAGAAATCCAAAACATTAAGAGAGGGACTCTGGGGATATGTGATACATACTCTGCCATGCTAGGAGAGAACTTTCATTTCCAGTTATCTAGGCAACACCACCATGTTAAAATTTAAACAATAAAAGAAATCTCTCTACTTTATACATAACGATATTGTAATATTACTTTCGTTGATCAGTAAATTCACTGAGTCTTGGCATAATTTAGGCTTCCCTTGACTGCAAAGGTGGAGTACCCTGAGCTCTCCCACAGCAGCTGTTTGCCATAATTGCATGAAGTATTCCTGCTGTGGTTCAGTGGAAAGTAGGGCTAGTAAAAGGCTTCTAACAGCAGAATATAAGTCTACAGAACAAACCACTGCATCCCTGTCTCGAAAAATACACTGCATTGGGACTGCTGAAACTGCCAGCCAGGCTTTCAAAAAAACCCCAAACAAACAAACAAAAAGCAACCAAAACAAAACAAAAAAAACCAACCAAACAAAAAAACCACCAAAAACGAAACCACAGAAAACAAAAATAGAGAGGATATTATGAGAAGAACATTAGCATTAAACTGTTGTCTTGCATTCTTCCAGGGAAAGCCTCACATAAAAAGAAGCTGAATTCCCCTTAAAATAATTCAGAATGCAGCTGTGACCTTCACAAGATATTATACATTTATATTAAAAAAAAAAAAACAAACCAAACCAAACCAAACTTAGAGGCATTTTAAGCTTCTTTACACAGGAATTTCTAAGAACTGAAAAAGGCCACCAGATTCTACTCATAATCTTCCTACCTTTTTAGTTAATTTTCCTTGAATTAATAATTAAAGTATACATCTGGTTTGTTTAAGAGTAATATTTAACATTATTATTAAAATAGCATCTATAATGCAGTAGAGGGGGGAAAATTCTTAAAGAAACCATTGCATGAAATTACCACAGTTATTTACTTTGCTTCCACCTGCTCCACTTGTTTCACTCTGTTATTACTCCCACAGTGACAATTAACACAGCACAGGAGATATTTTCATACTTTTTCTATCGTTAGCAGGTCCTGAGTGCCCACACACCTTGTTTCCCTCACAGTCTGTCACCAGCACGTGAAGGTACCTGAACTGCAATTCCTCAATCTTTTCATTTCCCACATTTCCCTTTTCAATTTGGGTGCTGCCACCACGGACCCAAGACCCTGATACCCAGCAGTAAAGGGCTTTCTATCAAATTGCTGGTATATCAGCATTCCCAACGTGCTACTTCTGGAAGTTCAAGTTTGCAAACAAGCCTGATTTATTGAGCTGGAATTGATTTACCATACCTTATATGCAACATTTTAAAAAGCTGTTCTGAGCTAATTACATACTCAGCTGATTCCCAAGTGATTAATAGAGTTCCTGACTAATTTTCTGCCTCTCTTCTGAGCTGCCAGCTGGAGTACAGAAAACCCATGTACATCCCATAATGCAGATTTTCACATTATGGGATAAAGCTTATGGCTAAGAAAAAAAAATAGGCTAGGGAAGATTTTACATCTGCTTTACTTTAGCATTCTTAAAAAAATATAAACACAACTCACAAAACAGGATTATCCTTTCCTCTAGTTTTCAGATCAGGTCAAAAATCTTTTTGTATTGGTCTTTGTTTATATAACAGTGTTATTACATCACTATTTTAAGATGAATAAAGATATACCTTTCACTAAACAAGTCTGGAGTTCTCACACTGCTTTGCACACACAGATGCCATTCAGAGCTGACATTAGTTCCCCCTGTTTTTGCAGTCTCTGTTTTTTCCCAAGAACTGGTTAAGTGGAGTTCATGTCACTTTGCTTTTCTCACAAACACCAAAACATGCTGAAGGTGACCTTGCTGTTCTTTTTTTTTTTGCCTTGAAATTTCATAGTGAATGTAAAAAGTAATCAGAAGATGACCAGTGAGTCAATTCTTTAGAGGGTAATTCAAATTCATTTGTCCCTTATAAGAACCAAAGGAACAAAAAAAAAAAGTTATTATTAATTTAGGCAATTAAGAGTACTTTGAAAGCAATAACCAGTACATTAAAGAACCTGTCTCTGGAGTGCTACTTACAGTCTATGAGAAGTTAATTTTAGAGCATTTCAAGAGAAGAAAGGTCATTTCCTAGATGTGCTCTGCAGAATATTATAATTTTTAAATGGAAACCTAAATGAGAAGTGGTTTTTTTGTAAATACGGAGTGAATGGTTAAGTAAATTAGAAACAAAATTAAATATATGCATTATACTTATAATTGCATTTTAAATTAAAGTATGTATAATAATATTTATAACCTTTTCCTCTTATATATCAAAGAAGAATCTGTGGGTTTTCCCCTTAACATTACACAGTGTACAGTCTAAAAAGAAAATTTATATGCAATACACAATAGTTAACATTAAATGTTCATGGTTTCTAGAATCAATTAGTAGAAATCCAGAGCGTAACTTCAATTCCAGACACGCAACTTGGGCAGCAGCTGAAGGTCATGGTTTATGTACTCGAACTTTTTGTCCTCTCTTTCCTGAAGTAGCTTGCAAGATTCTGCACTGAGAGCGCCTCACAACATGTCTTTGTTTTACAAATAAACCATTTTGCCAGCCTTTGTCAGGAACGATTAGAAGCGTTCTTTATCTCGAACAACAAACGTTTAGTAAGTAATTCTCGTGTTTCATTTGGGCACTGCTAACTGCTTTAGTTCTTGGGCCACTGACTACAAAACGTGTATGTTTATCTGTCCTTGTCACAGGGGTACATCATTTCATAGACTGTGCTTCATTTAAAACTAAACAAACACCTTCTGTCTTTATTCTGGCTCTACTTCAGCATGTGAACTACTATAGCCTATATCATCTGTTTCCCTAAACCACGTGCCTGAGCACAGCACTAAGGATTAGTAATTTAAGGAAATTAAAAACATCAAAAACAAGCAGCAATTGGCAGACATATGCAGTCATATTTGATTTGCTTTAAGTGAGCATTTCAGTATAGTCTTTTCCACACAATAATCTTGCTCCTGTGGGTACTATCTTTTCAAATGGTACATGAGGTATAAAACTTCCAAATGCACAAAAGCCTTAAAAAACTGTTGGTAGGAAAAGGTTCGTCTTTGGAGTATCTGCTGGAATTTTTGCTTTATAAATATATACATGTGTTTTTAAAGTGTTTACCATATACACAAATGAGTTTGTTAACGTAAAGGAAAAGCAATTATTCCAAGTGTTGTTCTAACCTTCTTTCTTTACCTGGAGCAGACAAGGTCACCATCATTACCACTTAGATAACGGTCTTCAACAATTCTTCTGAGGAGAATCAGACAGGAAGAGGTAGGACTAAAGATAGTTTAACACCAAAGTGATTTAATGAAATGAAAAGGAAGAGAGGATCAGTGTATCTCTGAAGCCAGTGGAGAACTGGACTTGATGATAATAGACTGTGATACATTTTTCTGCAAAATAACCAAGCAATTCTTCCCCTTCCCTGATACACTAAATAAAACTTAAAACAATCTGGACTCAAGCACTTGGATAACCAAAAATCCAGGGCACGGGTCTCCCAGTATAACAAAAACATATATGCCTCCAATTTTTCCTTTCAAATTTCTATAAAGCACTGAAGATTTCTGCCTTTGGCACTTCTCAAAATCTGACTTTACTGCATGACAGAGAAGTACCTAGAATATTTAATTTTCATGAGGTAACAGCTTTGTAAGTCTTTGTTGACAGGAAGTATATGAAGTGTACTGTCTTCTGGCAGCTTACATTTAGACAGAAACAGGCTTTTCTCAAGTCTGTCTACTCATTTCCTGGGTAAATAAGCACATCAGAAATTGTTTTTTTTAATCTAAAGACTCAAATCACTATATTTTCAGAATTTTTTCCGCATGTCTAAATAGCAACTCACAGATTTTTGACATTGTCCTCTCTAAGTATTGTATCTATTATTGCAAAGGTGTCCACAGGCCTAGGGATGAGCCCAATAGTTTCTTCTTCAATCATTTGGATTAGTTGTGAGTTACAAGAAACATTTTGTAAAGGAAGGAGCAGCCTTGCTCCTATGGTGTTAGCTTCTGAAGTGAAGAGTACACACACAAAGAATCACATGAGAGCACAATAGCTAATTAGCCACCTGCAATTTGTGATATGTTGCCTCAAACTCCACTTAGATATCACAATACTTTAAACACAGGCTTGAACTTCTGACTTTCAGTATGAGCTTTCTTAAAACAAAAGAAAAAATGAACAGAGTACACCTCCCTGAAGGAAGTAACTTGTAATCTTCATTAACCCCATTATGTGCAGTATCATTTCATCACCCCAACACTCCCTGCAGCTGTCTGGCAAGCACAAGTCTCAAGAAAAGCTCATTTACATACAGCTTCTGGCCTTGTTCACTAGACAAATTTGCTAAAACAAATCACAGTGTCAAAAGAAAGCTCATTAAATTTTTACATTGGATTGCTGTGTTACCCTTAGCTCCCTGGGCATTCATACCTCTTTCTGTCATTAGTTTTCATTCCTTAAGGCTCAAATATTTTCAAGGGCAGAAGCAGACCAATTATAAAAAAATGCAGTTATTTGCTTACTAGTATACAATGACACATACAGCCATCACTAATTCACATTTACCAAAGCCAGCTCAATTACCCCATCACACCACACTGCTGAATAGCATGATGCTTCCACATGCATTTCATTTAGTACCAATAGTTGTGTTGAGACAACAACAGCAGTTAAACGTACCAAAGTGGGGATTTTAGCACATTTCCCACCATTTGTCTGTCCCTTATAGTGATGTTATTTTTCCTTAATAAAAAAGGAACACCTAGCCCATTTATCCAGTGGTAATGTTAATGTTTCAGGAGGTTTAAAAATCCTTTGACATGCAGAAAGGTTAAAACACTTATTGGCTTCACTTCAAGCTTAAATATGTTGGTATTTTCAAGGAACAGGCATTTAAAGAAATGAATGACATGAAAATTATGTTCCCCATACACCTAACAACTAAGTATTTGAAGGTACATAAACAATTCATGCTTTGTTTTAAAAATCTCTTCCTTAATTCTATTGGATTTTATTTCATTTTATTCACCACCACTTCAGCACTTTTTAATTTGTTTTCAGGCCCAACACATCCAGCTATCATTTGATGGAATGCAGTCACTCCTTCCCAGCCCGAGCCTGCACTGCCACAGGCAGGTAGGATGCAAATCAAAGCAATTGCTTCTGAAACTTCACAGCACGTAAAACCTCTCTTACAAGTGTCACAGGCAGCATATGCCAAACCTTGCAGAGCCTTTTTTTTTTTTATTATTTTTTTTAAACTTTCCAGCTTTGTTAGAGTTCAGCTGAATCAGGATTGTATTTCAAATCTGATACCCACTGCTGATGTACACTTTTTCAACTACAAACAGTTAAATAATCAACAGGTCACTGACCCAAAGCAGTGTCACAAGAGTCATGAGATGCCTGGCCCTCCTTTAAGCTACTGATTGTTGTCATCATCATCAAGTAGAGTGAACTCAGTGAGATCCGGAACAAAAAGAATTAATTTAAAGAAAGGGGAAGGGGGAGAAGGGAAGAACCAGGATACAAATCCAGCCTCCCTCCCTCTCATCCAAGGAGTATTTCCTTGTTTATTCAAGTTGAAGCAGTTCCCACACAGCACTGTCAGAGCTAAGGAGAAGCTGGGTATATTCTAATACTCACAATACATGAAGAAATGAAAGACATCACTGCATTTAAAAGCACAATAGCCACCAGTTGAGTCCTCTTACACTTTTAACTCCGAAAGAAGTCAATATTTCGTGATCTATTAAGACCATTTTGGAAGTTTAATTTTCAACTTAAAGCATTGCCTTACATTCCAGTAAGGCAACTTCTTTTACAAATCTTTCCAAATTCCAACTAAAATGTTTATTTTATGAATTTTTCATTGTCACAGATATCTCAGCTAAAGATTCCAATTTTGATTAAATTGGCGTTTTTCATACTACTACATTTGGCTGAACTGGCCAATGTTTTGTGTGAACACAGAAATGCTGTAATGTAGACACAGCAAAATAGGGTGATTATTTGAAAATATATTTTCGTTTTCCAGATTTTTTCTTTTTAAATACTTACAAAATTGTGTTTTAACATTCAGCTTTCCAGCAAGCATTTTCTTCCAAACAGAAAGGTTTTTCCCTTCAGAAGGAGCATAGAACTCATTAGAACAACCAGCATCTTCCTAGACATTACTCAGAGCAGAAACCAATTTCTTCAAGAACTCTGCAGTTTGAAACTAAATTGTAACATACACTCAGGGAATCATTTTTTCCTTACAGAATTTACCACTTGATACAGTGCTCCTCCTACAGGTAGAAACGGAAAAAACTGAATTTTTTATGTGATACAGAAAACACGAACTCCTGGACCTTCAGGTCAACTGGCTGCATAAGAAAACAAACAAACAAACAAAAAACCCAGCAAACCAAACAAAAAAAAAACCACCACCAAAACCCACAAACAAACAAGAACAAACCCAGCACCAAAAAACACAAACAAAAACGAACCCAAAAACAAACAACAACAAAAAAACCCAAACAACAACAAAAAAAAAAATCAAAAAGCCACCATCAAACACAAACAACAAGTATTCCTTAAACACCTAACACTGTCTTCTAAACTTCCAAACAACAGCTACCAAACTGCATTTACTTTCTGCTGCCAGCTGAGTGAGGCAGCTCTATAATCCAGAACCTGTCAGTCTCTTAAATTAATTAGAGTCAGTTCAATGATCCATAACCAGGGTATTTTCTACAATCATTGACAATTGATTTCCAGCTAATTCCCAAGGGGCCAAGCACTGGCCTTATGCAGGAGCCAATATTCTTTCATCACCCCCGTGTCACATGAGGGCTGACTCCACGGGAGGATTTCTAATCAGAGATCTGTGTCGCTGATGTCCCAGCTTTCAACAACCCAGTTCTGATATCCATAAGCAAATAACACTTGAAAGAGTATTTTCTGGTACGTTGTTTTGACGAGGTTATTTTGGGGTTTTTTAGAGGCCTCCCTTCCAAATGTATAATTATCTGACACACAACAGGTCACTTAAATAATGAATTTTTTCTCCATATGCACAAGTCCCACTGGCTTTAGCAAAAGCTCTGCACATTGGAGGTGTCACAGAGAACTACAGATCAGAAGGAATAAACCTGTAGTAGAACGTTGGCATCCATTCCTAAAATTTAACACAGAAAAAATAATTCTACAACATTATCCTATTGAATGGAACTTCTGTTCACTCCTGAGTTTCATAGGACTGCTACTGACTTTTTAAAAATGCTCTTCTCAAATAATCATGCTGATTTAGTGATTGTGTGCTCTGTCATTCTGAGATAAATTGAGATAGGAAGGGAGAAACAAGAAAGAAAAGCCACAAACCCCTCAGGAGGTATGCACAGCATGTGTCCCAACTGAGAGAAGCAAGACATTTTGAGGACCTAAAGAAGAAAAGCACTCACTAGCTGGACAAAAACAAGGTTCTGTTAAATAATAGGCTGTTTTCCTTGTATTTATAGCAGTTGTAACAAGCACCTTCGAGGGTACTTCTAAGTTTGAGTTAAATTTATTAAAGCAATGTGCACAAAATAAGGTTAAAGAGGGCTAAGATTTTGACGTAAGACTGAAATAATAAACTTAATCTAACCCCCCAAAAATACTTTAATTTCTGAGGTACCCCATTGAAATAAAACATGCTGAAATTAGCAGCCATCTTATATGAGAGTCCTCAAATCAAAACCTGTTGTTATTCTTTCTGCATCACATTTATTTCAAACAGCTGACATGTTTCCAAATACATTTTAGCCCATACCAGTGATTCTCCATAACCACTTACTCCTCAAAATGTTTAACCTGCTGCAGATTCAGATGCATTTATAGAATGAAGAGAGACAACTGAGTCCTGTTTATCACTTGCAGCTTTGAAAGTTTGAGTTTTATAGATCAAGACACTATGAACATTCCTCGGGATGTAACATAGCACTGCTCAAATAGGAGCTATTCTCATTAGATTGCTGGGCACTTCTTAAGAATACTGTGTTGCTATAAAGGATGACAGTTCTTTGGTTAAGATTAAAATGAGCTATTTTATTACTGAAACCTCGTAAAACACTGCATCTGAAAACCTTTACGGTTTGTCATATATGAAGCCTTTCAACCTGAAGAATAATATATTTGTGCATTACCTCTTAAACTGATTGGATGCTGCAAGCTCCTGTCTGTGTGGGAGTCTCCCCACTTCAGAATTTCAACAGCTTTTGTATGAGCTGCACGTTGGGATTCACAGCACATCTCCAGTTTGTCATAGGCACTACCCTTGATATCATTTGATTTCAAAGCTGCTTGCTACAAATCCTCTGCAATCAGGTTGCTTGTTATTAATACCTTTAATCTGCCCTCAGACAAGAAATCTAGTGCAGCGTGGTTTTGCCAAACAGGCTGATCAGTAATCAGCAACCATATCTGATGGATTATGTTCTTGGTGCACTATTTACGGTGAGCCAGGAACAGAAAAACACGCATATGCTCATTGCTGGGCATGCAGGCACTGGGGCTGAGTCCATTTGTATTCCCCCCATTATGTTCTTTGCAGCAGAAGCACTTGAAAAGAAATAGCATTTGGGGAAAAAGTGACACACTGCCCCTCTAATGGAATGAAATATTCACAGCTTTTATCAGATAAACATAGTACAATTGGCATATACTATTCAGTAAAAAGTACCTCTGAGCACTGATATATATATATATATGTGTGTTGTTTTCTTTTGCATATTGAGCAGGAAGTCCACAGGCTTACTGAATCTTAGGAAAAATGAATAACAATTTCTATTCTCCTTCTGGCAAATATAACTCATCACTGCTACTTATCCCTTCAATTTAAAATCCCATCAATTTAAACTGCCATTACAGTCATAATTCTGAGATCCATGTAACTAGAAGCCAGTACTGTGCTACTAATTTAAGTGAAATTTCTTTCCACAGAACTCATTCTGGCGCTTGTTCCTCCTTTTTTTTGTTAGTTTCTAATGCATAGCCAAAGGCAATCTTCTACGTATATATTCTAGTCGAGACTCTTGGGCCCACGGTGTCTACAAAATTCCTTTCTTTGTGCACAAAGAACACATCACCGAGGTTTTGGTAAACAGCACAAATTTATGTGCACTCACTGAAAAAAAAAAAATCACAGAATATACCAAATTGGAAGGGACCCACAAGGATCATCAAGTCCAACCCCTGGCCCTGCACAGGAGCACCCCCAAGAGTGACACCACGTGCCTGAGAGCATCATCCAAACACTTCTTGAGCTCTGTCAGCCTTGGTGCTGTGACTGGGGAGTCTGGTCAGTGCCCAACCACTCTCTGGTGGACTTTTGAAACAATGTCAATCTGCTGAAAATAATATAGCACAATGAACTGAAACCTTGACAAAAGGTAACAAAAAGACACCTGAGGTTCACTTCGAACAAACACACTTGACTTAGACTACTTCCTCAAAATCCAGGGAATATTGGTGATGGGGAAAGTGGGAGTCATCTGAAGAGCCACAGATGTTAAAGCAGTAAGCTCATGCAAATAGAGCTTATCACTTTTGGCTTACTCTGAATCACTCACTATTGTTAGCTCTGACAAGTTATTTTTCAGCTTCTACTTGAAGAAACTCTTGCTAGAGACCATTATACTTAACCTGTAGGTACAAACTACATGAATAAAAGTTCCTGAGTTAGGAGATTAGGTGTGCCCATCCTCTAACTGGAACTCTCAGTCCAGAACTGGATAGGGAAAGAAAATGAATTAGCACAAAGAAAAAATAAATTGTTAGTTATTAAACAAAGCACAAGAGGACAGAGTGCAGGACTTGTGTGAATACCAAAGATCAAAATTAGGATGAGGAATTTCACTGCAAAGATCTGGCAGTATTGACTGCATTTGGTGAATAAATAAATAGATCTCATCATTTGCAGAACACACTGGAATGGGTCAACCACATTGGCAGGATGCAGGAACTAATTACTGATAATCAACATAGAGACACCCCCAGATAAATGCAAGTAAACATGTCTCACACTTGCAAAATTTCTCTGAAAGCCCCTTCTCTGAAGAAGTTTTACCTGCCAGATAATAACTGTCATCACTGACACTCTGAAACATCTGTTTGTTATTTTTATGGAAACAAACACAATAATTTTCATCTGCTGCCTATTGATTGTTCTCCTGCTTAGGCACAGCTCTGTGTTTAGCTGCATCTGAAGTGTTCACTTACACTGATCTCTAGAGGCTACCAAATCAGGATGAGAAAAGAGCTGCTCTTTTTTCTGTCTTTTCAATTTATTTAACAACGGGTCTTTATGTGGTTCTTCTTACTGTTTTATCTGACATTAACAGCTATTTTAGTATGTTACAAGGAAAACAAAAAGGACTTAAAAACCAGACTACAGAGAACAGCACATTTGGGAAAGAGGAAGTAAAGTAATAATCTAATATGCATGTAAATAATTACACACTCCGTGGCAGAAAAGTAATGGATTTCTATGTCTGATTCGTGCTCATTAATCCAAGTGTGTGCTCACTTCAGACCACAGATCCTGCAGTTAATTCCTGCATCTACCCTACTATTACTTGATCTCTCCAGAACAAAGGTACTCATTGTGAAAAATCAGGAAGATCCTTTTTATGTTGCATATGAGACTGAATTTCTTTCATCAATTTCTGAACTATCAAGCTTATGGACACTTTTACTGCATGATGCCATAGTAATCAAATTTGTCATACATTTCAGGACAAATTGTGTTTCGTAAAGATGAAAAATAGATGACAATTCACAAAACATGTGGCAAGGATTATTTGACAAGAATTCAGTCAGTAAACCTGTGAATTTCTATTAAATTAAAAGGAAATCAGTGAAAAATGTCCATTTACACTTGAACCCCAGGGCCCACTGTCTCCTTGCTAACAGGCAAGGAGTGCAAGGACAAAAGCAAATACATGGAATTACTTCCCTGGGCAAGCATACGAGTTTATTCAGAAGTGCTCAAGAGTTTTACAGGAAGGTCAAAGAGTTAAGTTTTTTGGCAAAAAGTTTTGCAGAGTGAAACAGCTGTGCTATAGAAATTCTAAGTACGAACAGAATCTGATCAATGTGTTCAGGAACTCAGTCACAGCATTTATTTCAGGAAAACCTCCAGAGAAGAGAGTCAGATGGTAAGAACGGACAAGGTTTGAGTACACTGACTGGTTTCACATTTTTAAATTGGTTAGGCCAAACAGATCTCATCCTAAAATATTTCAGTTGCCAAGAAATCTAGTTGTAAGCTCTGCAAATCCATAGAAGACAAAGAAGGTGCCAGAACAATGAAAACGGGAAACAAGGAGCTGATCTTCCAAAACAGAACTTGGGGAAGTCATTACACAGCTTGATTTGAGCTCTACAAAAACTCAGAAAAAACCCAGAACAGAAAAAAAAAAGGCATCAACGCCAACAGCAAAACAAACAAAATACCTTCCTACAATCAATAAATTCCTGAAGATAAAAAGCAATTATAGAGCAGGCAACATTGATTTTTTTTTTTCTTTTAAATCAAACCAAGTCTAACTTAATTTTACTCTGTAACAGTGCATCTAGATATTGGGTAAATATCAGGTTTCCTGTAACTTGTCTGCAGGAGGTTTTTTGATAGCACTTCACGTGACAGTCCTAAGCAAGGTGGGAAATCCAATCAAGATAAAACTATTGCATGATAAGAGAGAAAATGGTTGAACAACCCCACTCAGAGGAACAGTTACTAGTTATTACCTGTCAAGAACACATCAGGAAGGTTTCACCGAGGTCTGTCAGTAATTTTGTGAATCACTCTTAACCAAAGATGCACCTGATACAGAGTTAGGGACTGCAGTCATGCTGTAAAACAAGTTTAACATTCAGAATGAGAGCTGGAAATGTTAGAAAATAGTCTCTATTAGAATATAAATATTTCTAAACTCAAGGAATGATGCAAAACCAGAAATAACCAACAGCCACTAATACAGAAAGAAGATAAAGTGGTTAAGCATGAAGACCACTAAGTCCTGCTTATACTTAGGCTCCAAGTCTATCACAAGCTGAACAAGAGTAAAAAGACTAAAGCTGTTGTATGAGGGCAATGCGTGAAGAGCAGATGGGAGAACCTTTCCATTCCATACAGAATAATGAGGTCTCAGCTGGAAAACTCCAGCACAGCATTCAGGTGCCACACTTAAAGAAACGTGTGGACAAGCTGGAAAGAGCCAAGAAACTGGTCTGTGTTCTGTGGAAAGAGGTTAAGGAAGTTGCATGCAGTTAAAATGCAATGTTAACATTGCAACAGTTAATAAGCAAGAGCATTACTCCAGGCTACACTTCTTCCCTCAGCTTCTACCAGAGATCAGGCCAAAACTATTTTTAAAGTGAAGAAATAAAATTCATACCTCTGGAAAAAGAAAAGTCATGGAGAAGGTCATCTTAGTGAAGATCTCCCTGCAATCATTTCACACTTATAGTGGGCATTGCTATTGTTTTGAGAAGATAAAAATGTATGTATTTCTTATTAAAGTATCAAAGTAAGGGCTCAAAAGTTTACCAGTCTTGAACTGAGGAGCCAATTCAGTGTTGTGCCAGTTTACCAGATTAATTACCATGTTGTACAGCCTATGCCTGTGCCCACTATTGATGCATTTCTTTAGCTCAGGATCAAACTCCCTCACTATGAAAGACAAAAAGGGTGATTTTATTACATTAAATTATTTCAAAACCTGGGGGGGGAAAAAAAAAAAGAAGGATCCTTATTTTGAATAAATGCCACACCAGAATGAAAAGGAAGCAGTTCACTGCTTGCAAACCCTAATGACACCTTGATTAACAGAGCAATCCAGGGTAAGGCAGCCAAGCAGCCTCGATGGGCCATATGCAGCAACTCTGTGACTTATGGCTTTATATTTTTAAATTGGACTCTCCAGCACGCTCTGATAAATCAACACACAAGCCATTAAATGGTTCATTATCCCAGTATTATGATTCATTCTCTCTGCCAGCAAACACAAGAAATGATGGGTGTCTTCTACTTGCAACCATGACTGTCCATCAATATAACAGATTAACTGTGTGAGGGAGTTCAGTTTGGTGCAGAGGTCAGTGGGATGCTTCATCTGGCAATTTTTCTTCTGCAAGGCTTGACCTCTTAGCGGGGAGGGGGAAGTGTGGACAGAGAAGAGAATGGGGTTATCCTGCTGTGTAGATAGCTTTTAAAAACAAAATAATCAGTAAGTCAAAAAATAAGAGCCATGACAGAAGAAAAAGAGGCAGAGCTCACAGGTACCCAGCCAGCTCTTTTCACACGTGTAGTCAACAGAACTGAGTTCAGACTCTTTCTTTCTTAGGAAAGCAACACTTATACACAGTTTCAAAAGGCAAATAATTCTGGTATTATCTGAACATGGGCACTGAGACATGCCTGCACTTGGGCACCATGAAGTCTGGCACAATCAGTAGCCTGTACTTAGAAAAGGTCTAAAACTCAAACCATGGCAATATGCTGCAGATCAGGAGTGAGCTACACTGGCAGCTTTACATCTGTACACTGACATTTAATGTCTCTCTTCTCTGTAGCCTAACACTTACTACCAGTTCCTGAGTACTTATTGTAGTTACCACTTAAAATTCTTTGTGATTACCAGCATGGAAATAGTTTTAAATGTCTTCCTAAGGAATTCTAATCTTCTTACTGTAGTATGACTGCATTCAATTCATTTCTAAATAAAAACCTCTACATAAAAATGATCTGCTTCAAGTGAAAGAGCAATGCAACCCTGCTCCTTTACACAGTGATTACCTCGAGGAAAAATCCATCATTTGAACATTGATGATGATCCATTATAGGAAGAGCAGTGCCCAAGTGGGTATAGAATAGCTGCTCTACTGTGACAGAACCAAATATCACTTTTTTACTATGCATTCATTTTTCAAATAGTCCAAAAGGTCCAGACAGCTGTAAAAATACACTGTACAGCAGATTTCTTAGTGAAGAAAGAGGATGAAGTTCTCTATGGAAAGCAGTAATTCAAGAATGAAAACTGTATTTCATTTGCTTTAATTTGGTTGTAAAAAACTAAACAAAACTAACAAAAACAAACAAAGAAGAGTACCATATTTCTAAAGTAACTTAGAACTTGCTGCTTATGGGGAATACATGAAGAGGGGAAAGAAATGAAAAAAAAAAAAAAATGGAATGTATGAGTCCACAATTGTTTCCTTTTAAACTGGAGATATCCCCATAATTTGCTATTTAGCAGAAGGTAACTATTCCTCTGCCTTTCTGTTCGTTTGGGGAAGTGGGGGTGTTCGTATACAGGAAATTCTATTCTAAAGCCATTTTCTGACTCAAGTTACATCAAAGAAAGCCTTATATGCTACTGAAAAGTTCAGACTCTCATCAGCCCACATTTCTGATTAGGTTTGCTGGGCTTATTCTGCCCCAGTTCCTGGCCAGCTGTCCTGAAGGGTGTGATACAGAAACCCACCCAAACCTGGGTCCTGAATTCCAGCACTTCAGGGGAAGGCCTTTCATTCTTGTAATCTTTGACAAACCTACAATAATTAGGGATTTTTTTTGTCCAAATTAAGCCATATTTAATGGTTTTAATGATAGAATATTTTAATATCCAAAACTGCAGGAAAAATGCAAAGGAAGCTTTTCAATTTTCAGCAATTGTTAGTTTTGCTTTATATAAAAGGCTTATATAAATAAGCTTATACAAAAAGTTTATCTAAAACCTCTTCTAGAATTTTCAGGGCAAGTAAAACATCTTCACTTCCGTTTGGCTGAATGCTCCTGCAGTGCTGCTAGAATTCTGATTATTTTGGAAAAATATGAACAGTCTTCAGCTGTTGATGGTCTCAGCTGACACAGAAATTCCTGGGTGTTTATGATTAAAAGAAAAAAAGCACTGTGTGTAGCATCCATTTAGATATGATTTACTCACAAATGATCACGTTATCATGAAGATTTGCAATGAAATTCTGACCTCTCTGCACTAAATGGCAGAACTCTCACCCTCAGTGGGAGCAGCTCTCTTCATTCTGACAATTGTGCCCCTGGTGAAAGGGATGGCAGCTGTCCCACAGAACAGCCCCTGCTCAGACACAGCAGTTTCAGTTAGAGATGCTTTAATTCTTCTGGAGGAGAATCAGCTCTTTAGTGGGTTTTGGGAATAGTGATTACAAAAAAGTGGAAGGATGTTTTAAGGGAAGGACGAGCATACAAGCACAGCTCTAATAAAGCAAGATAAAGTCATCTGTTTTCCCCTCTCTCCAGGAACTCCAGAGCAGTAAAATAAGCAATATGGAGACAACCTATTTTTATTCTGCCATGAACCCTTGCAAGGAGCATTCCTGACCAAGGATATTTGGGTAACTTCATGGCTAAACACTGAAAAGAAGCCCACATGCTTCCCTACTTCTCTAAGACACGTTACAATGTCTGTCTTGATTTTTTCTTTTTTTATTCCTCTGATTGATTACACTCCCAAGGAGATTCCTTTTTTCCCCAAGAAAACTAAAGCAAATAAAGTCTCTCCCATGGACACACCACAGGACTTTCATAATGTGCTTATGCAAATGACTCCTTAACTGGAGATGATTCTACACAGGACACAAACATCAATTTGGGATGTACAGAACTGAGATGCAACAGGAATCCTCCTATTTCTGCTTCCATGATATGCAGTTTAGGCTATACCAGTATTTTCCACTGGCTTCTGATTCAGTAGACAAATAATCTTATAGCCAAACTGTCTCATCAAAACATACATTACTGGTACTGCTACTGCTTAACCCACCTTTTTCTTTTCTCCTGGGAGATTCACATTATGCTTCAGGACTGGCTGAGTGAAGGAAATCAAATCCTTTCTGCAGTATCAAGCTTCTTCTTCCGCATAAAAACTCATCTGTGAGGAGAAAAAAACAAAAAGGAGGGGGAGGAGTGGGGAGCAAGGAATTCTTGGGGAATTCTCACAAACTTCCTACTTGATGTAAGCAGGCAGGAGCATTTGTCTTACACAGAGATACCTCCCACCTGCCAGCCTTCAACACCCCCTGGCTGGCAGGTGGATTGCATCTTCCTCCCTCCATTGTGCTGGAGAGGCACTGATTGCCTCAACAGCTTCTTACTTTTGGTCAGGTGTAAAGACATGAGAAACCTTCCCTGTTCACCTATTTTTTTGGTTGGTTGGGTTTTTTTAACCCCTCCCAGGAAGAATTCACTTGTTCCAAAGGTAAAAAAAAAAAAGCAACTTTCTTGTCAAATACTAAACTATTATATTCTTTGGATTAAGTGCCAAGCATAGTTCACACTTCCAGTTTTTGAAAAAAACGTGTCCTGTGAGGTTTTAAGTGTTTGTACATCTAAACAGTCCTGCACTTTCACAAAAGCATTGATTTCAGCTTTATCCCATCTCAGCAAGCATTCCCTGAGAATTAAATGGAAATGACAGCACCAGAATTGGGTGTGGATAATGTATTTGGAACCAGATTACATAAACTTGTATTATCGATAATTAATTGATGTCCAAACAGAGAGATCTGCCTTTCTAGATTCACTTATAGAAAGAGCACCTTATGGCATATCTCCACAAATCTGTTTTCCTACAACTGGGAAAACATTATGTCAAAAAGCAACGAAATGTGACACATTCCTCCAGAGAAGAGATATTATCTTTCTCTGAAACTAGAAGGCACGAAGGAAAAAAATTAGCAAAGAATTAACGTTTTTAAGGACTCCTAATATGCAAAATTATTTCATTGCAATTGATAGCAGTTGGGTTTATCTCTTGACATGGTACTTCCAGTGGAGGATCTCAGAGGGACTGATGTTCCAACCCCAACAACTAATCATGATTCAGATACTTATTAGAAATAGCAAGAAAAAGTAATTTAAGTAATAAATCTCTTGGAAGATATTTTTCCTTTTGTCCTCCCAGACAGAGTTTGAGTCATTTCTTTCAGACTCCTACTATACAAGAGATATCTTGATTTAGTGAGACTCAGGAAGGGGAGGGTAAGGAAAAAAATAATCTCCATAAAACATCACATATGAGGTAAAAGAAGAAAGCTGTGATTAATGAAAGTCACAAATAGCTCAAGTTCAAGATTTCCTGATTTTTTTGCTGCAGTCTTCTTTATATTTTCCTAATTATGTATTTTCTTTGTCAAAATGCAAACTTTTAACTAAAAAAAAAGTATATTTTCATACAAAATCATATAACATTTAAATGAGAAAAGCATTTCTGAAGTACCAGATTTTGACATTCAACATTTAGCTGTACTGACTATCAAGTTTAATGCTGACATACACTGAATTTCAGCGGTTGGATGATTTCTTCCAATATAACTGCCTTTTGTGACCAGGATATATAGTCCTGCACATTTTTTTCAGTAACTACTGGCAAGTATCAAAGGCACTATAAATAATTTCACAGAACACCTTTCAAAAACATCGAGACTGAAACAGTTCCAACACTGAAATCCAGAAGTCTGGGGGTTTCTAACCCAATATGCAGCACTGCAATGTGTAGAACTAGAAAATTAATGTTACAGATGAAGTAAAGAGAAGAGAAAGAGTTATGATATATGTAACTTGAAAACTGTTTTCCAAACTAAGTCACTAAACTGGAAACATCTCATAAACAGAAGCAATTTCCAAGTGCCACCAGTCTCAACACAAAATTTGGTGTTACTATAGCAACCTATTCACATTTCTAGGCTTCCGTGTTTAACTGTGGACGGTAACACTGCCCGAGCTGCTGTCACCCAAACACACAGTGGGGGAATAACCTCACTCACAGGAGCCAACAGAGACATCCCGAACTGAAGGCAGAGCGGTGGGTGAAAAGTCCCACCTGCTAGCACAGGTCAGCAGTTTATCGGGTGTATGCACACACACACTCCAGAAGTGAGGCAGCCCGAGCTCTCTCTGCTTTCTGGGCGGTCCCTGACGAGAGAGCAATAACAGCGCGCTGGTCACTCCGTGCACGCTTCTAGCGGTGCGGGCATAAGCTCTGGTGTAGCTGGACAAACAACATTCTGAAGGTTATCATCTCACATCACAGTGAACACAGCTATCTTTGGAAAGAAATCGCTTCAAGCCAGTCGTGTTTATGTTTTGTCCTTACACGCAGCGTTTGTAAGCAGCTAAAGTTTTATACTAGAGTGCCTTCTAGTGGCTACGGAGCTGCAAACCTCAGCTTGACACAGAAATCCTAACATTTGCCAAATAATTAGTCCGTAAATGAATCAACACAAAAATATATTTATAGGTGTCTTATTGGAAATATTTGTTACATGTCAGAACCACAGCTTTCCATGGTAATGCTGTTTATAAAAATAGAAACATGATTTAGAAATGAAAATATATTACTAACCAAACAATTAAGCACGGAAAAAAACATAACAAAATAAACAATATACTTAGCCTGCATTGCAGACTTATGCCAGGTGGTAAAAATTATCAATATCATTAGTTCATTTCATTGAATAATTCTAATATCAGTATTTATTAGAATTATTTTAACTGTACCAGCCACACATCAGAAGTTCACATAAGGTTGAACCATTAAAAAAAGGGCAAAAAGTCTTACACTTGGATTTTCTTAGCAGCTTCCAACCTGCCACCACAGTAGCTCAACATCTAATAGACCAACCCTGCACTGAGCCCAAATGCACAATTTTCTTTTGTAGATGAGAAAAATAAATCTTGCTGGTGGGTTGCACATATAATAGTAGTCCATTCATGTTACCTAAATATCTGTCTAAACTCTTGTTTGTTTGGGTCTTTCCTAGGAAAAAGGAGTGTGAAATAGTGATACTGTTGGCTCCTATTGAGAAACCCAGTATAGGGAAGCTAATCCCAGTATAGGGAAGAGAATATCTCTAGATTATCTGATGCTGTAGTTTGTAACCAAGCCCATGTTTTGATTAGACTACAAAACCAGTCTCAACTGGAAATTCTCCAGGATATAAAACTGTCTGAAAGGGTGAAAGAGAAATGGTCAGACTGCACAGGGATCGTTGCCTTTTTCTCAGCCTATCAGCCTCGTCTGTGAAGTGTTTTGCAGCCTTTGCATTGTTGTACACACACTGCAGGTGCAGCTCCCTGGCTCCTGGGTTTAATGTCCTTTCACTAGTGGCAGCAGGCTTTGGAACAACTCTCTGGCTTAAACGTTAGAGGAAGAAATGGAAACTACTGGTGAGGGAAATGATGAGGGATCATCCTCTTCAGAGATTTGTGCCTCTCCACCTGCCTCTGGGCTATCTCACCAGCACTGCACCACACTGGAGTCACTTCATCAAATATCTTTTCCTTCTCTGGAAATATAACAGACCAGTGTACAAAAGCCATGGGGAACAACACCATTTCCAAGGAACACCAAAATTTGTTGTTTATGCACCAAACCCTGCTAAATTTATTTGAATGTTTCATATGCACTTCTGAAGAGCAGTTTAATGGTTACAGAAAACGTAGGGGAAGGCTTCATTCAGATTTAGGGTTCATTAGGAAAAGTACTTAAAACTGATTGCAAATTTGTATAGACAACAGATAAACAATCCTTACTTTCCAAATCGCTCCTGATTACCAACCACATTATCACACACACATCCCTGTTAATTACCTTATTTAAGCCCAAAAGTAAATGCTGCTGCTCCTATAATTCCCAATGGAGGCTTCTCTACGAGGACAGCTTTATACCAGAGAATCTAATTGTCTCACATAACACTGTGCTTAATTTATTTACATTTGTTGAAAAACACAACAAAAGCTTCTAGTAATTTAGGGAATTGTGTATGCAGATAAAAACTGACATACTTGAAGATCAGCTGAACTTTTAAGTCCCACTGGGGTACCCTCTGTGAGAAAACCACTCAATACACAGAAAATGAGGCAGTTCTCCATTTCCCCAACCTGCTGCAACTCAGCACCTCCGGTCAGGAGGAGCCTGAGGGAGCTGCTCACCCCCCACAACATCCAGGTTTGTTCCCATGGGATTATCCACAATCCCAAGTGCATACCTCGGGCATCCAAGGGATGGAGGGAGAGCTCTCAACCAGCGTGAACCAAGCTCAGGAACCTTCTGGAAGCTGCAGACTCCTCAGTTCCTCTTAAAGGCGTGGGAACAGCTGCAGTGCTGATTGTTGGACCGTGCTGGGGCAGCACAGGTGTGTGCCCTCAGGATTGGGATACAGGAGCAGCACAGGTGTGTGCCCTCAGGATTGGGATACAGGAGCAGCACAGGTGTGTGCCCTCAGGATTGGGATACAGGAGCAGCACAGGTGTGTGCCCTCAGGATTGGATTACAGGAGCTGCACTGTTTGTTCTCCATGGCCACGCTGAGGCTGTTGGAATCTCTGCTGTCAGCAGGACTGGGTGCTTGATGCCTCCCAGATACGAGGGCGTTGGAGATAACAAATGCATTCCTCCTCTCGAAGACAAAAGGATGTGAACTTTTATGGACATTTTGAGAATATGCTTTTGAGTCTTATGTTGTGTTTTATAATTGATTGTATGGTTTCCCTTATTTTGTACCCCAGTTCCTCATGGCCATGGTCCCTGTTTCCCCGCTGGTTAATCAACCCCGTCCCTCGTTCTACCCTACATGGTTCTCTTTTGCATGCTTCACCCGAATTCCACCCCTTCTAGAAAGTTCAGCCCCCTGCCATATAAAAGGCAGGAGCCATTTTAATAAAGGTGCCATTTCACCACCACACCCTGGAGTGATGTGCCTTTCTCCCTTTAGGACTGTCACGAGGGGTGCTGTGGGATTCACCCCCAGCTCCACCACACCCAGCGTGTACCCGGCAGTGCAGGGGCTGCTGCCTCCCCCAGGCTGTGATACATCACCCCTGTGCTTTGTTGCACAACACTGAAGCAGCACAACACAGCCTTTGCTCCCTCTGTAAGGAGCTGCTGACTCAGTCCCCTGCAGAGTCACAGAAGAATAATTCACTTTACACCAGTGAGGCTAATTAATACATGCAAAGCGAAGCACTATGGAAAGGGGAGTCTTATGTAAACAATATACTTAGTATCTTATTAATTACACTGAGACTCAACTAAGACTTTAACTGAAGAAGTCACAGAATCTAGTCAACTGCATAGGTAGTTTCTTAATAGTTGTCAGGCAACCAAAAAGACAAAGATAAATGCTCTCCCCTCAGCTCGGCATCACCAATGGTTCAGGTACACTATGGCAAGGTAAGCCTTGTGGGACATGCCTATAATCTGCTTTTCAGGATTAGAAAGCTGACAGAATACAGAATCCCAAACAAAGCATCGGAAACAAAGTGCAGTCTTCTTTAAAGACATATTCCCAATTGCAGTCTAGCTCAGCACACCTGCACTGGAAATAGAAGCCAGGTCAGGTTCTTCTACTGTAGTTCTAAAAGAATATATACTTTCATTCTTTATATACTGAAATATATAAAGAATGAAATTATCTTTCATATACTAAAGTATATAAAAAATGAAATTAAAAGTGAAAATCTTTCCCAGAACTGGGAAAGAAATTTCTTCATGTAGAAATTGGAATGTAGGTAAACAAGTGCATTTCTTAAGGAAGTACTGACAAACATTCCACTGCTTAGTCTCACTTGAATAACACTTCTGTTTTGTTTTGGTAATTCCTGAGTATTCATGTCTGGGAACATTAAGAATCAAAACATGCTCCTTTTCCCCTAGCATTGGATTCATTCATGCCTTTCCTGCTTCTATCCAGAACTATCTTTGGAGGGTTTAAATAGCTGCAATCTAAGCTCTGAGTCACTGAGGAGAAATGGAGACAAGCAAATGAGTATTAAAAAAACTTGCAGTAGCAAGGATTTGTACATTGCATAAATTTCACAGGCATTGATTGTTGTGCTCTCAACAGCCAGTGAGATACTCACCAACCTGTTCTGTCAAGTATCAGTCCATTTGCTTCTTATGTGATCAGTTTGCCTTACAGAAACCTTGTTTTCCCATGTAGTAAGTTGTACAAATTCTATTCATTTGCTTCCTTGTGCTGGAAATTATTGCCTTGACCATGAGTTTTCTGTCAAAGCAGAATAAAATCCTTGTTCATTAAGAAATGTACTTGTGAAAGTCTTGTGGTTTAATAATGTTTTTTTTTGGTCTTGGAAAGTAGTTGTGAAAAACATCATCCTCTGATATGAGAGTTTGTCATGTTTTCATTCTCATATTACACATCTCTCTCTTTTTATGTGTTTGGATATGTTTAGAAATAAAATTAGGATTAAAGAGGAGCTAAGACATTTCAAATTTATGGCTTTGTGGACAGCCTAACTTTTCAGTTGACACAACTGTGGTCATTCTTAGACAGAAGGACACCCGAGGATTACTTCTTGCTGTAGTTTCAACTACCATTCAATAAGACATCACATATGAAGTGCAAGAGAGAGAGTAAAAACTTGGGTCTTTTTGCACAGTAGTGTATTTTTAGTTGCTAATTTTTATTGTATTGTCAAACACCAGAACACATTAAACAGTGAAGGTGATACATGGTGATGCCACTGCTAATGTTTAATATGAGGTTTCTCTTGCACTGGATACTTAAAGCCTCTTTCTGTGATCAGTTAATCTGTATTAGCTGTGCTTAAGAAAAGAGGATCAGTCAAAGAACCGTGTATTTTAATTGTAATCAATTTAGGAAAGCTTAGAGCACCATATGGGGGGAGGACCTCATCACAATCTGAGCTGCACACATACAAAGCAAAGACAAGCTAACACTAAAAAATCTGAGAGAAATGACCTTTTCTACAGAAGGATATAATGTAAACATGATTTGCAAAGAACAATCTTGGATTAAAGCTCTGATATGCAGCCAGGCATAGTGCATGACCAAGAGATTTATTGCAGGACTGGCACTGCCCAGTGTCCCTTGCACATTTTGTTCCTGCAGTAGAGTGACAGAAGCAAACATTGCCACCTCTGGAGCTGTTGTGGTTTTGATTCAGTAATTGAGATCACCTGCACACCCCTCTGTATTGGCTGGAATGTGCCAGTGATGGTACAGGAGGAGTTTGTATCATTACCACTGTAACACACCAAAGACAGTATATTACAGTGGTAATGGCACAAATTCCTTCTCACCTCCTACTGCCTTGGACTCTTAGAAGATATTTTCCCTTTCCTTGCCAGAGAAACACATATGCATCACTATCATCCTGATTTATGCTGAGAGATCAATCTGTGCTTCCTCAAGGCTTTGTGTATGAAAGAAAGAAAAGGATTCATTCCTCTCTCCTCTGTGACAAAGGGCTGATTCCTGGGCTCCACTGCACCACCAGTTCCTGGCCCAGCATCAGCAACTCTCACAAACATTTTGGTAGCTGCTATTTCCAGCTGAGGACTTCAGCTGCAAAGTCCAGCTGAGGACTTAGTCAGAGTGCTGGTTAAGGCAGCAAATCAGTGCCAGGAATGTCTGGGGTGAAATGATTTTGCACACACATCCTTTTCTGTTCCTTATGAACCCACCTGAGTCCTGGCAAACTGGACACACTAATCTGGTTGAATTAATGCAATATGTTAAATCTCATCCCATTTTTCCAGTTACATCGAGACCACAAAAAAGAAGGGAAGCATAACTGCATTGTAGAAGTTGATGGGTGTGAAAAAAATTTGGGATGTTAAATAGCTGCAGTCACGGTCTCTGAAGCTTTACATTACTTCAGCTCTGCTGCTGATTATCCAGGGTGCCTCTATGTCAATCTGTCACAAAGTGTCCAGAATTCTCTAGGGAACCATTCCACATTTTCTTGAATAAGGAAACTTTGAACCATGTTTGTTATGGAAAGAAGAGGAAACCATATTGTAGGATAATGGATGTGAAATGAGAGTAGGAGGAATGTAGCTTCTTGTGCTCCCACAAATAAATGGTTTAGAGCTATTGGGAGAAAGGACCCTCTTTCAGTTGGAAAAGTGAAATAAAATTTAACTCTAAATGAAGCTGACTGTTTGCCCTGGATCTGGTGTTTTGTTGGGAATTCTCCCTGTTATAAAAAAGATTGTGAAAATTAGGGTGAAAATACAAAAATCAAGGCATTATTATGGCTACTATATACTAAAGTGTACATTTTAAATGTTACTTCTTCCAGAAACACACAGTCTGACCAACCATTTTTAAGTTTGAGCTAGAGGAAATTTTTTTTTAATATAACACATTCCAATTCAGCAGGAAATTGCTATTTGTCTTATGTGTTTTTGTGTCCAGGCTACTCTACTCTACTCTGTTATTACCTTTTCCTAATATTATTTATCTTACTGCTGAACATAACCATGAGCCTCTGTTAAAGGTACTGGAACCATTTTCTTCAGTTACCAAAGGATGTATTTGTCTCCAGTAAGATTTAAGTTTGCTCTTTAAAGCTTAAGCATCCTACTAAACTGCTGTCTGCCTGATAGCAATCAGAGCTGGATATTCATTCCATCCATTCCCTACTTCACAAGTATGAGCCTTTGCTCGTTTCAGAGGCAAGACTATTTATGAAGCAATTTAATAGAAGATGTAGATAAAGAGCAAAACCATAAAGCTGGGATTTCATCAGTTACTTTGGTAAAGCAGCCAACATTACATTATTTCCATTTTTACTGACCTAAAACATTTCCTTCCGTATTGATGTAAGAAAATGCACACACCACTTAGTCAAGAATCTTTGGAGAGTCCCTTCTGCTGTAACAATGCTGTTCTTCACTGAAGCTCTGAAAAAAACAGAATTTATTTGTGCTAACAAAATATTTGCCAAATCCATGCACTGTCTCATTGAAACTTTCTCACTTGGTTAAATGCTGTTTATTTTTTCCATAATTATAGATCTGCATTTTTTATGATTTTTTCAGCGTTGTATACCTTTTGATTGCTTCCTTCAGTAAAAGCCAATTCAGTCTCTGGTTGTCTTTGATGGGACCCATCTGATTAATCATGACATTCATCTAGAAGTACTATCTACATATGTTGGGCATGTGAAAACCTTTGTTGGGGTTTGTCAGAACTGTAGTGCACTGTTTTAAAAAGCCACTGATGTCTGAAAGTCCATCTCTTGATTTCCAAAGACACAGAATTGTGATTCCCTTAGGTAAATTGTGTCCTATGCAGGGAAAAATCATTGGGTCTGTTCCTCAGAAGTACACCAGAATGTGCCATGGAGTGATGCCACTGATGATGAAGAGACTCTGACAGTTCTGTTTCTGAGCTGCACACACATCAGCTCCCTCACAGATTTATACTCCCTATCTCCTGAATAAAGGAAATGTTCATGTCAGTATTGCTAATTCATCATAATCACAAGATGAATTTTAGGCACACATCAGATTTTCTATTGAAGAAGAAAATTACTCCTGTTCTTTTTGTGAACAAGTAAGGTCATCAGGAGGTACCTTCCACCTGCCAGTCCTCTGAATCCCAGGGCTGAGTTGGATTTTTTTGAATCCTACTGGCCACTTTTTTTCTTCTTCTTTTAATAGAATGCAAAAGCTTTCCATGCACATTTCAGCATGAAAGCCATGTAATTCCGTATTCTTCATACAAAAGAGAAACATCTGCTAGAGCACAAATACTGCAGAATAAACTCCTTTGGGTTAACATTCTGTACTGCCATTATGATATCTTTTTCTATAATTTTAAACCAATCTAATGTACTATGATTGAATACTATGATTAAATGAAGGAGAAAATTAAGCTTAAGACCATACAGACCTCAAAGCTTCTGCAGCATCTACTCCCTATTTTATGTACAGGAGGAAACTGTGGGAGGTGGCAAGAAATCTAAACTTTCTACAGAATTTGGGCATATCAAAAAGATCAGATATGACCTGATGTGCAGTAAATCACATAACAGTGAACTACTTTGCATTGCATTGTATGCAGCTGATGCATCTAAATGAATTACCATTTCTGGTGGTGTCTATCAGGGTTTTTCTAAGATGCTCACTTCCAGTGGGTCAGGAGCAGAATAACGAAGGTATGGCTGGTTCAGTTCTGCTGTTGATGATAAATCCTTTCCCAAAGAGACACATTAAGTCACTGGGGCATAGGTATGTGCTTCATTTCAGTTCGTGCAAAGCTAACCTGCACTCAAGAACATCTGCACTCCTGGATTTTATAGGAATTGTTCAGGTTGCAAAGACTGTCCAATTTACCTGTCCAAAAATATAACTGTTTTGGTGGAAGGCAGATTTGCAAAGTCCCTTCTGAGGAAGGCTCAGTGTAACCATGCAGTGGGTGTAGCTGTCCTGCTCTCAGTTTCACTCTTTTTCTCCCTTGGCACTTTCCCTTCACTTTGCTCACTGTCTTCTTCACTGACAGGACTATTTCAGTCAATGAAACTGCTGTGCCTTGCTCTTCAGTGCCCTAATTTGAAAGACCTACTTGTGTCTTGTTATATGAAACTGTTGAGCTTAGCAGGTGACTGTACGTTTTCTGTCCACCCACTTTTCCTGATGTTTTCACATTGATTTTTTTTTTTTTTTAATAATTTCAATCAGTATGCTCCAGGAGGGAAGGAGCACACATACAGTACCAGTGCTTAGGACATTACAGTGTTACAAACAAAAGTGAGTGAGGTAGCACAGAGGACTCGGGCAGCCTTGCAGCAGAGCACAAGTGACTTACACAAGAGGAACATGCTGTTCTTCCCAGGGCATTGGTATACCCAAGATCTGTAAAGAAACTTTACACCAGCATGTTTCCCAGCAGAAGCAAAAAAAAAAAAACAAAATAGAAAGCCCCCTCATAGTGAACTAACAAATTTAAACCAGCCTCCTTTGCCTGTTTCTATAGTAACCAGCTGCAGCAAGTGCTTTGCAGAAATTTTAGACACAGGCTGTATGAATTGTTTATGTAATCATGCCTTTTTATGCAGACAGACCTCTGCCTTAATAAGAAGAAGTCTCTGTATCACAGGAGAGATGTGAGCTTTACTGCCTGCATTAGCAGAACAGATGGAATACATGGCACTCACATGAATACAGCAAGAGACTGAATTTTCACTGTGAATTTTTAACAGCTATGGTTGTTACTCTCTGATGTTTCTGTTCTGGGACAGGAAATGGAACATTCTGTCTTTAGGGCTGTCAGTCAAGCATATCAGACAGCATTAAATTCACTTGTAAAACATCTAGATGTTGTTTCTCTTATACAGTAAATATTTTCCGAAATCACAAATATTTTTATATAATCAGAGAGTTTTGGAGAAAATAAAATCCTGCTGGAGGGACATCTACAATCTGGAGTGAAAACTTAATGTCCTCAGAATATATAATATTCAGTCAGCTTTGACTGTTGAGTCTGTGGAGACAATTTGAAATCCAAAGCCCCCTATGGATGTTTTGTTTCCCTTTTAAAAATGTTGGATTGCTTGTAAAAAGGAATATACTCAAAAGCTTTAGACCTTCCTGCTTAAGTCTAAGAGGAGGCAAAATAGGAAAGTTATAGCAGTTTTCTACACCTGAAATGCAGCCTTAACGTCTTTTCAGCATTTAAAAGAGGAGATTTAAAACATTGCACATTACAAACAGGACATCTAATGAGAGCCTTAGTTACAGACAAGCAAAGCATCTCACCACTTTACCCTCAGGGCGTGATTAATATAGTCCAAAATACTATTTTCCCGTGGATTTGAAAACGCTGAAGCAAGAGAAGTTATGATGTTAGTCTATGTGAATTCTAAGCACCCTTTTAACTCACCTGAAAATAAGGTCTCACAAAAGAAAGGCACGTATAGCACAAAGTAAAGGCAGGTACAGAATTTTGGGAAGATACATCAGCTGTGCCATGCTCATTTTTTCCTACTTTTTGTTGAAACATTTCAGAATAAAATTTAGAATAGAGAATTATTCATAGCAGGCTAAGATTTATTTTTAACTCTTGACATAATATGACATTACAGTAACAGATTTAGTATAAATTTAGATCCAACTGCCTTTCTCTTACTGCAAAGCCAGATAAGTTCCCTTCAAACATTTGGTTTTCAAGACAGTTCACCCTTCTATTTTAACTCTCTGCATTTGGTGGCATAACTTGTTTCTAAGCCTTTTCTTCCACTATGCTTTTTTTTTCCTTACTTACTGACACAGTTCCCAGATTAGAAGCTGACTATTAATTATTTCTTTATATCACTGCATGAGTTTTTTCCCCATTATTTGTAGAGTTGCTACAGATATAAAACAATCATTCATTCTGTACTTCTGATATAGCTTCTAAAACATTTTACTGGTGTTATCCAAAACCTGTGCTCCTAAATTATTCAGGTACTTAACCCTAATGCAATGACATCTTTAAAAAGCCACATGATAGGTAAGGTCAGACTATCTCTGATAATGACCAATAGCAAACACAGAGGAAAACAGATTAGCAATTTTATACAAAGTCTTGTAGAAACAGCATTACTAGGGTGGCAAAACTAGGAGAGAATGTTTCTTTAAGATACAGCCTAAATTAACCTGGCTATCCAACCCCTAATGGAATTATATTCTAAGAAGTATTCAGATCTCACATGAAACACAACACAAGGTGGATTTTGAGACTACTTTCCACATTAGCTATTTCTGCAATTAGGCTGGGAAGAGAAATGGTGAATTTCACCATAAGAATGGGATCTTACACATATTATTGGTCTCATCAAGGTTCCTATCACAGCTTTTTATGTACTATAATATACATTTATCAGCATGAGAGATAATTTCCTCTATGACTTTACTATAATTTCCCCATAAGATTAGTCTCAGACAAGTTTTCCCACTAATATACCAATACAGTCAAAGAAAATTCTATACAGCACTAACAAAATAATTATTGGCTTGTTCAAATTACTCTTAGTCAGGGAAGGAACATAAACACAGATGATGTCTAAATTGAAAACAGGAAAGTAACATCCTCAAACAGTAGGAATGATCAAAGTTACCTTGCATTGAAATGATGAAATTGATTTTTCATTAGGAGTAAAAATACATGTATTTCATATACCTAATGGGAAAAAACAAAATCAATGTTCATCTGGGGGGGGGGGGGGGTTGGGCAAATTCCTTATTGATTTGAAATAAATTGCAATTTAAAATGTCCAAGAGATTAATTTACTGTATCACTTCACTATTCAGCAAACAGCAAGAGTAACCCTGGTGTACATGGCCAAAAAGACCAACATAATGAAATGTCCATGCATAAATGGATCTGCTGAAATAACATTCTAAATCTGGCTAATTCAGCTGCTCTCTCTGAATTTAATTATTCTAATTAAAATCATCAAGCATCTCTCTGCCACGAGACAATTAGAGGGTTGTATTTTCATATCCAAAAGAAAATGCAAAGCTTTACAACTGAAAACTACTCTATTCCTACAAGATACAATGCCAGAAAGAAAAACGTGATAATCTGTGAAACCTCCCCCAGGAATGGAAATGGAACATAAGACAGACATATTTGAACAGTGAATACTTGAGGTGTGTTTCCACTTGATCAGGTAGCACAAAGGACTTCAAAGGCAAAAAAAATGGTAAGGTGCAAGCAAGGCAAAGGTTTTCACACTTCCTGTCGTCCCATTTTAAGGCCAATAGGTTCTTGCTGTTTCTCCCTGTATTTCAAACAAGTCTAAAAGGGAAGAGATTCTTCCATATTTAGAAAAAGCAAAAGAACCAGGGGCCATCCTTGCCCAGAACCAGGGAAAGGATGGCCCACTCTCCCAGGCTGCCTCCTAATTCAAGATCCAATCTTGCAAGACATTATTCTTTTTCTGCATGTCCCATCTTGCCTTCTGTGTCTTGCATCACCACAAGAACGAGGCAGATTTTGAACTCAAAAAAGAAAATAACATAGTACAAAAGCTACAGTTGTGAGCAAGTAATGAAACCCAGCATGCACAAACATTGGTTTGCAAACGAGCATCAGGGCTTGTGAACAGCACTAAAAACATACTCAGAAACTTCCACAAGTACTGGCAGAGCCCTTCAGAGAACTTCAACAAGAAGCAAGTCATGTCACCATCGAACCATTAAGTAAATCATCCACATTTCCCTGTTACTTTCCTCTCTCTATAAACACAGAAAAATTTAAGTGAAGCATGAAGATGCATTGTGTCCCCACACAGAGTATTCACTGGGTGCAAACACTGATTGCAGTCGGGCTCACACTTAAAGGATGTGTTTGAGACTTCCCAAAGAAAAAACAGAATCCAAGTGTCATTTTAGAAAGTATCTCTAGGAGGACTTGTCTCAAACTGTTGGAAGTATCTACGATGAAGAGGAAAAGTTCAAAGAATGGAAACAAAGATTTCAAGATAACTGAGACTTCTGAAGAAGAGAGTATGCCATGAACCAATTACACATATCATCACCTGAACAAAGGCTTTCCTGTGTTAATGCCTGTTCAAACATGTTGTACCCCCATGTTTTATTGAATTTTCTAATGTACTTTCCCTCATGTTTAACTACTGTTTTCCCACGGGGTGGATTCTGTCTCAATGCAGAATCCCTATATTTGGTTAAGTCCTTCCCCCTTTCCCCATATTTGGATAAAACTTCTCCCAGGTTCTCCCTTTGAAGGCTTGTACCCTCCTTCCCTTTCCTTATTTGTAAAGTCTCCACCCCCAGTTCTTTCTCCCTCCTATAATAGGGGGAACCATTTTAAATAAAGGCACACCTACTTTCCTCCCAACCCAGCAGGTTGTCATGCTTTTCAATTCAAACTGCGACATCAAAATAACCAAGTGCAAAAATCCAGAAGCTTTTAGACAGAGAAACATTACCCACAGGAGAGAAGTGGAGGTGCTGTATAATCTGCTCATGACACTGAGTATTATTGTCTGCTACTATTACAAAGTATGGAAACTGGGATGAACTGAGAGACACACTGGAACAGGTGAATAAGGCAACAACACCCCAACGTAGCATTGAGAGTAAAAAGGGAAAGTACTTGCAGGCTGCAAAAGTGTCCTAAGACAACAGACAGCTTGACACACAGTTATGCACAAATCTAGAGAGATGTGGATATCAGCTAAATAGAGTCAGGTATTGGAAATACTTTCCTCGAGTCATGAAACACTACTGATAGTTCAAATACTCTTCTGAATAATAATAGTATTTAAATACTATTATGAAACCAAGATTCCCTTTAGGATCTCATTTCAGTTTCAGAGTTAAAAAAAAAGGGGAGTAGGAAAGTGTTGGAAGCACTGAGCATCAGTCACTTAATTTCAGAGAAAAGGTACCCTGCCAGCCAAACACCAACTTGAACCTGCAGTATATCTCTCCCAAACTGCAGAAGCACATCAGTGACTAGCACTTCCTTTAAAAACAGCTGCACAGGTGACTGTGTGAGGACTAAGAATGTGCTAATGTGATAAATACCTGTGACAAACATGCTTCACACTATTAAACAAGCACACCAAACCTGGAGAAAAGCACAAAAAGACACAATTTAAAATAAGCCTTTGAAGGACAGATCTGAAAGACTCTTTGAGGACTCTCAAGTAAAGTGGTACTTTGTTATACTACTGCTTTCAGGTTTTAATCTGCTGCTGAGAGATTAAGGGTTTACTAGAGTGAGTTAAAACCACCCAGTCATTTCCCAAAAATTACACAAGTGCTTCATACTGTGTGACTCAAACTGCAGGCTGTGGACCACGAGGTGTGTCTGTGGACCCACACAGACTGTCCTCAATCACAGCAGTCAGGCAAGGTCGACTAGAAACAGGCACAATAAAACAGCTGAAATTATTCATGTTCCTATATGAGCCACAGGGATTAAAGCATTTGTAAAAAGCAGGAAAGGGAAACTATGCCTGCTAGAACTGGATGATCAATTCACCAAGTAAGCTAAGAAATCTGCTTGCCTGTGGGCATAGGGAGGAACTCTGAGCTGAGGAGCTTCTCAGAGAGCTAAACTCTCCCTGAGAGGTCCAGTGTCTGCAGCCTATTACCCTTCACACGTGACATCAAAACATTCTTGAGTGGCCTCAGTATCTATCGAGATCTGGCCTGTCCCCCATTTCAGTGACAGGAGCTTTGTCTTCCAAGGCATTGTAAGATGTCCAGGCTGGGGCAGAGCTGCTGGAGAGCAGCTCTGCAGAGTAGGACCTGGGGGTCCTGGTGGACAACAAGCTGTCCCTGGACCAACAGTGTGTCCTTGTGGGCAAGAAGGCCAATGAGATCCTGGGATGCATTAGGAAGAGCACTGCCAGCTGGTTGAGGGAGGGGATCCTGCCCCTCGGTTCAGCCCTTGAGAGGATCACCTGGACTGCTGTGTCCAGTTCTGGGCTCCTCAGGACAGGAGAGACATGGAGCTCCTGGAGCAGGTCCAACAGAGGGCTACAAAGGGCTGCACTGGAGCACCTCTCCTGTGAGAGAGGCTGAGGGAGCTGGGCCTGTTGATGGTGGTCCCTGTGGTCCCTGCCAACTTCACCCGTTCTGGGACTTGGTGCAGCTCACTCATGAGAATTACAGTTTTGAAAGGAAGAGAGGAAAGAGCCACAAAATGAGTTTTTAGCCCCAGTTCTTTAATAAGGATTACACTTGGGAAATAAGTGCACAACATCAAAACACAACACAGGCATGTGATCTAATCAGTAACTGTAAAACTTGTCTGCTGCAATGGACACTCAGAAAACAAAGGTACCAAAACTTCCTTTCCCATTCCACTTGAACTGATTGCCCTCAACAGAGACAAACATATCCTGGGACAGGAAGTTTTCATCAGCTTCTGTAATTCCCAGTTCACTCAGTCTTTTCTTGTGCCTCTTGCTCTTCTTTGCAGCAGTAGCCCCAAGTTCATTTGCAATTTCACAGTTGCCTTCAGTTTGCCCAGAAGTCCCAGCTCGCTCATAACGCTCCAACTCATCAGTCACACACTCAGGTTGTTGTTCTTGCCCCACCTCCTCCACAGAGGCTGTCTCATCACCTGACTGGGCAGGTTGTGTGTTTCCTAAGGCAGGAAACAGGAAGAGTGTCACCACAGTCATGCAAAACAGCCCCATCTCTAAAACCTCATGGAATTCATTTTCTTCAGTCTTAACATCTTCACCTCATCCCACTCACTCTTTGGTTTGCTACTTCGTGACAGCCACAAATTTCAAATACAAACTATGAATTATTCAGTCCAAAAGCCTGGGTATACTAGATTTACGTGGTTTAGGAGTTTCTTCTAAGAAGAGAAAAATCAATACCTTTTGTTGTCTGTGCTGAAGCACCCTTTACCTCCGAGGGTCCTGGTCTAACCAGGACCACACCATATCCTTCATTATTATGGATCACATTCTTAACCATGGTTATCTTGGGAACATCATAAGGCTCATCTAAGAAGCTCTGCAGAAAAAAAAAGAAAAATCCCCCACGTCATGTCCAGCTAAAGGGCTGCTAAAGTCTTCCAGTTTTAGGTGGAATCAGTTCTATGTATTGCCTAGGGTTGGATCATTTGCCTATACAAGTGGCATTGCAAAAGGCATTTTTTCTTTCTGGCAGATAAGAAATCAAACCAGTTGACTGCTGTGGTGGCCAACCCAAGGCAAAACAAGCACCATTATCATCATATGTGACATGTAAGAGTTTCAGAATAATGCAGCCAGGCTTTAAGCCAACCTAAACATGAGTTACTGGCATTAATTCTAGCAGTTGTAAGCCTTTGGAAAACAAGTGCATTGTGCCTGGGACTGACCTTGATGAGTATTCCCTCTTTGCAGTGGTGTATGCCATTGTGGACCAGGGTGCACGTACTCCCTGGATAAATTTCCACACCAGCTCCCTGCAAGACACAATTGGCAGCAGTTTTAAAAATACTGAGGATGTGAATCACTCCAGCAATGCATCAGTTATTATTTCATAGATGTCTGCTGCTGCAACATCATTTCCCATCATCACACTCAAACCAGCATGAGATATTTCAGTAGACACTGTCAGAGGATACAAGACCCCTGGGACCAATCTCTTAACTCAATAACGTGTAGCTGTCTAAAGTTAATTTGTAAAGGTTCTCTCCAGAGCGACAGAAGTCACGCTGTGACTGACTGTACCATTTCCAAACAGAAACCTTCAGTTTAAATTAGGAAATAAGGCAGAGTTAAGGATTAGGCTCTACCTTGGCCCCGTAGAGATCAGAGTTCTTCATCACCAGCTCAGCTGACATCCGCACTGTAATGCCTGTGGTTTCACACTGTAACACACAGTTCTCCAGGGTGGTTTTCCCACGATGGATATCTGCATGCACAGAAACCAATTATTGCTGGATGAAACAGTCATGCAAAGACAAAGCCCTCCTACAGATAGACAGCCTTGTAGCATTTTTGCACTGTGATAAAACTCCCATTTTAATTTGATCCACTTTGGGTTAATTTTAATGATTTGCCCATGCATGGTTGGAACTCGTGCTGTTTTTCTAGAACAAGCAGGAACACTGCTGCAAGGGAGCACCAGCCAAAGGTTTGTTGGCTTTTCTTTTTAAACAACACCAACAATCGTTTCATTACATTCCTAAGAGACTTTTGAATTCAAAAGATATTAAACACATGCATGCAAGTGTTAACAAACATTTTAACATGTTAAAATCAAATGTCTGTTGAAGCAAAGTACCAATCAGCCCCTTCTGCAAAGACAGGAGGCCATGGCCAATAACCTCATTGGATGCAATTTAGGATTGGTTGAGTCTCAGTTTGAACCTGCTGTCAGAACCAAAGTTGACACCACTCCTACAGCATATGCCATTCCTCAGTGGAGCACCGGCTGGGTCAGCTACAGCTGAGTATTGCCCTGGGGGCATTCTGTGGAAAGAGGAATTATTTCCTTCTCCAGGTAGCCTGACACAGGCTGTGCAGCAGTCAGAGTCAGGTTGCCTTAACAGCAGAACAATGATCAAGTCAAATGATCTTATCCCAGTCTAATAAAATAGAAGAGCCACAACAGCTTGGAAGTACAGAGTATAAGTTATTTTGATGTCCACATTAGAAGCAAGTTGAGAAGAGGAGGAAGCTTTAATATTTATACCTGTAGGGCTCCTCTCTAGAATATTTTGTTGAAACTAGTAAACTCCAACACTGGGTCCCAGCTTTAATTCTAACACTAAATTATGAAAGAGGCACAAAAAGGTCAGGATGCTTTGACACTTACTTATAATCCCCTCCACAGCATCGTGTTGCACCAGCTTCAAACCGGAGATCCTCACATCGGCTCCTGTACAGTCAAAAAAGTTGTCTCCTTTGCCCTGCTTTTCTATCACGATATCATCTGGCATCCCATAGCCTGAAAGCAGAGGGGAAGGGGCAGGTGTGAAGCATAACTGGTGACAAAGAGGTGCTCAGTACCTAACAGGCCTTTAAATTAAAGATGGAGGTTTAAAACTTGAGGTACTAATACACTGAATAGGATTTTCTACCAAGTGCCCAGGCCACACCCTTCCCTGGGCCCCTCTGTGCCAAGGTACAGGCACTCAGAACCCAACTCAAATTTACCTTACTGGAATGGCACACATCAAAATGCAAAATTAGCTGAGACAGTTGAACAAAAGGGTAACTGAGCTCACATTTGCTAAGGCCAAAGTTCTCCCTGCCAAAAGTTACAACAGAGCAGGGAGATGCAATGAGGACACACAGGCACCTCCAGTCTGCTTTCAAAGGACACAAATTCACTAGAGCAGGCAGAGGTTTCAAAGAGCACAGAAGGTAAAAGCAGTCCTCACCACAACACAAGGAAAAAAGTGCAAAGGCCTTGATATTGTTAGTGAGCCTTAATCAACATGAAACTTGGGTGAAAATTCAGTGTTGGTGTGTTACACAGGCTTCCAGATGAACTCGCATTAAAAAGAAGCTTTCACAAGCATATGCCAACATTGATTTACTGAGCCATCCCCAGTTGTCAGCATTCAAACACTTACAGAGAAATTTATGAGCAAGTAAAGCTTTTATTGCTTGTCACTGACAACAATCCTAATAAGGAAAGCAATAATGCAACATCTATTAAAGCAGCACGAGTCCTCTCATCTTCTGAAAGCACACACAAACTCAGACAAGAAGTGCCTGAGTGCCAGCTTGTAGCCAAGCACATAAATGAATGCTGCCACGTGCAAATAGAAAGGTTAAAAAAAACGAAAGAACAAACCGTGAACAAGAGGTGGCAGAAAGTTTTAAAGACAGCCACTGGAATGCAAAGTTAAGTCATTGGTACTTCAACATATGATACTAAGAAATCTTTCCCCACTGCCCCTGGTTTGTGGTCACCCCTGGAGAAGAGCTGCATGGGGCAGTTTACTTCCAGCACATAAAGGGAGAGCAGCACAGCACAGCAAATGGCAGATCTGGTTTAACTTCACACCACTCCAGAAAGAGCTTAATATCCAAGGCAAGAGTTTTGGGACCAACTGTCCTACAGACTACCTTGCAGCTTCTCTAGCTATGCCTTCAGCTTGCTTCACACTTCACCTCTGAACTGGCAGCTCTTAATAGAGAGAAGGAAGCCAAGGCAAGGCAAGGAACAGAGAAGGAAAGATTCCCCTGGTGCCCAGTGCTGTTCAGCACAACACAGCCCTGGCTGTAGCCCTGCCTGCACGAGGGGCTCCACAGGAGCTCAAGCCACTTGTCATCCAGTAACACTGATCACAGAGGGGCTGATGCTAAAGGTCCCCAATCCAGCTGGAACAACTACTGCCCAAGCAGAAGGGAAGCTCTCAAGTGCCTTGGCATCCCATAGTTGTCAAGCATGGAAGTTCTCCTTGCCATGACTTCCTGCAGCAGCTACTGCTTTAACCTTCCTTAGTTCCTGGAAGTTTTTATTTCTCCCTGACTTACTACTCTTCCTACTTTCAACCTTGGTACTGACTTGACAGAGTGGCTGGAGAAAAAATAAAAGCTCTACTAACCAAAGTGACATTTTATCTCTCGTGAGTCAGCCCTTCATCCCAAGAAAGCCACCAAAGCAGCAGCTGCTCAGATTAGTGCCAGCAAAGTTTGTCTTGATGCTCCTACTTCAAAGGTTTTTGGCTGCTACTATTGCTCTAATGCCTTATCCAACAAGAGTCCAGGTAAGAAGATTAAATCCCCTGACATCTACTCATTCAGAGTGTAGTTGGTACTAAAGATAGGTACTTCTATGCCTTGCTCCTTAAAATAGAGCACCTCATCCTTTAAGGTGTGCTACTGCAGCGTTTGTATTACTGCTTCCTCCAAGCTTGAAAAGCAAGAAATACCACCCCACACAATTTTAGATCAATGTCAGTCTTGAGATAAATAAGGCACTTTATCTGGGTCCCTTATCCTGCAAGTGCACTGGCTATCAGCATATTTATCTGTATAAATCAAACACACACAAGAGATGGGCAAGAAAGAAAACAACACTCATAAAACAAGAGATGGGCAAGAAAAACTGAAGTCCAGAACAGCAGGAAATTAAACTCTCACCCTTAAACTCTTCCCATTACGAAGCTTTGACAAGATAAAAATGCCACTGTATAAGTATGTGAGCTGCACAAGCCCCAGTGATAAACAATTACACTGCAACAGAATGGGCCTGCCTAAAGCAGAGGGATTGCACTGAGTTATCAAGAAGGGTGAGGAGAGAGAGAAACATATCTTAGACAAGGCAAAAAGATTTTAAACACAAATATTTTGCAAGAAAAATCATAGAATGACATATGCTGTGTCTGTTTCTACAGAAAAAAATGTGTTACACCAAAAGGTCCCTCCTTTACCCACATGCTTCACAAAATACAGTCATTGCTGACGTGCTCCAAGTGCCATAAACCAAGTTCTAACAGCCCCTGGCTCCTTCCCTCTGCATTCCCCAGGGCTGTACTGACCGTGGGGCTCAGTGTACCCCTGAAGCAGTTTAAGACATGCAAACAAGGACATCTCTCAAGTACTCAAGTCAGTGGCTCTAAAAACTGAAGCCTCAGAATTACTTCTGTGCTTCCTAGATCACAACAATCCTGTTGAATCCTCTCTATTACCTTTGCAATCACAACTTATACAGATAAACAGGAGGAAATAATGAATTCACCATTAATCAGCAAGATCTGCAGTTTATTTGCCCCATGGCTAATGAGAGAACTTACTCCACCCTGCCTTAGACATGGCACTAGAGCAGAAACAGCAGAAAAAAGCCAATGTTCCCAGCAAACTCTGCAAAGAGTCACTCCTTATGCAGAGCTAGTTTAATTCATTCCATTTCCTTGTTTCATGGACCTTTGTGCTATCAAACCTTCTACCTTCTAGTTCAACTGAGTCAGCAATGCAGAACACGCCATCTACAATGTAATGCCCAGGACAGATGATGACTTTGTCTCCTTCATAGCAGGCACTTACAGCTGTCAGTAGGTCATTGTGAAACTGCAAAAGATAAAATAAACAACAATCAGCTCCTGAAGAATGCTATAAAAATGGATGCATTTATGCCCTTAGACTTTCCTTTTCAATTAAATGTTGCTGCTTTTGTAAAGAAACCCTTTGTAATGGCACCAATAATACACAGTTTCTGCTTTGAATTCAGGAATTGTAGCAAACCTTTGAATTGTGCCTCAAGTGACTTGCCATGATTTACTGAAGAAATAGGTGACAGAAGGTAAAACAAAATAAAAACAATTCACCTACTAGATCACAGCTGGTCTGAACACTGGTGTAACCCTGCCCTCCTGGCTCAAGTCACCCCAAAACAGTTCAGATACCACAGTGGCAAATCCGGGGTCCACATGTTCCTCTTCCTTGATAAAGAGGGCAGGCTGATACCCTTCACAAACATTCCCGTGAGATTCCAAGCCAAAGGATAAAAATAGTACAGAAAAACTACACATTTATTGCTTGCCAGCAAATTCCTGTGTAAGCATAATAATATCAAATCTCATTTGTAGCCTAAAAGTGAATCCAGGACCTTCCCCATGGCTCCGTTTTGGCCACCTGTAATTCATGAACTTGATCAGAACACAGCAAGCATTTGGGTCCAAGGAATTCAGACTGTCCTTAACTGCTGAAGTAGCAAGTCCTGCCTGAATTCACGAAAACTAAATATAACTGCTCTAAAATAAATGTTATCAGCAGCATCAAGAGACACAGGTATTTCAAAACTAAATGGAAGTATTACACCTCACCATATTTCATTGTAGAATTATTACAAGTTCATCTCATTTCCTACACACAGGAAGGAAACTGCTTGTATAGTGTACTCAGCAGGTACAAATGAATTAAAAGAAATTATTTGTATCATCCAGTCTTACCACTTATTGTATGAATTACAGTGACTTTTTTTTTGAACTGACAAAAAACCAGTTGTGGGTAAATGTAGTATCCTTCACATGATAAATTAACTTATTCTTCCACATTGTTTCATGAGGGGAAAAACTATCAGCAGACAATTCCTATTACTGCACCTGCACTTGGACATCTTCACCATAACATTCTGGGGAAAGTTTGTCCCTCATCAACAACTGGAGCTGACTTGCTGCAATGGTTGAGGGTACAACATGTATGACCTTAGTATCCGTTGTCCTCAGTCCTTTAGCCTGGAGACTTCCATACTTTTGGTAACCAAACACATACCTACAACAAGAACAACACAGCCATCAGCTCCTTCTTCAGAAAACACATCCTGTATATCATGTTAGTTTGCTCAGGGCCTCCTCCTTGCACAAACCCACCAAGTACCTCAGCTGGGGATTCTCAATCACTTTTAGCTTTTGTTTTAAGTGCTCTACTTTCTCATACAATTTGAGTCCTTCCACCATGGAGACGTTTTCTACTTCCGAGTCACTGGTTGAGATGCTGTTCCTCACGTTTAGAAACTTCCCATAAAGCTCTTCACATTGAGACAACAAGTTCTGGTAATCAGCTACAAGCCCAGAAGGCACACGGTGTTCAAGGATGTCATAATGCCTGCAATTCAGAGCAAGGGGTCAGCATATTTCACATCTACAAGTCTCAAAGATCAAATACAAGATTGCAGAGAACCTGAGGAGTTTTGCATCACTACTTTAGTCAAGATTCTCTGCAGCCTATATGATTATATTACACATTTCATTTGAAAGCAGCAAAAACAGAAAATCTGAACAGACACAAACATTTGACTTTCTAAATAGTTGCCCATCCACCTTGAAAAATGGTACACAATTACCAGAAATTCACCCCAGAAAAAAACAGAGGCATAAGCACAGCTTTTATTAGGATTACAACTTGTACCAGTGAGATGATGGTTATCGCTGGGGTGCTGTCTGATGGAAGGTCAAGGATTAAGGGAAAACCAGGGCTCAGAAATCAAGTGGCAACCTCACTTGTGCCTTCTCCCCATACAAAGTTTGACCATTGGACAGTGAATGCTGTTAGAACAAAGTTGCTTTGGTTTAATGGTGCATAGGGGTTTTTTACATCTAGTTGTGAGCCACTATTCCCACATGACACTTTTTCAAAAGGTGTTGCACTCACAATCTCAGTCGAGGCTCAACACAGCGCACAAAGTAATCAAACTCATCCTCCTCCTCCTCGTCCCAGGTCCTCCAGAGCCACTGGTAGAAGAACCTTTTGAAGCAAAGTAAGAGTTTAATCATAGAAAGGAGGAGAGCAGAGGCAACAGCATTGGAAACACAAATGTAACCAATCTGAGAATTCGTCCCAAAGCAACACCGCTCTCCAAATCAGTGCTACTGTCAAGTAAGCTGCTTAGTACACAGAGAAATCATCTTCTCGCCTGCTTTTTAACTGCATAAAGAGTTTTATTTTGTGTGTCTAAGTTCAAAATTCATAATGGTCTGAGTCCCACCTTCATCAAAAGAGAGTAAACAGCTAAAAGCTGGATTTGAAAAACGGGACTGACTCTCTTTGGATCCTCTTTTTTCTTGTTTGGTTTTGGCCACAAGAATTCAGGACACGACCCACGGGGTATTAGCAGAGTGGAACTGTCCTACCTGACGTGCTCTACAGCCAGTGCTGTCTGGTCAAACTCTCCTGACTCATCATACACAACCCACAGCTCCTGCAGCAGGATCTGATATTGCTTCAGCTCCAGGAGTTCCTGCATGCACTCCAAGGTAAAGCTGCTGTCCCGTGACTCGCACAGGAAAGGGTCACCGAGTTGCACAACTGCTTTCAGAGACGAGTAATCCACATCAACAACCTGTTGGAACAAAGAGCTGTGAAGAGCTCTCAGAACCTTAGATCCAGCTGAGAAAGGTGGACATGACATGCCTAAGTCAGGAGGGCACACTGGCTTCCAGCTGACCCACACAAACCAACACAAATGGCACAGTACAGCCAAGGCCACCTCTGCAGCTGAAGGGATAGCCCAGAATGAAGCCTCTCAGAACCACACACCCAGAGAGCCTTTTCCACATTCACAACTTCATTCAAATCCCTCATAATGCTCATAACAAGGCCACTAAGTTTCTCCCTAGTTAGGTTTCTTGTTTTGCTGCTTTTTCAAAATGGCAAAAGCAATATCCTCAGACTCAAACAAATCAACACTTCACAGTTCTTTGGGACTCATTTTTCAAAGTGCCCACAGGATACAAACAATCCAAGGGTTGGTCTGGGCCAGTGAAAGCCATTTTGTCAATAACTGGGCAGAAGAGCTGAGGGGGTACAAACTTTTTCCCTCTTCAACCATGTAATGGAACTGCAAGTTTGAACATCCAAGGCTTGCAACAAAGATGTATGACCTGGACACTGAGAGAACTAGAAAAGGATTGTCCCAGCTGAGCCTAAGACAGGTGTATGCAAAGCACAAGAGCTCCTGTCAGTACCAAGGGGGGTTAAAAAGAAGAATTTTACTGATAAAAAAACCAACTACATTACAACCAACAGCTCTGGACTGAGTATCCCCCCTGTGCCCTTGCAGTTCTACCTCACAGCTCATTCACACCAACTCGGTGTTCCCTCTTCCATTTCAAGCAATGAGCCCTTAGAAAAAAATTCCTATTGCTCTGGCCATCCCTGGCACTTAGATATGACAACATTATTATTATTATTATTATTATTTTCTGCCAGCTGGTAAACTTCATAGGTATATGACGTTAATTGGAGAAAAATGCCTGAGCAGCAACATTCCACTTACCCCAACAACAACCTGAAACACATCAGTGCGCCAGACTGCCTGCCAGCCAGATGGCTCAAGGACCTTCTCCAGGTACTCAGCTATGAATTGCTTCACCTCAGAAGCTTTGCAGTCAGCTAAAACAAAATGGAAGACAGTACATTTATGCAAGGAATGAAAGAAAAGTCCCTCAGATAACTGGAAAATGAAAGGCAACACAGTTCAAATGTTCCTCTACTACCTCCAGAGTTTTGTTTCTTCTTTCTTTCTTCCTTCTGTTTTGCTCATGGTCAGAGTCAGCATTTTTGCTGTTTCTCTTAGTATTGAGAGAGTTGGAGAAGCATCTGTTCTGTGCTTCTCTGGAAGAAGAGATCCAGTACTCAACCCTCCAGGTACTGAAGATTTCAGTGCCAACTAAACACATAACCTGTGCCTTATCTTAATCAGGCTTACTACACACAAAAAAATTCAAGTAAGACAAGCTAAAACAGGCATGGAATCCACTATTAACATCTCTGCCTTCCCAGCATTCAGATTTTATTAACTTATAGCAAAACCATTGCCTCCTGGTCCACCAGCTAGAGCAGCTGAGGTTACAGCATGAAAAGCATCTCCCAGCTTCACGTACAATTGACTCCACTTCAACTGGATCATTTAAACAGTCACTACAAGAAAACTGACACCACCTTCTTTTTCTACTTTGAAATTACTTACCCAAGATGTAATCCTGGTAAGCACTAAATCGCTCGTAAAAGAAAAGATGATCGGTGTGAAAAATATCTGGAAGAAGCACGTTCCCATCTGGCACAGCCCTTCCCAAAGCAGTCCCCACGTTGCCACGACTGCCAGAATCACTCCCGGAGTCAGCATCTTCCTGATCTGTGTCTGGGAAGAGGAGAGGGAGCAAAGCAAACCCCACAAATTGTCAGTTCAATGCAGTTATCACTCACTTCTCTATTCCCACAGAATTCCTGTTCAAGACCTATCATGAACCTGCTGTCTACAACACATCTGAATTATTCTTAGTGAAGAGAGTATCCTACTTGGTTAGTTACTCTCTTCTCCAGAACATCAACCCTGTCCCAAAGAGGGTCTCATTTATCCCCACCTGCCCTGAGCCACACTTACTGTACTAATTTACTCTGTTCTCCGGGTAAGATCTAAAACCCTTTAGGTTTTACATTGCCATTCATGTACATATCAGGCCTTGTTAAACCCTGCCTACATCACCCAGACATGGTATCAAGCAATAACCCAAGTTATTTTGGAACATGCATAAAGACAGCTGATCCCGGTTCCCCGGGGCAGACCCGAGCCGAGCCGGGCTAGAGCAGCTGGGGCAGCCCGGCCCGCACTGCAGCTGCGGAGCCGCCCCGGGCCCATCGCGCGTCCCTCGGCACCGCCCGAGCGCTGGGCGCGGAGTGCCCGCGTCCCTCCCGGGTAGCCCACAGCCCCCCTCCCTCCCCGCCCGGCACTCGCAGCCCGGACCTCTGTCCGCCTCCTCGGCGCCGTCCTGTGCGCCGGCGGCTCTCCCGGGCGGCAGTGCCCAGCCGTCCCCCTGCGGCCCCAGCCATCGCGGCTCGGCCATGACCGACCGACCGACCGCCCGCTCGCCGCCTTCAAACCGCCCGGGCACAACGGCCACGCCCGCCCTCCCGACCGGCCGCTCCAGCGCCCCGCTCTCATTGGCTGGCGGCAGCCAGCGCTCCGCCGTGATTGGCTGCGGGCAGCAGCGGCCGTTGGTGCGCTGTTGGTCCCCTCAGCAGCGCCCGCCGCTCCCCGGGGCCCGCGAGCCCGGCGGGGCTCGCTCCGGAGCGGGGAAGAGCGTTGGAAACCTGCCCCTGTCATCCCAACCCATCGACCGGGGGCGCTCCTGTCAGCCGGCACAGCGCGGGCGAGGAGCGCCCTTCCGCACACAGCGTGGCCGCCGGGGCTGCTCCGTCCCTGCGCAGAGGGAGCCGCGGCGCACGGAGGGACGCGCGGCCGCGGAAATGTTCAAACACCCAACCATCTCCCCCCTCAAAAAAAAAAAAGAAAAAGCACTCCATACAAAACCAAAACCAAAAAACCCCACCACACAACCCTCCAAAACCAGCGCCAAACAAACATTAAGAAAAAAAAAAAATAAATAAAAGAAGTCTCACCCCCGCAACGGAAGGGAATTCTCTGAAGGCCAGGCAGGCCCGCTCCGCTCTGAGCTCTGACCGGTCCGTACACGAACACAAAGGACACCTGAAAATAGGAAGCCCCGGGATCTCCCCTCCGGTCTCTTCCACAACCGCAACTCTTCTCCTCAGGCAGCTCCGCCTGTTCTGAGCTGGGCCCACAAGCGCCGACAGCGATTAAAGCCCAAACAATTGCTCCGGCACAGCAGTGGCCACGAGGGGGCTGCCTGAGATTTCTGACAGCGCGGCCAAACGCCTCCCTTGGCTTGCCGAAGATCGCTCGCTTTGGCAGCAGCAGCACAATGCCCACGGCATTACCCGCTCAGAGGAAACCAAGAGCCCAAGTCATCCCGACATCGCACGAGTCGGAGCTGCCACAGGTCCACTGAAATCAACCTTTGTCCATCGTAACCCTAGAAGAAAAGAGAATGTCTTAGTCCCCTGGACTTTTCTTCTGTCAGGATTTAACCATTATACCGGGAATGCATGTTTAACCACACTCACGTAGTTTTCACCTATCGTAATTAGTTACAAAATTACAGACAAAAAAACGGGTGGGGAGGCCCTGGCACAGGTTGCCCAGAGAAGCTGTGGCTGCCCCATCCCTGGAAGTGTTCAAGGCCAGGTTTGACGGGGCTTGGAGCAACCTGGGCTAGTGGATGGTATCCCTGTCCATGGCAGGGGGTTGGGACAGGATGATCTTTCAAGTCCCTTCTAACCTAAACCATTGTATGATTCTTAGTCAATATAAGGCTTGGAAATCATAAAATATCTATGAAATGTGTGGAATAAGCAGCTGACACAAGCCAGCAGAGCTGTGATAGTGATGGGAAAGAAACAACAAATATACACAAAAGAAAAATTTAGAAAGAGACTGCTACAGAAGACATTTCTGTGTACTTTGCTCGTCTTTGCACACATTTTCTTTGTTGCCATGGCAATCACTTTAGTCTTTCTAGGTCTCCATTTGAGCACTATAAAATGCAGTTAATATTTTTTACTGCATATGTTTCAGTAATTCATTTGCAAACCACGTTTATGGCAGGGCATGAATGGTGTCACATGACTGTAGATTGCTGTTAATTAGTTGGCTTATTATATATTGGGTAACATAACTGATGTTCTTTGACAGGTATTTCATCTGTCATTAGATTTCCTTTTGTAGCAGTAGAAGCTTAAACCATTGGAAACCTAAATAAACTGAATCTAATTAGAAAGGCAATTAAATTTTGAAAACCTGTTCAGTTTCATTTCCTTAAAAAGTCAAATCCAATTATTTTCTTATGAACTATTCTGGAGCTTCCCATACGAGTTTGCATCCCAATATTTCCATTTATCAAAGATGGAGCCATACCACTGAGATCAAGATATCTGTCTTCCACAAGTTGTAAACGTTAGAGCTGGAAATCATCTGCTTCGACCACTGCTTCTCTCTATTACCAGAGGATGCTTTCTCATGTGTGCTTTCTAGTGTGTTTTGAGTAGTTTTCAGCATCTTCTCAATATTGGCTTCTTCAGGAAGCTACTGGCTGGGTTTAGAATTGTTCTAGCAGCCACCTTATATTTAAAAAACAACAATAACAGCATTGCCTATTTGGATTTTCATGTCTCTAGACCCTTCTTTTCTTGCAATTCGCATTAACTGCTTCCAAGATTCCTACTGCTGAGCACTGAGTTTTCCTTAACCACAAACATGCCTGGTATTGCTAACTCCCTAATCTTCAGAAATGTGAAATTTCAGCTGAATGACCTTGCACACTGAACCTTGTTTCCTTAATAAGGAGGTGGTAAAACAGATGTTAGCCATTCTGCTCACTGCAGAGGATACTGCAGGTTGTGTTTTTAAGATCCACTGAAGAGCAGACAAAGTAAGATGCTCCAGGACACCCTGCTTTGGGCAGGATCAATGACCTCCAGTGGTCCCTTCCAACCTCTCTGTGATTTTGTGAAGTGCTTCACTAGAACTGGGTCCAACTGAGAACTGATCTAATTTAGGTGGGCTTTTTTTCCTCTCCTTTTTTTCTTTTTATAATGCTGGAGAATTCAAGTTCATGCAGAGAGCTTGACTAAGATTCATCTACAACAGAAGAGCTATTGGTCATGCTCCCTTAGGTTTGGGTAGGTCCCTTCTCCAGCTACTCATCTCTGGAGGAAGATCTTCACAGAGCCAAGAAGCAGCCGCTTTTAAAGGCTTCAAAGTTGTCCAGAGCCCCAGAAGAATAAAACAAGTCTTAGGCAAGGGGTCATCAACTGGCTGCAGAGATCCAAAAGGAACACAGCCCACAGCAAAATGTGTCCTTTCTCTGGAGACAAACAATAGGCAGGCAGATTGTTCCAACAGATGTTCAAATTGAAATCGAGGGCTGATGGCAATAAATAGGGACCTTGGTCAAAAACAGAAATTGTAAACAGGCTTTGGCTTTATGACTAATACTGTGAGATTTATATATTGTATAACAGAGGGAATGATGTATTTTGCCCTATTTCTGTCAAAATTTTCACTGGCATTGGTAAGAAAAGGCATCATTGCCATCACTGGCCCCTTAACTGCCTGTCCCTCTAGAGCTGCTGACCACATCTTTGAAATGAGAGCAGAGATGCTGTGATTAACTAGAAGGATGAAATCATGATAACTGCAGATGCAGAACACAACAAATAGTTAGGCATAATTAGGTCAGGAAGAAGGCATCCCAGAAACTGGGATGAACTGAGAGACACCTTGGTGTGAATAAGGCAACAACACCCCAACATAGCATTGAGAGTAAAAAGGGAAAGTACTTGCAGGCTGCAAAGAGTGTCCTAAGACAACAGACAGCTTGACACACAGTTATGCACAAATCTAGAGAGATGTGGATATGAGCTAAATAGAGTCAGGTATTGGAAATACTTTCCTCGAGTCATGAAACACTACTGATAGTTCAAATACTCTTATGAATAATAATAGTATTTAAATACTATTATGAAACCAATGTTCCCTTTAGGATCTCATTTCAGTTTCAGAGTTAAAAAAAAAAAAGGGAGTAGGAAAGTGTTGGAAGCACTGAGCATCAGTCACTTAATTTCAGAGAAAAGGTACCCTGCCAGCCAAACACCAACTTGAACCTGCAGTATTTCTCTCCCAAACTGCAGAAGCACATCAGTGACTAGCACTTCCTTTAAAAACAGCTGCACAGGTGACTGTGTGAGGACTAAGAATGTGCTAATGTGATAAATACCTGTGACAAACATGCTTCACACTATTAAACAAGCACACCAAACCTGGAGAAAAGCACAAAAAGGCACAATTTAAAATAAGCCTTTGAAGGACAGATCTGAAAGACTCTTTGAGGACTCTCAAGTAAAGTGGTACTTTGTTATACTACTGCTTTCAGGTTTTAATCTGCTGCTGAGAGATTAAGGGTTTACTAGAGTGAGTTAAGACCACCCAGTCATTTCCCAAAAATTACACAAGTGCTTCATACTGTGTGACTCAAACTGCAGGCTGTGGACCACAAGGTGTGTCTGTGGACCCACACAGACTGTCCTCAATCACAGCAGTCAGGCAAGGTCGACTAGGAACAGGCACAATAAAACAGCTGAAATTATTCATGTTCCTATATGAGCCACAGGGATTAAAGCATTTGTAAAAAGCAGGAAAGGGAAACTATGCCTGCTAGAACTGGATGATCAATTCACCAAGTAAGCTAAGAAATCTGCTTGCCTGTGGGCATAGGGAGGAACTCTGAGCTGAGGAGCTTCTCAGAGAGCTAAACTCTCCCTGAGAGGTCCAGTGTCTGCAGCCTATTACCCTTCACACGTGACATCAAAACATTCTTGAGTGGCCTCAGTATCTATCGAGATCTGGCCTGTCCCACATTTCAGTGACAGGAGCTTTGTCTTCCAAGGCATTGTAAGATGTCCAGGCTGGGGCAGAGTTGCTGGAGAGCAGCTCTGCAGAGTAGGACCTGGGGGTCCTGGTGGACAACAAGCTGTCCCTGGACCAACAGTGTGTCCTTGCGGGCAAGAAGGCCAACGAGATCCTGGGATGCATTAGGAAGAGCACTGCCAGCTGGTTGAGGGAGGGGATCCTGCCCCTTGATTCAGCCCTTGAGAGGATCACCTGGACTGCTGTGTCCAGTTCTGGGCTCCTCAGGACAGGAGAGACATGGAGCTCCTGGAGCAGGTCCAACAGAGGGCTACAAAGGGCTGCACTGGAGCACCTCTCCTGTGAGAGAGGCTGAGGGAGCTGGGCCTGTTGATGGTGGTCCCTGTGGTCCCTGCCAACTTCACCCGTTCTGGGACTTGGTGCAGCTCACTCATGAGAATTACAGTTTTGAAAGGAAGAGAGGAAAGAGCTACAAAATGAGTTTTTAGCCCCAGCTCTTTAATAAGGATTACACTTGGGAAATAAGTGCACAACATCAAAACACAACACAGGCATGTGATCTAATCAGTAACTGTAAAACTTGTCTGCTGCAATGGACACTCAGAAAACAAAGGTACCAAAACTTCCTTTCCCATTCCACTTGAACTGATTGCCCTCAACAGAGACAAACATATCCTGGGACAGGAAGTTTTCATCAGCTTCTGTAATTCCCAGTTCACTCAGTCTTTTCTTGTGCCTCTTGCTCTTCTTTGCAGCAGCAGCCCCAAGTTCATTTGCAATTTCACAGTTGCCTTCAGTTTGCCCAGAAGTCCCAGCTCGCTCATAACGCTCCAACTCATCAGTCACACACTCAGGTTGTTGTTCTTGCCCCACCTCCTCCACAGAGGCTGTCTCATCACCTGACTGGGCAGGTTGTGTGTTTCCTAAGGCAGGAAACAGGAAGAGTGTCACCACAGTCATGCAAAACAGCCCCATCTCTAAAACCTCATGGAATTCATTTTCTTCAGTCTTAACATCTTCACCTCATCCCACTCACTCTTTGGTTTGCTACTTCGTGACAGCCACAAATTTCAAATACAAACTATGAATTATTCAGTCCAAAAGCCTGGGTATACTAGATTTACGTGTTTTAGGAGTTTCTTCTAAGAAGAGAAAAATCAATACCTTTTGTTGTCTGTGCTGAAGCACCCTTTACCTCCGAGGGTCCTGGTCTAACCAGGACCACACCATATCCTTCATTATTATGGATCACATTCTTAACCATGGTTATCTTGGGAACATCATAAGGCTCATCTAAGAAGCTCTGCAGAAAAAAAAAGAAAAATCCCTCATGTCATGTCCAGCTAAAGGGCTGCTAAAGTCTTCCAGTTTTAGGTGGAATCAGTTCTATGTATTGCCTAGGGTTGGATCATTTCCCTATACAAGTGGCATTGCAAAAGGCATTTTTCTTTCTGGCAGATAAGAAATCAAACCAGTTGACTGCTGTGGTGACCAACCCAAGGCAAAACAAGCACCATTATCATCATATGTGACATGTAAGAGTTTCAGCATAATGCAGCCAGGCTTTAAGCCAACCTAAACATGAGTTACTGGCACTAATTCTAGCAGTTGTAAGCCTTTGGAAAACAAGTACATTGTGCCTGGGACTGACCTTGATGAGTATTCCCTCCTTGCAGTGGTGTATGCTGTTGCGGCGAAGGGTGCACGTACTCCCTGGATAAATTTCCACACCAGCTCCCTGCAAGACACAATTGGCAGCAGTTCACAAATAGTTCAGGCACATTTACAATATCACTTGATGACTCCGTTGCAGATCTGTGTGTTCACCTCCCAGTTTGCACAATGCAAAATATTGTTACCACAAATTAAAAAGCAAGACTCAAGGTTGAGGCCACAGGGATTGTATTATTGCCACCAGGCCATAAAAGCCAGGTGAAGAGTAGCTGCACAGTCTTGCATTACTTTCTTGTTCTTTAATCACCCCTCTCAACACCTCAAGCCCCATCATTCTTCAAAATGTCCTAATCAGAGCTCATTTCTGTGTTTATCATCCTTCTGTAAGAATCCATGGACAAGGTGTCCAAAAGGGCATTTCACTTGCAGAACAAACACAAGGTTTCATAAGTAAACTATGTACAGGCAGAGAAAACAGAAAACCACTTTAAAAATATTGCAGGATGTGAATCACTCCAGCAATGCATCAGTTATTATTTCATAGATGTCTGCTGCTGCAACATCATTTCCCATCATCACACTCAAACCAGCATGAGATATTTCAGTAGACACTGTCAGAGGATACAAGACCCCTGGGACCAATCTCTTCAACTCAATAACGTGTAGCTGTCTAAAGTTAATTTGTAAAGGTTCTCTCCAGAGCGACAGAAGTCACGCTGTGACTGACTGTACCATTTCCAAACAGAAACCTTCAGTTTAAATTAGGAAATAAGGCAGAGTTAAGGATTAGGCTCTACCTTGGCCCCGTAGAGATCAGAGTTCTTCATCACCAGCTCAGCTGACATCCGCACTGTAATGCCTGTGGTTTCACACTGTAACACACAGTTCTCCAGGGTGGTTTTCCCACGATGGATATCTGCATGCACAGAAACCAATTATTGCTGGATGAAACAGTCATGCAAAGACAAAGCCCTCCTACAGATAGACAGCCTTGTAGCATTTTTGCACTGTGATAAAACTCCCATTTTAATTTGATCCACTTTGGGTTAATTTTAATGGTTTGCCCATGCATGGTTGGAACTCGTGCTGTTTTTCTAGAACAAGCAGGAACACTGCTGCAAGGGAGCACCAGCCAAAGGTTTGTCGGCTTTTCTTTTTAAACAACACCAACAATCGTTTCATTACATTCCTAAGAGACTTTTGAATTCAAAAGATATTAAACACATGCATGCAAGTGTTAACAAACATTTTAACATGTTAAAATCAAATGTCTGTTGAGGCAAAGTACTAATCAGCCCCTTCTGCAAAGACAGGAGGCCATGGCCAATAAACTCATTGGATGCAATTTAGGATTGGTTGAGTCTCAGTTTGAACCTGCTGTCAGAACCAAAGTTGACACCACTCCTACAGCATATGCCATTCCTCAGTGGAGCACTGGCTGGGTCAGCTACAGCTGAGTATTGCCCTGGGGGCATTCTGTGGAAAGAGGAATTATTTCCTTCTCCAGGTAGCCTGACACAGGCTGTGCAGCAGTCAGAGTCAGGTTGCCTTAACAGCAGAACAATGATCAAGTCAAATGATCTTACCCCAGTATAATAAAATTGAAGAGCCACAACAGCTTGGAAGTACAGAGTATAAGTTATTTTGATGTCCACATTAGAAGCAAGTTGAGAAGAGGAGGAAGCTTTAATATTTATACCTGTAGGGCTCCTCTCTAGAATATTTTGTTGAAACTAGTAAACTCCAACACTGGGTCCCAGCTTTAATTCTAACACTAAATTATGAAAGAGGCACAAAAAGGTCAGGATGCTTTGACACTTACTTATAATCCCCTCCACAGCATCGTGTTGCACCAGCTTCAAACCGGAGATCCTCACATCGGCTCCTGTACAGTCAAAAAAGTTGTCTCCTTTGCCCTGCTTTTCTATCACGATATCATCTGGCATCCCATAGCCTGAAAGCAGAGGGGAAGGGGCAGGTGTGAAGCATAACTGGTGACAAAGAGGTGCTCAGTACGTAACAGACCTTTAAATTAAAGATGGAGGTTTAAAACTTGAGGTACTAATACACTGAATAGGATTTTCTACCAAGTGCCCAGGCCACACCCTTCCCTGGGCCCCTCTGTGCCAAGGTACAGGCACTCAGAACCCAACTCAAATTTACCTTACTGGAATGGCACACAACAAAATGCAAAATTAGCTGAGACAGTTGAACAAATGGGTAACTGAGCTCACATTTGCTAAGGCCAAAGTTCTCCCTGCCAAAAGTTACAACAGAGCAGGGAGATGCAAGGAGGACACACAGGCACCTCCAGTCTGCTTTCAAAGGACACAAATTCACTAGAGCAGGCAGAGGTTTCAAAGAGCACAGAAGGTAAAAGCAGTCATCCCCACAACACAAGGAAAAAAGTGCAAAGGACTTGATATTGTTAGTGAGCCTTAATCAACATGAAACTTGGGTGAAAATTCAGTGTTGGTGTGTTACACAGGCTTCCAGATGAACTCGCATTAAAAAGAAGCTTTCACAAGCATATGCCAACATTGATTTACTGAGCCATCCCCAGTTGTCAGCATTCAAACACTTACAGAGAAATTTATGAGCAAGTAAAGCTTTTATTGCTTGTCACTGACAACAATCCTAATAAGGAAAGCAATAATGCAACATCTATTAAAGCAGCACGAGTCCTCTCATCTTCTGAAAGCACACACAAACTCAGACAAGAAGTGCTGAGTGCCAGCTTGTAGCCAAGCACATAAATGAATGCTGCCATGTGCAAATAGAAAGGTTAAAAAAAAAGAAAGAACAAACCGTGAACAAGAGGTGGCAGAAAGTTTTAAAGACAGCCACTGGAATGCAAAGTTAAGTCATTGGTACTTCAACATATGATACTAAGAAATCTTTCCCCACTGCCCCTGGTTTGTGGTCACCCCTGGAGAAGAGCTGCATGGGGCAGTTTACTTCCAGCACATAAAGGGAGAGCAGCACAGCACAGCAAATGGCAGATCTGGTTTAACTTCACACCACTCCAGAAAGAGCTTAATATCCAAGGCAAGAGTTTTGGGACTAACTGTCCTACAGACTACCTTGCAGCTTCTCTAGCTATGCCTTCAGCTTGCTTCACACTTCACCTCTGAACTGGCAGCTCTTAATAGAGAGAAGGAAGCCAATGCAAGGCAAGGAACAGAGAAGGAAAGATTCCCCTGGTGCCCAGTGCTGTTCAGCACAACACAGCCCTGGCTGTAGCCCTGCCTGCACGAGGGGCTCCACAGGAGCTCAAGCCACTTGTCATCCAGTAACACTGATCACAGAGGGGCTGATGCTAAAGGTCCCCAATCCAGCTGGAACAACTACTGCCCAAGCAGAAGGGAAGCTCTCAAGTGCCTTGGCATCCCATAGTTGTCAAGCATGGAAGTTCTCCTTGCCATGACTTCCTGCAGCAGCTACTGCTTTAACCTTCCTTAGTTCCTGGAAGTTTTTATTTCTCCCTGACTTACTACTCTTCCTACTTTCAACCTTGGTACTGACTTGACAGAGTGGCTGGAGAAAAAATAAAAGCTCTACTAACCAAAGTGACATTTTATCTCTCGTGAGTCAGCCCTTCATCCCAAGAAAGCCACCAAAGCAGCAGCTGCTCAGATTAGTGCCAGCAAAGTTTGTCTTGATGCTCCTACTTCAAAGGTTTTTGGCTGCTACTATTGCTCTAATGCCTTATCCAACAAGAGTCCAGGTAAGAAGATTAAATCCCCTGACATCTACTCATTCAGAGTGTAGTTGGTACTAAAGATAGGTACTTCTATGCCTTGCTCCTTAAAATAGAGCACCTCATCCTTTAAGGTGTGCTACTGCAGCGTTTGTATTACTGCTTCCTCCAAGCTTGAAAAGCAAGAAATACCACCCCACACAATTTTAGATCAATGTCAGTCTTGAGATAAATAAGGCACTTTATCTGGGTCCCTTATCCTGCAAGTGCACTGGCTATCAGCATATTTATCTGTATAAATCCAACACACACAAGAGATGGGCAAGAAAGAAAACAACACTCATAAAACAAGAGATGGGCAAGAAAAATTGAAGTCCAGAACAGCAGGAAATTAAACTCTCACCCTTAAACTCTTCCCATTAAGAAGTTTTGACAAGATAAAAATGCCACTGTATAAGAATCTGAGCTGCACAAGCCCCAGTGATAAACAATTACACTGCAACAGAATGGGCCTGCCTAAAGCAGAGGGATTGCACTGAGTTATCAAGAAGGGTGAGGAGAGAGAGAAACATATCTTAGACAAGGCAAAAGGATTTTAAACACAAATATTTTGCAAGAAAAATCATAGAATGACATATGCTGTGTCTGTTTCTACAGAAAAAAATGTGTTACACCAAAAGGTCCCTCCTTTACCCACATGCTTCACAAAATACAGTCATTGCTGACGTGCTCCAAGTGCCATAAACCAAGTTCTAACAGCCCCTGGCTCCTTCCCTCTGCATTCCCCAGGGCTGTACTGACCGTGGGGCTCAGTGTACCCCTGAAGCAGTTTAAGACATGCAAACAAGGACATCTCTCAAGTACTCAAGTCAGTGGCTCTAAAAACTGAAGCCTCTCAGAATTACTTCTGTGCTTCCTAGATCACAACAATCCTGTTGAATCCTCTCTATTACCTTTGCAATCACAACTTATATAGATAAACAGGAGGAAATAATGAATTCACCATTAATCAGCAAGATCTGCAGTTTATTTGCCCCATGGCTAATGAGAGAACTTACTCCACCCTGCCTTAGACATGGCACTAGAGCAGAAACAGCAGAAAAAAGCAAATGTTCCCAGCAAACTCTGCAGAGTAAATCCTTATGCAGAGCTAGTTTAATTCATTCCATTTCCTTGTTTCATGGACCTTTGTGCTATCAAACATTCTACCTTCTAGTTCAACTGAGTCAGCAATGCAGAACATGCCATCTACAATGTAATGCCCAGGAAAGATGACAACTGTGTCTCCTTCATAGCAGGCACTTACAGCTGTCAGTAGGTCACTGTGAACCTGCAAAAGACAAAATAAACAACAACCAGCTCCTGAAGAATGCTATAAAAATGATGTATTTATGCCCTTAGACCTTGCTTTTCAATTAAATGTTGCTGCTTTTGTAAAGAAACCCTTTGTAATGGCACCAATAATACACAGTTTCTGCTTTGAATTCAGGAATTGTAGCACTCAGTGGACAAAAACAACCTTAACATATGCCTTTGATGTTTGTGTCATGCCCATTTCCCCACAAGGAAACTGGGGCAGAGACACAGATAGAAGAGCATGTGCACCAGAAAGCAAACTTCACTACTGCCTTGGTTCTAGGCCAACATCTGAATTGTGCCTCAAGTGACTTGCCATGATTTACTGAAGAAATAGGTGACAGAAGGTAAACAAAATAAAAAACAATTCACCTACTAGATCACAGCTGGTCTGAACACTGGTGTAACCCTTCTCTCCTGGTTCAAGTCACCCCAAAACAGTTCAGATACCACAGTGGCAAATACGGGGTCCACATGTTCCTTCTCCTTGATAAAGAGGGCAGGCTGATACCCTTCACAAACATTCCCGTGAGATTCCAAGCCAAAGGACAAAAATAGTACAGAAAAACTACACATTTATTGCTTGCCAGCAAATTCCTGTGTAAGCATAATCATATCAAATCTCATTTGTAGCCTAAAAGTGAATCCAGGACCTTCCCCATGGCTCCGTTTTGGCCACCTGTAATTCATGAACTTGATCAGAAAACACAGCAAGCATTTGGGTCCAAGGAATTCAGACTGTCCTTAACTGCTGAAGTAGCAAGTCCTGCCTGAATTCACAAAAACTAAATATAACTGCTCTAAAATAAATGTTTCTCCTACACATTTCTCCCTTCAAACTCTCAATCGTTATCAGCAGCATCAAGAGACACAGGTATTTCAAAACTAAATGGAAGTATTACACCTCACCATATTTCATTGTAGAATTATTACAAGTTCATCTCATTTCCTACACACAGGAAGGAAACTGCTTGTATAGTGTACTCAGCAGGTACAAATGAATTAAAAGAATTTGTATCATCCAGTCTTACCACTTATTATATAAAGTACAGTGATTTTTTTTTTTTGAACTGACAAAAAACCAGTTGAGGGCAAATATAGTATCTTTCACATGATAAATTAACTTATTCTTCCACATTGTTTCATGAGGGGAAAAACTATCAGCAGACAATTCCTATTACTGCACCTGCACTTGGATATCTTCACCACCAGATTTTGGGTAAAGTTTGTCCATCATCATCCACTGGAACTCATCTGCTTTAATGGTTGAGGGTACAACATGTAAGACCCTGGTACCCGTTGTCCTCAGTCCTTTAGCCTGGAGACTTCCATACTTTTGGTAACCAAACACATACCTACAACAAGAACAACACAGCCATCAGCTCCTTCTTCAGAAAACACATCCTGTATATCATGTTAGTTTGCTCAGGGCCTCCTCCTTGCACAAACCCACCAAGTACCTCAGCTGGGGATTCTCAATCACTTTTAGCTTTTGTTTTAAGTGCTCTACTTTCTCATACAATTTGAGTCCTTCCACCATGGAGACGTTTTCTACTTCCGAGTCACTGGTTGAGATGCTGTTCCTCACGTTTAGAAACTTCCCATAAAGCTCTTCACATTGAGACAACAAGTTCTGGTAATCAGCTACAAGCCCAGAAGGCACACGGTGTTCAAGGATGTCATAATGCCTGCAATTCAGAGCAAGGGGTCAGCATATTTCACATCTACAAGTCTCAAAGATCAAATACAAGATTGCAGAGAACCTGAGGAGTTTTGCATCACTACTTTAGTCAAGATTCTCTGCAGCCTATATGATTATATTACACATTTCATTTGAAAGCAGCAAAAACAGAAAATCTGAACAGACACAAACATTTGACTTTCTAAATAGTTGCCCATCCACCTTGAAAAATGGTACACAATTACCAGAAATTCACCCCAGAAAAAAACAGAGGCATAAGCACAGCTTTTATTAGGATTACAACTTGTACCAGTGTGATGATGGTTATCGCTGGGGTGCTGTCTGATGGAAGGTCAAGGATTAAAGGGAAAACCAGGGCTCAGAAATCAAGTGGCAATCTCAGTTGTGCCTTCTCCCCATACAAAGTTTGACCATTGGACAGTGAATGCTGTTAGAACAAAGTTGCTTTGGTTTATTGGTGCACAGGGGTTTTTTACATCTAGTTGTGAGCCACTATTCCCACATGACACTTTTTCAAAAGGTCTTGCACTCACAATCTCAGTCGAGGCTCAACACAGCGCACGAAGTAATCAAACTCATCCTCCTCCTCCTCGTCCCAGGTCCTCCAGAGCCACTGGTAGAAGAACCTTTTGAAGCAAAGTAAGAGTTTAATCATAGAAAGGAGGAGAGCAGAGGCAACAGCATTGGAAACACAAATGTAACCAATCTGAGAATTTGTCCCAAAGCATCACCGCTCTCCAAATCAGTGCTACTGTCAAGTAAGCTGCTTAGTACACAGAGAAATCATCTTCTCGCCTAACTGCATAAAGAGTTTTCTTTTGTGTGTCTAAGTTCAAAATTCATAATGGTCTGAGTCCCACTTTCATCAAAAGAGCTAAAAGGTGGATTTGAAAAACAGGACTGACTCTCTTTGGATCCTCTTTTTTCTTGTTTGGTTTTGGCCACAAGAATTCAGGACACGACCCACGGGGTATTAGCAGAGTGGAACTGTCCTACCTGACGTGCTCTACAGCCAGTGCTGTCTGGTCAAACTCTCCTGACTCATCATACACAACCCACAGCTCCTGCAGCAGGATCTGATATTGCTTCAGCTCCAGGAGTTCCTGCATGCACTCCAAGGTAAAGCTGCTGTCCCGTGACTCGCACAGGAAAGGGTCACCGAGTTGCACAACTGCTTTCAGAGACGAGTAATCCACATCAACAACCTGTTGGAACAAAGAGCTGTGAAGAGCTCTCAGAACCTTAGATCCAGCTGAGAAAGGTGGACATGACATGCCTAAGTCAGGAGGGCACACTGGCTTCCAGCTGACCCACACAAACCAACACAAATGGCACAGTACAGCCAAGGCCACCTCTGCAGCTGAAGGGATAGCCCAGAATGAAGCCTCTCAGAACCACACACCCAGAGAGCCTTTTCCACATTCACAACTTCATTCAAATCCCTCATAATGCTCATAACAAGGCCACTAAGTTTCTCCCTAGTTACGTTTCTTGTTTTGCTGCTTTTACAAAATGGCAAAAGCAATATCCTCAGACTCAAACAAATCAACACTTCACAGTTCTTTGGGACTCATTTTTCAAAGTGCCCACAGGATACAAACAATCCAAGGGTTGGTCTGGGCCAGTGAAAGCCATTTTGTCAATAACTGGGCAGAAGAGCTGAGGGGGTACAAACTTTTTCCCTCTTCAACCATGTAATGGAACTGCAAGTTTGAACATCCAAGGCTTGCAACAAAGATGTATGACCTGGACACTGAGAGAACTAGAAAAGGATTGTCCCAGCTGAGCCTAAGACAGGTGTATGCAAAGCACAAGAGCTCCTGTCAGTACCAAGGGGGGTTAAAAAGAAGAATTTTACTGATAACAAACCAACTACATTACAACCAACAGCTCTGGACTGAGTATCCCCCCTGTGCCCTTGCAGTTCTACCTCACAGCTCATTCACATCAACTCGGTGTTCCCTCTTCCATTTCAAGCAATGAGCCCTTAGAAAAAAATTCCTATTGCTCTGGCCATCCCTGGCACTTAGATATGACAACATTATTATTATTATTATTATTATTATTTTCTGCCAGCTGGTAAACTTCATAGGTATATGACGTTAATTGGAGAAAAATGCCTGAGCAGCAACATTCCACTTACCCCAACAACAACCTGAAACACATCAGTGCGCCAGACTGCCTGCCAGCCAGATGGCTCAAGGACCTTCTCCAGGTACTCAGCTATGAATTGCTTCACCTCAGAAGCTTTGCAGTCAGCTAAAACAAAATGGAAGACAGTACATTTATGCAAGGAATGAAAGAAAAGTCCCTCAGATAACTGGAAAATGAAAGGCAACACAGTTCAAATGTTCCCCTACCACCTCCAGAGTTTTGTTTCTTCTTTCTTTCTTCCTTCTGTTTTGCTCATGGTCAGAGTCAGCATTTTTGCTGTTTCTCTTAGTATTGAGAGAGTTGGAGAAGCATCTGTTCTGTGCTTCTCTGGAAGAAGAGATCCAGTACTCAACCCTCCAGGTACTGAAGATTTCAGTGCCAACTAAACACATAACCTGTGCCTTATCTTAATCAGGCTTACTACACACAAAAAAATTCAAGTAAGACAAGCTAAAACAGGCATGGAATCCACTATTAACATCTCTGCCTTCCCAGAATTCAGATTTTATTAACTTATAGCAAAACCATTGCCTCCTGGTCCACCAGCTAGAGCAGCTGAGGTTACAGCATGAAAAGCATCTCCCAGCTTCACGTACAATTGACTCCACTTCAACTGGATCATTTAAACAGTCACTACAAGAAAACTGACACCACCTTCTTTTTCTACTTGGAAATTACTTACCCAAGATGTAATCCTGGTAAGCACTAAATCGCTCATAAAAGAAAAGATGATCGGTGTGAAAAATATCTGGAAGAAGGACGTTCCCATCTGGCACAGCCCTTCCCAAAGCAGTCCCCACATTGCCACGACTGCCAGAATCACTCCCGGAGTCAGCATCTTCCTGATCTGTGTCTGGGAAGAGGAGAGGGAGCAAAGCAAACCCCACAAATTGTCAGTTCAATGCAGTTATCACTCACTTCTCCATTCCCACAGAATTCCTGTTCAAGACCTATCATGAACCTGCTGTCTACAACACATCTGAATTATTCTAAGCGAAGAGAGTATCCTGGTAAGTTACTCTCTTCTCCAGAACATCAACCCTGTCCCAAAGAGGGTCTCATTTATCCCCACCTGCTCTGAGCCCCAGTTACTGTACTAATTTACTCTGTTCTCCGGGTAAGATCTAAAACCCTTTAGGTTTTACATTGCCATTCACGTACATATCAGGCCTTGTTAAACCCTGCCTACATCACCCAGACATGGTATCAAGCAATAACCCAAGTTATTTTGGAACATGCATAAAGACAGCTGATCCCGGTTCCCCGGGGCAGACCCGAGCCGGGCCGGGCTAGAGCAGCTGGGGCAGCCCGGCCCGCACCGCAGCTGCGGAGCCGCCCCGGGCCCATCGCGCGTCCCTCGGCACCGCCCGAGCGCTGGGCGCGGAGTGCCCGCGTCCCTCCCGGGTAGCCCACAGCCCCCCTCCCTCCCCGCCCGGCACTCGCAGCCCGGACCTCTATCCGCCTCCTCGGCGCCGTTCTGTGCGCCGGCGGCTCTCCCGGGCGGCAGTGCCCAGCCGTCCCCCTGCGGCCCCAGCCATCGCGGCTCGGCCATGACCGACCGACCGCCCGCCCGCCGCCTTCAAACCGCCCGGGCACAACGGCCACGCCCGCCCTCCCGACCGGCCGCTCCAGCGCCCCGCTCTCATTGGCTGGCGGCAGCCAGCGCTCCGCCGTGATTGGCTGCGGGCAGCAGCGGCCGTTGGTGCGCTGTTGGTCCCCTCAGCAGCGCCCGCCGCTCCCCGGGGCCCGCGAGCCCGGCGGGGCTCGCTCCGGAGCGGGGAAGAGCGTTGGAAACCTGCCCCTGTCATCCCAACCCATCGACCGGGGGCGCTCCTGTCAGCCGGCACAGCGCGGGCGAGGAGCGCCCTTCCGCACACAGCGTGGCCGCCGGGGCTGCTCCGTCCCTGCGCAGAGGGAGCCGCGGCGCACGGAGGGACGCGCGGCCGCGGAAATGTTCAAACACCCAACCATCTCCCCCCTCAAAAAAAAAAAAGAAAAAGCACTCCATACAAAACCAAAACCAAAAAACCCCACCACACAACCCTCCAAAACCAGCGCCAAACAAACATTAAGAAAAAAAAAAAATAAATAAAAGAAGTCTCACCCCCGCAACGGAAGGGAATTCTCTGAAGGCCAGGCAGGCCCGCTCCGCTCTGAGCTCTGACCGGTCCGTACACGAACACAAAGGACACCTGAAAATAGGAAGCCCCGGGATCTCCCCTCCGGTCTCTTCCACAACCGCAACTCTTCTCCTCAGGCAGCTCCGCCTGTTCTGAGCTGGGCCCACAAGCGCCGACAGCGATTAAAGCCCAAACAATTGCTCCGGCACAGCAGTGGCCACGAGGGGGCTGCCTGAGATTTCTGACAGCGCGGCCAAACGCCTCCCTTGGCTTGCCGAAGATCGCTCGCTTTGGCAGCAGCAGCACAATGCCCACGGCATTACCCGCTCAGAGGAAACCAAGAGCCCAAGTCATCCCGACATCGCACGAGTCGGAGCTGCCAAAGGTCCACTGAAATCAGCCTTTGTCCATCGTAACCCTAGAAGAAAAGAGAATGTCTTCCACAGCGCTCAGTTAATTATCCACAATCCTTGTAAAAGAGCTGTTTTACTGCAAAGAAACACTGTCATGGCAGCAACTGCTGCTGCAAGTGTCCTGGACTGATCAAGCTCCCTTTTGTTCAGAAGACTCCACTGCAGTTGCTTTCCTTCCCATCACATAGGAAATAGAAACACAGTACTCTTATTGCTGGAAACTTCCCACTTTCCAGCTTGAATGTGCATGCACAGTGCAGACCATCAGTTATTTTCTTGAATTACTTTTCTCCCTACAACGTTTATCCACCCAATTTATTATTGAGCATGAATTCCTGTTTTCCTGTATCTCTTTTAGTAAATCACAGTCTGTCTTTCTGTGCACAGCAGCTTTTCCATTCACCTCAGCTTACTAGTTGCCCTTTTTTGCACTTTTCTCCAAGTTTGTTTTTTTTTCTTGAGTAGGAGTGACCATGTCTGTGTGAAGAGCTGAGGACCGGCAATACCTTACATGGAACGTTATCACTCCTGAGCTTGAGAGGAGGAAGAGAAAGTGTTTGTCCTCACACTCTGGGCTCAGCTCTCACACTTTTGAATGGAATCTCATTGCTGCTCCTCCGGGAATGAGATGTGTGTGCTTAAGTCACCTGGATGCTTCTAAAACACCCAGCCTTATATCTTAAGCCCCAAATACATTTGCTCAGCTGTCTTCCCCTTGAAATATTAAAACAGTGAGGAGTGCTACTATGCAGAACTCTGTCTTTTGAAATCTGAGATAGACTTTCACTCCAAAACATCACATGGCAAATCCAGTTTGAAAATCACAGAAGATGATTAATATCTTTACAGATATTAGTGCAAGTGCAGCTACATAAAGCTAAGGAAATGCAGACAGGAACTGGTGTCAGACAATTCTCTTGTAGTATTGTACTGGTTTTTACTGAAGAAACAGTTAAAGGACATATATCTATCTCAGTTGAGAGCACAGGCTATTTATGCCCTAAAATAGTGTCTTGTTAATCATGTTCCACTACAAGGCAACCTTAAATTACAAATAGAATTAAAAGATCACATAATTTTATGGCATGCAAAGAAAAAAATTATTAGTCAATATAAGGCTTGGAAATCATAAAATATCTATGAAATGTGTGGAATAAGCAGCTGACACAAGCCAGCAGAGCTGTGATAGTGATGGGAAAGAAACAACAAATATGCACAAAAGAAAAAAGAAATTTAGAAAGAGACTGCTACAGAAGACATTTTGTGTACTTTGCTCGTCTTTGCACACATTTTCTTTGTTGCCATGGCAATCACTTTAGTCTTTCTAGGTCTCCATTTGAGCACTATAAAATGCAGTTAATATTTTTTACTGCATATGTTTCAGTCATTCATCTGCAAACCACATTTATGGCAGGGCATGAATGGTGTCACATGACTGTAGATTGCTGTTAATTAGTTGGCTTATTATATATTGGGTAACATAACTGATGTTCTTTGACAGGTATTTCATCTGTCATTAGATTTCCTTTTGTAGCAGTAGAAGCTTAAACCATTGGAAATCTAAATAAACTGAATCTAATTAGAAAGGCAATTAAATTTTGAAAACCTGTTCAGTTTCATTCCCTCAAAAAGTCAAATCCAGTTATTTTCTTATGAACTATTCTGGAGCTTCCCATACGAGTTTGCATCCCAATATTTCCATTTATCAAAGATGGAGCCATACCACTGAGATCAAGATATCTGTCTTCCACAAGTTGTAAACGTTAGAGCTGGAAATCATCTGCTTCGACCACTGCTTCTCTCTATTACCAGAGGATGCTTTCTCATGTGTGCTTTCTAGTGTGTTTTGAGTAGTTTTCAGCATCTTCTCAATATTGGCTTCTTCAGGGAGGTACTGGCTGAATTTAGAATTGTTCTAGCAGCCACCTTATATTTAAAAAACAACAATAACAGCATTGCCTATTTGGATTTTCATGTCTCTAGACCCTTCTTTTCTTACAATTCGCATTAACTGCTTCCAAGATTCCTACTGCTGAGTGCTGAGTTTTCCTTAACCACAAACATGCCTGGTATTGCTAACTCCCTAATCTTCAGAAATGTGAAATTTCAGCTGAATGACCTTGCACACTGAACCTTGTTTCCTTAATAAGGAGGTGGTAAAACAGATGTTAGCCTTTCTGCTCACTGCAGAGGATACTGCAGGTTGTGTTTTTAAGATCCACTGAAGAGCAGACAAAGTGAGGTGCTCCAGGACACCCTGCTTTGAGCAGGATCAATGACCTCCAGTGGTCCCTTCCAACCTCTCTGTGATTCTGTGAAGTGCTTCACTAGAACTGGGTCCAACTGAGAACTGATCTAATTTAGGTGGGCTTTTTTTCCTCTCCTTTTTTTCTTTTTATAATGCTGGAGAATTCAAGTTCATGCAGAGAGCTTGACTAAGATTCATCTACAACAGAAGAGCTATTGATCATGCTCCCTTAGGTTTGAGTAGGTCCCTTCTCCAGCTACTCATCTCTGGAGGAAGATCTTCAAAGAGCCAAGAAGCAGCCGCTTTTAGAGGCTTCAAAGTTGTCCAGAGCCCCAGAAGAATAAAACAAGTCTTAGGCAAGGGGTCATCAACTGGCTGCAGAGATCCAAAAGGAACACAGCCCACAGCAAAATGTGTCCTTTCTCTGGAGACAAACAATAGGCAGGCAGATTGTTCCAACAGATGTTCAAATTGAAATCGAGGGCTGATGGCAATAAATAGGGACCTTGGTCAAAAACAGAAATTGTAAATAGGCTTTGGCTTTATGACTAATACTGTGAGATTTATATATTGTATAACAGAGGGAATGATGTATTTTGCCCTATTTCTGTCAAAATTTTCACTGGCATTGGTAAGAAAAGGCGTTAATGCCATCACTGGCCCCTTAACTGCCTGTCCCTCTAGAGCTGCTGACCACATCTTTGAAATGAGAGCAGAGATGCTGTGATTAACTAGAAGGATGAAATCATGATAACTGCAGATGCAGAACACAACAAATAGTTAGGCATAATTATGCAGGAAGAAGGCATGTTTGAAAAGAATGAAAATCACTTGCACTAGTGATTTTGCATGATCGTTGCACCTCTCCATTCACTGTAAACAAAACAAAATCAGATTTACCAGTGATGCAAAAGAATGCAGCTGTTGGTGATGAGATATGTTGTTTTGATCAGTGCTTCCTTCAGTTTCAGTTAAAATTTCAACATGGCTATTTAAAAACAATTCTTCTATGGTTTTGTGATAGTTCAAGTCCTTGAGGTTATTTTTCCAAAGGACAGCTGTGTGGTTATCTTTGAGGACTAATGTGTAGTAGTGATGGATTTAGGGTCTTAAAAATTAGCTACTGAAGTGTGTCAGAAAAGAGACCAATTAGCCTGAAGTGATTTCTGACAAGCACTTGTCAGTGGGCTTATGATTGTCTTAGCAGGTGGTTGTTTGGAAGGTTGGAGCTCTCTGAAATGTGCTCCTTCCACTGCTAGTCAGAGCAGTGAGAGACAACCAGTTCATCTGGGGCATTAGAAGCCAGAATAAAGCCTGCAGAGTACACTGGACTTGTCTATTTGCTTTTCTGTGCTCTGCAATCTGTGCATAATCACAGTAATTTTACTACACGCTCCATAAATGTGTGTGTGTAATAATGATGCACCACAGAACTACTTACACATTTAAATTATAAAGCCAATTCCTTTTTCTAATGGAATTCTTAAGGTATTTTGGTGTTTTAAGAATATGTTGAAGGCCTTTCAGGAAAAAAATATTTCAGACAAAATAAAGGTTTTGTGCTTGGTGCAGCAGGTACTGGGGTACATTCTAAGGTCTGTGGTTTATAAAGCAATAGAATGTGTGACCCAGTGACCCCTAACAACTGCAATCTATTCAATTAACAGAACAGTTTGTATCAAAAAAGGAGCTTTTTTTCCTCCAAAATATCACAACATATTTTGGTTATTTAGGGAGGTGTTTTAATTCAACTATGAAAATAAAGAGATGCATTTCAACCCCTATCTTTAAATTGGGCTAACTAAATAAATAAATATTAAGTAGTGTAAAATAAATTATTATTTTTCTTTTGAATTACCCCTTTAGTTTTATGCAAACCAGTTTCCCCTCTGGTGGTCCTTTAAGTAGCTGCAACTCTCACCTTCAAAAATAAAAACTATAAATTTAGAAGTGTTTGAAGCTACTGCATTTCTTTCCTTTGTATACATCTCCACTCTGTAATAGTGTCTATGATGTAGCAGAGATTTCCACTGAGATGGGAAATGTATCTTGTCCAGCTAAAAATAAAATAAAATAAATGCCAAGTTGCTGATGTTGGTTTTATGCTCTTTTTTTAGATATATCTTTTGTGTTGGGAGCAAAGCAGAACACTGTGTCCTGATGACAATCCAGTGCTATGTCTGTACAGGCAGGCTTCTTCACAAACTAACTAGAGATTTTCCTTAAAACAGGACTGCTGCTAATGAACTGTCTCCCTTGCTGACTTCCCTCCTCACTTTCCAGCACACGAAGAGCACAAAGCAAATATCCAGCACTGCAAGCAGACACATGTAAGTAAAAATCCCCAGTGTGAAAAATAATCTTAATTATATCAAAAGTACGCAAAGTCAGTAATTTTGCAAGTCCCCCTCAAGCACAAAATTCTGTAGGTAACCCCACTGGATAACTGGATCTCCACAGGCTCAATCCAGCTCACAGCTTTCCCTGCCATGTACAGGCACCATCACTGTGCAACAATGCCCACAGGGAATGAGGAGGCAGCTCAGAACCAGGGTGGATCCATCCTTACCCCTACTTGTGGGCTTTAGAAAATCTTATTTGCACGGAGGACCTGATTTCCCAGGTCGTCAAACACTCATTCTCCACTGTCCCAACCCTGAGCAGCATTACAAGGAAACCAAATATTTTAAAATAGAGCCTTCAAAGTTTACTCTTCAAGTGCCGTGTACTATATGTGGCCATTTGAAACTAAAAACACAGAGACAGCTTCTAAGGCTCTGCATCCCTCACAGCCAGGGGGATGTGTGAATTGAGTACTTTGGATTATACCCAAAGAGAAGGGACACCAAAAGGGCGGATTAAATGCCCTGGTGGCAAATAGAGCATCCTGTTGATGGAAAGAAAACTGAAGCACTCAGGAGCACCTGCCCTGTTTGAATGGAGTGTAGCCACTCAGCACATCAGCCTCAGAATGCAGCATGACACCAAAAAGAACATGCATGAAAGGAACAGGACAGAAGGCAACAGGCAAGTTTGCATGTTCTTACAGACCCAGAGGAGAGGACACTGAAATATTTGTGGCTTGCTCACCACTTTTTAAAAAAATGAAGGGAGAAACAAGAAGAGGTTTTTTCAGTGTGCGACCAAAGGGAACTAAAATTGGAAAGACTTTGTACCAAGAGAGACTGAAATTAAGCCTGTAATTCAAGCATGAAATTTTTAGGTTTTTTTAGTGTTAAAATGAACAGGTTTTTTCACATTCACATATAATAGGCATGATGTTCTGTGAGAAGCTGGTCCTATCCTCTTAGAGAAGACAGATAAATGATGAAAACTGTATAATGAAAGAATTTACAGCCAGTTCCTGAGCTACAGATTGTGACACTAATATTCCAATAGGAAGAGTTATCATTGAGATAGTTTGTCTTTGTATTTCTTTTTCTATTGTTATTGCAATTCCATTTAGAAACAGAGAATGCTCACTAAAGAGAACTTGTTCTTCCACCTCTTTCATTAACATAAACCGTACAACATCAGCTGCTTTTGCATATTCCAGCAGAAAATACTGTATTTGGTATTTCTACATAGAGGAAAAAGAAATAAAAGACACACAGGGTCACACCAACCTACTTTACATGCTGTGCAGTGTCCTCAGTGTACCAGACAGGATGTGCCAGCTGTGCTGCAGCACCTGTGTCACGGCACAGCAGCTTATCTGTACAAAAGGAACATTAATAAATAACGGCAGCCCAGCAGGTTTGATGGAAGGACAGCACTTAAACAATCCACTTGGTTCAAATGCTTGTTATTCCTTAAAGCAGTGTCCTCTCAGGCAATGTGACACATGCTCTGTGTCAGTGTTCAGCTCAGAGCTCCTGTTTGCACAGACTTCTGTCTGTGGGAACTCACAGCCTGGAGGCTGCTAATAGAGTGAATCAGGCCCACTGATTAAGTGCTTTGGAGGCAGCACATCCTGACTCTTCTGGGAAGTAACGGGGCCTGCAGCAGAAGCAGACAAGCCCACACTCACAGCAAGAGTGGTCTAAAGGACACTCCAATGTCTTCTCATCTTTCAGAAAGTGAAAAGCAAAGCAAGAGAGCGTGGGTTTTCTCCAATTCAGTCCCATTTTTGTAGCCAAATCAATATTCTCATTTCTGAATAAGGGACCCATTATTCAGCCTCTGTAAACTACCATCTCCCTCCCAACACTCCTGAGACGACACTGACATGAACAAGCTGAGCCTCTCTGTATCTATCTCATCTCTTAGGTCAGGATAAGGCCTTCCCTGCAGGTAAGAAACAAACATTTCATAGTCGTTATTATTTCTGTGCTGAAAGTACTGAGCCTTTATGCAGCTGACACAGTGCAAGGACACGTAAGTATTGCTTAGCATCGTTCAGTACCGTGACTTCCACGAGCTGGGCAATGACTGTGGCACTGCTGTGGCCTTTGAGTTATGACTTCTGGAGGTACAGGAGAAAACTAACACTCAACATGAGTGACAGTATCCCTGCTGCTACCACTCTAGCCTGCAGGAGATCTGACAGTACAACTGGACCTTTGCTTTCTGGACAAAGTTTGTCCAAAAGGAAAGAAGTGACAGGACAGAGCTTAAGGTGTCTTTGGCCTGGAAGCATCTACAGAGTTCAGCAGCAAAGAGCAGTTAATAACACAAAAGTAATTACCACAGAGTAATGACAAATGCTGTCACTGGTTTTGCATAGTACTTTGAAATGCACAAAGAACATTTTCTATAGCAGGATTGCTTCTGCTTCTTTTTTCTGCTTATTTCCCTTATGTTATAATCCAGAGGATCAAAATAATGGTTTCAACCAGCTGTGAAAAAGTGAATAGACTGAGATTTTTATGTTAGACATTAGGAAAAAGGGACTGAGATTATTATGCCAGACATTAGGAAAAAGGATACTTTTGGAAATTTTCTGGGCAGTGTTGAGAAGCTTCCAGCCTTAAATGTTTTTAAGAAAGGATAGCCAAACATCTGTCCTTAATGAAGGGGTTATAATGAGTTCATCTTTGGCTGATGAGGCTCAGCCCCATGACCCAGTGTGCTCTTTTGTAAACTGAGTTTTGAAAGGCACTTCCAACGTTCCAGTGCTTTTTCATCCTTTAAAAGGAGATGAAGGTACGCTTCACCTGGGATCTGCTTTTCTGAAAGGAAAAAAAATGTATCTGTAAGTATCCCTTTGCAAAGATCAATTCCCCCCTGTTTTCCCATCTGCTACTATGCAACTAGAGCTGTTTCTCCATCAATGCTGAGCTAAAGCAGCTGGAAAGAAAAGCCTCAGCTCAACGTGAGCGCTCAGCTGGGTGCTGTGGTGATTTATGGCTGTATGGACCTCCAGACAGCACAGCAGCATTGTGGGAGGCCACGACTTCACCTTCAGAAATTCCAGGCCCTTGAGGCCGGGGGGAAAGCCTGGAGCAAGGAAGACATACCATCAGTAGGGGAGGAACAAATCAGGGGGCATTTAAATGCAGTGGACATGCACATGTCCAGGGGAGCTGATGGGAAGTGCTGAGGGAGCTGCTCAGTGTCACTGTGAGGCCACTCCTGATTATCTTTGAAGGGTCATGATGGTCAGGGAAGGTTTCAAAGAAGGAAGCAAATGTCACTGCTATCTTCAAGAATATGCAGGACACTGCAAGCCAGTCAGCTTCCCTCAATATCTGGGAAGGTGACAGAGATAATCCTTGGTAGCTGGCTGCTGGAAGCTGCACAGAAAGGAAAGGATGGAGCTCTACAGCTAAAGAATTCCATCACCACAGCTACACTGCTCCTCACCAACTGTGCTCGCAGGACAGACGTTCACAGTCACCTTCTTTTTATTCTTCTTTTCCCCAGGTCAGAACCTTTAACATTGGGTGTTCCATGCAGATTAGGAACAAACAGCAGAAGAAGAAATACTTGTTTTTCAAGTGGGATCCTGATCTCATTAGGTTATCTGGGGATAGAAGTGGATCCTTCAAAACATGACTGGTTTGTTGGAACCAAAGCAGATGGAGAGCAGACTGCTGAAGCAGCAGCTGGAAAAGACAGCTGGTTCATTTAAAGCGGCACTGCTGCTGGTTTTAGGTAGTCTTGTTAGGAAGCTGGAACTGGAATGGAGGCTGCTCAGGGTTTGGTGATGAATGTGCTGTTCTGCTGCCTCTGCAGCTGAGAAAAAAGGCTGTTCAGGGAGGATCTGTCCTGACACTACCTCAGGAACAAAATTTTTATAAGATTTTGCATAAGAAAATGAAGGTGCTATCACCATATCAAATTATGGCCATAGGGAATAAAACAACCCTAATTTTTCTTAGTTCTCTATCACAGATGACTAAGTAGAAGAATAGTTTAAGATGACACTTTCTGGTTGGTTTATCACCACTGATCTACTGATTGCCAAGAATCCTCTCCATTGTGCACTTCTGTTTCTAGGAAAAGTTTCTGTGAAAATGCAAAGTAATGTCACAAGCTGGTTTTTTATGAATAAGACACTGAAAGGCAACTCCTTGAATCTCTTAGTTGAAAGCTCAAAACTTTTGAGAAAGGCTTAGGAAAAGAAATGTTTTTTTATAAACAGGATGAGGTCACTTGGAACATGGAAGGCAGTATAAATGAAATCAAGAGTTAAAAAAATGTTAATATTAACAGCTGAAGGAAGATAAAAGGTGATGGGATTCCCATTTCTGAATTGCCACTGAGGACTGGTTCAATAACTACAAAATACAGTGCAATTCTCAGAACAAGCTAATCCCCCCTGTCAATAATTACCAGGTCCTGAGATTAACAAGAAAAGGGCATTTTTGTTATTATAGATGTAAGTAGCAGATACCCATTAAAGTCCCCTATTGTTCTGCTGTCAGTAACCATCTGTTAACAAAGCCTTCATGATCTGACAGCTTGTTCTTTAATTGTCACCCTGTGCTGGTCTCTAGTTCAGAGCCACATTGGGGACTGAGCCTTTTTATGTCATACATATCATGTAGTGAGTTTTCCAAGCTTTGGAAAAGGTTGGATCACCTTTGACATGATCTGTATCTCTCTAAATGACATTCTCCTACACAGCCAGCACATGGCTTCAGAGAATGCTTTGTGGGATGATAAATTATGTAGAATCTGTGCTCTTTTGACAATGGAAAAGTGTCCTTCTGATCAAGAATTTCTTTCATATATAAACCTGAAGTTTGCAAGTCTCCTGTGAGAGACATGTCAACTCTAACACTTGTCATTAAGGTCTTTAATGCTTATCATCCTGCCATTCCTCAACTCTCTCTCAAGAGTAGTTTTTAAGTTTCCATAGATACCAGATCTGTAGCTCTGTTATTTTTTCCCCTTTCAGAAAATTATATTTATTCCCTCAAGAAGAAACTGCTTATACCAAGAAACCTGTACAGCTGCATGAATGTGTTGTAATGCCTCTCAGATGCCAGGCTCCCTGTGTGATATTCCCACCCACAGTTGTTGTATTGTGTGTGTGGCAATTTAAGAAAAGGTCTGCAAACCTTCAGCACACTGAGAGGGAAGCCACAAAAACAAGCCAAAAGGAAAACCTCAAAGAAACATATTTTAATTACTTTTTTTCTCAGTTTTAGATGGTAGAATCTTCTTTACAAGAAGTTGTGCATATGCTGGAATTCTACAACTATAGCGTTCTCTTGGAGGGGGAAAAAAGGCCACGGCTTATACATCAAAAACCAAAGCAAATGTTGCATATAATCAGGTTGCAATGCACGTTCCCCTCTTCCCCCACCCTCCCTGCAATAGCTGTCACTGCAGCACTTCTCTAGAGATGTGGGGAACTCAAGTTCAGTTTTCTCTTGTCTTTTAGCTTCCATCCTGAACACATATGCATGAAGAGAGAGCTAAACAGTTCTACCTCTGTCACATCACAGACAACTAAAATGTAAGAAACCCAAGCCTAAAATTCTTTGTGATATAATCAAATTTCACCTATGTAAAGATCTTAAGGTAAAAAAGTAATAGGGCCAATAGAATTAATCATCACACTATGGGTTTGGCTATGGAAGAGACTGAAGTTAGGAGCAAGCTTTAGGATGAGGAAAGAAGAGCTCAAAAAAGTCTATTCCTCAATTCCAAAAAATAATAGCAGTCTTTTTAATTTTTTTGTAACTTACCCACTAAAATTCCAAGTTAAAGACGGAAAAAAAATCATCAAGAGACAAGGATCAAGGTTTATCTCCTACAGCAGGAACCAAATTCAGAAGAAATCCAAAATCAAAACAAAAGACAGTTCACAGTGGACTTTGATGAAACCTCAGTGACTGAAGGCTTTAGGCATTTATGTAGAACCAGTTCTACAAAACTGCTTTTTTCCAGAGTTCATGATACCAAAACTCACCTCAGCAAGCACCACACCATTCAAAGGGACTTGTGCTGCACAGGTGTTGGCTTGCAAGGCTCAGCTGTTCCATGGAGTTGAAATCACCTCCAGATCTTCTTAAGCTTATTTCTTGGGCTGCAATGCCAACCAGCCAAACAGCCTCTTCCCCCTGCTGCTGATTTAGGCGGGGTCAAAGCCTTCCCTGAGAACAGCTGATACCTCTGGGGCTGGGGGCAGCTTTGCTTTAGTCACCGGGCTGTGCTGTGTGAGAGCAGGAAACACCCCCAGGCTGTACCTCTGTGTGCCCCCGGTACCTTCTACAGGGGGAGCCTGGGGTGTTCTGCAGGGTGTGCTGGCAGCAGCCACACACACCTGCTCACTGCTCTCTTCTACAGAGCTCTCAGCCACTCTGATAAGCAAAGCTGCTTTTCCTTTTGGCAATAAAGAGTGACATTGTATTCCAAAGCCAAAAGTGTGAACCGAGCGCCTCATTCCATTAACATTACCCTGCAGTTCGTAGGGGTGGGTTTTGACAGCTCATGCACCACACTGATTCTCCCCTTTGAAAGTGCACAGGGAACAACAGGGTGCTTGAATGTCAGGCAACTGCTGCTCTTTTGCAGAAAACCACTTTTATTGGACTTGATAGGAAAACTACAAATAGAGGTAGAAAAATAGTCTGAATCTGTGCTGTGTTTTTCATCAGACAAATGACTTCCCTAGAACTTTCATTTCAAATACTGGATTATCTTCTTTAATAAGTAAAAATCCAATGAGTTCACACTGACAAGATAGCATTTATTTTACTGTAGGGAAATGCATCAGTACCTGCAAATCAGTTTCTTGCAAGATGCAGGCCCTGAACAGAGAGTTCCTTAGATATTCACAGCAATCAGTGCACTGTTTTGTAAGCACCAGCCCACAGATCTGAAGCCCAGCTTGTAGCTTCTCCTCTGTTCTTATTAAAACACAGTCACACTCAAATGTAAAAGAAGGTGTTGTGCAATTGCACCCAAATGCCAAAAACACTGCTTTCCTGGGAGTTCAGTATCACTCTGGCTAGAAATATGGTTGCAGATTAGCAAGATTATATATCTGGAAATTATCAGTGCAAAGGAAAGAGGTGACAGGCCAGGAGTAAAAGGAACTTTTCCAAGGATTAAGGAAGAAGAAACTAAGTATGTGAAATAAGGCACAGTCTGGGCACCTCTGATTTTTACAATGCTCTGGTCACCAACACATTGTTAAGAGATATTTTTGGAAGCTCTCACTGAGTGCAACCAAAGAACATTTAGTCCTCTGTTATGGACTTGCAGCCAAGAGACAAAATTGTGATGAAATCCTTTGATGCTGGCAAGAGAAATGAAACTGCCTAAGTGAAATACTGATGCACAAAGTATCGAGGATTGGAAGGATACAAATGGCAAACTGCTGAACTGGTAATACAGAGTACCAGTCCTAACTAAATAACTTTATAAGGAACAAGAAGAAGAGGAAGAGACACTATGTACACTATAGTATTTGGCAAAAGGCACAACAGTTTAGCTTTGAGTTCAAATTTAGGCAAAGATGCGATGTAAATCTATTTACTACCTTACTTATCGTACTGCAAAGGCGACACCAGCTGAGAAGATCTTCTGCATCCTCTGGCCCAACAGGCTCCATAGCCAGCTGGGTTGTATCCCCCTCTATGTGGCTACCTAAGTCTTTCTGGAAGCTGAATTTGGCCTATTCTGGGAAAAGTGTTATCCATCTGCACTGTGGAAAAAAACATTCTGTTTCTCTATCATTTCTCTAGATATACTCACCCCCATATGCTGGAGTCATGGGAAACAGCATGAATCAGACAGCTCTCAAAAATCACTGAAGAAAGTCTTATGGAAATGAAAACAATTATCAGGAAATCACAGGAAACAAAAATCAAAATTTCAGACCATGTCAGTATTGATATGTCTTGGAAAACACTATTTTCTTAGGATATTATTATTCCTCTTTACCAACTCTAATAATTCATGTCTCTTGCTCCAGGGATTAGATAAAGATCAAGAACAAAATATGTTTTCAGAAGACTACGATTCAGCCTTTTACTTCATCCTGCCAGGATCCATTAATCAGTGTTCTCCCTCTGGGACAGGCTGCTTGGACAATGGTCCTCATGAGGTACAGCTCTTTTCACTTTCCTGGGCTCGTTTTAAGATTGTTTTTCCCAGTGTGTGCATACATCTACATCACCATAACATATAATTTGAAGTAAAGTGAAGGTCTTCTCCCAAGAATTAATGTTCTTTAAAGAAAATGGACATAGCACAGTAAAAAAGACTAACTCACAGGACATGAAAAAATCCTTTTTTTTCAGGGAAAAAGGAAATGCCTGAAGTCTGGATTTTAAAACCTGCTGTTCTGAGAGTGCTGCCCACCTACTGCACACATGGCTCTGCTGCCTGCAGGGTCTCTGGACAGCATTAGTACAGTCTTCAACAATAAGTCCCCAAAATGCAGAGTTAGAGACTGCATTGGTTCAGGCTTTTAGGAAGTTTTGTTAAGAGCTGCAGACATCTTGTCAAAGCAGGAGTAATAAAGGAGCACCACAAGGCAGTAAAGGTAGTTATTATGGGACTCAGAGAGATCTCAAAATCTGCCAGGAGGTAAAACACTGCAAAAACTACTTCAAATAAAGTACAAAAGTGTACATGCTGCCAACTCACTGAGCTGCTGTAAAATTACTTTACTTTAGAGGAGTTAAAGAATATAGCAATCATTCCTGAAAGAATAGGTTCTCCCATGTTTTCCTGGTGATGAGATATTTATTTTTTCTCCTTTGTGTCAATTGGCTGCCTCTTTTATCTTTTATATTGCACAGCACAATCAGATAGCAGTAATTCTCAACAAGCCTGATCCTATCCAAACTGAAGTGAATGGAAAACTGCCAATTGGGCTCAAAGGGAAGTGAAAATGAGTCCCCAGATTAGGGAATAATAATAATCAATGTGGTAACAAGCTAAGACTTCAGTGTTCCTTTTACTTTTATTTTGTGTGGCTTTAATTCTTTGCTTTAGGGAGATAATGATGTGGGGGCATGTAAAAAGAGTCTTTTGCTCATACACATTAGACATGCAGATGCCATTTCTGTCTCTGGACTGACATAAACAGAGGCTGTATCATAAGCAGTGTAAATTGCAAAATATCCTCAGTGGAGCTCTGATTTATAGGGATTAACTGGCCTGGAATTTATACTTCCAACATTGACAAAGGCTTGATATTTCCCTGTGAGGAAAAGGCCAGTCCACTGTTGCCCTGAGAATACATGCTCAGACAAATAATAGAGAAGTTATTCAGCTGCTCCTGTTGTCCCACCTGATGTCTATTTGAATAGTTCTCTTCAGAAAGCTGCTGTGATTGCTCCTAAACCTGTAATTTCAAACTGCCGATTTATGCAAATCTTTTATAAAAGAGTTCACCCTCTGTGAAACATTGGCTGAATTAAGGGGAGATTATGCATTGGTTTTGAGCAAGTTCTGTTGTCCTTTGATGATAAAGGGGCTATACCGAAGGCAGCAAGTCCCAGAGGCTTCCAGTCTCTACAGAACTCTCTTGGAAGGGGAGGCAAAGCATATCCATCAATGGCCTCATATCTTAAGGCAGAGGAAGATTCACAGGGCCAAAGCAGGAGAGTAGAGGGAGAGCTGCATTTCCTCTTCTGAATTACCCTTCAAATTCGACAGACCAGCAGCCTGTGCAGCTCACTCTGTGTCCCCCTCCTCCCCAGGCTGCCTCAGCCTTCTTGCCGGAGGCTGAAGGAGGTCTTACCCCTTCCTGCTGCTCCTCTGTTTGGTTTCTGGAACAGATCTGCCTTCTGAGATTAAACTGGCTCTCTGAAATCACTGTTACCATGCGCTTTAAAACACTGCCCAAGTCCACTGCCATTTTTGAAGAGAGGTCTCGGAAATACTGTGTTGCTGCAAATTTTGTGAAAACGAGTAGCCAGGCACAGCAGCGAGCCCTTGTTAGTTCTCCTGCGAGGGAAAGGCTGCAGGGGCCGCTGGCAGAGCTCAGCGGAGACGGATCGTCTAAGGAGGGGCAAACACAAGGGCGAGAAGGAGGAGAGACCCCTGACACGGAGAGAGCAGAGATCATCTCAGGGGCCTCAGGGCCACGGGAAAGAGCTGCAGATACGACGTAGGGCACGAACCATAGGAACAGGGCAGGCAACCGAGGCTGTCCCGCCAGCGGCTGCGAACGAGGAGGAGACTGGGAGAGGCGCCGGGAGAGCGGGCGGGCGCTGGGACAGTCACTGCACGGGCTGGGCAGGGACCGGCCCGCGGGCAGCGGGAGCGGGGCTCTCTCACCGAGTCCCGCGTAGAATCCCAGAGAAGTTGATTTTGGTCGTGGGCTGGATCGTGCTGGTGCATCCCCCGCCCCCAGCCCGCGGCCGCGGTCCGGGAAGTTCGGGCTCACCGGCGCCGTCCCGGCACCGGGCACGGCTGGGCTGGGCTGGGCTGGGCTGGGCTGGGCTGGGCTGGGCTGGGCTGGGCTGGGCTGGGGAGGGAGGGCAGAGCAGAGCAGAGCAGAACCGGGCTGGGCAGTGCTCGGCTGTGCTGTGCTGGGCAGAGCGGAGTAGGGCAGAGGAGGGAGGGCAGGGCAGAGCTGGGCTGGGCTGTGCCGGGCAGGGCTGCACCGCCCTCCCGCCGCCTCCCAGCCCGGCCGGCCCCTCGCTCCGCCCGGCGGGGCTGTGGCGGTGCCGACACAGCCGGAGCCGGACCGGGCAGCACCGCGGGCTCTCTGCGGGCACCATGGGCCAGGACGGGCCGTGGCTCAACCTGTCCGGCAGCGCCTGTGCGGCGGGCGGGCCCTTCGCCGCGGGCACGGCCGCGCTGCTGGCCGCGCTCATGGGGCTGCTGGTGCTGGCCACGGTGCTGGGCAATGCCCTGGTCATCCTGGCCTTCGTGGTGGACCGGAGCCTCCGCACGCACGGAAACTTCTTCTTCCTCAACCTGGCCGTGGCCGACCTGCTGGTGGGTGAGTGCCGGGGCGCCGCGGGGCCGGGCTGCGGGTCCGCCCGTGTCACCGCCCTGCTCTGTCCGCAGGCGGCTTCTGCATCCCCCTCTACATCCCCTACGTGCTGACGGGCGAGTGGAGGCTCGGCCGGGGCTTGTGCAAGCTGTGGCTGGTGGTGTACTACCTGGTGTGCACCGCCTCCGTCTTCAACATCGTCCTGATCAGCTTCGACAGGTTCATCTGTGTCACCAGAGCGGTAAGGGCCGGCCAAGGGCTGCGGAGGGGGGGGCAGGTTTTGCTTAGGGCGCCTGGCTCTCGACCCCCCGAACCTCTCTCAAACACCACACGTAGCAGGCGGTTCCCCTCGGTCGCGATCGGCTTTGGTAGAAAATGCCTTTTCTTCTCACTTTTACAGTGGAAGAGGTGCTCTGCTTTAGAAACGGGCACAGGCTGCGTGTGCAGAGGGAACAGGGTGTACTTACTTCCTCCCCAGCCGCACCTTAAGCGTTAAGCTTAGAAAGTGTTGCTCAGCTGAACTAGTCCGGCTCCCTCAGAACACGGCAATGCACGTGTCGCCACTGACAGCCCAAGCCAGCCCAGCTGCAGCACGAGGCAGAGAGAACTCCTTGCAGTGGGTGCCGAACTGTACCCGGGGCAATGAGGTGTGGACAGCTGGGTGGGGTTGAAAAGTGGCAGAATATAAATCAAGGTTAAGGATGCAAATGCTATTTCCATGTACCGGCCACAGGAACAGCTCGAGCCGCACCTTCAGCCTGTCAGCCAGCAAAAAAAGGAAGACTAGACTTTGCAAAATCAAAAGCCAGCTTCATTTTCCTCTAGACCGTACTGCCTCAAAGTATCCTGGATGGTGCCAAAATAACACATTTTACCCTAACAGGTTTCACACTTCCACACACACGTCTCAGTTATGTTTCACCCCATTCCACCCACATTTCCTTAAAATGTTCATTTCGCTTCCTTGCTCATTCTAAATCACAAACAGTAAAAAGAGAGGCTGCAGCACCAATTCAACAGTTTATATGCACCTTGGTGTTTTACCAACTTCTTTTTCACGAGGGAGAAATGAACAGATTTATTCTCAACAGTCAACACTCAGAATTCCTTTATTATCTAGGTTCTGAATTAGCCATGAATTTTCTTTCATTGACCAACCTCTCATGACTGTGCACATAGTATAAATATATAAACTAGATGGTTTCAGAAACAGAAAGGGAAACTGGTCAAAATAAATGAAAAAGATCATCCACTTGAAAATACTTCAAATTAACCCCTCATATAAAAATCTCTCCCCAAGCAAGAGTACAGAAAATGCCTGTTGGATTAGGGCAGTGTAAGAACATATGAACATCTGAAGTTCCAATTTATTCTCCCTCTCAATGCAAATGCTAATTCCTACAACTGTTCCTGAAATCATGAGTAGCTTTGTCAAGGATTGCAAAATCAGACCCAATTCAGACAAACTCAGGATTCCTCAGCTGTGTGGCTCTTCTGCCAGAATGGCACTGGCTGTGGAGATGAAGATCCACAGATTGGGGCAGTAATGTAAATCCTGGACAATCCAAGCTTGAGGACTTCATATTCCAAACACTGTGCAGTCACACTGGAGATGTGAAGATGGAATTCCAAGTTACTGTATGAGTATTTGTCCAGTACACCAGGGAATGAGAATACTGAGAAGCAGATGATCTAAAGATTCTGATGAATTCTATTGCTGATATGGATTACTGACATACTCACTATTTTTGCACCTTAGCTTCTCTAGTTTCTAACAGAAATTACTCTTCCTGTAAAGTACTTTTCAGACCTCAGCGCTCCATTTATAAATCTTAACTGCAGATAGGAACTCTGTAAGTACCTCATGAAAGAATGAAATTAAGTATACCAAACAGGAAATAGATATTATACATTAATTTTTTTGTGTGTGATTTTCACAGTAAGAAAAAAATCTCTCTCTACAAAGCAGAAAGAACTTGCACGAGTGTTCTGTGAATACAAATCCTTTTACGTATTTCAGATTAAGTTACTGAAAAATTTAAAATAAGTGAATTTTGAAGGGGTGTGTTTTTAACCATTCTGTAAACAGGTATCACAGCTAATGTGAAGCAACTGATGACAACCAATTCTAGGAATAGCAGTGGTTATTTGCTGTGAAACAGATTTGTTTTTCTAGCTTTTAAGATCTGATACCTGTACTCAGAACTTATCCAGTCACCTTGATAACATTTCTTGGAATGGATATTTTAGAAATAACTTTTCTGTGGTATTGGAAAGCTTGGTATAACCCTCCTTCCAAAACCACTCTGTCATCAACCCTCCCAAGTGACAGAGAGGGCCACATTCCAAGGCAGCCTGTTTAACACACCTGTAATGTTTGTGACTTAACTTTCCTCTCTCAGGTCAGTTACAGGGCTCAGAAAGGGATGACCAGAAATGCAGTACTGAAGATGATGGCTGTATGGATTGCTGCTTTTCTTCTCTATGGTCCAGCCATTCTCAGCTGGGAGCACATTGCCCAAAAGAGCATCCTCCCTGAAGGAGAGTGTCATGCAGAATTTTTCTACAACTGGTATTTCCTGATGATTGCCTCTACCTTTGAATTCTTTACACCTTTTATCACTGTTACATACTTTAACTTAAGTATTTACCTCAACATCAGGAAACGCACATCCCTCAGAAACGAAAGCCTCTCACCTGGTCAAGAGAACTGTGAAATGAGCTTCCAGGGGAAAAAAAGGGAACACGCTATATTTTTTGTGAAGCCAACTAACAGAGACAAACACAGGAAGGCAGCAAGCAGCCTTCTTCCCCCAAGAAAGACTTCAAGGCTTCAAGCCTCAGCTGAGCGTGGCAGTCGCTCATTAAATCTGAAAGTCAGTCCCGACCTTCCACCGCTGCAGGTGGATGTGAAGATGAAGCCTCTTGGGAATGGTTTCTACAAAGCCACAGAAAGCGGCTGCAACGCCCCCAAAGTGGACTTTGCCAACACTGTGGCAAATAGATTGAGACTTTCCCGGGACAAAAGAGTAGCAAAGTCTCTGGCAATTATTGTCTGTGTGTTTGGTTTGTGCTGGGCTCCGTACACACTTCTGATGATCATCAGAGCAGCCTGCCACGGGCACTGTGTGCACTATTCCCTCTATGAGATTTCATTCTGGCTCCTGTGGGTGAATTCAGCCATTAACCCTGTTCTATACCCACTGTGTCACATGAGCTTTAGGAAAGCCTTTATAAAGCTCCTGTGTCCAGGCAAGGCCAAAATTCACCCTCATATTTTTATGTGAGAAGTATGAAGGCTGACAATTGGTCCAACTTGCTATTGGTGGGAGCACCAAAAGGCAAGTATTGCAATACTTGCAAATATGAAGTGCACTGGGTATTTTATGGAACACTGGTAAGTCCGTGCAAGTGTAGATATTTATGAATATACAGAAATACAGTCATCCATGTAGCTGCAGAAATCACAGGAATGCAAAGTCATTTCTCAAAGCTCCTTGGGAAATTACACCAACAGTGTATTTTCTGGTAATGGTGCACTAGCATAGAAGTGCTGAAAACGGAATACAACATTCATGGCCAATAATTAGAGTCACTTTTAATAACTGTAAATATTGCTGGTAAGGAAGTCAATGAAGTATTAATCTGGGATCAGTGATATCTTACCCCAAAACCCCTCTAAGACACCAAGGGGCTCAGTTGTTAAGTGCTGGAATCTACTCTAGTCAAAACCCTTCTCCATACAGGACTCAGGGGCATTACTCTATGTTTTGCTGTTAAGGACAGAGTAAGCCTAAGTAGTCTGTGAGATCTATAACAGACAGATCTTGTTATAGACAGAGCTTTAGGTAAACTGCCCTTGGAGTAATTTTTAAAACACTTCTAACTGGACTTTTACTAGTTCTGGTTAGTCCTGAAAGAAAAAAAGCCTTGTTTTCCCCTACCCCACCCCTTGGATCTGTCTATCCATCCATCCATCAAGTCATCAGTGATCAAAAAAGTATTACATGAGGTGTTTAGACATTTCCCAGGTCATGCATCATGAATGGCATGGCTCAAAGCCCATTAAGATTTACAGCCTTGCTACTGACCATAAGTGTGCAAAACAAGAACAAACATAATTACACAGTGTTTCTGCCATTCTGCCTGTGCCCCAGGAGAAGCTCACACAGTTGGTTCCTGAGTTCTGACTGGATTTGTCCCATAAAAGGTGTCAATTTGAACATAACTAATGATACAAGTTTGTACCACCATCACTGGCACTCACTCCATAACCTGACAGATGCTTTCCTTTGCTGACAAGTGAGAGCTATTGAACAGCTGTAGTTGTCCATTGCCACAGGCAAAATGTATGTTAGTACAATTGATCTTAAAGTTTACAGGCAGTATTTTGAAATTATTTACTTTGTAAAATTTCAATAAAGGTAATTAAGAGCTGTGGAAGAGTCATGACTTTGTAGCCCTAACAAGTGGGAGATGGGGAGAAAGCACCTGTCTATGACATCTGGGTAACTGCATTTGATACTACAGAACTCATTGCAAAGACAATTCCTAATTTACAGGGACTGACACTGATGATTAAACAAACATGGTTAGCAAGTACTATAAACTAGGATGGCATATCCCTACACTATGAATGTATCTACATGAACACGATCATAATGTCTGCTATGGATGTGCTGAAACAAAATAGCTTAACAGTTCCCTTCAGAGGAACAGCATCAACAGATACAGAGCAACATTAAGATTTTTGAAGTAGCGTTAATTGTACCCCTGGGCAAGTAAAGCCCTTAGATTATCTCCCCATTCCTCTTCCCCTCCAAGCCAGACTTATTCATCAGTATATCAGTTATCCAATTGTTGTGTACTCTGCAATTCTTGTTTCCTAGGATCTTACTTGCCTTTTTCAGAACATAGGTAGCACTAAATTACTGAACAGTCACCCCAAAATCTCGTTTACTATCCAGTCAAGCCAGGACACATTTTTAGTGGTCACTCAAGGAGTAAGGCAATTCAATCAGTTATCTTTAGAACACTGTGTTCAGTAAAGGTAAACCAGACATGTCAAAACTTACAGCAACTGGCATTAACCCACAGACAGACCAGTTTCACAGGAGCTGTCACTGGCACTTGCTCCATGCTTAGTTTCCTACAGCACTGTAGTTTAATTGCCACTTATCTCTCTAGCACAGAATCCAGGAGGATTCTTTATCCCTCAAGGTATGTCATAAAAGCACTCTGAAACACGAGCACACATCAGCACAGCATCACTTGGAAAACTACTGGTCTGAATGATAAACTTCTAATTAGAAGTGCCAGCAGCCTCCCAGCTTGTCCTGGTTAACTTGCCTTCATTCTTCTGTCCCTACAAAGCAGAAGTTCTTTCACTCTTATCAAAAGGTTCAACATTAGCTTTGGGTTCAACAGTGGGCTCCGAAGAGACATGAAACAACAGGTGTTAATAGCAACTTTATTGTTCCACTGGTGCAAAATCATGATACTGAATAAACTTGTGTAATGCATTTTCCCCTAAATTTACAGTAATGAAGGTTATACATATCTATATAGATTGCAATTTCTCTATTTTTTATACTATTTGGAACAAAATTATCTTGATAAATATGCCCTGTGCACAGTACTGGCCCTCGCTGAATGTCACAGAGCCTTAATATGCAAAATATAACTTCTGTTTTTGAACATGGTACTTTAAAACTCTCCAAACATGCATTAATATATTCTAGCTTTTAGGGAAAAATATTACACTTAGTCTTAACTTGCATTAAAAGGAAAGCACAAGCAGAATTTGACATACAATAATCCCAAAAATCTGATGCTCTGTAAGGATCGGACACAGTTTCAGATGACAGTCACTGCCAGTTTAGAGCTCTAGTGCTACAGAAGCAACAGTGAACAGACAGAAGAGAAATCAGAACCAAAGAGCCCTACCATGTCACATGGATTTCAAAGGAAGTTTCAGCCATGCTAACTGATGAAACCTGTAGTTGCTGGTCCAACCTTTCAAATTTGTTAGAGTACTCAACACGAGTGTTTGAAGTGCCAGACTGAACACATGAATGTTAACTTAACTTGACATTTCTGAAAGGCACAACCTAGGAATCTATCTTAAAAAAAACCAAAAAAAACATACAGTATGTAAATGAAAACAGGTACAGTGAGTGTCTACCTAAAGAACAAGACCTTCATAAATTGGCCCCTCAGATTCTGGTGATTCCCTCCTCAGACGCAAGTGCTCCAGTGTGTTGTGAAAGTGTTTGTTAATTTGTTCTGTTTCTTCAGTAGACTCAAGGTTTGGGAGATCTTCTCTGATCTTCTGTATAAGCTGATTCAAAACCTGAATTGTCACCTACAGAACACAGAACAGGAGTCATCAACATCACCTGTGTACAAGTGCATAGACAGTAGTTTTAAGAGACTTGTCTCTGAACTATTTGTATGGGACAGTTCTTCAAAATATTGGTAAGACTGTATGCAGACAAACTCTTGGGGGCTGCCTTCTCTTGCTCCTCACAGAACCCTTCCAATTTCAGTTTTGTGGAAGTTCTCCCATCCAAGCAAATGTAAAGAACTTAAATATTTATCCTGATAGCTTTGTAACTGCTACCACAGCATTTCTTTCCAATGTATTCAATGCAAATTTAGAAAGCTGTAAACAAATGATGCACATAATCAGACTGTCTATGCACTCTTAATTGTTTTTGTACAGTCAATATGGTAATGTCATCTAAGCATCTCATCTAAGTCCCAGCAAGTTTTGATATAATAAACATTTCAGGTATCCAAGTCTCACAATATTTAAGTTCATAACTAAATTCCAAACATTTGGCATTTTCCCCCCATGTAAGAAGAATGAAGTTTAATCCACAGTTTTACTTGCATATCAAGAATTGACTACCCTGTTTTTTAATCACCAGAACTTGTGCCTCTCGTGAGAGATTACAGGGCAAGCTGAAGAGACATAATTTGGGGCAGAAGTGTGAATAAAGAGCTTAAAGAAATGTTGTTTAAAAGAGAACGGATGTCTACTCACCGCCTCATTTTCCTTTTCATAAAAATAGATATATCTATTCAGAATTTCTATGAAGAGCTGGACCTGGAGAGAAGGGTCCATGCACTGATTTGCTATCTTCAGAGCCTTCTTTAGGCATTCCATCACTCTTTTTCCTCCGTGAAGCTAGAAGGAAGAGTCCAAGTTAGGAGAAATAAAAGAACTTTAAGAAGCTCCACTATCTCTTCCCTTGGCAACATATGGCATCTCCTAGGGGTCTGCCACAGAAACACAAAACTACACAAACTGTGCAGAGCAAGCTGTCACTGAAAGCTGTCCTTGCCTGACTGCCACCAGTATTAGACTTTTTTTAAAATCAGACAGTAACATGAACAGTTGTTGAGAGCCTTCAATTATGAGATCAATTAACTCAATTTTGTAACATGTACCATAAGGCATACTTTGAGAAACATGTTTCAAACACTGCTCTTTATAATGACAACAGCTTATGTGACAAGCCCTGAAGAACAACAGCACTTTTTTTTTTACCTTTACCTTCAACAATTTGTATCTTTAATTTGGAAGTTTAGTAGTTCACATGCAAGCACAGCTACTGTAATACACACATGCAAAATGGAGCCTGTCTTAAACCAGCTGACACTCAAAAGCTTGCCTGGTACTTCCACCCTTAAATTAGAATTTTCTCCCTTTTGGTACTTACACAGTTCACACTGCACTGAGATTTAAAAACTTCATATATGAGCATATATTCCAACCAAATCTATATCACTGATATAACTACTTTAGAAGTGTCTTCAGAAGAAAGGCAGAGCAGTTACCGAGGTAGGATGTGCTACACTGTTGTCACTTTGTTCTTACCTCCTCTCCATTCTTGTCAGTATTTCGGCCAGACCAAAACAGATGGGCACAAGTGCTCACAGCCCTGCACTGGTCTGGCTTTTTCAGGAGTTTAGAGGCTGCCAGTGCACACTGAGTCCTCAAAGGCTCGTGGTTCTCCTCACTGAAGCACTTCATCCTCTCAAATGTCCCAATTATCAAGGTGATTGCAGCCAGCTGTGCTTTTGAGTCACTGATTTCATCTTCATAGAGAGAGAAGGCCTAGTCAAGGGAGAAAGTAAGACTCAATCAGAACACATCAGGAAAAAAAATCACACCTGCTAGTGGCACAGCAGGAAACTGTCCAGTTTTACACTTGTTCAAAGCTTCAGGCAGGAAAAAAGATCTTTCATTTAGAATGTTAAAATCAAGTTAAATCCACAGACCAGAAATAAGTCTTGCAAGAAATACTATTCAAGTAGTCACAGGAAAAAAAAATGACATCCCACATATATTCTAAAAATGGGGTTTTCCTCATTTCAAGCACCTGTTCAGACACAGAACTTCAGCAGCAGAAATAATTCTTGAAGAGTATTTGGTTCTTTGAAACACACAAACAGCAGAGCAGAGGTTGAGTGGTAGGTCAGTGATGACAGAGTAGGCAAGAAAAGCACTTGCACTGCTGCCACATGGATGAAGAATCTTTAGAGAACAGACAAGACTAAAACCTTGAACCGTATCTCTAATACAAAGTACACTTTTGTCATGCTGCTCTCATCTTCAGAATGGAGCTACAACGGCAACTGATCCAAGGCTGTGAGCAAAGGCCGAGTTTATCAGCAATTCCATTTAAAAAACATGCATTAGTAGCAGTATTAGAGGAAAGATAAGGACAAAGCTTACAACGTGGATAACATGAAATACATTGGTTCTTTATCTGATGGGGAGGAGGGGAAGGTTTTTGCAACAAGTAAGGCTTAAGACCAAGGAACAAGTTCACATGGATTTTCAGAGTAGTTTATAATAGGTTTCAATACAAGGATTTTAATTAGCAAAGCCCAGCATAGCAGTTGTGAACACTGCAAATTTTAGAGAACTTCCTAAGAGCGTGGTCAGGGCAAAACCAGCTGGATAACAGGAGCTGGGAGGCAGAAGCAGTGAAGGAGCATTTTATGTTGAGAAAGCTACACTCCTCCAGTGAACCAACTACTCGAGTAGGAGGCAGCATTGCAACATACCACATGTTGTCAGACTGAGTACTCAAACCAGTAGCAATGGAGCTTAATCCCACAGCAGCCTGGGAAGCAAGAAGGAAGATGAGGATTTTCTACCCAGTAGCATTAATCTTCCATCATTTCAAGTGTTTTAATCACACTGGATGGTTCAGTGTTCAGGAAACCTATCCCAGTCAAATTAAAAGGTAGTACATGAGACCAACTGCAATAGCTGGACACTCACCTGGGACATGAATTCATAGGCCACAGTTTCGTGATTCTCAAAGCCAATCTCTCCCGCAGCCAGTGCTCCCTGCAGGAAGAGGCGGAGGGGCAGCTCTGCCAGCTCTGCTTTGATCAGAGCACTGATGGTCTGATGAGCAAACGAGAAGATCTTCTGGCACTTCTTTTCCCATTTGTCATCCTACAGCAGAAAAACAAGTAAAAGCTTGAACAAGAGTATTGCTATAGGAAAAGAGAACCTGAATTGTACTAAGATCTGTTAAGTGCTCCAGCCTGCTGCCCTCTGATGCCACTCCAATCACTTATTTACTGAAGCAGTAATGAGTGCCCCAGCAGTACTGTGTTGACCTCAGTGGGTCTTCACAAAGTATTTCTTTAATTCACAAAAATTTCACACCCATTTTTCCTACCAGCTCATAGAAACCTTCTTCAGAAGCCTACACTGAATTGCAGCTACAACAGCTATGCTTAGAACATAATTGAGCAAAAGCCTAATTAGTGAAACAGAAAAATTCTGTTCAGTCTGGAGCAATCAGAAGTGGGAGAGAATATTAAAACCTCATTTTGAAGAGCACTTTAACAAACAGCAATTAAACTTATTTCCCCACAATAAGGGAAATACATATATAAGCTTACTATCTCCATCAGAAAGCATTAAAGGGCCAAATGGATCAGCCATTTAGTGGATCACACATTTAGTGTGCAGTTTTGCAACTACTGTGTAAGTTAACCTATAAAAAAGCACTTGTTTTTAGAAACATTAAAATAGTGTAGCTACAATTTAGAACTTGATGAATTTCAATATCCACATTGAAATCAGTTGTTGCCATCACTTGTCTGGTCTCCAGCAAAAGCACATAATCAGTCACCCTCATGAATAAACGAAACTAGCCCATTTCTGCTTCACCATTTCTCAAGTGCCAAAGTAATTTAATATGACTTGACAAAAATCACTAGATTAGAAAGCATTCAAACCTCAAGCAAAAATCTGCCTTGAGCAAAAAAACCCCAAACAACCAACTAGCATTCTGCATCAAGGGTTAGCATACTGAAGCCAGACAAGATGCACTTTTAACAAAGTCCAGAAAAAGCAAGCATACCAGAGAAGCCAAGAGGTCAACTTACCACTTTGGAGTTCTCTTTGTAGCGAAAAGCAAGCTGGTATGCAGCAAAAACCAAGGGGGGCAGTGTAAAACGAATACGCTGGTTCCCACCTGCACCAAAGTGCTTCCGGGCAGTGTTTAGGATCTAAAGCAGAAGCACTGTAAGCTTAGAGAATTCTTGAGAGAGGTGTGTTATTTGCATCTGTAACTTAATCTCTATGGAAAGACATGGTGTTATCAGCAGATAAATTACAGTATTTTGGGCGGACTTGAATTTAAGTTAAAGTTGCTTTACTGGAATTAAATTTGTGCTGTCTCTGTAGCTTTTTATGTGGTATCAGCCTGAACTTTCCCTAGAGCTGCTCAATAAGTGTTAGGCAACACTTGCTGCACTGTATTAACTGCAGATCTGTTTTGGATTGTGCAGCCAGGTGGAAGTTGCCTGAGCTTGCATTTAATAACAACATCAATAAATTCTGTCCTCAACTCAAAGGAAGCTGCAAAAAGGACCATTCCTTCTTACAGCACCTGTGAGAAAAGTAAAAGAAAGAAAACAAATTTCATTAAACTAAAACTGTAGTGCCACATTCTGGTCGACACACATGCAACTTTTGCCATTTCCCCCCTTGTTTAGTTTTTCATTGTGCTCATTAATGACAGCTCCTTTCACTGCCATTTTTAGTTTTGGGCACAAGCTGCACAGACTTCATAAATGTGATGCTTTTCTGCCTTAGTGCCTGTGTGCCAAGCCTTTGGAGGAGGAAACAGGCGAAGGAACTCTACCTGTTTGTACTGTTAGGTTCTCCCCTTCCCTTTATTTTGAGAATATTTCCATCTATTGATGTAATTAGTCATGTAGTCTCATAACCAGAATTCTCCAGAACAGCAAGAACTCCAAGTATCAGAAATCAATCAATCTGTTCCACACAAGGTAAACATCACAGTAGTAATTTCTAATAACCTGACTGCTTTTCAAAGGGGACAAAATTCAGACATGCTGTATTTTACACTAGAAGTTCTAAAACCAAACTAAAGAAAATTTCTACTGGAGATCAGTTACAGGGCAGGGTTTTTTTTTTGTTGTTGCTTAAGTGTCAGAACAAAGACACTACAGCCAGGTATGACCTTGCTTTCTGGTCACAGCAGTCCCATTACCACCTTGAAACAAGCACTGCAAGTGAAGTTCAGTGTCCAACCCCACATATATTTTTAGACTAGATACAGAATTCATGTAAATAACATGAATAGATAAGAATCTGTAATCACCCATTATACACTGTATTAGCCACTTTGGCTAATACACTTTGACTAAGGTGTTTGAAGTTTCATTTCTTATCTCTTCTATACCAAATGCAGAGTTTAATGTGAGATACTGTGAAAGAGCTGTGAAAAGTCCATAGGCTTGGACATTTTCCTGCTGCTCCAGTACGGTAGAAGAATTTGATACAAGCACCCGTGATGCTCATGAAGGAGCTATTCAGCATTTTTACCACAAAGTGTTAAGTACCTTATAGAATTCTGCCCAAAAGATAATCTGACAAGTCCTCTGATGGCATTTAAAATACATCAACTCCCATAGTGCCACCATTCCTTTGAGGGAAGCTTTGCTCTCTATTAGCAAAAAAAAAAAAACAAAAACAAAAATCCACACAAACCCAACCCAACTCCTCAAAACAAAACAAAACAAAAAAAACACAGAGGTATCCTGGCCCTTCCTACACGAATATGGTATTTGCCAGCTGTAATCAACCCATACAGCTCTTGAAACTAAAGAGGACCTGGTTGACCTTCCTGCCTTACTCCAGCAGTATAGAGAAATAATGCAGCCAATGACCAGCAGGTCCTGAAACAACTGTCTCCAATTCTTATACGTACCTTAAAGCCATGCTTCTCCCTATTACACGAGTTTCAGCAAATCTCAACATTTCAAGCACAAATTTTTTATACCAGATTGTAAAGCCAAGTTAAATGAATGCCAGTAGTGTTATACATAGCTCCTACTTTATTCTGTTTTTCTGTTCTCACTGTTTATACAGTGTGATGTTGCTGCAACTTCAGATGAGAATCAGCCCATTGTATTTCAGGCAAACAAACTGTAACTTCACTGTAGCCCCTACTCAGACCTGACTCAGACTAAGCCAACTAACTGCTGCCATCTGTAGCAGAGTTCAACTTCAGCACACCTGTAACCAAGCAGCAGCACACTACATGCTGTCTGAAGACCATGTACTTACAGAAATTAAAATTCCTGAGGCCAAACATATTAAGGTGTATTTTCTGAGGACTTTTTTGTGTATTTTGATACCAAAAGAATGGAAATGGCACAATACTCCAAATTCCACTTGCTGACTTTCAGATAGATGGTCATCTGGAGTTGTCAGAACATCAAGAGTTCCACAAACTAATAGAGATGGTTGCCCAGTCATGGGATGAAAACTTTAAATCAGCAAATGCTTAAGTCCTCACCTGCTTTCTCCAAATAAACATATCATGCTACCATTGAAGGTGTCACACACAGTTGTTAGTTACTGAGTTTGTAGTGCCAGAGCAGTGATGCCCCAGCTCCCAGCTTCCCCTGAGCCTTGGACAGTCAATGCAAGAAGTGACAGTGAGAGCACAGACACTCAGCACCCCCAATGCCATACCAGGTACTGCTGGTCAGGGTCATCGGAGCGCAGGAGGTGAATAAATCTTCCCACAAGGCTCTGCTCATCAGCAAAGTCCTCAGGGTCAGGATCTTCAGCAGGCTGATCTGGTTGGTCCTGGATCAGTGTGGATACCAAGTTCATGATAGCATCAACCTGTTAAAGGCAAGAGAAGCTCTGTTTAAAGCAGAGTAGTCTACAAGCATAAGTTGACAGCAACTGGGAACATGTTTACAGCCATTCATAGTGCTGATGCTTTAGACATAGGTGCCTTAGTCCCTGAAGAAGGGTCCCTCTTGGCACAAGTGGGATGGGACAGCACAGCAGTGCAGAGGAAATTCAGATTCCAAAAGTACTATCCAACCCTCTTTATGTAGTAGGCCTAGTTTTAAAGGGATTCAGGGTCTCTGTTCAAACCTAATAGCAGTAGTGCCTAGGTTGAGGTTGGGTAAGACCAGAAATAGTCTCTAGGGTGAGGTTAGGTAAGATGTGTAAAGACATTTAAGAACATGAGGAGGAATTATCAAGAGGGATAAAGCCTGTGCCCAGATAGGGAGGTAGGAGCACACAGGCACGAAGTCTGGGAAACAAAGCATGCCCTGCATGAAGTCACTTAGTATGTGTTTTCAGGTGTTCAAATGCTATTTTAAATACCTAGAATTTCAAGTAAACTTATGTCATACCTGTTCTTGGGACACAATTTCTGTGTTATAATCCAATACATTGCTAAGCACGTAACAACTCATGCTCTTCCTGGACTCATAATCAAAGTATTCAAAGAGTGGGTGAAAATGTTTTAGCTTCAGAACTGTCAGGATATTGTTGTAAGTATCAACAGGAATTTTCAAAAGTCTAGTCAGCTCCTTTGAAACAGCACTGCTTGTTGCAATACTAAAAGAAAATATATGCAAAAAAACCAATTAATCCATAGTTCACATATGTAGACAGATTTAAAGCCTGCCTCAGAATACCAATTCTGAGGCATCCCACAACAACTAAGCAACTTGCTGCTAGGGAGAAAGGAAATAAAAGTATCAAAACAAGTCTTATCTTGTTCTTTGGGACATACAGTGGAAAAATACATGTTTTAAGTTGCTGACAGCAGAAGCAGACTGTGGCTGCAAATCTAGCTGTAGACTGCTGTAAGGGATGCCTGGATAATGACTACACACAGCTTAGCATGCACATTGTGTAGCTGTACAGCTGCACAGTGGGATTTATGCACAGGTGAGCAGTTAGTCAGCAGTTTATCATTACTGCTTTTGGGCCAAGCTGTAGACAGTCATCTAACACATCCAAAGCATGTCTCTGCTATCTCACCAAATGTGGTGCAATGCACAAGTCCAGATTTTAGGTTATTAACTGCCATGCCAAAGAGAACTCAAGAGACATTTACTTACTGTTCCAGATTAAGTTTATTGAATATTTCCACAGTTGTCTCCAACACCTTGTCAACATAGTCAACACGGTCTGGGTAGCATTTCATGGCCAAATTAATGAGAGAAACTTGCAAAGACACCACATCCTCTGAGGGCATGTCCTGCCGAGACTGAAATTTAAGACAGCGCTGAGCTGATACAAAAGCATGTAACTTGGCAAAACCCCACCCCAAACTGCATGCAAGAATACCCAGCATACCTGTATAACAGTAGCAACCTGCTGTGAAAAGATGTCAAAGAGTTTGATATCTGCTGGGATACCAGGTCCATCTTCACGATGTGCAAATAAAGCTAACCTGGTGACACAGCAAGGAAAGCAGCTTGGTCAGCACAGTTTTTCCACTCCTCAGACACAGACCAGAAAGAGGTACTGGCAGAAAAAGCAATTCCTTTAGGTATTTTTGGAAGCTCTATTACAAGCAAAAAGGAAATTAATGGAAGTCAGAAGCCTTACGAGCAACTGAGCCTGGTATCTATCAGTCCTGGAAAAGAGTCTGACAGAAAAGGCAAGGTGAAGAAGGAGCAATAAGGACATTTCATAATCGATGTTCTTCAGCTAAAAGCAAATGTTCTGTTCTTTCCAGCAGAGAAAGAGGTATAGAGCAGGTTGATGGAAGAGCAAATATCCTGCACTCATTCAGTGATATTACTGAAATTAGATACCCAATAGCATCCACCACAAAACAGCCTCCAGAGGGAAAAAAAGCCACAGAAGAAATACACTGATTTAACTATGCTTTGTCTCTAAAGACAGACTGACATGTTTGGGACTTCTACTGTTGTCAAAGAACAAAATACAAAGTAAACTTGAAGTGGAGAAGAACACCTTTTTTTGGGGGGTAGAGGAGGGGAAAAAGGCAAGCAATTTCTGTCCAGCAAGCATTCAAGAGATGATGAGAGGTATCTCTATCTGTAAGGGAACAAAGTCATGCCAACCACCACTGCTGCAGAAATGAGATACAAGGTAAGAAGAATCACTACAGGAAGGCTAGCACCTTACCAAAGTTGCTGCTTAAGGAGCTCAATATTCATGTCTTGACTTTCTAATTGTTGAGATTATTCTACTCTGAATTAGAGAAAAAACTATAAAAATATTTAGGAAAAGGCAGCAAATTAAAATTTTTAAGTTATTTCTTACAGCGTTTCTAAACTTTGATTCTGAATGAACTTTGGGTCTGAAACAGAAACAGTAAGAAAAGGTTGAGGTGCCAAAAAACTTCACTGCCAGGAAACACAGACATTGAATTTATCTTATATTTCATAGGGTGGTAAGAAGCAGACTTCCTAACATCAGAAGCAAACACTGCCTTTTCTCAAAGGGACAAGGCAGCTTATCTTGGCAACAGCTCCAAGTGTAAGGCCAGCATGCTACAGAGTAAGAACAAGTTGCAGGCAGATGGCAGCATAATTAAAAGCCATGAATGGTTTAGTAAGGTAAGAAAGATCCCAAAGCAGCAAGACTACTTGCAGAAAGATTCCTTTAGCAGGAAAGCCCCAAAGGAATAAGAACAAAATTGTCACAAGTTTCTTCAGCAGTCAGTGATGCTGAGATTCAATTATCCCACACCAGTTGAAACAAAGATGAGAAATGCCAGCAGGTACTACCTACATGGGGCAGCTTCCCATCTTAACACTGAAACACTGAGCAATTGCTCCTAACAGCTCCAATCCAAACACAAGAGCAACATCCTCCCTACGTGCACGGATTCCAAGGACAGATCCACTCATTTCCTCCAACGCTTGCAGTAACATTACAGTCAAAATCACAAGTTGCCATGCTGCAAAGATAACCATCACACTGTCACCTTTCTGCCCTTGCCCTGTAGCCAAGTGAGGCGGCTCTGGATGCCTTCAGTGGCCCAAGAAACCACAGCAGTGCAAAGTCTGGGAGGACAGCAGGGTCACTGCTAGTCAGTCACTTACTGGTGCTTCTAACAGTAAGAAGAGAAAAACTTTGGCATTACCTCCACAGGAAGTCCTCAGAGCAGACATGACAAAAGAAGCTACACAACAAAATCCTTCTCACAAAAATGACATTGCCACACTGTCCTGTAAGAACCTGGCAGAAGATCCTGTGATCTCTTTGAAAGTAGGCTCAAGATAGACAGTCTCAAAAATCAGGTTGCTACGGGCAATGCTTCTTGGGATCTGGGTTGTTTCGGGTTTGGGGGTTTACTGTTTCCTTTTTTTTTTTTTTTTTAAAGCTGACAAAATTACAAAAATTCTCAGCCATGGCAGCAAAGTGTAGGAAACCAATGAACTCCTGTGAACACCTCTGTGCTGCTTCTCTGGCACAAATACTAAAAGATTTTCCAATAAAACCAAAGTCTTGAACAAATAAATTTGACATAACCAGGAGAAAAACTACAGATCCAGTAAGCAAAATATTCAAGATCTTAAGTTATACCAGTCATGCTCAGTAAAATTACTCCATCTCCAGGCATCAGAGGAGTTAAAGTAACCCTGCCCATTGCTGAAGGCCAGTGGGACCCAAGATCCCCATGGTAACTGAGGTCCATACATTAGTACATGGACCAGATATACAAAGGCACATATGTTTGTGTGCAAATGCAAAAAAAAACCAAAAAAAGGCTTTTTTGAGGCTTCAACAAGCCATGCAAGTGCACTTCCTGTCTGCAGTAAGAAAGTGCAGGTAGTCACTGATAGTCTGTGTTGCTTCCTTTCAAGATATAAATCAAAACTTCAGTTTGATCTTAAAGGTCTTTTCAAACCCCAATGATTCTAGGATTTCTCCCCTATATTTGAATTCACTGCAAGCAGTAGCAGTACCTCCACAGGAAGAAACACATTTCTGGGAGAACAGGCAGGATGCTAGTTGCAAGAATTAAGAAGGTAGTTCCATTTCTTACTAGCTCCTTTCTGAAGAGGCATTATGTTCTCTAATCAAAACTGCAAGGTAAAGTATCCTTGATACACAACTTAGCCATTGGGATCTTCGCGTTTTCAAGAGGTACCTCTGACCAATAGAGCTGTCAAAGCAGAACACTGCTGACACTTCAGAAACAAAACTGGTCAATAATAAATGGGCTATTTCCTGGCTAAATCTGTTTACAAGTTTTAATCAGTCCATAAAGCCGGTTTCATTGGAAGCTGTAAAAACAGAGTCCAGAAAGCAGAAGCTAGAGTAGTAATATTCTTCGCAGCTTGAATTACAGCTGATAGAAAGATGTGGAAACAGTGGAGTTAAGTGATATCACAAGTTAAAACACATTCAAATAATAAAAGAATTATCATCTCCTTGTGCACAACACAAACTTAATTTTGAGCCAACTTCCACCCCCTCGGTCACTCACCTGTCAATTAAAGCAATAATTATATTTTTCACATTCACATTTTGGTGCAGCTCAGCACAGGCTCTGAGAAATGGGTTCAGGGTTTGGAGGTGAAATTCATCTGGGAAAACCTGAAGTTTTAGATCAATAGTCATCAAGTTATAAACTGAATTTGCCCATTGTCACACAGCAGTAAAATGCAACAGAATAACTGTAAAGTAGATAGCCACACAGTAAATACAGTCTGGCCTATGAAGCTGACCTTGACTGGGTAAATGCATGAAGCAAGAGATGTAAGACAAGTGGGTAACTTGAGGGCTCAGCTATCTATTACAACTCAGGCACTGCTACTCAGATGCTTACAAGCTTCTGCAACAGAAGGAGCACAAAATGGATTCATGTCCACTCTGCCCATCTGGTAAAAAAATACAGGACAAGCCTGTGTAAAAGTCCCAGCGATGAAGTTTTCCAGTGCATGAGGAAGCTGCCTGAATCTGACTAAGTATAGAGGTGTCCCTGTATCCCATCACTGCAACTGAATTTAAGCAGCTCACCTGTATGATGCACTCCATGAGGTACTCCTGAGCTAAAGCATCTCTACAGTTCACAACCTGCTCCAGTATTCCTGGCAGAACAATCTGGAATAGGGAAAAAAAGTGTTGCAGTGATTTTACAATTACTTTCCAAGTTTATATTTACATATGCATTTAATCCAAGCAAAGTAGCATTTCTAACAGTTCTCAGCTTATTCTGTACATAAAGGCTTTCTGACAAAAAGTCTTACTTTTCTGAAGTTCCATCCTTCATATAAAAAAAATCTACTGGTCTCAGACATCTGTCCCTTTCATACACTATGCAAGCTTTGATTTAGTAAGTCAGTGTTACTAACTTTGCTGGCACCTACCACTGCTCAGGGTCTCAGCAGCACCACTCAAAGTCCTTTTCAACAGCTATATGGTAGAACTTACATGGGACAGACTTTTAAATATATTTGCTTCACTGTCATTTGCTGCAATAACAGTTCTCTTTAATGCTTTGGGAAGCATAGCCTCATAACTTGTAAAGTTTACCACAGAATGCTGTATATGTACACTACCCTTAAACCGACTCCCTACTCTTCAAATAAAGTGGGAGTCAAGAAGGAAAGTTTTAAAAACTAATTGTCAATGTTACACACAATCTTATAGGAAAAATGCATGAATCATGTCCTTAGCCTCACAACACACTGTATACCTTCATTAGTACTCAGAACTTGGCCTCAGGTGAAGAGTTTGAGAAGTACCAGGATTACTGAACTTTTAGCATAGTTATAACACTTCCAGCTGCTCATCTGAGAGTACAAACTAGTTTCATTTGGAAAAAGTTAGTCAGAAAGGATGGACAGACATCCCACCTGCTTATATCGCTCCACGTTGACACCTTCCAGCTGGCTGAGGCGAACCAGGTTTGTTCCCACCAGGATTCTCAGTTCCTGCCTTTCACGCTCCCTCTTCTCCCTGTCCCGACTGTGGCCCTGGTGCTGCATCCGCACCCAAAGTTTGTTCATCTCTGCAAAGTTCAGCAGCACAAAATCCATCGAATCACTGATGTCTCCAGTGGTTTCTTCACTGCAATTGATAGCAGGTTAAGAACAGGAAAAGTTGGTCAGAGGTATTCATCCTTCCACCCACTGGTGAACAGAGCTTTTAAGGCTGGAGGGTGAGGAAGTGTGTGGTGGGATATCTGGGTTCATAAGAAAGGTTCATACCCTCACTTGTATGAAACCTTTAGTTCTGCTAGGGAATTCTTAATGGACAAAACACCTGTCAAGTTTCTACTTCTCTCAAATCTGAAGAAAGTCATACAGAAAATTTAAATATTCTCTGTTAACAACAATAATTCTACCAAGTTATAGCTCATCCTTCTTACTCTGCTTGCTCGCCTTCATCTGGTAAGATATTCCTGGTACACTGCAGGAGATAGTTCCTAAGGAAGAGGCCTCTAAGAGGATGCTGTACTCCACGGCACATCTCCACCAGGTCTTTCAAAATATCTTTCCTGGACTGTGGAAATGACTTGACATAGACAACACCTACTGTTATCAGGAGATACCTGCAAAAAGCACAGAGTCAAACAATAAATCATAAAGTAACAACATCACACTTAAAGGCGACAGTTCCTTTCTTCCATCCTGGCAGGATTACCAAACCACAGAAAAAGCAATAAAATATCATCTAGGTCCCAAGGTTTTGGATCTTCAGTCAGCTTTCAACTCTGTTCTCTTTTGCTACAGAGCACAGCAAGTCAGAACAGCCACTTGACCTCATTACAGTGCTTGATACCTTGAATGTGTAAATGCTCAGCATGCACAAAGTTCTGAACACTCCCAGACCAGCTTGTCTATACTTCCAGCATCCCACCAAGCTGGAAAACAGCTCTGGCACATACAGGTAAGTAATCTATGATGGGGAAGCAGCTAAGCCTCTTTCATGCTGTAGTCCAACAGGATAGGAATTAAGCCCTTCAGAACCCCCCAGGCCTGCATTCATTCCTTCAGCACCTCTGTTTTAGGCAAGAAGCAGAAGGAATATGGGAGAAACAAAGAACTGGTGCTCCAGTATATTTGGACATCCCTTCAGTGCAAAAGCATACAGTGCTCAGAACCTTCACGTATTTGGTTTAGAGCCCTCAGCTCTCCCTGCATGCTCCTCTGCCTCACCATGGATGTGCAGAGAACCTCCAGGAAAGTACCAGAAGTGTTCTCCAGGGAGAACTAGAGCCTGCATCAAGCAGGCAGGAAGACAACTCTAATCATGACACACAGGGGTAAAGACATTGTGGGAGGCATTAGCCAAGCTCCAGAAACTGCGTGAAGATGCAGCCTGGTGTGTCTTAAGCTTCTTCCTGGCATGAACATAAGGTCAGGAATGAAAAACTTCAGTACCAATCAAAATCCAAGTCCCAAGACAGACTGTCTTGAACATGTTCTGCAGCCCAATGGTCACATATTTAAAGATAAGCCTTCCAGGCACTTCCAGTATAATTTCTGGCATTAAACAAAATATATTCAGAAACACAGATTCGGGTAAAGTTACAGAAATCTTCAGCTTCCTTCTCACACTTATTCCTGTAAGAGGCAGATGGCTGTGAGGCATCTACTGTGTCTAAGAATCTAAGATCCAGATCCCCAGGTACAAGTCCATTAACAGGTAATAGAAGTAGTTAATAAATACATAGTCAATCTCACTGATCAGAGTGTGGTACTTGGTTAACCTTCACTGACCAGCTCTTTACCCAAAAGCCAACTTTATTCCGAGATTAAAGTGCTTCCATCTTGGTCATGTGCAAAATTAACACACTGGCAGGAAGAACTGACCTTCTGCAGCTGCATTCTCAGCCTAATCTCAGAAGTCCCACAGTAATCCACTCAAGATAGCAGAAATATTATTCGCCATTGCAAACTGAATTCCTGCTGTCAAGCAAGGCAGAGTCAGTCACTGAACCCAGAGCCTGACCACTATCCAACAGTTTAAAAGAGAAAAAGCAAACAAAACCAGACAGTAACATACACACACTTACAGTCTTGGAATGATATTTCCTGCATACTGTACTAGCTCATAAAGGTCTGCCACCTTCCTTCCTTTGGCAAATTCATCTGTCAGGTAGACTTCCAAGTAGTGGAGCTCATCAGAAATTGCCATGTCTTTTTCTCATAGTTAAGGATTTTAAGTTAGGATGTCTTGAACAGATTTTCATACTAATTTGCTCATTCACACCATGGAAGAAAGATGTTGTACCAAATACAACCATGCCCAAGCAGGCAGTACTTCTGAACTAGTAATTGCTACTGGGATAATTGTGCAAAATTAACCCCAAACCTTCAATCATAATTTCTATCATATTAGAAAAGGGAATAAAACCCTAAGCTACTAAATCAAAACTGAGCAAATGAATGTGATTAAACAAAGTATTAAAGTGATGGCATACTATGCATTACAAAAGACTGTCATCCCCACATGGAGAAAGTAGTATTTGAATACATTCACATTCTATTCCCAAGTCTCCTTAAAAGGCTCCCCTTTTTCAGAGACCACAGTATGCATAGTAAATACATCGAGGCACTGACTCCGTTAGAAGCTAAGATAATGATGAAGGGCAAAAAGAAAAGTGCTAGTAAATACCTGAGACTGACAAGATACCATTGTGTCAACAAAAGCAGATGAACATTTCATTCCCCATTCAACATTTCAACTATTAGTTTCCTCTTCAAAGGATACAGAGCTCATAATAGCTCTTTGGAGATAACATGGAAGTCCGCAGCTCCCCAAGCATGTTGGAAGCATGTTTCAGAGCATCCATGAGCTTGTTTTTGTCCTTTGGAGGAAGAAAGAGAGAACAGTCTGTTAGAAATAACACTAGGCAACTGCAGGATTTTATAAATCTACACTTTTATCTTTTTTTAAAAGCAAGCAAAGATTAGGTGAACATCAGGAAAGCACCAATTCTAATTAAGTCAATCAGTATCTAGCTTGTATTATACTGCCCATGCTAGTTAAGTGGAACATTACATCTGGAAGTGATAAGACATATGGTAAGACAGAGCTACAGTAATACATAATACTCATGGTACAAAAATCTAAAATCATTTTGCTTATGCAGCAATCCCCACCCACCTCTCAGGTTCTCTCCAGCAAGCAAAACAGAATGGGTTCCTCTCCTCCAAATCTGTTCTGCTGCTTTGCTCAGATCTCAGTAAGAAACCTCTAGCAGACAGGCAATGCACACTGCCATCATCTTCTTCCCCTACTTCTCAGCCATGAAAAACACCCTACTGAAAGCCACTGTTTTTCATGGCTGCATCCAACTTACACTTCTGATGCATATAGATCACCTGGCATTACACACACAAACACAAACCTCTAATCTCCCTCTAACCTCTAATCTAATACTTGTTCAACCCATCATAAGCAGCAGCAATAGGTTTTGAGGGAGAACAAAATGAATTGCTAGTGTGATCCACTTAGTATATTTATATTGTCACTCAATCACTGATAGCAGTGAAAAGCTCAGCTGCAGCTATTTCAAAGATTTCAAAAGCATTCCACAGAGCACAAAACTGGAAGAGGTGTTACTTCCCTTGCTACTGTCATTTGGCTGCAAACAAAGCTAGCTTGGTTAACCACATGAAAATATATGGGAATAGTTAAGTTTTCATTGCAACTTTCAGCAGTTTCCCCAAATATAAATAGGCTTCTCAAACCCAAGAAAGCTATGTGTGATGACATTATCTGCCTGCATTGGCTACAGTTTCAAGATAAAATCTCAGCATAACACCAGTCAATGGTGTTTTCCAGTCACAGAAGAATTCACACATCAGTCTACAGTTAATGACTGCAAAATTTATCCTATGCAGCAGGCAATTTATTAGCAGCCTCACAGTCTGGAACTGACACCAAGAAAAGACTACGTGGAAAAAAAACAACAGTATGGTGCACAATAGTCTCATAATACAGTTCCATATAAAACGAATTTGAACAATAACCTTCTGGTTATTGCTTATTCTCAGCTTAGGCTGACTTAAATACAAGTACAAATGATAAAGCTCCATCCTTTAATTTATCTTGTCAAATACTGGAGCAAAATCAGGAAGACACATTCAAAGAATATTCAAGGCTCACTCTCAATGAGCAGCTGCCTCATTTATTTGCAAAGCCTCTGCCACAAAGGTGCACAAAGGGTTAATTTTCCTCACAGCACTAGAGATTGGTATTGATTTACTGTTTTATTACTAGCAGACAAGAAGCTTCATTGCATTTTAAAGTCCCATTCTTACCAAGCATCTCTTCATCTGGAAAGACTGCACCTTCACAGCCTGAATGGCTTCATCCAGGAGTTTTTCCTGTTCATCCTGAGGAGATTGCTGTGTTGTTGGCTGGAAAAAAAAACAAACACACCAACAAAACAAACCAGAACTCAATTATTTTTATCAAGCTGTTTACGACTTGATGAAAACGAGGTTCCTTCAGTTTAGAAGGCAGTGCAAGTGACAGTGCAGTGTGACCACTGAGAGCTGTCAGAAATAGCTCTGAGGGAGAAAGGGAGAAAGTTTCAGTACTCTGCAAAAACCCGAGGGCAGGTTACAGGTAGCCTGTGAGCACACTGCTCCTTGGAGTACAAAGCCATGGAGGCAGAGCAGGGTCAACTTGTCCCTTCTCATTTAGAGGTCAAGAACCCAGCGCAAGTATCTGGCAAGGAAAAGCTCCAGGAGAACCCAAAGATGACTATGCCAAGAGGAAGCACTGCTGTAACTTCTTCCCACACAGCTTCAAAGCAATGCCCAGACCACATACACTGCCACTGGACAGATGCTCTCCTGTGCTCACAAGTCACAAGTTCTCCATTAACTGCTGTCTGAGCCACACAATTCTATTCAGGATGAGATTCAGATAAGCAAAGGATAAAGTACACTCAATGCTTTCCGGAAGGGAGAAGTTACTTGCAGAAGGCAAGAGAACACTGAAGAGAAGCAACAACTCTTCATGTCTCCTACCTGTCCCAGTGACTCTCTTGCCCCTCCTCAGAACCCCATTCTACACCTTCAACTGAAACTTCCAATATCTTTCGACTTTCCAAGGATCATACTGCATTTTCTTATAGTATTAAATAAATCCATTGCTTACAGCCATAGATTTCCCCTCAATCCTTCAGACCTTCTTCTGCAGTTGTTCCCTTCCTTCTACCAGATTAATGAGATTAATTTCTAAAAGCATCTTGAAGTTATCCACTAAGATGTCCAAACTTACTTAGATCGCAGCCCCTAACGCTCTCCCCACCCGCTCTCAGCCTTCCTCCTTACAAGGAAAAACCACCATCCACCTCTGGTTCAGGCTCACAACACCTCATTAAAGCATCTCCACCTCTCCCAGTCTTGCAGTTTGTTTTCAGATGGTCTCTCTGAAATACTGTCAGAGATAAAAACACTGATGTTGTGTCTCAACTACATCTTCTCTAGTCTTGACAAATACCAAGTACACAGTGACTTGCACAGCAGGTTCTCTGAGCCTTCAGCTTCAGTAAATTCTCAGCTATTTATACTTTTTTCCTCCATCCACTGTGTTCAGAAGGCTCCTGGTCCTCTCTTTTTAACTGCATTTCAGAAACAAGCTAGCAGGCCATGAATTACATCGCCCTAATGTTTTTAAAAACTCTGTCTTCAGTACCAACTCCCACACGCCCCACGCTTGGAGTCCCCATAAAGTATCTTTTGAGGACTGAGATGAAAATTGAGGTCATCTTTAAAATAGACGAGTTTTAGTTTAACACCGGTTTAATGGTTATAGAGCATTGCACACCCCTGTTATTCCCCATATTTAATTGGGTTCTTGTTCTGCAATTGGAACCTCCCCAATAAGAGTCACAGACAGTATCTCCCCACTATCCTCTTCCACACAGAGTGCCCTGCAATGCTGTTCTTGCCTTCATCACTCCCTAACAGGCAGTGAAACTCCACTCTTAAAATTTCTCAATCACCCAGCTGGACAAAACCAAGGCTGATCTGATCCAACACTGGCGACATACCTGCTTGAAGAAGGTCATACAAGATAAAGATTCCTTCCAACCAACACTTCTGACTCAATGTGCCTCAGTAATATTCAAACTATGCACAGTAACTGATTAAGAAGTCCATTTAGTCAACAGAAAAAGCCAGGTCTGCTAATTAGAGTGGTTGCACCTCTTAAAGCTCTTTCTATATATAATTAATCACACAAAGTGCAGGTCTTCCAAAAATGATCTAAGCATAAGGCAAAAGCAGCAGCCATGGCTACATGACCCTATTTCCCAGGCAATTCAACAGCTACAAACCCTTAGAAAAACTCAAACTGTGAAACAAGTATGTTCTGCCAGCAGAAGTTTGCTGTAATTGCTAAGCTTTAATTATTCCATGGCAGATCAGACTTTCAAGGAACAGCAAATGACAGTGCTGGGACTTGTGTGCAACAATCAATATTGAAACATCACGTAACAGACTTGCTGAATTATGTCTGTGCCAGAACATTGGTCACAGTCTGCAGTCCCCTGAACCCACAGCAGTGCTTTGGAGAAGATAAATCACTCCTGAGGTGATGCCATACACTCTGACTGCTGCACATCTCTATTAAAGCACAGCTAGAAACAATTCAGCAATGCCAACAGTAACCACAGCTTCCAAAGCCCCCTTCCCCTAATGGGCACTAAGCTTACAGAGCTACCAGCCCTGCTCTTCCAGCCCCAGTTGTTCGTGGGACATGTTCATAGTGCTGGGAGAGCAGTTTAGACTGTAAAACATCAAATAAGCTGGAAAACCAGCCCAGCTGATGGATGGTTTATCATTCACCTATTACTTCACTCCCCAGCAACATACAACACTACAAATGGGGCCATGAAGAGAAGGCTTTTTAACAGCAACACCAAGTTAAAGCATTTACTGAAATGCACAGTATCTGCTGTGTTGGCTGATTCCATGTGCATTGCTTTCCTTACTTTTGATGTGAAAAACATGCTGGTTACAGCATAATGCTACTACAACTTTGAGACTATGCTTTAGATGATACCAACAATGATCTCAGCAGATGTATCTATTTTCTTATAAAACTTTAACTATTGTCTTTTAGCAGCAGGTGGGGAAAAACTGGAATTTCAGAGCCTTCCCATTTATAATGAACCAGAGTCAGCTTTACATCAGATTCTGTCTGCGTTAACAGAAGACACTGGCAGTACTTCCCTTTCTGCTCTCAATTTGAGCAGCCAGGTCCCACACCCTATTCAGCACTGGGACCATAGTCAGTGCTTGACTGAATTCATCAACAGGAGCATTTTCGTGTTACCAGAAGAAGTTAACTTTTTTCTTCTGTATCTCTTGAAGATACAGAGAACTAAGAAAGAGGACAAAAATTAAATTTGTATTTGTTCTGATTTGAAGACTGAGAAGGTGATTGGTCTAAACAAAGATGTCTTTACCACAAGGGTACTGCACTTCATGTCTAAAGAAAAGGCAACTGGAGCATTTTACAGCAGCACAGACAGTGAGATAATCTACTACTACTGTCATAAGCGTGTAACAGAAGCAGTAGTGTTGCTTGAGGTGTTGTTTATAGCAGCTTTACTTCTGCAGGAATAGAAGACATTTTAACAGCAGCACCACTTAAGTTCTAACTTTCTTACCTTTCAAAGTCTGAATATTTATCAGCTTACCCTTTTCTTTTGACTTCAGAAAGCAAGCTACTTTCAGCTTTAGAACTGTAGATATTTTGAAACTGAACCTGGTTATTATCAAGTGATACACAAGATCACAGTAAGACACACATATCCTGATACACATGCTTGAAGTTTGAGGATCTCTTGGCAAAAGGCAAGTGAAGTGAAAAGAACATGGCAAAAGCCCTCCAGTGACATCCAGCAGGGCACACACTGAATTAGCACACAGTTCTTCTGTCAGATTCAATGCTGAATAAAGTTGTTTATGCTCTGTATCTTCCACTTAAATTAGTAACCTAGTAACACAAGATGGTATTTTCAAATGTTATTTTATCAAAAAAGCAACTGTGGAGTTCCGTGCCCATTTACGAGCAACAACCTTGAACAGAGGCCTTTGAAGTGGAAGATACTTTGACACTGGACAAAAGCAGCAGTACTCCATAATCAAGGCACAGAATATCCTGCCTTGTACATGAACAATAAGGTATAATCTCCTTCATGAACACAAGACAAGCAATTTATAGCAATTATGCAGCCATTTAGACTTTAGAAATGCCTGAGCCTTACCCACACCAGATACACTACAAATGCTGAAGAAAAAAGGAGAGTTGATGTAAAGGGTTTTCTGCTTTACTCGTTCCCTAACCTTTTCTCTTCTGAAGCAACAAGGAAGCAAGTGGAGAAGGGACAAAGGGACCTCCCACAGCTGCACCATCAGTTTCTGTACAAGAGACGACAGCCTTTTTCTAGCTTTGAAGATAGCACTATCTTAAGTTACCACAGTTGTGGAAGTCACAACACACAGCAGATGACTTTGGAGAGGGAGTGAGGAAAGCTTGCTTTTGGTGAGGGATTTTGGTCTGCTTTTTTTTGTTGTTGTTTCTTTCAGGTTTTGTTTCTTTGGGGGTTTTTTAATCAAGGCCAGTGAACCTTAAGCTGTTTTGGAAAACAATTTATTTTTTTTTTTAAACCCAAACAGCTTGAAACCATCTGATCTGAGTGGGTAATACAAGTCAACCTGCAGATAACAATTGCTGAAGTGTATTACAGCAGCAGCAAACTTTATTCTGGCCTGTGCCTTTCCTCATGATAGCAACTACTCTTGAAACATGCACAGCAAATATTACACCTATTGTGTACAACTTTCTGATTTTCTAATGCTCAGTTCCATGAGAAGACTTCATAAGAGTCATATTTAGTTCCATATTTGACACTGAGCTACACTCTAGAGCTGGTTATTATTTTGGGACCATGTGCTGACTTATTCCACTCAAAAATCTGGTACCTTGCAGTACTGACATTGAGCAGAGTTGGAGGGAGCTTGTCAAGCTACCAAACAGCTCATACTCTGACAGCAGGTATCTTAAGCAGATGTAGAGTATAAACACAGAGTAGAAGGTTTTGCTTCCATTCTAATGTGCATTTTTGTCTAATCTCCAGAAGTCCTTTTCTTTAGTAACTGATGTGCTTACACAGCCTATTCCACACATGACACCTCAGTTTGCTCACATGCTTGTGTTTGATACCACAACATGTGAGACTTACCCAAGGAGGTTTTCCTGCCTCCTCCTCCCAGCTGGATGTTATTAGGACTATCTATGAATAAATCACTGTTGAGCCACTTAAAATTAATGCTGCCCAAGAGAGAAGATGGGTTAGCCATGGAAGTGGATCGGGACAAGTGCCAGCCTGCAGATGAAGCCTGGGTGCACACAATGCACTGCTGTGGGAGGCACTGAGAGAATTATCACACAAAAAGAAGCATAAGTGTTTGATACCATCACTCTGCAACACCAAAGGCTCCAAACCCTCTATTATATCTCACAGTACAGGAGCTCAAAGACAAACCAGAGAGATGAAAACATTTTTCACATGTTGAAACTGCTACTTACTGCCACAGGAAGCCACAAGACATTAATAAGATGGACTTTTTATTCAGGGGATGATCAAAACCAGCCAGAGCCCTCTTAAAATGAGTCTTGTTAAAGGAACTTAAGCATTCAGATTCAAGGTTTAAACCAAGCTTAGCCATACGAAATCGCAGTGGAGCCTAATTTGATAGAGGGGATTATCCCAAATTTAATACCTGTGATTATCCCAAGTTTAACACCTGTAAGTTTATTTTTTTCTGAACCACCTCATATCAGCTATTCTTAGAAAGAGGCCATGAGACCAGACAAGTCTCAGGCCAATTCTCACAGAAATGATAGGCAGAGAAAACTTGTGTCATTCCTCAGTCAATGACTACCACAAAATATTCATGTGGGGGACAGAGACTGCTGTTTACATAGATTTAGCATTTCTCATCACCCAATTCAGTATTTACCACTCCACTTTCAAGTAGCATTACAGGGTTTGCCCACACCACCACCCCCAGGATACAGGATTCAACTGATACCAACATCCATAACACTTTTAAAACAAAGCCTGTTCCAAAAGCCTAAGAACTGCACAATCTCTTCTTTATAAATTATTCAGTTATTTTTTGCCTATGTCTATACTGCTAGTACTGTTTACACTCCACACTTAGATTAATTAACACTCATGATGGTTACAGCAAGTGCTGCTTAAAATTTTATTGCATATTAAATAACACTGAAGACACACTAAAGACTTGAGTTTTACAAAGAAACTTGATCATTCCCTTATTCTCATTGAAGACTGAAAAGCATTTATCAGCAAACGTTATTTCCATGTGGAAATTTCAGGTCTCACAGAATCAACTGGGTTGGAAAAGACTTCGAGATCATCGAGTCCAACCTGTAACCAATAACCACCTGGTCAACCAGACCAATGGCAGCAAGTGCCACGTCCAGTCCTTCCTTAAACACCTACAGGGACGGCGACTCCACCAGCTCCCTGGGCAGCCCCTTTCAATGTTTAATCATCCTTTCTGTGAAGAAATTCCTCCCAACGTCCAACCTAAACCTCCTTGGGACATCTTAAGGCTGTGTCCTCTCGTCCTGTCACTGGTTGCCTGGCAGAAGAGCCCGACCCCCACCTGGCTACACCCTCCCTACCTCCCTAATAAATAAACACCAACATTTGCGCCAAACAGCACTAATGAGCTGGGCCCACCAATGCAAAACCACACTTCCTGCTGGAAAAGAAAAGAAGTTCACTGGGGGAGCCTACGACAGCAGTTTTGAAAGGTATGGGGGGCCAGGAGAGCGGGCTAGAGGGCGGACAGCCCGGGCACACGTGCCCAGCACCGGCAGACAACGCCGGGTGCATCGCAGGGACAGCACGACAAAACAGCCCAAAACTCTGCCCGCCGGTGTAGCAATAAAAACACCCCGATGAAAACACCCACTTCCCCTGCGCCCCCACGAGCCGAACGCGGCGGGGCGAGCCCCGGCCCCAGGCCCAGTGCCCAGCCCGCCCCTCCGCCCCGCCCGGGCCGGACCGTGCGGCCTCCGCAGCCCCGCACCCGCCGGGCCTGCCCCGCCGCCGGCTCAGCAGGGAGGCTCACGGCGCTGCGCGGGGCCCAGGCGGTGCCCCAGGCTGGCCGTGCCCCGGGCCGACCCCGCGGGCCGCTCCCCGCACACGGTGCCCCCTCACCCTCACCATGGTCGCGCCGCCGCCGCCCCCGCCAGCGACGCCCGGTCATGTGACTGCGCCGCGCGCCGCCCCGCCCCCGTCGTCGCGCCGCGCCCTTCCCATTGGCCCGCCGTCCGCGAGCGCCGCGCCGCGCTCCGATTGGCCGGAGGGGCCGGTGATTGACGGCCCGGTCGGCCAGTCGCGGGGCGGCGCGCGCGGGGCAGAGCGCGGCGGGCCATGGAGCGCGGGGCCGTGAGGGACATGGCGGCCAGGCTGGGGCTGCGCGGCACCGCCCTGCTCGGGTACCGCGGGGTGCGGGACACCGGGGCACACACCGCGGGGTGCGGGACACCGGGACACACACCGCGGGGTGCGGGACACCGGGACACACACCGCGGGGTGCGGGACACCGGGACACACACCGCGGGGTGCGGGACACCGGGACTGCGGGGTGGGGGACAGGGGGACACAAACCGCGGAGTGCGGGACACACACCGTGGGGATCTGGGACACCGGGACACACACCGTGGGGATCTGGGACACCGGGACACACACCGCGGGGATCAGGGACACGCTTTGCGCCGTCTACCCCCGGCTCCGCACCCCCGCACAGCGCTGTCCGGTTGTGGGTGTGGTGGAGCCGCGGACCCCAAGGCAGGCGGGGTCGGTGAAAGGTGGCTGACCCTGCAGTGCAGTCCCGCTGCACATCACCAGAGAACACACCACCTGGTCCCCGAGCGTGTGCTACAGCCGGGGAGCTGGGCTGAGAAACCTGGGAGCGGGTCCCGTCCGCACATTCTTACTGTCTCGTACCTGTTACCGAGGGCTTTGTGTTTTGCAGGAAAGCCGAGGAGTATCTGCGGCTGTCCCAGGTGAAGTGTACGGGGTTAATGGCTCAAATGACGGCGACGAGCAGCGCTGTGATGTGCCTGGACCTGGCGGCGAGTTTCATGAAACAACCGATTGACAAAGTAAGATGTGGTGGCTGTCAGTGCATTCTGTGTTAGTCCACTGAAATCGTTGTTCTGTGAAGTGTATGCTGGGAGCACGAAAGGGAAATAGTAATTGACTTACTAGTGTGCTGCTAGACACAGCGTTAGAGCTTCCACTGTTCAGAATTTGAAACAGGGCAAATTGAGATCAGTGTCATAGTCACTTCTCAAGTTGAGTTCGCTTTGGTATAATTTCAGCTCTTTCAGTAACAAATAAATTACTAGCAGGGATGTTAAATTTAAGATCTATCCCTTTTACTGTGGGAGGGAAGCAGGGGCTCCAAGGAATCCCTCTCTGTAGAGGTACCATAAACCTCCACCTGCAAACCTGCCAAAATAATGCCTGGCACAAGATGTTCATCGTTGTCCATTTACAGACAGAGGAGAATTTAATTGGACCTGACCCCATGAGGAGTAGCAGGAAGGTGATGCTCATGTCTTCAAGTTGCCCAGATTTTGCTAATCCTTGTTTTTAACCATGTTGTGATAAAAGGGACACGTCACATTATATGGAAATATCAAACCTTGTTTCCAGTGAAATGGTCTAAAGATATCACTGTGTTAAAAGCTGTGGCATTCCTAGGTGGTTAATCTTTCTGTGTGCAGTCAAAATGTGCATTATTCGTTGCACAAGTTTGTTTAATGTAGCAATTGAACTTGATGGTGTTGTGTTGATTGCCTGATTAAGATGTCAGGAAGGAATCTTGCTAATTCTTGGGGTTTGTCTTCTTGAAAGAGCTACTGTGTTAAACTCTCCGGGTTGAACAAGAACACCTACCAGAACTCTATGAAGTCCTTGGAGTGTTTGCTGGAGGTGAACCCCAGGCTGGGAATGCGAGACTTGGCTGTGCAATTTTGCTGCACAGAGGCAGTGAACATGGCTGCAGAAATACTTCAGAGGTGAGGAAGCTCTCGTGGTAAACTCTAGTAAGATTCTTTGTTCATTAGATGTGTAAAGAGCTTGATGTTTGGAAGGGGCAGATATTCCTCAGTGACTGGAGCAGTGAGGTGAGTTCTTAGCACTGCCAATTCAGCCATGATCCAGGCCACTTTTTAGAATACATGAAAGAAAGACTTAGTCTGTGAATCTCAGTAAGTCATTGTCTGACTGCTCAGCTGGGAATAGTGTAAAAAATACAGCACCCTTAGTCCCCATATTTGTCCTTAGCATCAGTGTCATCCATTTAACTGCTGATCACAGCACAGTTCAGAAGTAATGCTCAGTAGAGAGAAATCCTCCTTTCTGGAGACACAGATCTCTTAAAATGCACATTACCTGCAAAACAAATAGGTAGAACACTTCAGTGGATTCAAGAGAGTTAACTAAAATTTTCTGTTCCATAATATCTACTTTAACCAGAGCAGTCCCTGAAGGGCTGTTCTGCTGTGCTGTCACCCTTATAGCAAGTTTAAATGCTGCTAGGTCAATGAATAAAGGCTGGGCGTGCTTGTTGATGCTTCTTACAGACTGGAAAAAAATAGCCTGGGGACAGGTGGAACAATAAAAAGTTAAATTCTTCAGTGCTGCACATTCACTACGTCGTTTTCCATATTTAAGCCTCCATCTGTGTAACATACACATCTGTGCAGCATACAAGGAACTATAATGCTGCCCTCTCTTGTAGGATGGATTTATGCAAAGCATCTTGTAATTTTTAGGTGTAGTGTAGAGCTAAAAGTACTGTGTGGATGGGGAGCACAAGAAACAGATTTTACTGACATGCCTCCATCCAGATCCCCAATTTAAAATACCTTTAATTCAAAAAGGGGAGGTCATCCCAATCCCCTTCTTTTTCCTGGTCTCTTTTGCTCTTCTCAGCCAGTAGCAGCTGTTTCTGCTTGACTGGGTTGCAAAGGACCAAGTGGTCCATCAGACCCATTCAGCTGCTGAGTGAGTCCCACATGACAGATGTATTTCAGCAGCTTCATTTGAGGCAAACGCAGTGTCCAATTATCCCTTGCTGTTCTCTAGGTATGAATCCAGCCTTTCTGAAGCACAGAGGATGGACCTTGATTTCTCAAAACCACTTTTTTTAACAGCTTCACTATTCACTGCATGCAGGTGAGTGTAGCTGGGGAATCTTCTTCAGGCTGAAATGCCTGGTGACACACTGAACCATCTAAGCAGCTGCTTCATCTAGGGTCCTGCTTAGCATATGCTGCTACCCTGCTCCTGAAAATAGGGACAGCTGTAGCAAACCAGGTCTTTCTTTGCAGTGAAGTCTCCAACCTACATTACACAAAGCAGAAAGTTACATGGATTTTGGTGAAATACAGCTCAAGGTGTAAGAATGGTCCCCAGCTCACTTCTGAGCACCGAGAAACAGCTGTTCTGGAGAAGGAAAAGCCCTGAGCCTACACCATCACATCCTCAGGGTGCTCTGCCTTTGGAGATGGCTCTGATAGCTGTAGGCCCGGATCAGGAAGAGCTGTGTGACTCAGCCAACACTTGGCAAGAATTTGCTTGTGTGCAGCGATCTTCCTCAGCATTACACCTTGTAATCTTAGCAGTGCAGGGACTGTGTAGCTGCACAGCTCCTGAAAAAGGTTCTTTTGACACAGGGGTCTCATTCAGCTTTTTGCAGTAGTGGGACTTTGTCCTGGTTCCCTGAAAATTTGAAAAATACTTTTTCCTAATACAATTTCCTTATGTAACTTGAACTCACCCTGAGTTTCAATTCCTGAGCTGTATTGACTGAGTACTGTAGGGGTCTGGTTTTTTTAAGCAAATTTCTGAGTGAGACGAGGATAGGTAGGACAAAAACACAGGCCTGCCTTTCTCATTCTCACAGGCAGTGTTGGTACAGCAATTATCACCTCACATAAGTGATAGTTGCTGGAGTGTTGCTTTCTATAGAGGTAACAACTCTCTCTTGTAGGTGTTTGAAGCTAAAAGTGGACAAAACTAAAATGGTGGCTACATCTGGAGTGAAAAGAGCAATATTTGACCGGCTGTGCAGTCAGCTGGAGAAGATAAGCCAGCACCTCAGGAGTAAGTCTTTGCCTTTATCCCTGTAAGACAGCACACCCATCCCATGGCCTCACAGTTCCCCATCCTTTTCCATTGATGATTTCATTCTTATCACTTCTAGCTGTCCCCTTTCAGCCACATCTGCCCAATCCATTTCATCATGTTTCCTGCAGCCCAGTTCCCACTCACAGTCATTGTTTCTGGGGAAGTCACAATAGCTTAGCATGCAGAAAGGCCAAAAATAAGTATTTTCCTCTCTTCTGTGCTCCTTACAGTGTCTGCTGCTGCAATTTCTTCCCTGCTTCTCCCATACTACCTGACCCATCTTGGATTCCTCCTTCTTGCTTTCTGCATCCCGTTAACATGGCAACATGACACATATTAACACAAACATCATGCTCTGACTGACTCACTTCTGTGCTTTCCTTTCCCCACTGCAGCATTAACAAGCATAAGCCTTGCTCTTCTGGTAATAACTGAGCCATTCCATGACACCATCTCTCCACATACAGTGAGCAGACCTGAGGAACCATTCTTACCTGTGGTTAAGCTTGCAGTTCTCTCCACTCCTTTTGTTTGGAGGAAAAAGACTAAAATATGAGCCACACCCTCCTGTCCTTATATCTGCTGCTTCTTACTTCTCTTCTTTTTTCCTTTCCCAGGCTTTCACTCTGACTTTCCCACTGAGAGTAACCCTTCTTCACCCTATCTTCTTGCTTCATATCCTGAAGTTTTGTGGAACATGCTGCCTGAACCTAAACCAAAAGCTGCTGCTCTCTCCCAGGCACGGACCTTCCCACAGTACAGTGCCCTATAAAAACCCAAACCTTACTCCACCACTAAAGCAGCTAAAGGCAGCTGGGAGTTTCTGTACCAGTGCAGGGAAGATCATGTATCTGTACACATGGACAGCCCCGTGGATGTTGTGGGTATCTATAATGCAAACTGTGGAAATGGAATAGAAGGGGAAAAAATAACTGATAATCCCGCCAGAGTAATCTAGAGGGGTAGATATTGGGCAATGAACATGGTGGATCATTGTGGATACAAATGCAGCAGCAGTTTGCTGCTAATTAGCAACCTAATTAAAGCATTCAGTCAGTCCATGCAACCCTTCAAGTCTGGACCTGCTCTGACTGGGTGACATTATTTTTGGAAGGTGGCACTGCTATCTAGGAATTACATGTAGGCCACCCTTGGGGCCCCAAACACCACTCAGAAGTAAAGCAACTTACTTATTTTTTTTAGAAGAAGATGTTCCACTGGCTGCAGAGACACCTGAAAGCCTGCAGACCTGCCTGGAGCGCTGTGAGCAGGAAGATGGTAAGTTGTGCTCAGCTAGGAATGAAAATCACCTCACCAGAGTAGTCCTGAGCTTTACTGCTGGTCAGTATTTTAGTTGTGGGATAGGCCATAATCTCAGGTTCACAGCAGCTCACTCCATCCTCCATCCATTGGCTATAGAAGGATGGAGAGAACCTGGCAGAAGGATAATGGAGTTTATACTGAGTAATCCTAGTAGAATTAAGGATAACTATTCTGTTCAGACACAAAGGTGAAGAGGAGACTGTTCCAGCAGGTGAGAGGAGCAGCAAACCATGGGATTAGATAACACAGGCACAGACTCCCTGCCTGTGTCTGTGCTCACTGCCACAGTTATTCCCACCAACACGTGGCCCATGATGGCTTGTCATGGACTTTCTTTTCCCTCACAGGATCTGAAGATGATGAGGAGAAGCCACATAAACGGCCAAAGACTGAAACAAAGCAGGACTATGAAGAATGGAAAAAGAAAATCCTGGAAAATGCTGCTAAGGCACGAGAGACAAATAGTACTGCCTCTGTAATGCCACCCAGTAATGCAACTGCTGCTTGCTCCTAATCTTAACTCTCCCTGTGCTCTAACAGTAGTTCCAGTAGCATGAGTGATGGCTGCCTGGTAGCCAGCTACCTTATTTAGCTTTTAAGTATTGAAGAATGTTATTTTTAATAAAATGACACTAGGATTGAGGTGATTTTACAGGAAGCCTGTCTTGACTACTCACCTGGCTGGTACCTGAGCAGCTCTGGCATTAAGGGGGTAAAATAGCTTCATTTTCTTGCTGCAAGAAGCGGGGAACATTCTAATGCTACGTTCTAATGCTACTTTAAGTGTAAGTAAGTTATAAGTTAACAGGCCTTTGAGCCCTTGGCTGGAAGCAGTCAGTGAAATAAGAGGGAGGGGACTAATGGTGCCTTGTTAAACTGCAAAGCCAGCAGAGAAGTTAAGATTTTTTTTAAATTGCTTTTATTTTTTTACTGTTGAAGAAATACTGTTTAGTAACTGAATTTGACTTATTTTCATGTGTATGGGAATGAAGTCTCTTGTGCTTTTATAAAGAGGTCCCAAATATTGCAAGAAACAATAAAAGTACTGGAAGGAAAAGCTTTGTATTGTGACATCATGTTCTTGGCACATGACTTAGAACACAAAGTAAAAGACTCACAGGAGGTGCCTGTGTTTTTAGAGGGAAGATATCCAGGGGACAAGGATCTTGACTGGGTAACAGGGGGTTTTTTGTGTCTCACAATCATAAACTTAGAGAAGAGGAGAGAGTAGTTTGTGGAGGCAACATCTGTGATGCTACACTGTCATCCCAGCTACTCAAATTGTAATTTGCTATTACTACTTTTTGAGGAAAAATCATTACTTTTAGCAGTGCAGGCCTGATGTAACTGTAACAAAACCAAACCAAGTCTTCATTCCATTTCTGTTGCATGTTTTCTGGCTGGGATGTACAAAGAGAAGTTAACTTTCATAAACACTCATTTCAAAAGAAACCCAAAAGCCCCAAGTGTCCATATGAAACAAGATAAATTATCTTAAGTCTGAGCATTTAGATTTGAAACACTGCACCCACCTGAGCTTCTTAAAAGTATTTTAATGCCCTGCCAAATGTCTCCCTCCTGTGCACACTCCCTGCTCACATGAGACATGATCACACCAAGATTACAATAGTTGGTATCATTAATTAGATATCAGTGGGGCCAGGGTTTTTTTGTCATGTACTGTTCCAGTGACTCACAGGTCACCTGTGGTTCATCCCTTAAGCTTTCTGTAGATCCCAAAGCAAAATGCACAGGACATGGTGAAAACATCCCCTCAGGCTGCAGAGGTGGGTCCCACTGTACTGCAGAACCAGGGGATGGCTGCCCAATCTAAAGGGCAGAATAGAAACAGAATAGTTATATATGTTAGAAACAGAGTTATATATGTTAGAAACAGAATAGTCATCCTGCTGGCCAGAGGCACCTTCTCTTTGTAGAAAATAGAGAGGAAATACGTACAAGACAGCAGAGAGCATCTCTGTGTTACCTTCTTAGAAGCAGCACATACTAATTGGAAAATTTAAACTTCCTGGCCACTTTCACTTCTCCCAATGCATTAAAAAAGGAGATTGCTTGAAGCCAACTTTAATTAGCAAGAGCTAACTTCATTACAGGTGACATTAGGGAATGGACTCAAATTCTTGACGTGCAGAGAAAATAAAGGATAATTACCCACAAAGAATAAGAGCTGTGACAAAATGTCTGACATGAGGAGAGAATCCCATCCATTACCATTCCATTTTTAAAACCTACAAAGAGATGCTTTTAGGTTGGTTTGGCAGTGGGATTTAAACTAAAACTGATGAATATAGGCTTGTTCCACTTTCATGAAATTTATTAGTATTCATTCAGAAATATACAGACCAATGAATATAATCACATTTAATATGCAGAACTGCTGTGGAAGGAAAACATGAACAAAATGGACCTTCACAGAAGGTGATAAACTATCAGGATTGTTTGACTTGGGTTTAATAATTCTTCTTTGTCCCAGTTCTGGAAATGCTGCAGAAGTCGGGACTGTACAAAGTGAGAAGCAGCTGAGAGGAAAAGATAACTAGACTGGGATAAGCCAGTCTTACAAACCTCTTTATTGGCAACAAACACTACTTCTGCTAATTCAAGGGATGTGAAATTCCATAAAGTTCAAGGAAGCTTTACAGATGCCTTTGCTGGGAAGATAGTTTTAATAGTATTAGTTTCCATTTCTCCTAAGAAACCATCCAGCTCACACTGAGTTTTGCAGAATCTACAACAGGAAACCACAGGTTTAATAAATAATGTTATACTTCTATCTGAGAGATTTTAAGTGGCTCCCACTCTATACATCAGGAAAAAAAAAATTTAAAATCCAAAATAAGTTAGTACTGTGAAGAAAACACTTAATGTCCAAGAGCAAAGTGGGGAGGAAAAAAGGGCTTCAACCTCCTAACTGGACTAAAGGCAGAGTCTGACAACACATCCCTGTCACTGAACCTATTAGAAATAAAACCTATTTTGCATGTCACACCATATCAGCTTCTCAGGCTTCATTAAAATTTTCAGAGAGGAGAAAAAAATCCTCAAACTAAAACTTATAAACTTAAGGGCTGCAGTCACAGCCAATGAGAAGCACTTAAAAGTTTTAAATATATACAAAACTGTATCTGGAAATCTCTTCTGTACAGCACGAGATCTTCTTGCACAGACCCAGTGGTCATTACATGATTTGTATTTGTGGCAGTTTCACATATGTTCTTCCAGAAGTTCAATCAGTTCAGCTCAATTCCACTTGCCATAAGAAACAGCAGCAATGGACTAACTTAAATTGCTTCAAACCAGGATTCCTCATAGTTCCTAACTATGCAGTGATTATTTTTCTAAAGGAGAGAGTAGATTAAAAACAATAACAACAACAACAAAACAACCAAAATCACTCAAACCTATCATGTTGGGGGGAGGGGAAATAATCTTTCTGAAAGAAATGCAGAAGAAAAGGGTATCAGTTATCTTGTTCTAAGTAACAAGCACCTGACGAAGTTGTGCCACTGTTGTAGCAATTCTCTAAAAATAACATACACCACTCAGTAAGAAAGTCTTCAGAGATCCCATGCTTGGTGTGAGAAACCAGAAAACTGACCAGGGGTTTTGTGGTGTAAACACCACTCTGCAGAATCAAAGCCCTCAGCAAGAAGTCAGCCCCAGTGACAGCCACGTTGTTCCACCACTACTTACAAAACTCAAAACTTGAAAAAACAAAGTAGCTTCTGCTTTTAGAAATCATTATTTCAGTGCCTCTTCCTTGAGGCACTTCTGGCACCTTAGCACTAACACACAGAATAACTGAGGAGGACAGTCCCAAAACCTTATGTTATAAAACGGGTAGAAATTATTGAAGATATGAGTCCTTCTTTCATGGCTTCGTGTCCATCTCCAAGAGTGGTGGATGCTTCACACAACCTTATGCAAGCTTGACAGACATACTTTGAAGTCTCTTCAGCCTGTTAGCAGCAGCCACCACATAAAAATGTTTCTGTGAACAGAACAGAACAGTCCAAGTGTGAGTGCAAGGACCTTCTCTGCAGCTGACACGGATTTTTCTCCCTGGTAAATCCATTTCCCTCTAGTGACCCACACCTGGTGTGTTTTGCAGTGCTGAACCACTGGTTCTGCTGGTACTGTGAAGGTCTGCAGTGCTATTATGAATTGTACAGTGAAAGGTCTTTAGGTTATGTATTTTTTAAAATGCAAGTGCAGAAGTTTGTTACCAATCAGCTGAAGTGTGGGACTGGAAAAAGTGTAATCCTCTGGTTTAACTCCTTGGCAAGGAATGGCAACTCCCCAGTGACAAAAAGAGAAGGAAATGGTCCTCACTGACCTTGCCTTCCATTTCCACAGGCTTCTTTCTAACAAGACTATGTTCATCTTTCAATTAAATAATAGATGAATCAAGTAATTAAATAAGATAATAAAGAAATAAATAATCAAAAACAAACAAATAAATGAAATCATTAGATCAATTATCTACAATCTAATAGAGACTCCAACACAGATTATTACCTATCACTTCTTCATAAAAATGTAGTTCAGAAGGAGCTTGGGGTTATCAGAAAGATTCAGAAAATTCTCTGGATGGGTTTAAGGCTAATTTTTTTTCTCTCTGCCACACTTCTACTTTGGAAGGCACAAACTGCCTTATGTTGTAACTCTACTCAATACTGACAACAGATGAATGCAACTACTGTCAGTGGAAAAAGTATAATGAGAAAGAACATTTAATATAAGCTAAGTAGCACCTGAGGCCTCTGAGCCTGCAGGAAAAAAAAAAAGTAAAATTCCTAAACACCAATCAGAAATAGTGAAAATTGAAACCAAACGTGCTAAAAATAGAAGCAATACCCTTCTGCAGGACAAAATACTTAATTTACAAATGAAAATAGACTTCTCAACTCATATTTACAATAAAGAAGCCTGTGGGCACAAGTGAGCCGACACACAAAAGGAGGGAATGGCTCTGCCCGTGCTGAGCTGATTTTCCCTCTGGAAGTAGATTTGCCAGACTTTGTCTCCTCACCTTCCATTTCCTCTGAGCCATGTAACTCTGCAGCAACAACTGGGACTTCAGGCGCAGCTTGGACCTCTTGGCCTTGGCAGGAAGGTCGTTCAGCCACTCGTGTTTCAGACACTGAGTCGCGCTCATCCGGCAGCTGAGGGGAGGAAACCTGCCATGTCAGTCCAGCCACCCTTGCTGCCACTTTCTCAGTGCCCCTGACAAAGAAACTGCCTCTAATGAATGACCACCAGTGAAAATGCTTCCTGAGATGATGTGAACCCCAGAGCATGGGATCCTAACAACAGCCTGCCCTCTCCAGCCTGAGGGGTGAGCGGGGTGAAGAGCTGCTGGTGGGTCTGCAGTGGGTTGGCTGAGCTGTGGTTAAGCTCATCAGTGTATTTATCATTTTATTATGCAAATGCAGAACTTTGCTAACAGAAGAATAACATTTGTGGTGTTATCTCTCTGTCCTGATAGGCTTATTCTGTGCCTCATATTTAAAAAGCACCCTAAACTTCACCCTAAACTTAGGTCAAGCTGAGCACAGGTTATATCCTGATATCCAACAATGGGCCCAAATGCCCTGGCCTATCCTAAAAGCTTTGGGAAATATATGGTAATAAAGGAAACCTTGAGGTAGAGGTGTTGAGAAAAAACTTCAATTTGCCTTTTTCAAAACAAAAGCCTATGACTAACTCCTGAGCTTTGCCTGAGCTGTCACTGAAAACACAAATTCCAATGACTCCTGCCTGCTCAGCCCTGATTTCAGCAGTCAGGGGAGGGAAGTAAAGGTTTTGCACAAGGCCAGGCCCACTGTCCCAGCATGGCAAAGGTGCCTGGTCTGCAGGAGAGCTGGGCTGCCACACATCTTGTGAACAACTGGGCCAGCTAATTGTTGGTCTTTGCAACTCACTGACAACAATCTTAGTCCTTTCATTCACAGCTTCTAACCAGACTTTGCAGGGTGTCCCTCTGGAACTCCAATTCCCATTGCACAGAAAATTTGAAGACTCCAAAGCAAAGTTTAAAGTCTCATAGCAAATCATCATCACAGCCTGAGAAAAACTCATTTGTGCTCTCCTGCTGGCAATATGGAAAATTTCAGTTTCTTCTTTGCTTTTCATAGGACTCATTATTCAAAATGGAATTAGTACTAGAACTGATTTGTCTGATTTAGGTAATGATCTGGAAGTTGTTAATATTCTAAGCACTCCTTTGAATTCCCCTCAAACACACAATCTGTTTTACTGTATGCATCATTTCCTGGTTTGATTAGTTTGATATCACCACTTGGCAAGAGAAAAATTTCTCTACTCAATCAACCCCACAGCCATGATCTGACATCAACATCATCCTCATTTCTCCTGTTGTTTCACATGTGCATTTTATCTCAGTGGAGCCAAGACTAAGAAACCACATGCAGAGTTAAGTGTCAAACGCTCGTTAATATCTCCCAAATGCCTGTAGACCACTTTAGAAGAGAACAATGCACATTTTCACAGCTGCAGCTTCCATTTATCCTCCATGGCATTCAAGAGGCATTTTTGCAATTTGTGTCAGGGCTTGTGAGAATCCAGAGTAACAATAGAAATAGTTTTTGCTCAGAGAAGCAAAAACTTCAGAGACTTATTCCTACACTGCAAATCCTTCCAGATTTCCTGTGTTCTGTTTCTCTACTGTGAAAAACAGTTTTCCTCAGTAGGGTACACAGACACTTTCCTTTTAAATAGGGGCTTCTGAATCACTGAGGAACTGCCCAGCAAGCCCAGATACATCATACAAAACTGTCACATAGTAAGTTCTCATTGTTGGCTGCAGTCTGAACAATTGGCTGATAGGAACTTAAGGTCATTAGGTGCTACTATCCTCATGATCAGACACACAGGTACCTTTTCTCCTTCACGAGTAGTCTGGAAATAAAGTCTTTAGCTTCCTCTGAGAGCTGTTCAAATGCTTCTGCATCAAAATCCCAGCTGCAATTGAGCACATAATTCATTGTCTCTGCATCAGTTTCTCCCAGGAATGGGGACAGGCCACTAAGCCTTAAAAAAACAAAGAAGGGGAGGGGAGAAGAGGAGTTATCATATGCAAGATATGTTTTTCCTTCTATGAATACTCTCCTTTGTAACTGTTGTTAGCTCATGGAGAGGAAAGGCTCTCAGCTATGGAGGGTTCCACTTCTCAGTCCCTGCCAAGATAAGCCAACATTTTGGGGCAATAATATGTTTTAATTTTAGTGTCACTCTCTAGCAGTTCACTCGGCTCGTCAGGGAGCGCTGTTCCTAGATTCCCAAGGAAATGGATTCCATGGGATCTACGAACATCCTTCAGTGCTTTCCCAGCTAGGAAAGCTAGGGGGACTCAAGAGCTTTCCCAAATCAAGGCCCATATCCATATGTGGCTTGAATTAAACAGAATTCTGAACAATAGATTACTTTATTCCATTAGTCTCTAAGCCCAGATTTATTGCTTCCGTCATTTCTTACTTCATTCAGTTGGGTTTTGGCTAACATACAAACTTACCAGAAATGTATCCAGTCCACAGAAAACACTTGTGAAAGATTCTGGGATGAAAAGCAAGCTCATCAGAAGGCAGAGACTTTGGACAGACAGGCTGTCCATGGCTGCCATCCAGGTATCAGAGAAAAGTTTTAGCCCTATTCATGACAAGACATTTTTCAGACCCATGGCCTAAAACCATTATACTAATTCTCCTGTGCAGATGCACACCAAGTCTAAGCTAATAAAATGCTCAGATTGCAAATTTGAAAATTAATTCAAGTCCTAAAAAACACAGTCAAAATGGAAATTCTCACTTGTTTTGGGCAGCTTTTCCAAGTGAAAAAAGACCTGACCCATTTTAAGACGGTAAAGGAGAAGAACATTTACATATTGGGCAAAAGGATTATTTGTTGTTTAGAGACTTTGTACACACAGTGAAGTGCCTCTGTGTTAAAAGCTGGTTTAACAGAATTAATCAGGAGGAATCACAGCCAGAGGGGCTCAGTGGCTGCTCATTCCTGCCCTGCAGACCCCTCATCACCACGACCCCTCCCAGGGTTACTCACAACATGTATGTGATGACCCCCACACTCCACATGTCCGTTGGGAAGGAAACAAAGTCATAGTTCACCACTTCAGGGGCCAAGAACTCTGGAGTCCCGAAATTAACCTTCAGTTTCTCACAAGGTTTGTACCTTTATTGGAAGAAAAAGATGTCAGTGCTGAGCACGGGCTGGGGACGCATCTCACAGAGGGAAAAACAAGGCAGAGGAAACAAAGTCCTCGAACAGATACTACATACACACACACATATATGCATGAATGTACCAGCTTTTGGCTTAAGAAAAGCCTCAAGGGGTTAGAAAATAAACAGATGAATGTTATTGTCCTCACTGGTATACTAATGGAAATAATTCCTTTGTACTCCAGGGCAATTGACTCATGCTCTCACAGCTTTCCTTTAACAAACTCATGCACGCAAAGCAAAAGAATGGAGAAAAGTCCATATTTCTCCAAGGGTTTCCTGTTTCACATGGCATGGCTCAAACTTTTTTCCTTCAATTTTCCCACTTTTTTCCTTCAATCAACTTACTCAGCTATGTAAAGAGTTTAGCAGATAATTTCTACAACTAGAACCTGCACAACGAAGCCCAGCAGTCAAGAAGTCTCCGAGAGCCTTCACGGAGTCCCCAGAGTAAAAGCTTTACATGGGGAATAATTTTGAGATAATTAGAACAGCAGTATAGCTTTATCCAACTGAAATGTAATTTGAAAAAGTAATTAGATAATTAATGCACACAGCAGAAAACTCATGCCTACAGAGCCATAATGCTTAGCTCATTCACTAGCAGAATTATTTTAGAGCCACCAAAACACAACCCCTCGAAGAAGAACTACCAAAACCATATCAGATGTTTCTCAATTTGATTTGGGTTTGGTTTTTAAAATAAATTCACAACTGAACTCTCTTACCTCCTTGCTAATCCGAAGTCAATAATTTTAATCTGGTTTCCTGTGTGATTTACACATAGTATGTTTTCAGGCTACAAAAAGAAGAGAGGGTATTTTAAGTTAAAAGTTTGAGAGAGAGATCTAGTAAAAGAGAATGTAAAAGGTAATTTCTAGGATAGTACTTTTCCTTCTATTCCTATCACAAGAGAAGGACTTGACAGGCACACTCAGTTAGTGAAAGGTTTGGGTTTGGACCTCTGATAAAGAAGCTTTACTGTATAATAACATTCCTGAATTTCACCAGAGATGACAAACAGATTTTGGAATAGAAAGGCTCTCTGTGTAAAATGGTAAAGTCAGTCTGATGCTTGAGGCTCACTCACTGGATTTACTCCTTAACTATAAAAGTACCTCCACAAAAAGCCACAAGAAACAGGTCAAATGCACCCAAAAAGAATTTTTCTTCCAATGAGAATATTTTTCAAGGTGGGGATGGGTGGGGGGTGATGGGATCCAAACTTGTTACAACTGCAGAACTATCAGAAGGCCAATCGGGTCTAATATCACTTGTGTAAGGCTTGTGTATAAACAAGCAGGGGAAAAAAACCCAAACAGTTGCTATTTCTGTTTAAAAATATCAGTTATTAAGGGACCATTAGGAAAACACTGTCATTTTGCTGCGGGTTGGTTCCTGGCAGTGAAAAGTACAAACTATAGGAAGATGATTGAATAGGTGAATAGATGATTGATTTAAATACAGTTGCAGGTGGGGGAAATGGAGGGAAGACTGTAGGCATTTCCAGCCTAAGAGGGTTTGGGTGGTGTTTTTTTAATTGGTGACAAAAGGGCATTGTTTAAATACTGCACAGAATAAAAAGCTGCTGATTTAAGAGAGGCAAAAGCACAGAATCCTGATCATTTCACTATTCCAGGCAAACTACCGAATAGACACTGGAAAAAAAGTGATGAATCTCTTGACCTCCATTCATTGTAACTATTGCATTAAATCTGTTCCTTTCTGACATAAGTCCATGAAATGAGCCGTGACTTTGTAATTAGAGACTCTGTGGTGGCCCAAACAGCATCACCAAAGCACAGAGAGCACAAACAACTGACCTTCAGGTCTAAATGGAGAATATAATGCTGGTGCAAGTAGTGCACTCCTTCACAGATCTGTCTGGTGAACAGGATGGCATCCAACTCAGTCAGGTGGTAGTTTTCATCTGTGATCCGGTCAAATAATTCGCCACCATCAAGACTAAAATTTTGACACAGAAAATTGTTAAAAACCCCTAAAATTCTGCATTAGCTCGATTAATTTCCAAGTTGGGAATTAGGCTCTGTAATTGAGCGAGGGTCCTAACAACAAATTCCATATAAAATATATCAGTGGCCTCAATGACTTCAAGAGACTTATTTCTCTGTGTGAAATTAAGTGTCAATCTAAATGCAAATATGGAAAAGTTGTCACTAACTTTTGGGGGGGATACATGTCAAACCCAGATCCACATGAGCTGGGGATCAGATGGGGACCTGAAGAACCTATAGGAAGCACCAAAGTATCTATTATTCATTCATCTCAGTCTTGAGAAAATAAGTCTTCAACCTATAAAAATTACTAAATGAAACATCTCAGACTGAAAACTATTTTTCATGAGCTGACAATTGAACTCCATCCTGCACAAAAGAGAAAATTAGTCAGACATAGAGCTCTGACAAGGTTCTGCAAGGTAAAAACTTCAAGTATATATTTCAATATATACATTTTAAATGTCTTATATTTATATTTTTTTATTTAATTTTTAATTCTTTTTTTCCCCCTTCATTGTTATTAAAAATTCATTCTCTAGCAGAAACTCCGTTTTTAGGTTATAAAACTTCAGATTTTTTGTAAAGCAATATGCCACTACACAGAAAAAGGCAACAGGAATACATCATGAAATCTTTATTTTCCTATGTGAATCCCATACTTGATCTAGATGAAAATTCTTATTTAGCTTCAAAGGGGGAGACATTTTTACTAACCCTAAAATTATTCAGAGGCAGACCATGTGTAAAATTAATCACCTTTCTATCTCCTCCATATCTTTTGTAATTCCACTTAAAACATCTCACTTCTCTTGTCTGGGTTTCTCACCTTCACTCTCTCTCTGAGATCTCATTTATTCATGACACTTCTATGTAATTCGGTACCTAGGGACAATGTTGGGGCCTGTAAGTTAAATGAAAAATGAACCATTGGGAAGTTCTGTTCATGAACCATCTTGTAATTTGGTTCATACTCTTCAAGACAGCTGCCTTTCTAATCATTTGTTTAAACTGCAATCTTGCCAAATATATGATTTTTAATCTGAAGAAATTCCATTTAAAGCATTGTTTTTTCCTTCTGAGAGTGAGAACAAGTCTCTCTCAGACTGGAAAACCACTCCAGTCTTCTTCACACCTCAGAATTATCATCCCCTATTTCCTTTAGCGACCTGAGAAAACCTCAAACATCTGACAATTCCTGAGATAATTTAAACTTACTATTCCATGATCAAAGTGACACTATTTTTGGCTTCAAAAGCATCATAAAGCTGGATCAGATTCACGTGATTCAACTGGTTCATGATGTTAATTTCATTTTTTACTTCCTCCTGGAAAAAATTAACAAAGCCACAAAAAAATGAGCAAAACACCCTCCTTAAATTTCAACATATTGAAACAGAATTATTTGTAAAGCCCATTAACAGCTACACCACAGGTCTCAGGTGGACAGAAGGTTTAGTCACAAACACGGGGATGAGGAACAGTCACAGAAAGTCCAGGCTGGTCCTTAGTAAGACAGACTTTACAGTGTTTCACAGAACCCAAGTACAAGCTGCCCCTCATGCGCTGATTGAGGGAAGTGGAGCTGAGGTGCTGGCAGTGAGGGCAGGTTCAGAGTCGAGCTCACAGCAGCGTGGTTACCTTCTCTTTGGCTCCTTTCACTTTGATGATTTTGGCTGCCAGGTTGAGACCAGTCGATATTTCCGTGCACTTGTGGACTTGCCCAAAACGCCCCCTGTGGATGCCAAGGAAAAGACGGGAAACCAGCTCAGCACAGCCCAGCACAGAAACCTCTCCTACGACTATTCTTATCGTGAGGCAAAAATAGCCCAGTACAAAGGGAATGGAATCGGGTGGCCAGCAGCACGGAGCTCCTCTTTCTCTCAGCTTAGGAAGGATTAGTTTTATCTTTCCAGCCAGTTGTTCAGTGCTTACATTAAAATATTATGCCCCCCTCGCATGGCCGCGTTTCACTGTGGCACGATGACCCGACGATGTTCTTGTTCAGCCCTGTAACTGTACCCGCCTGCTGTCCTTCACTGGTGTGGCTGTGGGTATATTAACAAGGATATTTCTGTCCTGATCTCATAACTTTTTAAATGACCAGAAGACCAGTAACTGTAGCCACTCCACAGACTGCATTTCTTGCACGTTGTAAATTCTCCCCCATGTCACGCAGATACGTTAATGCCCCCTGGAATGGTTTCCAAACACCATCTTCCCTGCTATTGCATCATATTGCTTATACTTATTATAAGTATAAGCCATTATAAGCCATATTTGTAAGTGGATCAATGTGTAAATCAAGCCTTCTTGTCACATAAGTAAGGATACAAGAATACAAAAGCTGAAGCAGCTGCAGACTTCCTATGAGTGCAAAATAAACATAAGGTCAAAATAATAATAACTTCTTCCTTTGCTTTCTCTAATGTGCAGTTCAGCACAGAAAAAAAAAGATTTTTGGAAGCTGCCTGACCTAATTCTAATGGGCTTTGTGGACTTCAAATGCTCTGAATCTGTCTGCCTTAAGGGTACAGTTTTTTCCCACGACACCAGATGAGGCCAGGATCATTACAACAAACAAAAAAACCAGTCATCCAAGACGACAGTCAGGCATCTTAAAATGGAGTTGGGACAGAAACCAAGGGAAATCCCTTGATTTAACAGTGTCTGTGAAAGCCCAAAGGTCTGCAGGATGAACCTGCTCACTCTGGTAGCTGTGAGCTTGTATGTGCCTCACACCCCCACGCACTCTGGGGCCATCTGAAGAAGCCAGCTCTAGCTCTCCAGCTCACTGCTTTTCTCCAAGAGCAGTACAGCATCAGGCACAGGGATACTCACCCCCCCAGCACCTCGTGCCGACACACCGAGTAGCTCGTTGTCACCTCCGTTTGCTTGACACTCACGACCCGATGTTCGAAAGGCGCTGGAGGAGAAGGACTGTCATCTAAAGAGGAGACAAGCTGGTCACTGAGGTGTTTCTGCACACACCAACACCACTGCACTGTTTCACCTCCCTCACACCAGTAACTTCAATGCCCATCACCCTGCTGTGCCTGCTAAGCGTAGTGTCAAGTCCCAGCTGCCTTCCGTGCTTCCCAGTACCCACAGCTCCACAAAACCATATTCTGATGCTCTCCCACCTTTAGCACTGCTGTCCTGAAGAGATGATCCCAGTTTCTCCCACAGGCACTGCTGATGCAGCCCCCAGTGCTGCTGTGGCTGTGGGGCTCTAAGGGAGAAACACTGGGGGCACTCACCCGGACCAGGCAGTGCCTGACTGCTGACAACAGGCTGCGAATGCAAACACTCGACCCAAAACTTTAGAGTGAAGTGCACTGCTCTCCCTCCCATCTCTTCCCTTTGCTCATGTCCCCTACCATGCCATCATTTTTTAATCTACTGGAATTCAGGCAAGCACTGAAGTATCTGGATAACATTAAGAATGCAATTCTTTCACTCTTTTTAGAGTAGCATGCAAGGAAAAGAATCCCTGTGGTTGCAGCTAGCCCTGAGAAGGGGGGTGCTGAATATATCCAAAATTTCTCTTGTTACTTCAAGAAAGGGACTTTCACTGCTAACACTCTTTTACAAATGAGGAATAAAGTCCCAAAACTGAGAACAGAACCTCACCTTCTGCATCTCAGCTCTGTTTTTTTAACACAGTAAACCCACTGAACACCTTTAGGAGGCTAGTTTATGCATTAACAGAAAAGGCCTCCTGAAAAAACTACCTGGACGTTTGAAAAAAATTACAATTGATTATTTTTTAATTGTTATGGGGCAGCTGGAAAGGCCAACACAAACACACAGCACTGATCAATGATGGCAGTTATTGGTAAAATCATGAAGTTCCTCCTAGTAGCAAAATTTTTGCAGACAATGTTCAAATTAAAGCTGAAAATATGATCATTAAAATTATTAAGTTTCATCAGTTTGTGGTAAGCTAAATCAGTTAACCATGATCACCTAATGCCCAAGTTTTTCTAGGGTAAAGCTTCATTAAAGCCATTTTTGGTGTCTCCCATTCAAGGCAACTTTACAGCTAATCTGCAGGTATCTCGGGCTGCAATTTAACATGTATTCAACTCATCTCCAGCCACTGCTCAGAATGCCAGATCCAGGTCAGGGCATCTATCCTTGAAGGTTTTGTGCTGTCAGGAGCAAGCACTCCCTGAAACAATGCAACCAAGCATTGTAACATTCACACAGTAACCCAGAGGAGATCTGCAGCCAGTAACACAACACAGGCCATGGCAAGATACTCTTCCTGCAGTATTTTGCTGTGCTCTGAATCTCCAGCCCACAGGTGCTCAAGTATGGCTTGCATACTCTATCTTAAGGAATAAATGCTTTATCTAAAGAAAATGGATTTTTTTAAAGTTACTCATACTTCTGATCACACATACACTTCACCCTATTTTATTTTAAATGACATTTTTTTTCCCCAAAACACACTTTGAAAGGAAACTTACTATTAAAAGAATCTGTACAAACGTTAATTGCTATTTACATAGAGACACCCATGGAAAATGCTCTCGAGTGTAAAACACAGGTGTTCTCCTGAGCACTGCTCCAGCTATTATTGTACATCCAACAGACAGGAATAGCACAAAATCCTCCATGTAAGGGTTCCAAGGGTAACTGTGAGCAACTCACCGATGATCACTTCACCCTGGGTGGGAAGAGCTCTGTCACCTTCCAGTGCCTTACTCTTCTCTGGTGCCACTCCTGGGCACTGATGAACATCATTTCCTCTTCCTCCTGAAGATGCAGACTCAGATTCTCTCCTCTCAGACTCGGTACCTTTTGGGGATTCTTCTGCTTTTGCTGTTTCCTGATGGATTTTCACTTCTACCCCCCCATCATTCGCAGGTTCCTTTGCAGAGTTATTCTGTGAGGTTTTGGGCTCGCATTTTAATTCTGATTTCTCTTCAGCCTTTTTACCTGGTTTGGGCTTGCTCAGTAATGGTTGTTGCTTTCCTGTTTGAGGTGTAAGTTCATTTTGCTTATTGTCCCCTTTAACTTCTGGATTTGGCTCAGTGCTGATGTTTTTAGGACTCTGTTGAAGCTTTAATTTGTCAGGCAGCTGTTTGGCTCCTTTCAAATCTGCTGGTGTGGAGGATGGGGGTTTTACTTTGGGACTTGTACCTCTGTGATCACTTACATTTCTTTCCTTGGCCATCTCAATCTTTTCTTTCATGTCAGTCATATGTACACTGATGGATATCCTGCAGAGCAAACAGTCAACATTTGGTTCAGATGACTAACCCTACTTTTGGAGCTTTGAGGGGGAAGAAAAATCTATAAGTTTCCAAACCCGCAGATTTCTACAGTATTAATAACACCTATCTGTACCAATTCTCTTAGGAAATACTGACAAACACTAAGGGAAGAGCACCAAAAAGCACTCTGATACTTTTTCTGTGTCCTCATCAGTGTACATGCCTGCCTTCTGCTGAACAAAATGTCTCATTCTGCTAAGGGTTAATCCCACATTTGAAAGCTTACCCACTTTTTGCGATTATTGCAGTTGGTCTAATGAAATACCACTCATCTGGGCAGAGGGGATAGTGATTGCCTTCACAAATTACAGGCTGATTATCTAAATGGCTGACTGCTCATATGGCTCTAGAAATCCAATGGTTTGCATCCACCCTCAGTCCTCTTCCAGCTGGCCGACCTGCACACTCAGACATCTGTGTTTGTGCCTTCTGATGGGATAGCGTTCTTTCCACAGCTTTCTCTTAAAAATCCAACTTTCATAAACTCTTTCACTCCATCAATACTATTTTCCTTGGCATTCTAGCTACTGGAAAAGTTTAAAGATTTTTTTTCCCCTCTTGTGTTGCCTAAAAAGAATACAGGTTAGAACCAATTCTCTGTGCTCCTAAAATCCATCAAAGACATTCGTGTGATAATGTTTGAGTCAACTGTTACTGCTCCAACTGTCATGAGCTGCCTGATTTTAGTGAGGCTGAACTGAAACCTGTGAAGCTGTAAAGTAGATTTTATACAATGGCAAGTAAAGAAAATTCCTGTTATCGAGGAGAGAACATACCTCATTTTCACGAAGGTTATTGCCTCTTTCAGTGCAGCAGCCTTATTACAGAAGATGTTATAAAAGAAAATGTTTTTGCTTTTGTATTACAGGAGTCTGAAGTTTCTCATTTTCTGTATCTTTAACACCCTTTTGCTGTGCTATGAATCTCAGCTGCTCCGGTGTGAGCTATCAGAGCAGCTGAACACAGCTCCGAGCAAACACTTCCTCTGCTATCTAGGCAAGCCTGAACCCAGCAGGACTCTTGGCCATTTCTCCAAGCTGGGGAACACAATGTTCTTTTGACACTTCTGTGTGGGCTTTACGAACTCCATTAAAAGCTGCATCCATTTCAGAGAGGTGTTTACCACTCTCATGTGACCTCACACTCGAAAGCATAATGGGTGTCCTGGGCAGGAAGGCTGCAGCTTTCCCTGGGGTTTACTCTGGCTTCTGCCTTTGAGTTACCTGTTGGCCTTCCTCCTCCCCAAAACAAAGTCTTTGGGGCTCAGGCACCCCCCTGTCCAAACCCACCAGCTGCTGCAGAAGCTGCTGCCCATCTCCAAGTTCACCCCCTGGCACATCATCATCAACCAGCACTGACTTCCAAGGGCTTACAGCCCCTTCCTCTACAGCTTCACCAACACCCTGAGCCATCCCCCAAGCACAGGAACAGCCCCCAAGGCAGCCAGAGCCTAAAACCCACTGGGAAAGTACAGGGAGGTCCCTCTGCTGTCAGTGTTGCTGTAGCAACCAGTTTGGAGGTAACCATGTCTATAACTGTACACAAATGTTTCAGAAGAGGCCACAGCAGTGAAAGCTTCTACCTTCTCCTGCCAAATCCTCACATTCATCCTCTAAGGAGAAAAATCTCCCAGTGTGCCAGTCATCACAATGAGCCCTTTCCCTCAAGAAGCCCATGTGCTGACATCAGGACAACTCTCTTTCATTTTGGTAATTTATTCTTCGTTCACTTTATTTGTTGACTTGTTTTGGGTTTTGTGGTTTTTTTAGGAGTCCTGTAATCCCATTAGACACTCACCCATTGCACAGGATATAAGTGCCCAGCCTATATTCACAAATATCACTAGAGAGTTTTCAAATTACACAGACACAAAAGTAGTGTCATGTTCTGTCTGGTCTTTGGGCACCAATTTGTACACACAAAACACTGGGAAATTCCCCATGCAAAGTAACATACATACATACATCTGTGTGTAGGGATGAGTGTGTCTATCACCCCCCACACACATAAATTACTTTATAGACATCTGCCCAGACAGAGAAGGCACTGGGAGTCAAAATCTCACACAGAAGTTCCATTTGTTGGGGTTTAGTTGATAGGAGTCTTTGGTTGTGGGTTTTTGTCATTCTCTGTTGTGTGGGTTTTTTAAAACTTAAATAAATGGCATTTAAATCAAGTCCTAAATAAATAATTCAAAGAAAAATGGACTATAAAAGACATATTACAGAACAACTACACAAAGAAAAGATTAGCCTGACAGAGATGAACAAACAAACAATCTTCAGGTGACCAAGACATTAAAAAACAAAACACAAAAACACTGAGGGCAACAAACACAAGTTCTTTGGTTTTGCCATGTACTAGTAAATATCTCATATTCCTTTCACCCAACAAAGGAGTTGGGAAGGAGTGAGTGGTTTAAAATGAGTTCTCCTATGGTGGTCACCTTTCTATGTTTAATACACAGAGGCTGATGATCTAAAACCCCTCCCTCCCATCCACAGCCCTCTGACTCCTCAGCTTCACACAACTTTACTCATGACCCTTTGAGTTTTTTGCCTTAACCACTGGTCAGGTCTCCCCACTCCCATCCCCGGATGCAGGAGCCGCCTCCTTTAATGACCTGGCTTTCCTTTTTTCCCTTCTAACACATGGAATGGTTTCAGATCACACAGAAAGCCACCAGCAAGGCCATTACCTGGTATGTGTCACCTCACGCCCCGTGTCAGATATAGCCTGGGATGTGGAGGGCGCAGCTTCCCGGGATGCCGCGCTCCAGGGTCCAGGTTTGTTTTCATTCTTCCCGAGTTTCTGATGCACAAGCTGCCTGTGGCACTCATCTGGGCATGGGGCTCTGTCCATATTCTGTGCTTTAGCAGGAACATTTTGGTTGCCTACGTGATCTTCATGTACGAAGGGAAGACCATTGTGTTGATTCAAAGCCTTGACACCAATGTCCTTTTGCTGAAAGCTTTTACCGCTGTGTGTTTTGACAGCACCTTCTACCACTTGCTGCTGTGCTGTCCTCTCCTTCACTTGGGGTTTGGAGTCACCTTTGTGAGCTACAGCACCAGAAGTGTTCACTTTCTCACATGCTCCCTTGTTTTCATCCAGCTTTTTCCCACTTTTTGTCTCTGAATAAAGTAATGCATTAATTACATACCCTTGAAAAAATTAATGGCACAACAGAGTGGGGATAAAGCAACCCACCACTCAAAATATCATACACAGTTAAGTACAGCTGAAAAGATAGAAAGAAACCCCCCAAAATGTTTAAAATCCTTACACCATCAAGGTCAGTTCACAACCCTATGTAACTTTTGAGTCAGAACTGGTACCATTTGCTTTATTTTTGTCACTTCCAAAATGATGAAGCTAAATAAGGGATTGCCCATAATGCAAAGGATTCACTGACCATTTGCGAAGACAACAGCATGACAGGGCCTGCTCAACATCACATTCACCCCTGTTGCAACTCCACAGGCATCAACAATAGATGCAACAGGGCAATGCCCTGACAGATACATCCTAAATAGGAATCCAGCCCTGACATGCCAATGAAACTGGCTGATCAAAAAAAGATATTCCCAGCGTCAACACATCCCTTTTTCAGAGAGGGGGAGGAGGGAGGGCTGGCTCAGATGTATTAAGGGAGAAGAATTTATCAGGTTTGCTGTGTGATATTGGCACTATCTTCACAGTACCTCCAAACAAGCTCTGCTTGCTGAATTCAACCCACTGGAGTCCAAATAAAAAAGAATCCCTGTGCACCTAAACAAAGCTGCTGCTTTTAGTTTCTTCATCTTCCAGTTTTTGTGGGGTTTGATCCTGGGGACAAATCATCTTTGGAGGAAGTGAGCCCAATCCTATTTTCCCAGCACCGGGGGGCAAAGTTACTCAGTTACATTTGAGTAATTCAGGTAGTGGGAAATAGCAGTCTATTAATTTCCAGTTTGTCCGCTGCACATTCTGGAGTCAAAGCCTGTAGCATGCCTGGAGTGATACATACCTTCCAGAGGCTTCTTGCTTTCAGTTTGGGTTCCTCTGTTACTAAGCACATGCTTAGGTTTTGCACCACTCTCCTCGGGCTTATCTTTGGCCTAAAAATGACAGGGGAACACAAAACCAACAGTTACAGCAAAGAGCGTTTAATTCCCACCAGGTTCCTCCAACTGTGTAGGCATTCTGACTCTGTAAATTGGACACTAACACCTCTTAACTTCTGAGTTTTTAGTTACTGCTGTGTTTATTTCCTTCTTCCAATCTCTCCCTGCTTTTGCAGGCAGGCATACTTCTAAAACAAGATGACACAGATTAATACATTAGCTCGTGGCTTTCCAAAATTTTCACTGTCATAGCTTTTGCTCCCTGTCATCTTTACTCATATTGATTAAGAAGCATGACATGTGAGACATGAGAGAGTAGAAAAAAGAAATGATACTTTATTTCTCTTGCTTTTTCACTGGTGACAGAACAAAAAATTCATGATTTGATCTGATAGAGATGATACCAAAAAAGAGCCTCTAGCTTTATGGTAACTCTTGTGCATGTTCTTGACATTTCACATGTCACCTTTGGAAAGATTAAAAACAGACTTATTGTCTTCTAGAAGCAGACTTTAATTTTTAAGCAAAGTTCTTCCCCCAATTAATTTGAAAGGAGGAATCTTTGGTAATAACACCACTAAAGACTTCACACAGCAATACATTTGTAGTAAAATTAAAACTAAATAATATTTAGCAAAAAGCATTGCATGAAAATAGGAAAAGGCATAACATACCTTGTGGTTGGCATATAGTTAAAAATCTAGTGATGAGCAGCCTCCTATCCTTATTTCTACAAGCAAATGAGTAACATGTAAAATATTTCTGCAGATAACTGATTACAAGATAGCTGCACATCAGCCCTTCATCTGTTAGTAAAAGCAGTTAAGTATTCCATGCACCAACCCTATAGATTGCACAGAGCCTCCCCACCTCCCCCTTCCCAAAAAACAAAACACCCAAAGAGTAAAAGTAGTAAAAAATCATTACCATTTTTATTACAGCTCTAAGCAAACCTGCAACAATGACCAGGGTGAACATTATTCTTGCAAAATCCTACATGCAAAGAAAGTCTTGGGTAAGTGACAGTTTAATGCTGGTGGGTTTTTCTGTCTGTTTTTAAGTAAGAAGTCAGAGGTTTGGATCCTATGAAGCTTCAATTCATAGTCTTTTATTAATTTGACTCCAACCCCACAAAGCTTCTTCCATAAGCATTCCCATGGCATCCTTGGAATGCTGTCATGGCATCACCAAACAGCTTCGCCCAGAAATGCAAACACAGCCTCCCCACTCCCCCCACCCCAGCCAGCCCCCTGATGAGCTGGACACTGCCACGAACAGCAAAGGCTGGAAAACAGAAACAAGCAAGCAGCAAGTTCTCTTCTGTGCAACCCCCAGGCAACTGTGGAGCTCTTTGGACATGTCTGTGCTGCCATCACTCAACAGGCTGCACAAACCAGACCAAAGCTGGCACATGGCTCAGCAGGATTTGTTTCCAAGATCACCTGTGCTTTGCTCCACGTTACCCAGCTGGGTCACGTACACAAGAGACCTCACTAATTCAAGCCTAGTTCAGCCTGGGATCAAAGCACAGACATATCTCAAGGTCTTATAACTGACCTTTTGCTCCAATTTCAAAAAGTGTTCATGAACAGAAAAAAAAAAGAACAATGATGGGCATATTGCAAAACTGGAGTTTGCCATAAAACTGCTTGCCCAGCAAACCCTGTCTGTTCTCCAGCCGAGGAGAGAGCCTGGGACACTGACCCCCAGCCCATCCCAGTCCATCAGGTCACCACCAGCAGGCCATTTCCCCTCTCAGTCTCTATCTGCCTGTCCACAAAACTTGAATGGAGCTCTGGGCTCCTTCCATCTCCTTTTGTAAACATGGATGTGTGTGCACGGTGGCTACTCCACAACCAATCCCACCAGTATGCCAGGAGTCCTTGTGAATCCTTCCTCCAGTATCCCTCACATGACCTCCTGTTATTTACATCCCTCCTTACTGCTCTTTTCACTTGGAAATGGACAATCTGGAAACAGAATTAGTTTATCTTCTTTCTGCTCCTCTTCCCCTGGCCATTGACACACCGTGTGCCAGTTCAGTCCAAGGTGTAAATCAAGCAAAGGACAGTGTCTGTCTCCAGGCATTCTGCAGTGACTGCAGGCAGTGACTTGGAACAATGCAGCTTTAACCAAAAATATCAAACTTTCCCATTGCTCAAAAAACCTGTAGAACTGAAATTGGAACTGCAAGTACAAGCTTTATCCAGATTTAAGGTTGATAACTAATGCATAATTTATTGTCCTTAATACTAATGGAAATATTTTATAAATTCCCCTGTCTCCTAACAGTCCAGTTCACTTGTCAGATGCTGGCACATAAAAAAAGGAGTCCAGGAGAGCACTCAGAAAGACTGAAAAGGTACTCTGGCATCGAGCACTGCCCTGTTTTTCTAAAAGTCTAGATGTACCTTCCCATCAAAACATTTTAAAGCTTTGGTGAAAAATATTTTGATTAAGATACAAATGGACATTTTCATTCGAGCTAAATTCTCCTTACTGTAACCACACCCCTACATACAAAGAAATTCTTGGAATTAATAATGAAAACAGCTCTTGCAGTTTTCCTCTCTCTCATCCCCATGGTGGGATACAAGCCACTGTGAAAAATGGAAACTCCCATTAGCTAAAACTAATTTCAGACACCTGTAACTTTTAAAAAACAAGGTTAATCTATTTCAAAACACCGTATCGACTATGTACTGGTCTTGCTTGTTCCTCCCTCACTGTTCTCAACAATTAAGAAATCCTTAGGAACTGATATCTAGGACTTGTATGCACAAGAACTACTTGATTTCAGGAGTGAACAATGTTGATGGAGTTGATGAAGTCATAGCTGCATTGTAAAGATGCAGCTAAAGACAATTTAGATGTCTAAGGACATATAAACCTGCTCAGAAACACAGCCATGAGTCAGCACAGGGTTTAGTAACTGGTGCTTTGTTCAGAATTCATGCACAAGGAAATAGAAGCCTCTTCCAATAAAAAATGCTTCACTTCCACTGGGGCCTCAATTCAGTCACTAATTTGAGTGACATTGCTGAGCTCTGAGCACTGGTAGAAGCTGAGTTTTCCTTTAGAGTAGCAATCTACTTCTCACATTTGTTACAGGACTGCCTGACACACTTCAGGAACCTCAAACCTTGGACTGCAAGGCGTGTTTGGGGCTTGGTCCCTGCTTTGAGAGCCTTGCCATTCAAAGGTCACAGCAACAAACCTGTAACAGCAACACTGAAAGGAAAACCTGAATTATACATTATGCAAGAAATCAACAGGAGATCCTAAAGCCCTGATACATCATAAAGTAAAATATGAAGAATAGTAAAACTAAACCAACCTCAACAGGAATTTCCAGCAGACTCCCCTTCTTCCAGGGCACAATGCCTTTGAGAATAAAATCCACTACTTTAGAATTTTTTAATACTTCGCCCACAAATGTAATAACTTTATCCAGGGTATCAACCCTTTTCTCTATCTTTGCCAGCCTTTCCTTATGCTTTGAGGCATCTAGCTGGGCAGCTTTCATCAGCTTCAACACTTCTGAGCATATGCTGTGGACGTCAGCCTCGTGAGCACTGTCCGAAACCTTTAGGCCTTTCTGCATTGCATCTGTGTCAGCAGGAGCTGCTCGGGATACTGCCAGCTTGTTAATGCCTTTTTCTACATCATCAATGCCTCTGTTAACCTGCTGCAGTTTGCCTGTCAGATCTTCTTGGAAGTGCAACAGTCTGTCCATCTTTTCGTTCAGGAGGTACAGTTTTTTGTCCACCGTGCTTAGATTGATCACTTTTGCAGGCTGTAGCTTTGTCAGGGCACCTCCCTCTGCGAGGTCCAAGCTGCCCGCAGACATTGCGTCCAGACAGCAGGATGTCAGACAGATTAGGCTGCCTTTTCATTAATCATAAATTAGAAAATGAGGCTCTGAAAGTTCATCTTCTTCAGCTATTCCTATACCAGACAACCTCACTTACTGGAGTCGCTAAAGCATATCATGAGATAGCTACTGCACAAAAGATTTATTTCTGTGTTATCTATTTCTTACTGTGGGCTTTCAATGATGGAAGTAATTTGGCACCAGACTATGTTTTCTTGGGCCTCCTTGACGTCACAAAACCATTTAAAATTCTTTCTCGAGTGGCTGTTGATAGGCAAGCATCTTAACAATTGCCAATGCCTGCTCAGGCCTTCGGGGGAGGAGGATTGTTTTTATGACCAGTTTTAGTTCTGTGATAATGATAAGGTGCTAGAACATTTCCCTTCATTAAACAGGAAAACTATATAAGTAAATTTGCTGGCCTTGTGCTAAAGCTTGGAAGAATTCTGCTTTGTAGCACGGCTGCAGAGCACCCATCATAGAACAGGGTATGCTCTTTAGGTTGGCTGGCACTTGAATTTAAAAATAGAGCACAATGACAATGATCTGAAATACGTATCTAGCACCAGCATGTCTCTGTCAACTGAAACTTCTAAAATTAAATCTTTCTCCTGGGTTATGAAAATGAACCAAGTTAAAAAAATATCAGAATGAAGGCACAGCAGAATTAGTCCAACTATTAGCAACAAAACTATTAAATCATAAATCTTGAAGGACTTGTTGCTGCCTTGCTTTTCGCTTCTGAATCACAGCATATCTCCTACAACAATTACAGTCACTAGAGAACAGAATGAGTCACTTCATACTGCACAGCCCCCACTGCCACAGTTCTGAATGCTTTAGAAACATTAATGAATGTATCCTTACAATACAGCACAGAAGGCGAGTCAGTTCTCTTCCACAGAGGATGAACTGTGGCAACAAGAGAGCAAGCAGTTTGTCCCATGCCAGATGTGACATTGTGTCACACGACTCTGCCCAGTTCTCCTGGGTCCCTTTTTGCTGCTGTGTGTCTGTAGAACAGGGAGGAGAAACCAGTGGGGAAACCCTGATGCTGCAGGAGTCCTGGTGAGACAGGACAATGGAACCACATCAAAGCCGTGGGCTTTGGGATACTGAGCATCCCTTCCTCTCTGATCCCCTCCTCATTGTTTGGATGGGGCATATGGAAGAAAAATGTCATTCTTAAAGTCAATTTCTTGTATAAGATAGAACATTCTAGACATTAAAATCCTTAACACAGAGTAGTGGCAGCTTTAAAATTACCCACTTAAGACAATGTTGAGTCCTTGCCACTCCTTTACAATTTTTACCTTTACAATAAAAAAATACCCTATTTGGCTACATCTACCAAGGTCATCATATAATTATAGCCAACCTAGTCATTCTGTGACATTTAGAGGCCAATAACTGCCTTTACAAAACACACTAAAAGCTTTAAGACTTGGACGGTTCATCAGCTTCATGGGAGAGTTTGAATACCAAGCAACAACTTTGGAAGAAAACTTGGCTTGAGAGTTGGCATTTCATGCCATGTCACTTCTCCTGACCAAAAAAAAAAAGTATTTTAAAGTCACTGGTGTTTTCACACTGGCCTGGGATTTAATGGCAAAAGTTTTATGATATGTATATACAGCTCTATCTTGAAAGTTTAGGACCTTGGCAATAAAAGACTTTCAACTCTCACTGCATTTAAAGAAACTCTTCTACTGCATTTAAAGCCAAATGCCTCTAAGTAATTAATTCTTTCAAGCCTACAAACATCCTTGATGACAAATAAACAAAACAACCAACATATTAACTAAATCAAGAGGACCTGCTGAATGTTGTCCTCTTAGGAACAAAAAGAAAATGGTAGAGTCATTAGGTTGCTGTATTTAAAGTCAGACAACCCACAGCAAATGCTTCAATAAGGAAACCTGGCCACAAAAGTCAGTCCCAGTTGCACACTCAGAACTCAAGTTGCCACCACCAGGGTGCTATTCCAGGCACAGCACGGCCATGAAACAATGCAAACTCAACCAAAGTGCACAACTGGCCTCTGTGTGTGCTTGTGGGCAGACAGGAGCCCTGCAAAATCCTGAATTACCTCCTTAGTTATTTAACAATTGAGAGCAAAAAGCATTAATGCTGCCCAATTGCTACTAACTCTCGTTATTAGTTATGTAACTGATTATTTAACCCTCCTCACATACAATGGACTAGTGGTAAAGGCTGTGTAAAACAAAAAGTAGGACTTCAAAAACAAAAATGAAAAAGGAAATCTCTGAATTTATATTATTTTATACAAACAGACTTGCATGATTGCAATTCCAGGGGCACAAACCACCTCTTTCTCCTCCAGATTCAGCCACATGCCCTGTGTTCTCCAGCTACATGGAACAGACTTCACCACCTAACACCTGCTTGTACAGTGCACTGGGAGATGTTTAAGACAATGCACTATGGAGAAATCTTGCTACAAATACAATAATGCAGCAAATATTCCCTGCTAGTGTTGTCTGAGGTGCAGGAAAGACACAGCCAAAACTGCCTCCTACTCAGATACAGCTCTTCAACTTATTATACTGCTTTCATTGTGCTGTGCATCCATAAGCAACTGCAAAATTATAGGTGGGGTGAAGGACAGAGAAGAAGGAAACCTCACTTGGACCATAGTGAAAACTGTTAAACATCTATCACAAAGTTAAGGTCAGCTTTTCTTTTTTGATTTTCACTTTCTCCTCCAGTCTCTCCCCTTTCAAACTGCTGGCAAACACATAAAAAGAAAAAACACCTCTGGCACATCTAACTGGTTGTTTTGTCTTCAAGATATGCTCAAATACTGGTAAAAAAATCTTTTATTCCTTTTGCTTTGAATTACAATAGCAGGCAATTGTTGTTCAGAACAGTGATTTAGTGCCCCGTGTTTGCATCTTGCTTGACCAGCCTGGAGAGAGCATTTAGTTCCATTGCCAGTCTTGAGCCTTTCAATACTTACCAAAAAATAAGGGAAAAATCCTAAACTGCCTGACTCCACATTACAGAAAAACAAAAAGCACATTGTTGTGACAAGTGCAACAGCCAATTGAAGTCACTTTTTCTTTGTGTGGAGCTATTGCTTATAATGACAATTTGCACTTAGATACTGCAACACACGGTGCTGCATCTTCAGTATCTCCCAAATGACACAAAGTGTTGTATGAGCAACAAATACTGTGAGCAGTGGGTGCTGCAGGACCTCTGTAAAGGGCAGAGTTGTGCTCAGTCACCCCATGTTGCCATTGCCAAAACAAAGTGGGGATCCATGAGACTCCACCACAGTCTGGATGTAATTTGAATACAGTTTCTGATAAAACTGGTTTCCTGTGGATTCCTGCTCATTTCTTCCAGGTAACAAAAATTGAGCACTGTGATCTGGAGTGTGTAGGCAACTGCCTCTGCTCCATTATCTGCTGAACTGAAATGAACTTCTCAGATATCTTTAAAATACCTCCAAGGCGTCAAGTATCTCAGGAATACAGAGAAAAGGAACACAAACGCTGGAGAACCAGAACTACAAGTGACCTTGAACTGATGATGTCAAAGATACTTCTATTCTCAAGGGGGGAATGAGAGTTTATTCTTCCTTGGCTCAGACCCCCCCCACACCCTTCCAGTTGTAAAAGAGAGATGTCAGAAAACAAGAGAAAAATTCACATTCAACACAAAAAAATCCATCACATGGCAGTTCAGTTATGATTCCTCCTTGCTAGCTCTGACCCAAAGGAAGAAAAAAACCCACAAAGATGGGGTGAATAGAAAATAAAAAGTACAAAATAAATAAATAAATCCACAGCATGTACTAAACTGACAGCAGAGGCTTATACCCCAAACAAGAAATGTCACAGAGGTTAAAACCAGCTGCTCAAACAGATCATCTCATTATATTGTTGCATTGCTTCCAACAACACTGTAAAACTAGAGATGGCTGAGGGCATGTAGGTAAATGAAAAAATAACTTTTTATATGGCCTATGAAAAGTCAAAGCTTAATAGAAAACTTGAAGGCTTTGGGAGAAGTCTGCAGGGGTTGCAATGTAACAGAGTCCTAAGGAAATAGAGAAACTCAATGTGGCAAAACCTCAGGAGCTTACAAAAGGGAAAACCAAAGCAGATAAGCTAAAAACAATCTGGCTACATCTGCTAAACACCACTCAGGCAAAAAAATACTAACAAATATCTTTTACGTATTTAGAAAACAGATGTCAAGTTTTTCAAGTTACACTGGAAATCTACTTAATCTGCATCTAATTGATGCAGCTCATTAACATACACTAGCTAAATTTTTCCCCCAGCAAATGAAAAGCTAATTGAACCTTTTAAGGATACCCAAACTTTTGAAAAATTAGGCCTAATTTCTCATGAACAGCACAAAAGGTAATAAATTATGTCCACAGAGTAATGGTGTAGCAACAGAGCAATTCTCACAACAATGACAAGCACAAAACAGGCACTGGCTCTAATTTAGAGGAATAACTTCCAAGGACAAGATATGCCATAAAGTCAGGATAAGTCCATCTGGTTCAATGGTTGGGTTTCCTGCTGAGACCAGATTGTAGTAGGAATTAGACCACAACCTGACACTTGATGTTATCACTCATTTTGGCTGATGGTTGAAATCCACCTGCACAGTAAAAGGGTCTCTGAAGCACTACTGGCATCCCCAAGTGACCCTGCTGTGATACAGTTCAATATTACCTATTTCTGTGTATTTATGAGAAAAAACTGTTAACACAGTAGGTTAGGAAACATTCTTTCAAGTCCTGCCTCCTTCCCCCACCTCCATTTTACTCCTTTTTCAGACAACTGACCCTAAGGACAGCGCTCCCAGGCAGTGGCACAGCTAAGGATAGGTTACTGATCCCAGGTCATGTGCACCATTGTAATGCATCTCTGCCAGGCAGCTGACAGCAGAGAGCTGAACGGATCAATTATGACATTTCATTTACATCAAAGAGATGAGATTTCTAGATAACACTGTTTACCATTTGCACACATGGCTTACCAAGATCCCCAAAGTCCTTCCACCAGGTTACTTTGCCTCTCAGGAGGCCAACAAGAGCATCTGCTGCCCATCCACATTCACTCACTCAACCCCAGAGCTTATTCTTGCCACCAAGTCTGTTGCCCACAGAAACTACATTAAGAAGCTCATTACTTTTAATTTTCATTCTTTCAATTTTTTTTTTTTTTTAAACTGAAGCAGATACTAAATTATTTAACTAACCTGGTCCAGAAGAGTGGTAACTGGCAATGCTTCCCTGGTATGGTGATAAGGATTCACCCTCCCACTCCTCCAGACCCACCACCACAGAGCTCACCCTTGGAATCTGAACAGAAAAGTCATGTTGGTCACTCTGCTTTCCCTGAATTTCAGTGATTTTATATCTAATGCAGTCAGTTCCTCATAAAACCTGCTGATTTTAAGGGTTAGCCACAAAAGCCACCCTTGGATTCAAGAAGCCTCTCATTTACAAGATGCTCTCTCACTGCTCCAAGGAGCTCAGCAGAGAACCCTGAAGCCCATTTTACACCCGCCAAAAGCCCTTGTGCCTGTGGCAGTTTGCTCAGGTACAAGTTATGGTAAGTCAGCAGGGATCTGCCATAACACATAAGAGTAGCCTGGGCTGTGCAGTAATGCCAACAGGAATAAAATCTGCAAAAGCAAATTCTCATCACTGAAGTGATGTGATAGGGCCTCTCAGGACACGTAGATAGGGAACAGACCTGCTGCACAAGAAAGGGTTATTTCCAGACAGTCAACTTTTCTGAAAAACAAACTTGCATAATCCAGAACTTGCTCCAAAACACATTAAAATCAGCACAATTGTTCTTGCTGACTTGAAATTTGACTGGCTTCAAATCAAATCCCTCAGAAAGGGCTCTGCTTTGCCAGCAGCACATTTTTGTTTGAGAAGAAGAAAATCCCCACACTGCACTGTGCTTTGTGCTGTCTTCTGCTCCCTTCCTACTTTGGAAGATCTTTGTAGCTTCAAGTTTGAAAAATTACCACAAAAATGTATGCTCAGAGCTGTACTAACTTGTGAATTCGTAACCATCGTTTCCATCTTCACCTTTCTCGCCACCACGACTGACAATTGCTGTAAAAATATATTTTAGTACTTTCTTTGCTTCTCCACTTATATTTCCCAAGTTGAAAGGCAAGAATTCTGTCCCCCAGCTACCCTTCTGCCCTTTTCAGTTACTGACTGAGGTAAGATCCCCTTGAGCACAATTTTACGATGCATTGGTTTAAGTCTTTGACAGGTAAAACACACAAGCACCTCAAATCATGTGGGATTGCACTGGAATTTAAGTGAACTAAGTGTCCATGGCAAGGCAGTCTCCAGCCCCCCAAACCCTCTGACTGGACTTCTGTGTCCCTTGGCTACTGACACACACCCTGGGAAACTTTTCCCAAGTCATTGTAAAAGCAGTTAGTGCCTTCATTTCAGGCCTTGTGTAAGCTGGAGTCTCAGTTACTGATTTTTGTCCTCTCACTCACATTCCCACCTGACTGATCCTGTTGTGGTACAACAAACACCAAATACTGTGTTCACTGTTCCTTGCTAATAATGGCCTTTACTGGAACCTAACAAGGGGGTATTTTTAATTTATTTTTTTTTTAAATAAGAACACTTCTTGAAATTGCTATTTCCCACTAATAACCGAAACACCATGTTAAGGAAATCCTGCCCTATACTTATCTGCCCTATAATGAAGTCTGTTACGTGCTATATTCACCTGCTGATTTACATCTCTCTGACATTTTGCTTTGACGTCATTCACAAACACAGGAATAACTTCATCACTTCAGGCTTAGTCTCAACACAAACTCTGCTTTGAAAAAGATTCAGAATGAAAGAGTTTGTGTACAGAAACTGATGGGTTTGCAAACTCTTTTCAGTAATCAAATACTCACAGAGAAGCCACTCGCACTCCTTTGGGTGAATGTTTAAATGTCTGGCAAAAACCAGAGGAATTGTTGCATCCATCTAAGTTGTGCAAAAGATTTCCAGCTAAACTTATACTGGTTTTCATCAACTTAGAATATGCAGGAAACAAACAAAAGAATGTCATATCCAGAAAAGCTTGTCTAAAAGAACATTATCCCACATGTCAGTGGAATTGCAGAAAGCAGCTAACGACAGGAATCAAGCTTCTCAGAGCAAGGCATGAGAAGGCAATTTTTAAAGTTTATCTCTCTAAAGCAGACAGATTAAGAACAGTTGGGTGTGAGTTAGAAGCTTTGAATTTGGGCTCCAGTGGTATGGCTAAGCACAGTGATTCATTTTTCCACCTGAAGTTAATTTATCAGTACAAATACCTGGTACGAACAGAAATCCAGAGCACATTTGGTGCAGCCATTTCCACTCCCAAGACAGTAAGTACCCCCTAGTGCTTCTCTGAAAGACTTCTGTCAGAACTCAGGAAGTTTTGCTTCTGAACCACCTTGCTACCTTAAATCAACAGTCAGCAGACTTCAGAGTATTAATTTTAAGCAACCACATAGACATTTTGCTGCCCTCATAAAAGGCTCCTCAATTAAAACTAATAAACCATCGATTTTGGAATTCTACTGTTAGATCAGTTAAGTTAATCTCCAGATGCATTGCAGAGACAGCTGCAGTGTAAACCCAGACACACTGATTATCAGTGCTAGACTACAAAAACAGCCTCAAGTCCTGGCACCATAAAGCCAAAATCACTCAGAGGAAAGCAAGGAAATAACACTGCTGATAAAAGATCCAGGATATAAATGGTTTGGATTTCATATTAGTTGATATCAGAAGTATTTGTCACTAAAGGGTAGTAGGGCAGTTCCACTGACAAATATAGTAACAGTACATCAAGATCTTCTCAGTGTGAGAAATTAGGAGAGTAGTTAAAACTCTGGGCTGGATGCTGGAAAAGGCTGCAGAAATATATTGCAGAGATAAGCAAGTTACAGCTGGCAAGAGTCTGTACACACAGTCCCTGAAAATGGTGAAATACAGAGGTCCCTCACTCTTGTTCAGCCACAAAAAGAAGGACAGGAAAACTCTGAAAAAGTCTGTCTGAACTGAATCTAGTGAAGACTGGATCCTATGAAATTCTGCATTTCCCACCCAGATAAAAGGTCCCCAAACAGGCTCAGTGGCCCACAGCAATGACTGGCAGCTTTCTACCTGCCTTACCAAAACAAGCCATCACTGATGGCCATGGCAACAACTGCCTCCTGGGGAGGGATGGCCTGGTAACTTGTGCCAGTGTTTTCATAAGACCAATGAGGCTGGAAAAGACCTCTGAGATCACAGAGTCCAACCTATGACCGAACACCACCACGTCAACTAGACCATGGCACTAAAACTGATAATTTCTAGCCCTAAGACTGATAATTCTGTATGAGGCAAAACCAGAAACAATAAGGTCAGTCATCAAGTCAGTCATCAAATCTATAGCAAACTGTTTTCTTTGTATAGCAAGACAGGCCAAGGAAGATGCAATTCAAGCTGTGCTGATTCCCAAAGAGGTGCTGAGAATTATCCAGGACCCTGAAGGTTCCCACACTGGGCTTCTGGTGACTTCAGCTGAAACTGGGAACAGGAACCCACCAGGAAAATACTCAGAACAGAGATATTTATAGAAAATATAACTCTTTTTAATAACTTTAAAATATAACTCTTTTTAACTCTACTCAGCCCCATACAATACCAGTGAATGTGCCATGACAGTGCTGGAGGGAATCAGGTCTCTGAAAGGAAGCATTCAGGACCTGAAGTCAGACACATGCCCAAGATGGATGAGCCAGAAAGCACATGTACTGCTCAAGCCTGAACAACAAAACAAGGACACAAATGAGTGAAAGGTGAGCCACAAATATAGAAGACAACAGCAGGAGGAGCAGCTTGCTCCTGCTATCTCAATTCAGCCATGGATAAGGTGAAAACAAACCTGGTTTGTAATGTCAGAGACTATATATAGTTTACTACTCTAGTTTCTGGGATATGAACTGTCTGAAAGGATACTCAATAGAATATATTTAGACTGCAGACCACTGTTCACTGGTGCAAAATTTAAATCAGAGCACATGACATCTTTCTCCTGAGTTCCTGCAAGGCCTGGAAGACAGTGCTAACAACCAAGATGCTCAGAAACTTTCAGACCATGTATTTTTTCTAAAAATCCCAATCCTTCAAAATGGGTTACCATTTCCATTCATTTTCTTTTCAGTCTGTCTGCCTTCCTGCTAGCTCTCCATAGCAGTGTGCACAGAGCCTGCCAAGACTCTGGACCCTGGGATGGTCATTTAGGCCTCTGCAGTTCACACACTGCCCCAGAGCCTGGGATCCCAAATCTGCTCTGCAGAGGAGAGGAATGACTCCCCAGGTAAACAGGAGCCTGAACTGCAGGTGTCAAGGCCTATCCCAGCAGCTCTGTACCCCAAGCATCAGCTACACAAAATGGGAGACAAATGTTCAAAGAGATTGAAACAAAGGCGATTGTTGCGCGGTGCAAGTTATTCAAAAACAGTCACATGAAGGTCAAGTCGTGAACCAACAGTACCTGAGGAGCTCCAAATAACCCTACACAGGATTCCCAGAAAAAAACAGGTCTGAGTAGAAAAAGTAGCAAGATGTTACCCAAAGAAAACCCAAACCAAACCCACAGAGTGGAATGCATACCCCCAGCCACAAACACGAAGTAGGAGAGGAGCATCAAGATTAGCTTATGGTGAAAGACTTCAGATATCTCATTAAGTGGCTGTGTCCTAAAATAAGAGTCAGGTCCAACGAGTCAACAGAAGAAAGACAGCAGCACCATCAAGGTTAAAAGAGTGATGCAGTTGATCATCAAAGCTGTTCAGCTCAAGGAAATGAAAATCCTAAAGGAATTATAGGAAATTTGGTCTTCAGGTACATGTTAGAACACTGCTATCACTGCCAATTGATAAGTCCAATTAAAATCAGAAACACAAAACGCCTCATCTTATTGCTTGAGCATGAACTACCCCCTTCACTGTACCTCCAAGCAATAACACAGATTCCCAAGCAATCTGTAAACACACACAGGCCACTGTTTACAGAACTGCCTGGGGTTGTGACTCCTTCCATAACAGCCCAGTCAGCTGAGCCAGGCACTCAGCTGAGTACAAGCAGGCAGCTCACCAAGTACTGGCCCAGGAGACTGTAGTCCACAAACATGCAAACAAAAGGTTCCACACTGCAACCACTGCAGTCAGAACCACACAGACACATCCTGTTGGAACAGGCTCAAACCCAACCTGTAGGTTGACATTCTACATGGGAGAAGAGCTTTCACTAGGGTTAATATTAAACTTACAGATCAGAGCAGTTCTCACCAACTTTATTAAGAATGCACACATGGTCCAAAGCACTATTCATCCTTACATGCTCTCTCATATCCTCCAAAAGCATCCTTCTCTTTATAATGTTCTATGACTTTGAGTAATAGCTTTGTGAACAAAACAGAGAATGATTTTCCAAGAGAATAACATAATGAGTTTGGTCAACTGGCCAGAGTGATGTAATGCAGTGCAAGACATCCAAAACAATGTTAGTTTTGATTCTTAGCTCACTGAGAACATGGAAAGCCAATAAATCAAACTAAATCTAACATAACATTTACCTGTGGACCTTAATGTCATTTTCACAAGAGAAGCACCATTATCACTACTTTTACAGAAAAGGAAATTGAAGTAATGAATATGAAAGAATTACTCAGTCACCCAGCAGATCAATTACAGAGAAACAAGATATTCTGAATCTCATTATAGTCTTCATTCTACTGCAAAACATTAACTCTCATCTGCACAGAGCCAAGTCACAGAATGCCATATAGACAGATAACTGCAGGACTGACTTTTTTTTCCCCAATACTAGTCCAAAAACCCCTGGCTTGTTTGCTTGGATGGTTCTAAGGCCACTCTCTGTAGTCCTTCTGGAAATACCTTTCATTTGCACTTCAGAAATAAGCACGAGAAAATTTCACATATTTCAGGCTGTCTAATATCTTTGACAGAAAGCTGAACACAAACAATTTAAACACATCATTATCTCTTCAACACGAAGAACAGTTGAGTAGTATATTCAAATTAATAGACCAAAACATTTTCCTGCTACGTGGCTGTAAATATACAATAAATCATGTGGCCACAGGAATATGAAATGTGTCTGGTCTTCCTGGCCATTTTGTTTCTTATGTAATATATGATAACAAAAAAAATCAAATTGTACTCTTGGCTATATTAAATCCACTACATGTCATTACATTAGGTGAATTTAAGACTTTGAAGCAATATCCTGCTTGTTGAAATTAGTAGATATTTTGTCCCTTTCTTCAACTGGCCCAGAATATGGTTCATTACTCTTGATTTAGTTCATTTACTCCATTGATTCTTAAAAACAAAGCTGATTACAAATACAAGCTCTTCAAGAAAACCCATTACAGCTATTGTTGAACAAAATACATGAGGAAATCCTTTCTTCAAAATTTTGAAAGAGAACAGTCTTAAAAAACCCACAACAACCTGATCTATTCTAAATTAAAATGCAACTCCTACAATTGCTTTTTTTTTAATGACTTAAACATTATTATATGTACATGGCATTCTTCTTAAAGTTGCTTAAGTCCATTTTCTGCCACTGTTTTTTCAGCAACTCAAAAAGTGGGTAAATACAAACAAACTGTAGAAAACACTTTTCCTAGACTTCCTACAACTAGTAACCAAAATTTAACTTCACAGATAGCTTGAAATCACGGTGGGTTTTGATGAACAGCTTACAAAAGTAGAAAGGCAGATTCCCATTCTCTCTTCCACCAGTGGCTTCTCTACGTCTCTGCTCTCACAGGGTCGATCGTGGTTAAGCTTTGGGAGACAGACTCTCTTTGGCTTTGTTTTCCTCAGACCTCTGCACAATGGGGTTCTGCTCCCACAACTTTCCAGGACTATCCCAGAGCACCCTTTGAGGTACTGCTTGCCCACTGATTGCACTGCTTTTACCACAGGTCAAACGGGCTCATGCAGGATTTGGCTCCTCATGAAATCACCTCGGCGTGAGCCTGCCCGACACGTTCACTGTCTTAAAACTCACAGACATAAAACAACCAAAGCAAAAAGCTGTACCAACTGACCTCCACATAATCTGAATGTCAGCCTGGAATCCTATACGACAAATTCCACTCAGAATAAAAGTTTTAATGTGTCAAGGCTCTCCCGAAAAGTAAATTTATTTACAAAGGCAAAGCCTGCACTCATCATTTCAGAAACACCTCCTTGACACTGGCAGGTGTTCTGCAAGCCAACAGACTGCACAACCTGGCCAAGAACGTCAAACACACGTAGTACCTCACCAAAGGCACAGAGAGCAAAACTGCGCCATCCAGAAAGTTTTCCCTTTCAAACTTGGCTCACAATAAAGCTCTGAGGAGTCCCTTACCGTGAATCTCTTTATGTAATCAGAAACACAAAATCCTCCCATGCTCAAACGAAGGGATCTGTGCAGGGAAGATTCTTGATATAAAGTTCCCATTCTGCTTGGCTTGTCTGGTGGTCACCCAGGTAGCCCGCAGCCTTTTACTGAATAAAGCTGCACAGCCTCCCTGGGTCTTGCTAGAATTCTGCTTGTGTGATAAACCAGGCATTTCATCTTATCTACCCCGACACCAGGCATTTCAATCATTTCACTGCCCTATCAGCAGTACTAAGTTCTATCTGTATCCCAGCAGCTCACTTCCTGAATCCCCGATAACAAGTGCTCCAGGGCACGGAAACAACACAAGATGACAGTCACATCTCGGCACTCACTGAACAGTTCCTTCTTTGCATTTCTCTGCTCCCTGACTTATTTTCATCCAGTTTTACTTTGCTTTGGCTGTGACTTAAGGACAGCAAGTTTCCTTCAGCCAAGCAGCGACAAAACTGTCACTTATCCAACTGCTGTTCTTTTTTCCAGTGACACTGGTAACTGCTGCAGGATATTTGCTTCAACGTAACAGGATTTTTACACGTGGGTGTTTCTTGTATTTCCAATTTCTTAAGCACAGAACAGAGGGAACTATGAAAGGACACAAAAGGACCATTCAAGAGGATTCATGCTCTGTCAGAACTCTCATACCTATTTAAGCCTTAAGCACTGTTTCCAGTCTGATGCTATGCTCACAGAGCCATTCACTTCAGTCTGTAAAGTCCCTTACAGCCAAACAAAAGTACTTACACAGGTGTATGTTGCTATGAAGTCCATGTAGATGTATTTGTGAACCCCTAGATTTAGAATATTTTGGGGTTTTTTTCTACCTACACAGATTATTATGCAGTCATAATGCACCCAAATGATGTTCCTCGTGCATTTGGTCCTTAACTAATGAATTCCTTTTTATTTTGTTCAGTGTGAGCCACACTTTTTTTTTATCAGGTTCTTACCTATAAAAGTGTGTCTGTGGAGGACAAATATACAAAGACAACAGACACAAAGATGCTGGGTGACCTAAGAAGAAAAGTAAGGTCTGGAGAAGAAAACCTACTTTCAATTTTAATCTGTGCTGTGCCTTCTTTTCCCACTCAGCCAAGAAGTTGTAATAAAATTATCTCTGATTACAAGCTTCAAGTGATCTAACATTAAGCTGAATCACATCAGGCATGGGAATACAAAATGACAGCCACTCTCTATGGACGTGCCTTTGAGCAGGCAGACAAGCCACCTCAGACAGCAGTGTCAGGGCTTAGCATGGGCCAAGTCTTCACTGCTTAAATCAGTGTTTTACCACAGGATAAGTGCACATGCACTCTGCCCTGGAACAATCAAGTGAGCAATGGAAACAAGATACTGTACCTTTATCATTATGATCTAAGAGATGTCAGGTCCAGAGGTGTGGGTACAGAGCTGGCTACCCCTCTCACAGCAAAAACAAGTGTTTTGTTTCCACTTGGGTTTGGACAGCAAAATAACAAATATGCTGTTAAAAAACAAAATAAAGCGAACATAAGTACAGACAAAACCAGAAAATTAGGGTGAGTGAGGAACTCTTGCAGGGCAAAAGCCAGGGAGGAGATGTCCGTGCTGCTGCATTTTTTACTGCTTGGCAGGGAATGTTTTTCAGGCTATCCAACAAACGAGTGAACAGGCCACGGGTCACCTGGGGTACAGAACGATTTGAGCACAGCTCAAAGAGATGAGATAGTTCCCCCAAGAGATAACTACCCATTATACTGGTAAAGGGACTAGTCTAACATCCTGGGAAAGGGACATGGGCAACCCGGGGATGCCCGAGACGCTGGAGTTAAACCTCCAGAAACGTGAGGCCAGTCTCGACTGCCAGAGCCCTGCATAATTCCCAACTCCATCTCTGTGCTTTGGCTTTTCCACCTGTAAAACAGTTGCCCTTCCTAGCTAGAATATTCTCAGAGCTTTAGAATCTACTGTTACTGTGCCACCCTTTTAAAAGGCGAAACCAAACCATAAATTCTAGGTCAAAACTTCCCCAAAAGTTTTAAGCCACATCAGCTCTGCCCATGCAGCAGCACAGGGACACCGGTGCCTCCCCAGCAGGGAGCACTGTGGCTGCTCCCAAGCCATCCTGCCGGGGTAGAGCAGGAGTGCTCGGGCTCTGTGGCAGCACCGCGGGCAGTATTCCTGGCACTTGCACAGGGAACACCACCCAGCCACTCTCAGTGGAACAGGAGACTGTCCACATGGGCATCACGCTCTTGAACGTGGCCTCCAGCTTTTTACAAACATTTCACTGATTGTATGAGCTGAAGACCCTTATTCCAGTGCCTAAGAAAACAACAAACACTCCAGCCCTTCAAGAGGTGCAGTGCTTAACAGGTGAGTCAGGAGATCCCTAGACCCAAGGGGGGGAAAAGAAGTAGTTTTATGTATTTGTGACTTATTCCAATAGCACAAATAACCATGCAGTTACTCTAGATTTAGTAAAGAGACATTATTACTTAATGTGGCAGCAGAGGCATGCAAGCCCCATGCCATGGGGAAAGCTTGCATGACAAGCTTGAATCCTTCAGAAGATTTGGCAAGCGCTCCAGAATTCGCAATGCTCAGCCTGCGACCTTCCATTAGCAGATCTAAATACAGATCTGTAGTGTAAAACAACACCTTCTTGCAGTATTTCCATTAATTAATATTAAGAATATAGTAATTATGATGAGTTTCACTGGTTTTTTTTAATCTATTTGTGCTCTGAAAAAAAAATTAATTTGAAGCTTCTCTCTCCCCCATTTTAATTTCAAATCTCACGATGTCAATTCTGGACCTTGTGACTCTCTGTATTAAAAGCAACAAATTAGTAGTAACCATATAACGTTCAATCCACACCAAGGAAATAGTCCACTTCCCACAGAGTTAAATGTATTGCTGTGGATAGAAATCAGGCACTGGACACAGGACTATGCTTTCTTTAGTACCTGGGAAAAGTCTAATGACTTTTACACATCAGAAAATACAGTTTGATGCCTAGTCCCAAACTACAAAGCTCTAGAGACAAGTAAAGTGCTCACTTTGGGCATAGGCTTTGTAGATGTCACAAGATACCATTTACTTATAGAATAAATGCAAAACTCTTCCAAAAATCATGCAAGTAACACCCAACAAATGAAATCAAGATCAAGGTTAGTACTTGAGCTTTTAGAGCAACTCTTCAAATCTGTTATATTTAGACTCCAAAACTCCTCTCTTGAACCAAGAGAAGTGTTTGACAGCATATCAGCTCATCTGGAGCTCAGACCAAGAAAAGGGAAGAGGTAAAGAGGTTATTATAACTGTCTTCCCCAGCCAGCTGCTGACAGATCTGCCAACTCCTGCACTAACTACAGAGTAAAATGAAGGGGCTCAGCATTTTTAAGGTGACCTCTTTCCTCTCCCAGCATCAGCCTCTGTGAATTAGGAGGATGTGCATTGGCCCACAAACACATCCCATTTTCAGGGAATTTATAATCTAAACAACATTCCTTAGATCAAATGGTTAATACAAAATATCTCCCTTCCTGAAAATGATGAGAAGCTTTATCGCTTGGCACATCTCTTTCACACACACTTAAGAGTTATGAAATCAGTTAAGCATTTTAGAACCTTTTTGTCATTAATAATCAGGGGCAGGGACCTACTAACACTGATGTCACCCAGTTTCACTCATCATGGCTATGCCCTAAACGTTGAACTGAAAGTTCACAGTTCTCTTCCAAAAGGCATTTCCAAACTGTACCAACAACTTACCCTTTCATTACGCTCCCATCCATGCAACAAGCTAGAACTGAATGCCAGCATACAGGAGTGTTCCCAGGGAAAGGCACACAGAACCAGCAGGCAGGGGATTGATACCAGAAATGCTCAGGTCCCCTTCTGTATCTGATCAGGACAAGTATTCAGGAGCCTGTGAAGGCTTTGACTGATGAGGCATGTTCTAAGAGCAGTCAATTCCTGGTTGTCTCTGTGCCAGTATCAGCTCATTTCTAGAGCTGCTCCACTCACAATGGATTAGTATTAATAGGACAGGTCTGAAAGCCTCCCCACCTCATTAATATTCATTTTATATTTTAAATTCCCTTTACACAAGGACTCATCCCCAAGGCTAGAAGCCTCATAAATTATATTCCATTTTTAAACCTGCTGTATTCGCTCTCATTGTTTCAAAAGGAAAACACTAGTGGAGACAGCTTTGGGCAGTCTGCTTTTGTCTAAAAGAATACTATCTAAAGCCCTGCTTTAACTTCATTAGCCCACAAAGATTTGCACTGCAACGAATCCTGCCTGCAAAGCACAAACACAACTGTCAGCAAATTTTCCTTCTTTCATTACTCTGCTTTTGTTCCAGCTGCCAGAGTGGGTGGTGTAACATCTGCTGCTGCATAAACTCACAAAAGGCAACTTACCTAGTGAAAATGTGGAAAATAGCTACAACCACCATAAAAAAAAAAAACAAATTAAGAGATAAAGTGGTTCAGTATCTACTTTGTCTCCTGGTAAACATGGGAAGATGATTTTGCATTCAGAGCTATCACATTGCATAGCAAACCTGGCTTAGATGGTCATAAAAAAGTTCCAAGGGAGAAGAGATTGAACACTTCTCTATAAGGATGGGGGCCAGTTTTTGGGGAGCAGTCTTTTCCTTCTGTGCAACAGAGAGCCTTGTTACACAGGCCAACCCCACAGGCAGTGCCTGCACCCTTCTACCTTCCACTACTGAAGGAAGGAACAGCAAAAGCAAAAAGAAAGTTTTCTTATTTTACCTTTGTAAAGCATTTGCTGTGACACAATAATTTCATGTTCTACAGTCTGTTAGTTTAAAACATGGAGAGGGAAGGGGAACCAAAACATGTGACATCATTCCTCCACTTGCCCTCCAAAAACCCTGCAGTAGTGAGAAGATCAGACCAAATACATTTCCCAGAATGGGATGAGTAGGCTGTCACTTTATCAAGCTCCTACTCTGCACACACACTATTCTGTGCTTTTTATAAAGAATTAACCCACACCCTCTTGCCCACTCTGAGGTAGCCACACGGCAGAACTGGTAATGACAACCTCTCATTTAATGCTCCATTAACTAGAGGAGACATCATTTCTCTGAGTAAGCCCCATAAAGTACACATGCAGCACCAAATTTATGTGCCTAATGAATATACATGTGGAAATCAGAAATACAGAATCCTCTCTATATTTGAGTTTGAAATTCAGAGGTAAATATTTTAGATATATTTTAACTTTGGCAGCCTGGACCTTTTTCCCCCTATCTTTAAATCAGTGTCCACTAAGCAGGTTCATTCTAGCCTTCAAAAACCCTCTCCACAAGGAGTTTCCCCATTTTGAATTGGCTCTGAAAAACAAGGATTAACACTCTCAATCCCACTCCCAGTGGTGGTGGGATCTTGCTCACCTTCCATATCACATCTGAATCCATTTCCCACAGAAAAGCCCAGTAAACTCACAAGTAAGGTCAGATGGGGAAGGCCAAATGCAGGAACAAAACAATACAGCCTCTGGAGAATTCCTTTCTCAATCCACTTAATTCTTAGGTAAAAAGGAACTGCTCAACTCTGAGAACAGCCTGAGCAGCAGTATCCTTACTCCTACAAATGCAGAACCTCCCCAGTCACCCTCCCTTATTCTCCAGTATCTCCTGCTCCTTCTCACAGCTCCAGAAAGCCAAAACACATGCATTGCTTTCTCCACCATGATATCCTGCAGAAGGTCTCCACTCTCACAAACAGCCTTAACACATTAATCATTATTATTCATCATTAAATCATCATTGATTCTCATCATTATCCCTTTCTCCATTCTCTAGCCGAGTCCAGCTTTTCTGTTTTCCTACCCTCACCATTCCTGGCTTGCTCTCTCTGGTCCCTGCCTCCCCCTCATGTCTGAGTGAGCCACAATTACCTTCCTGCCTTTGCTATATAAGGAAACCCCATTGCAGCTCTAATGCTGGCTAACAAGGAAAACTGCATGCCTGAAATCCCAGAAACTGAGATTACTGTAATCATAACACAAAAACAGTCTGACAGTGGCCTTTTAAGTCATTGTGCTTTTGAGTATTACTGCAGTCATAAAAAGCACAAGCTGCCAAAAACCCATTAAGATATCACAGCTTGATCAGCAAAAAAAGGCACTAGTAAATTGACAAGCAGCAATCAACAATCTCAGAAATAATTAATCTAATATAATCTCAACCCATCTGTTAGTCTCAGAAGATATAATTTTTATTACTTTCTCAGATTCCTTCCCCATGTTCAAATTATGAATCTTCTCCTTTCCAAGGCATTTGTAACACACACATTCAAAATAGAACAGGTCCCCTGATTTTCCCATTCGCTGCATTTTTATTTTTGATCTTTCTATTGTTGGTAGGAGTAGGGTTCTGTTCATTTTGAGTTCTTGCAACACACTAACAGTCGAATATTTTAAAAGAAAATATTTTGAGACTCATTTTCCTATGTTCTACTGCCATCAGTCTCAATCACTGAACAGAACAAACTGTTCAAGTATCGGTTTCCCCTTCCAAACTCCTCTAACCTTTTATTTTTTCCAGAACTACATTTAGATGCAGACTCATGAGCTGTAAGCAAACGTGAGCTTCCCTGTTGCTAAGGAACTGTGTGCCAGCAGACAGTGCTGGCACTGTTGGAAGCAACAGCACAGAGCTGCCAAGTTCGGAATTTGGTCAGCGTCAAGAAATGTAAGCTAAATATTTTGGATGGGACTCTCAATCTTTTTAAAATGGGTGTTAGCAACAATGAAAGAAAAATAGATCTAGAAATGACTAGACTCATGAGTAATCCTGCATACTGGATTTTTTCCCTACCAGGGCACTTCAGCTGTATTGCAGAATGCAGCTATTAGCATTTATCTAAATTAGGCTTCCTGCTCAATTTCCATTCAGCCAATTATACACTGCTTTGAGGTACTATTTTCAAAACATTTATCTGTGTAAGTGTTAGAAAGACATTACATAATTTCAATCAGCTAAATAAAGTTTGTTTTAAGTGTACCCTTTTGAAAAACTTTCTCTGCATGTCAATAGCTTCCACGATATAAAAATCCTAGGAGTAAATTCTAATACTCGTCTTCTAATCTTAAGATAGATTTGTCCACTCAGTTTGGTAGGGAATACTACTTTTACAAATTTTTTAATTTTTTTTTTAAATGTTTTTACTTTAAAGCTTCTTTTTCAGCAGAATTAAGAGGTAGAACTACAGGATCAGGCTCTGAATCATTACTTGGCCAAAACTCGATATATCTCTGCCTTAAGCATTTCATCACTTACTGTATCATTTTCCATTCTTTGGACTTGCTCTGTCTTAAGGAACAGAGAGCTCTGTTAGATTTCCAAGATGAGAGGAAGCAATCTTAATCCTCCACTGTTTCAGAAAGGTACAGCAAAAGGCAATTATACCTTAAGCCTGAGTCTACAGTAACATTGGTTCCCTGGGCAACTTAAACAAATTGAGCCTTACATTTCTAACCTCATTTCTCTGAGGTTACACACCAGCATTTCATAGTTTTCATGCAGTCCCCAGCTGACAGGCTCATGCAAAGTAAACAGCTGTTCTTTGCAAGAGTTTCTTATGCTCGTGCCTTTCCTCTGACTCTGTCTTGTGTTCAAGACAAAACCTGTACTACCTCCAGGACATTCTGTGTGGTCTCACAAGACAGATTTAACACCCAGTGCACTCTTATGCATGTTATGACAACTCTAGATCTAAAGATTCATGAACTATGCTGTTAATAAACTGTATGTCATTACTTAAAAACGTCCTTTAACACCTCAGAACCTTTTATCTGCCTAAGCAGTCAACCCCATCAATACACATTACTTTCAAATACACTCCAGACTCCTGTGCAGTGCCAGTAAAATGGTATCATTTATTCATTTTACTGCAAACCAGAACTTCTGGTTCATCTCTTGCTCCAGTGAGTTCACTGACCCTGATGAAGCACTTCTGCTGTCGCTGAGAACCAGCCCTGGGACCCAAACCAGCTACACAGACACTCCAGGCACACACCTCACACACAGGCACCTCCACACACACACAAACACACCTTCTGCTCCACAACTTCTCCAAATAAAGCAACTCTGACCTCAGTCTGAAGATCTGTCTTTATTAGCAAGACATTTTCCATAAAATATTCAAAAGCTGTTTACTCCAAGACAAAATGGAAACTTGGAAAACTGCCAGACTATTAATATTTGTACTGCAGGTTATCTGGAACATTCACTGTTCTTAACAGCATTTTATGGTCTTCAACACTGTCCAGAATTAAAAATAGTATTTATTTCTGAACTCTTAAAATTAAAAACTGAGTTGAGATTGAGAGAAATAATACATAGTAGGAAACCAAAGGCATAAACTTTTATAAGACAGAGTTCAGGTTTGATGCACAAAGCTAAGAAGTACCAAGAAAAGCACCTTACATGGGTAAAGGGAGGTCAAGGAAGGGGTACCTGATTTTTTCCTGGGGATATGATGCACGATGACACCAAACAATTCATGAGAACCATGTTCCGAGCTTGAAATTAAACAACTTTGATGAAAGCAGGTTTAGGTTTTCTTCTGCAGAGAAAAGGAAATACACAGATTTATCCATTTCCACTGCCTCCTGCCTAACCAATTTCTTGCTTTTTACTTAGATTGCACATCCCAATCAACAGCTGCCAGCTATGAGTAACCCTCTTTAGAGTAAGAGCAGGAAAAAACCCCAACCAAACACTTTAGTACATTGATTCTCAGGTATTTTCAGTTCGTTACGAACTCACAATGTCTACTGAAATCACAGTGTATTTTTGCAGCGTCTGATCTGCCACAATGCAGCAAAATTGATCATCTTCATCTCAAAAGAAAAATCAGATATAACTTTGGGGCAGCCAGACTTAGAATTCTGTGAGTTTGGAAAGTGACAGCCTAAAAAAAAGAAGAAAAAAACCCATTTATTCTATTACTTATTAGAGCTGTCCTACCACCACTGCTACCTAGGTAGCAACCTCCAAAAATGATGGGCAACTAACTGGGGAAAGCAACACCCTGAAATGCTTCTGTTGCATTTGCTAGGGGTTATTTGCCAGCACCCACAGTGAAATAAAAGAGTAAGAAGCCTATTACAAAACAGTGATATTGTCAATACTTTGAAGGATAAATTGCTTTTAGACTCACCTGAAAGTGCTGGTTTAACTTGTTTCCATTGGGTCTGCTGTATTTCCTTAATAAGCAAGAAGTGAGGCACAAGGGGAAGTGTGTGGAGTGAAACAGTTGGCCCTGGGAGCCCAACCAGGTAGTCCTGGTCCTGCAGAACAAGCAGCTGAAGACATCTTCCAGGCCAATGTCTTGTGAAATGAATCGAAATCCTGCCTCCCATGACCTTTCCGTGATGCAAACAAAAGCACTGGGAGCATGGACTACCGTGAGATTTGCTTGAAACGCATCCTGCTAACCCAAACAACACCACTTGCACAGCTGCACCCAGAGATTACAGCACACCTGCACTGGATCATGGTGCAGAGGGATCCTTCCAGGGATCAGCTGCTCAGAAAGGCCTAAACTGAGCAGTGGTTTTAACACAGCTGTCTGGTTACACTGTTTAATCACAGGTTGTCAATACTTTAAAGGTTATCAGAACAGCAGTTAAGCACCACATCCTGTCAGGCAGTAAGATAATGAGCATCCTTGATAGCACAGTCCAAGATACAAGGAACAGACACAGTGCTGTGAGTAGCCTACAGGATCACTGTTTCACTATAAAAAAACCCTAGAAAAACAATAAAAAATAAAATAAAATAATTAAAGCACTAAGTAAAATCAACGCGAAGACCGTGTCTGGGAACTGATACTCAAAGCCAATATCTCATTTTTAGTCTCTCTCTCCATAAATCCTGCCCAATTACAGGATGATGATGATCTGCAAAGTATTCCGCAATACTTTGTTCCATTTTCAACTTTTTTGATCAACCATAAGAGTATTAGAACAAAAAAACCAAGAAAATCAGAGATGTTTGTAAAATTTGACCAAAGAAAACTTAAATACATGGGACTTCCAGGTGAGGTGAAGAGTTTCCTTGAATAATTTTTTATTTAATTGCCAACTGAAAGTTCAGAATTCTTTGGTCCTGACTAATTATTCACCTTTACCAGTTCTCACAGCTCAAGAGCTGACATCCCACACTGGTGGAGCAATGTTTCAGTGCAGAGAGCCAGTAACACACATCAGCAGGATTTTAAGTTCTCATGTTAGACATGAGTGATGTTCTAAACAAAAATGATCTTTCAGGGTACTTTCACTGAAAACTGAATGCTATGCTCTTCCTAGTCTCCATAGTAAGAATGCCTGAATAAACAGTGAACTATTTAGAATAAGGCTGCCATCTAGTAGCAGAATAGAGGAAATGCAGAGAAATCTCAAGCCAAAACTGTGAACCCACTTGATGGTCAGACATGCTGCTACACAGAACTATAAACACTGCAAGCATAGCTCTTAAAAAAAAATAAATGGAAACAGATTTCTTGATGAATGGTGGTTTGCAAATAGGCAGTGCTCCAGTACAATCCTAAACTATTCAGTTCTTAACAGGAAGTTTACTCAGTCAGGCAAATCAACATGTACAGAGCTGGACTGGTATTTTACTTAATCTTTTGTTGGCAAAAAACTGCAGCCTAATTCGCTTTTTCTGAAAGACTATCTTTCTGTGTGAGGTTGCATGCTACAAAAAATGCAGTGAAACAAATGGAGACAGCCTGAATCACAAAGACAGTCACAGGCAGGACCTAAAATCTGGAACTAGAGTCACAAAAGAAGTTTTGTGTAAGCAACTCCCTGAAGTGTTACCATATTTATTCCTGCTTCTCAAAAACTGTGCAGTTTCCAAGTCAGAGCTGCACACACAGAATTTTTCTCTTTCATCACTTAGCTGTCACTAGCTTTATTTTAGTCTCATAGACAGAGCAAATACAATTTACAATTATAATCTACAATGATTTGCTGCAGTGTTTCATCTGTGGATCATCCCTAACACACAAAGAAAGAGCTCCTGAGATGCCATCAGGTTGATGCCTCTTCTGTACAATGCAGACACTTTCCAGTTCAGTCACTGAATATGTTCCAAGAAATCTATGTCTTGGCATACCACAGTTACCAGGGCTTTTGGAAGATGCTGAAATGTCCTGCCTATACAGGAAAGACTGGCTTGCTTCTGATTACTGGGAAGAGAAAGTCTGGTCTCTTGCTTTGCCATATCCACTGGCAAAGAACTACTCTCTCCCCAGGACATTTTCAAGGCCACCTGCTTCCATCACAGCTTTCTCAAAGAAACTGGAAGCCAGCAGGGGAAGAAAAGCAGCATGACAATATGTGGAGAAAAGCTGAGGGCAGAGACCTGGGGAAGACAAAGGGAAGAAACAAAGAAATAGAACTCAAAACATTGTTTCCAGAGAGCCTCAGCGATGAAGGAGAAAAAACAGCCTTGCACTTTTGAGAGGTATGAACGTATTTTTCAGCACTTATTAGAGAAGGCACCAACCTAAATGTAAAAATGTAAGTTAAATTTTGTCACATCTAACAACATTAACTTCAGTCCTCTGACAGTAACTTTAACTCCACGTGGAGGAGCAGAAAGAAACAGAACAGGTAGGAAAGCAGGTCAGAGCACCCAACAGACTGCCTTGGCAGTTCCCTTTTCCCTTCTTATCACAGCAAATCTCATTCTAGCAACAGGAGCAACACCAGCCTGATCATATCCTTCAGTTTTCAAAGTCAGAACTTCCCTTTTGTTGTTCTGACTTTAATAACTTACCATGCAAACATATCCTCTAGCCTTAAGAGTTACTCATCTGTCCTTACTCCTGGTTCTGTGACAGGCTGGGGCTCTGGAAAGCAGAAGTCTACGTGATGTAGGGAAGTAGGTCTTGTGTTCACAATCTCTCATTACTGGAAGACAAATGTGTATTAAGTGGTTTAAGTTAATTTCCACACCCACCTCTCTCATGCAGTGCTAAACAGGATCCCAATTATTCCTTAGGAGTTAAGAATTAAAAATCACTTTCCATGTTTCCTGCTTTTGCCTACAAAGTTTGCATCTGATCAGTCCCTTGTGGCTTCACTTGAAACTACCACAGCTCCTTCTTTTAACCAATAACTAACAGACAGTCAGAATTTGATAGTCTGGCTTTTAAAAAAATCTTGGCATCCACCCAGAGCTCGGTTCTGTAGCAGAACCTCATCAGGCAATTCTCACTATTGAAGTAATGTGATACTGAAGAGCCTGAGTAATACTTAATTAAAAAACATTTAACTGCATTCCCCTTCTCAGAAAAGAGCGAATGAAAGGTGACAAAACCCCAGTGTATCAGATTTTATGAATGTAATTACCTCCTACACCTCCTCCCTCAGGATTTTACACAGATTGAGGTTTTGGGGTTTTTTTCTTGGTAACACAAACCCCCCATATAGTTACTAAAGGAAGAGTTTTTGCTCCTGTTGCACAACACCACTTTAACAAAGACCACTCTGTTGAATGTCTTCCCCAAACCTATTTCTACCAAAACAGCTCAGGTAGACTTTTGCTTTGGTGTTTACAGTCAACAGCCCAAACACAATAGTGAGAAGAATTATGCTTTTAAAAGGCAGGTAAAGAAAGCTATTGAGAGTAAAAGGAACTACCATATCCTCGTGTTTTGGCAATACCAGTAAGAAGCTAACTGCAGATCCACAAACCTGATACCTGCTTCTCTGCCCCTCCAGGAAATAACGGCCCAAGGAGTTTGGGAGAAGAACTTACCGGCTGGGCAAGGCAGAGACCAGCAAACTGTTGTTATAAAACAAGTGCTTAGCTCTTAAACTTCAGGAGTCTGACCTCATAAAGTGTATATGATTTTTAAAAAACAACTCTATGTAACAGGGAATGATTTTCTAGAGCTAATTCATACACAATATGAAGTTGTCTAACAAAATAATCCCCGCCCCAAATTAAACCACTTTAGTTTTCTTCCTATCAGAATTATACCACACCTATTAAAATATTTAAGTCTCAAGTCATACCTAGGATGAATACCAGACTTCTAAGAAGATTAAAACCAACACACCCTGAGTATCACAAATGTACTTAATTCCCAGTTCAATAAAATATTGGAATATCAATTTATTAAAAAGTTATGTGAACTGTACATACATAAACTGCAATATAGCTGAAAAATCTGAAATATATAATTTTAAAGGAAAATCATTTATTTCTGAAAATATTTAAAATATTGCATTTCTGGCAGCAAATTCAAGAGAAGTGCTCTGGAATAGGTGCAGTCTCTCTGTGCATTTGTCTAGCAATTGTCTTCAAGGAGTAAAACATATCTGCTTCTTGATTTCTCACACCACAACGTTGTGAACACTTTCTTTCTGACTGGTAGAGACAGAATTCCATTTCCAAGAACAGCAGCAGAATTTTAACAGGAAATACTACGGTCCTTGTTGGTGTAGACAACACACTTCCCGAGAGTCCATGACACCTTGGCAATCTGCCAGCCATCCTGCATGAACTGCACCACACTGGGCTTAAAAGTCACAGAATGAGTCTTTGATTGATAATTTTTCTGTTTATTTCCGCCAAGGCCACCGAAAATACGAAGGCCTTTTCATCTGAAAGGTTAGCATACATGTCCACTTCTTTTTCTTGTTTCTCTGTAGAAGAAAAAAAAGTCACTATTAGAAGCTTTTTCCATTATTCCAAGTTAACACAAGTTACACAGAAGTTAATAAATTATGTGAAGTAGTGGAATTGAAGTCAGACAATCAACTCCTATGCACGAGGGATTGAGAAAGAGGAGGAAGCAATGGAGGCACACAAAGGTGCTGGAAGAGCCACAGAATTAGTCATCCAAAAGCATGACTGAATTTCTGTTCTTAAACCATGACAAAAGAATGAGTCGTTAATATAACGATAAACAAGTGTTCAAGTGTTCCTTCAGTGTTTTTGGTTCTGTTGGCTTTTTTAATTTTACATAAACACCTCATATTGTAGAAAACAAGGTTATTTTACAATATCCTCATTAAACACAACATTTGTCCCCCTACTTTACATCTAAGTGAAAGAAACACAAGAGTTTAATCACAGCATCAAAGACCAAAGAGCAGATACTTGGCAGAAGTCAGGCTCCTAATTTATCATCATGAACATTTCTGGACTTTCTACACTGCAGCTCTTCCATCTTATCCCAGCTGTAGAACAATGCTAACACCTCACTGAGCAAGTGAAAGCCTGTCAGCCTCCTCTGCTGATGCTGGCTTGTTTCAATGCTACAGATACACAACAGGAAGCCATAGAAAAGTTTCCACACTGCAGTGCTCAAGTAAACTAAGTCCCACCACAAAAACTTGTAAAGTAATACAATTTCAGAAATACCACATTCACAAATATCACCTACTCCAATAATCAAGAGTATTTATATCCAAGTTTATCCAGCCACAGGTAGCTGACACAAATCATTAAGAAAATAAAGCCAACAAAGAAACAGTTTTGTCAGCAGAAGACCAGGCTTGTGGACACAAAGAAGAGAGAAATGCATTCAGAGCTTTAAGGCTGGTGCCCAGCTGTGGAACTCCATCTCTAATCCAGGCTCCACAGTGGCCTGGACTAATTTACAATCATGACACAAAGCTCACCTGCCAGAGCCCTCTGTCTCACTAACACAGCCACACATGTGGCAACTGCTCCACCAAGACACCTGAACTAGCATGGGAGAGTGAAAGACAAGGCAGCACTGGAAAATAATGGGATGCACCATGTGGAAAAAAGATCCCAGCATCTCCTCTCTCCACCTACTCACCCAGTTACCCCTCAGTGGGTTCACATTCATAACGATATTTTTAGATTTGGTTTCACATTTATGTTACAGCTATGGACAGTATTCCAACAGACTGCCTTCCCTGTGAAATCAAATGCTTGCATTAAAAAACTAAGTAGGAGAGCTGAAAAATCCTTTACCACGGTGTTCTGATTTAATACTGATACAGAAACAGCAGAAACAAGCTTTCTGTTGGTTCCCTGGCTATGCAAGACAATATTCTCTAGGGTATTGAGTTTGAAATGAGTTAGAAACTGAGTTTCAGTGCAAGTCCTGCCTTGTAGTTTAAGACAAATCAGTTCCTGTATGTACACTCTGTCTGGGTTGCTCCACTTCCTCCCTCTCACCATTTAAAAATTAACAATGCTGGGAGTTGTTCTGAGCACAGACACTGCACACACTGGTTATTCCACATTAATCTTTTGTATTTTCATATCTAAACCCCACCCCTTCTTTCATGCTTCCTGATCCAAATCCAGCCACCACTTAAATATATGGGCACCCAGCAAAACGAAAAGTACTCTCCCCCCACCATCCCCGGGCTACTGTTAACAGATTTTGGACTTTTTAAATTTTAGTTGCCCTTCTCCTCTGTCCTCACAGGACAGGTTTGTTCTGACAGATTTCAGCTTACTGAAATCTTAATATCAAAGAGTTATCAGGGATTAAGGTTTGCAAGCTTCACACGTTCTCAGGCCAACTCCAGCTCTCAGCAGTAGCAAGTGAAGAGCCTGCACCTGCATGACATTTTATCACAGGCTGCTCATGGGACACCGTGGCTTCTGCAGGCTCTGTTAAAACTTTCCACTTCAATCTTATCTGAGAGTAGCTTTGACTCATTTCTCTATTATGAACAAAAGACAAAAATGGTATTGTTCTTCTGATAGACAGTAAGACATTAAATAATAAGTCTTTTGCTGTACAACTAAGAGGTTATTTAGGTGAAAATAGTCGGTCTTTCTGGAGCACATCTCTTGCATTCCCACATCTCCTGCAACCCCTTATACCTGTAGCCCTTAAAACTGAATAGGTACAAATCAAATATTGACCCTCCCCCTCACAAATTTTGCATAGATTTACTATTCAAGATAGAAAGTTACTTCAAATGTGCACACTGGGCAGCAATTGTGTGAGTAAGACAGCTGGAAAACATTTGAAAAAGAAAATTTGGGCCAAAAATTTACTTCAGCTTAAGTTTTATCAGGATACTGAAACATATATACTTTATGGAGATTCATCCCTTGTTAAGTAACAACTATGCTTTAGCAATTCTACAGACCACCCTTACTGAGCCTTATTTGCTGGTAACCTCTTTCAGAATAACCAACACCACTTCCTCCAGCACACAAGGGTTTTGTTTGTTTTAATACAGTCAGGGTTGGTACCCAGATAACAAGGCAGCCTGGGAACAGGTCTGGCTGTGTGTCAGTCCCACACAGTGCAACAAAGAACATATCACCACAACAAAATCAGAGTCAAATTATTATGAAGCGTTTCTATTTTCAAAATATATTGTACCATTTCTGAAGAAGAAATCAAGTGATAATTTTGACAAGCCAAGCCTGCAGAGAGAAGTTCCTATTTTCCAGGGTCATCAAATGGCTCTGGAACATGTGACAGGACTATTTTCTGGGTCCCAGCACTCTGCTATATCCCTTCAGTCTACATCAGCTTCCTCTTTCCTCCCCCTCCATTCCTCCTTGCTAAATATGCAGGAAAAATAGCTCGTTCTAAAAAGCCTTTTTTTGCTTCTTCTGTTCTTAATTGCTGCTGAATCCTGCAGCTCTTTGCTCTAATGTGAACCAGTCACAAAGGACACAAAAGAACCAGTCAAAGGCACAGACATAACTGGGAACAAGCACACTATGTATGGAAAGAGCACGGCAAGCAAGGAAGCAAAGCTACAAATGTCATGGGGGTCTTTGGGAAGACAATTTTCATAGCTGGGTGGCCTTCCAATGGACAGATGACCAGCTCTTCCATGCTATTATAATTGAGGTGTTTTCTGTTCACCTGTTTTTTCCATCTACAAAGGCATTAGGCACTGCAGAGGCCCAAGAGGCACCAAATACTTAACACCTATGCAAGTAGTCTTTTCAAATATTTGGGGTGAAAGAAGGACAGCACAATCTCTAGTGGCAAGTAATGTGTACCCAAAATATCACAGAAACATGCAACAGGCAAGGAAATAAGATACTTAAAGTCTAACACTAAGCTGACACCTTGCACTCCAGAGCTGACTTTCAACACTACACAGACTGATACCAGGCCTAGCAATCAGTCACACAAAAATCACCTTAACTGTAGTATAATTACAGTTGCTTAATATACACAAACAACACCATCAAGCACCAGGTTTGGTAAAGGAAGATTATTTCTAAAATTCCCACTAATTACTCCACACACAGTAGTTAGGTCAATTTTCTAAGAGATTTGAAAAGGGAGAGGTCAATGTTAACTTGATTTATAGTAATTACTTACAAAATGGTGAGTTCACTGTTGAATTTATTTTTATAGCCATGACAACCATATATATCACTTTTTTTTTAATCAGCCCAAAAATCACCACAGTGACACATTACAGTCTGACATAACCAGAAATAAGTCAGAAGTAAGAAAATATTCTAAGCCTACTTACTGCTGAACAATAAGATGAGATGTACTGGAGCAAAGATAATGACAAATGGGTGTGAACCCAGGCTCTGTACCAGCTCTGCAGAAGAGGGTGAGCAAGAGATTGTAGCAGTATCACAAGATCAAATAAAGGGGATGGCAAGAGCAGGAGAAGATGAGGGTAATCTTACCAAGTGAGATTCAACTTTAAAAAGCACACCAAGAAAAAGGCACACCACACACACACACACACTGATGCAAAGATCTCACTGCATCTCTATCTCCAGTTCTCTACCTCCAAGCACTGGCATATTGTACTTAGCAGGATGCAGCAGGTTAGAAACACTCAGTCTAGTTTTGAATAGGAAAATGTGTCTCTTTTTGGAGACTACAAAACATGCCTTAAGAGAATGGATCTTTTCCTTTGACTGCTTTCCTCTTTTCCAGGGACAGAAAAGAAGATTTACTTTTTATATGGCAACCCAAGCAGCCTTGCTGGAATTTTAAAACCAAAGCTGTTTGTGAACTAGACCAGCAGTTAAAATGCCTGGAAAGATCCTAAAGCTGCTAGACAAAGTCTAGCTTGGGTCAATAACAAATAGGGAAGCTACATACATCAATAAGCCACATGAAACAGTGAAGAGGTTAGGCATTACAAGTGCATTCCTATTATAGGAAAACAATTGCCACCCAGAAAAAAATACAGAAATCAAATTCCACCTCCTCTTTCCAAATCCAGAGCACTAAAAAACTCCACCAAATCCCAATTTATACTTGTTTACAAGAAAGAAACATTAAGAAAGAACAGATTTAAATCAAACAGCAGAGACATCAAAACCGGTTTTGAAAAATGAGAAACTAAAGGAATTTGCAGCATGGATTACCACCCTTTTTTCTGCTAACAAACAAGTTGGAAGGGAAAAAATAGCGCCATTTCTGAGTTATACCACAAGATATACTTGAAGGCCTGAGGAGTTTTAAGAACGATATCTTCTGAATATTTGTATGAAGTCTTCTTACCTGCCTTCCAACCTTTTTAAGTCCATGCTAAGTTTTGGATTCATAATTCAGGCCTAAAATTACTATCTCCAAAAACACAGATAGCAAACGAAGTGCCAATGGGCTCTTCAAACAATAGAAATTTTAAGTGACAGTTACATTCTTGAGGGGCTCCAGAATTACTCTCCTCATGTAACAGTCTCTTGGCTGCATAAAGACTAAACCCAGCAGGTTACCAAGGAACCTTAATAATCAAGGAGGCATTTTTTCCTCTAGAGTGTTATTCTAGAAACATGGCTCCAAAATTCAGGTCATAGTAGCAATGCCCTTTTTACTTTGGCCTTCCAAAAGCTTTCAAGAAACTTTTTAAGCAATCCAGTCATTCTAATCCCTCTCTGACAACAGACATCATCATATTGTTTGTCCTTGTGATATAGAGCAGCAGTACCTTAATAAAAAACAAACCAAAACCTCACACTTTGGTCCAATGGCTTTCAACCTACATGCTGAAACTTGACACAGTGGCTAAAAATACAGATTTAGATCTTTGTGGGTTTGTTTCATCAGACACTGAAACATAAAACCAGAGGTCTCTACAGATGTGAAACAGTCCCCACCCTACATTAAGATATGAGGTATTGGCTGAACTAGTCTAATTAAATGGTTTAAATGGCATAAACGTTTACTGATTAAAAAAAAGTCTTCATACAGATAGAAAACCCAGTGAACGTATTTCTCCCCTCCTCATACCTCTTTCTTCCTCGTGCTTTTTTGCTGAGGCACTCTTAGGTCTTCCTCTTCCTCTTCTGCTGTGGTCTGAATGGCTGTTAGACCTGGATCTTTTTCGGTTTTCTAAGTCTTTATTTACTGCAGAATTTATCTTCTCTCGCTTAACTCTCTCTGTCCGCCTCCGCTTGGCCTCGCTCTTGTTTTCTGTGCAAAGGAATAGAAATGGACTCATCCAGAGTTCTTTTCATCTCTGTTCTTAATTCATTCCTAGTGCTTACCCCACCTTTTTTTCCTTAAGGTGGTTAGATGTCTATGCCTGTACAGCAAATACGATATCCACGCACAAATGAAGGGCTCAGATCCAGAATGACACTTTGCCTCTTGATTACAAGGATCAAGCCTTCAGTTGCTTCAAATGCATTTTGCAACGTGAGACATTTGCTAGTACACGAAAAGCTCAGTTTCCCAAACAAGATGGAAACACAAACTGCACACACCACAGCCACCAGGACAGCCCACTGCACCTGCTTCCTCTAGCAAAAGAAAAAGGTTTATCACACAGGCAAACACCACTACACTTGATCATCTTTTGACAGTAACAATGAAATCGTTCCTGCTGCTCAGACAAATCAAAGGCTGAGTCAACGATGCCATCAGTAAATGGCACAAAACACGGTGTAGGTGTCCCACCAAATGCAGCCTATGACAAGGCTGTGGCAGGGGTATTGTTTTCCTACACGCCAAAGTAAAAAAAAAATAAAAATAAAGAGTATTTACATGAGTTTCACCTGGAGGTTAAGTATAAATTAATGAGCTTGAGTACCCAAAATAGTACAGTGACAACAGCACACTACTGAACATGGATTAGCTGCACATTTGCAAGGCTGCAGCACCATTCTGCAGTAGTTATATTGTTGAAAATATTGAAACATTTCCTAAAAGAAGTGGCAGGTACCTTATGAGCACAATATAGACATACACAGTCTCTTACCACATCTTCCTGGGGAACTGATTTTCTCTTGCTGCAGTTGTCCCATTAGTTCTGTACAGGCACAGGGTACAAACTGGACAGCAGGGTAACTTGTCACTAATGTTAACACAAAACCTGTATTTCACAGTGTCACCAACAGGCTGAGGTGGCCAGGGACCCTCTGGAGACCAACCTGTCCTCTGCTCAAGCAGGACCACCAAGAATCAGTTGCCCAGGACCATGTCCAGAAGGCTTTTGAGTATCTTCAAGGATGGAGACTCCACAACCCCTTTGGGCAACCTGTGTCAGTGCTTGGTCACCCTCACAGTAAAAAGTGCTTTCCAGAGCTCTTTCCAACAGGATGGCCCCCAGCATATATTCACTTTGTCTCCCCTGGTTCACTTCCTATGTACAAAACTCAATTATATAACCAGATTATGGTCTTCAGCTTCATTTTTAACTACTTCATCCACTGGGGAAGAGGAAAGAAAACTGACTAACACTTCCAACCTACCACAGACATTTCTTAACCTCCTCCACCTTGAAAGTTAAGTTATCAGCACAATGTCATCTAATTCCTACAAGATCCTTCAAAACACGGATACAAAACATCAAATACTTAACTTCCATTTTGTAGGTCTGGTAGGTAATTTTTAAAAGTAGACATTCTAGATCAGATATGCTGTTGGGTTTCTTGGTTTTTTGGTTTTGGGTTTGTTTAGGGTTTTTGTTTGTTTTTTTTTAATATACATCTTCCCTGACAGGTTCTTCTTCTCACTCATTCCTACTAGGACCGGAGGAAGTGATAAAAGTGATCACAAGAAGAATGTTATTCTTGCCAAAATGCATATTCAACTGACTTATTACTGTATCCATCAACAAAAGACACACAAGTTGGACACAAAAAATACGCTATTTTTCAATTCAACCCATGGAGAGAGAAGCAACACCCACCTGGATTTAGATTAAACATTTTGACCATTTTTTTACTTTCAGAAAACCCAGCTTCAATCAGCACATACTCTGAAATCAGATCCTTCTGGCACTTCTAGACACTTAGCTTCGAAATAGGATTAACACAAAGCTTCCCGTAATGAGGTTTTTTGCATAGACACCAATGTGCACAGCTAGAACATACACAGAGAAAATGCCAACATCACAAGTGCAAAGGAAGACAGATTGAAAACACCAGCTTCGCCCCCCTCCTCAAAATTCAAGCAAAATTAACATATTCAAAGTCTACCAGGCACAAATTCAAGGGAAAGTGAACTGACAACAGTCAATTTACACAGAGAAGTAAAACACTCGATCCTTTGCCTGCAAGAAATAAGGGAGAAGAACCGTTGCCCCTTCTTGCCCCTCGGTCAGTATTACCTGTGATGGGTGGGGATCTCTCAGAACGTTTAGCATGCAAGAGTTTTCGACTAATAAATATGTAGCCACAGGGACATGATTTACATGCAACAGGAACCTGGGAAAACAAAAGACAAATATTTCAGATAATTTCATATTATGACAGAATTCCTTCCCGATGAAGAAACAAACACACCAGTAATTCTCATTTAGCAGAGATAACTCTTGCAATTCAGTCAGTACTGCAAACTATGGTCTGTACTATTATACAATTGTATTTAAACATAATAAAACCAGATTCTGCTGTGAATCACCCAGCAAGCCTTTTCTTTGTGCAGTTGTTCAAAACCAAGCTGGAAATGCACAGCTGCTGTGATTGCTTTGCACCGCTTTTCCCCAGACTGGCAGGAAGGGGGTGGGGGAAAGTGGAGAGCATTAAAGGAAGGCTGAATTAAAATAGAAATACAATTTCTCTTCAGAGCTCTCAAATATCACCAGTCAAATCAGTCAGACATTTCCAGTTGTGCTTCCTCTATTTACTTTTAAAAAATAATTATCAGTTAAAACCATCAGTGCATTCAGAATACATTCACTTTCAGAAGCATTTGAAAGCAGCTCCTTTAGAGAGCAGGAGCAGCTTTAAACAGGAGGCACAACAGAGCCCGAAGCAAAACAGATGCATTTGTACCACACTCTGCTCCAGAGCTGGAGACAAGGCCGGGTGGCTACAGAAGGACTTTGTTAATCCAAAATGCAAATAACCCACCACAGCCAGTCAAAAACCGACTGCAGGCCCAAGAGTTTGAGAGAATACAGTGCTTTTCCTGATCAGCTAAGCAGACAGGAGCAGTGTGTTCCCCCAGAATACGACAATGTAAAACAAGAAATGCCACATTTAATACAAAAAATGAAAAAAAAAAATCTTACTTGGAGCAATTTTTTAAAAAAGGCCACAGTGATAAATTACAAACCTCATTACCTTAATGCCAAGATCTTTTGAGATCTTTTAAAAGTAGTAAGGAATACACCATGTTGCTTTGATTAGGTTTAAGACTCAAAACACAAATCAAAGCAAGTTTAAACAGAGATCTGGAAGAGATTAAAATAACACACATAAAAGTCGAGTCATGTCGAAGCATGACAGTGGGGGAGAAAAAGCAGGAGGGACTTTCTCCAGTGTAATTCTTTAAGACAGGTCACTACAAGTTTGCCAATGTCCACTGAAACAAACAGGAGCACAGAACCACGACTATCTGCCCAATTTAACCACTGGCTAGGAAAAACCCTGCCAAAACAGTACATGAATCTGTAAAGGGGAACTTAACTGCTACTCGGAATAAACAAATTATTTTGCTTTCTGCAGCACATCCCAACTCCTGTATTTCACCCTGCAAGCAGCTTACAGATAAGACTTTTGATACAGGTTTTACAGAACTAAAGACTTTTTAATTCCCTTTATGGAGACGCTGACATAATAAAACCAATTCCAATAAAGGTTTATTGAACCTTAAAGCTCAGAATGTAGCAAGCTTGTGTGCACACTTGTCTCCTTGTTCATATATCAGTATAACAGTACTAAAGCCCACAGTCTAGCAGATAATGTGTGTATTTTTAAGGTGATACAGGAGTTCCATTTAAATCCATTTTTGAACACTCATTGGGTCTCTCCAATAATTACGTTTCCAGGCTCAGCTTTAAAAAAAACTTCTGGCAAAACCACGCAAGGGGATTGGAACAGACCCAGTATTTTTCAACGAACTTAACTGTATTTAACAGAACAATACTGTTCTCACGTTACAGGTTTGGCATGTAGGTGTGTGCATCATTGGGAGGGAAGGGACTTATTCACTGAAATGTGTCAGTTATCCTTTGAAGACCTACACTGATAACATCCTGCACCATAATTAAGGCAACATAGTCCTACAAACACTACTTTACTTCGTTCAACATTTTCCTAACCAAAAAGAAATTAAGTTTCTTATACAAGAAATTTTACCTGACACTAAATTAAGAAGTGATACTTATCTCCTCTGATTGACTGTAAATACTTCAGGCTCCCTAGTTTAATTAGGCTGTGCTTTGGTTGTGAAAATATCATTGGCAATGATATATCATCTAAATTACGATTAAAAAAGTTTTAAAGCCGAAGAAGTCTTACTCAATATTACATTACAATAATTGTGGCTGTCTCAATATCTCCATGTACGCCAGTTCTAGTTAAGAATTCAGAAACAAATGCAAAGCCCTTGTTTATGGAAAAATTTAAGAAAGACTAGTACAGAACACAACCACTGAAGAGTCACACGAGAGCTTCCCCAAAGCAACTTGTACTGTAGGCTTTAGTTTCTTGTCCCCTCTGAAATATTTGGCAATGAAAAACAAGGTCCTGTGAGCAATGTGTGCCAGGGCAGGACATATATGCATATTAATTCCATATTAGCCACAGAAGAGTTGCTAAGAGAAAATCTACACTGACATATGCATATCATGTGTTTTCAAGTGCAGAACAAAGTGAAAGATTTCACACCAGTTTAAAAAGCCTACAGTGTTTGCTTATTTGCCCTTTCTATTGTTGGTTTGACATTCACTACATTTATTAAATAAAACAAAAAAAGAAACAAACAAAAAGCCAAACAAAAATTCCCCCACTCTCATATGTAACTTCTCACTGATTTTCATTTCTCCTTTCACCAACCGAATAACCAGAACCCGGCACACGATTCTTTCTCAGAAATAGCACTTCAGTGACGTGCTTAACGTGAGCATTTGCAGTGGTTCATCTGCTGGTTAAAACATGAAAGGACGCCCACACACAGCTCAGCACTCCAAACTGTTCCAGCAGGAGCAGAAACACTGGAAAAACTATGCAAGTCAGAACAAATAATACGATTTTTATTAAGTAGAGAAAAATGGCACGAGATTATTTTTTTTTCCTAATTGTAGCTAAAGCAGCGTGTCCCAGTCCGCTCGCAGGGTCGAACGGGAGCAGCGCGGTTCCCATGACCGCATGTGACAGGCTCTGCCCCTCCGCCGAGCCCCACGGCCGCTTCTGCAGCGCTGGGCTATTGTTCGGGGCTCCGCTGGAACCGACCGGCCTGTTTTTAGCAGTCACATCGTTCCCGGCGAAGGCAGAGGAGCTCCCGGCACGGCAGCAGTGCGAGGCGGCCGCTGTGGGTGCCGGAGCGTGAGCAGCTCCATTTTGTGCACGCGAGGGACCCGCGGGGGACGCGGGCGGCTCCGGGGACCCCCCGGCTGCGGGGCAGAGAGCGCAGCCAAGAGATCGATTTCGGTGCTCCCAAAGTGCCGCGTGAGAAAACAACACCGCCGAACGCCCAGCCTGGGGCACACCAGGCATCCAAAGGGCGAACTGCATTATATAAATCACCAAGCCCATTGTATTTGTGACAAACCCCGCGGTTACTAAGCACCACGAGCACACAAACAACGCCGCAGCCGCGCAGAACTACGAAGGGCTTCACCGCAATGTAACCAGCACGCTACCCTGCGAGAGGGACGCGGCGTTTAATCCACATTCCGCGCAGGAAGCTGCAAAAGGCAGCAATTATTTGTTTCACACAAACGCCGCCTCGCAGCGGCACCGAGACGCTTTTCCGCGTCCTCCCTTCCCAGACCCCCGCGCTCGGCCCGCGGCCGCTCACCTGCTGGTCGCACTCCGGGCAGGACTTGGTGGCCATCTTCACTTTCTTGGCCCTACTGGAGGACATGCTCGCTGCTGCCGCGGCGGTGACTGACACTGCCGGGGCCGGAGCGCCGCCCGCCCGGGAGGAGCCGGCGGGAGGAGCGGGAGGAGCGGGAGGGAGGAGCGGGAGGAGCGGGAGGGAGGAGCGGGAGGAGCGGGAGGGAGGGGCCGGAGGGAGGAGCGGGAGGGGCCGGAGGGAGGGGCCGGAGGAGCAGGAGGGAGGGGCCGGAGGGAGGAGCGGGGAGGACCTGGGGGAGGTCCGCGCGCCCCCTCATGGCCACCGACAGAGGAGCTGCTCTTGCCCGCGAGGATGAGGGAGCCCGGGGGATGAGGGGAGCCTGGGAATGAGGGAGCCAGAGGGATGAGGGGAGCCTGGGGGTAAGGGAGCTCGGGGGATTAGGGACTCCGGGGGATGAGAGAAGCTCTGGGAGACAGGGGAGCCTGGGAGTGAGGGGAGTCCGGGGATGAAGGAGCCCGGGGCGGTGAAGGAGCCTGGGGGATGAGGGGAGCCACAGGATTAGGGAGCCCAGAGGGTGAGGGAGATCGGAGGATGAGGGGAGCCCAGGGGCATAGGGCAGCCTGGGGATGAGGGAGCCCGGGGGGATGAGGAAGGATGAAGGGAGCCTGACTGAAACGTACGAGCCGTCAGGAAGCATCAAACACAATTTTTTTGATCTTCCTCTAAATTCGGCAAAAGAAAGACTGGAGTGGAGGGGAATGGTTATCACCTGCTGCTCTGGTGCCTTTAGGAGCCTGCTGGTTCCAGGATCGGGGTGTTCAGTCATGCATCTAAGCCTGGTAGTGCTTGCAAATGCGATGTTTTTAGAGTAAAATGTTATCAGGACCAGAGCAACATGAACAGCACGAGGCCTCTGCCGCCTCAGCAGGATCTGAATTTCCAAGGGGTGAACTGCATTTACGCAATCCTTCAGATTCTCAGTTTGTCATGCCAGCCCTCTCCACCCTTACTACCAGTATTGTACGATGAATAAAGAATCAAACATCATTTGCAATATCCTCTCCTGTGCCAGTACAACCTGTTGATTTTTTCTGTCCTTCCTCCTTGGTCAGTCTCTACCTTGAGCCTTGTTCCCACACAGGGAATGAGAATACATTGCTCTGTACTTGAAGAGCATCTCAGGCTCCCCATGTGTGTGGTGGTTTCTGTCTGTGTACAGAGTTGCTAAACTGGCTCATTTGCCCTTTTCCTTTTCTCCTTAGTATTTAAAGCTATGACTCAGAGGGTGTATTTGTTTCCCTGTTCTCTCTGTGTGTTGTTTCCAGCCTATACCAATCCATTGGCACAGGTCTTTCTCCAGAGATAAACAAAGATAAGACACGTTTATTTTCCATATAAACTGTAATTGCTGCCAAAAGGACAAATGTGTTCCTTGTAGGCGGGACATCCAGATTTCATTCCTGAATCCAGAACAAGTTCATGCACACAGGACCTTGAGACTACTTCTGGATTTTTTTAAATTATCTTTATTTTTTTTTCTTAACTGAGAAGGTCCAGACATAGCAAAACATAGAAAGGTATTTCAGGAGAATTTATAACGGCAGGGGGCTCTGCTGGGTATAGTAACAGTATCTAGTAAATAAATTAATGAATATACAGGACAGCTTACAAAGATCTATGACAATATCTTGCTTTTCTTTGTGCAGCAAATAAAGTAGTCAGGGACAGCTGCTCAGCTATTCCAATACAAACAAAAATATTTTCCTTACTGAATGCAAACAAGAGAGTATTCCTAGCTAGACTACTGATTATTAAGTTTTTCCAAAGAGATAAATTTTTTTCTGGTTATTCTAATTTATTAACACATTAGTTTTGAGTTTTGAAAGTCCAAGACTATTTTCTTTTACATAATTTCAGAGGTTTAATCCAGTACTGGGATAAAAACAAGAACATTTTTTAACGGTACAGGTACCTCCTCTCTTAAGAGAGTCCATGAGTGGCACTTTGCACGACCAAATCTCATTTAAAATGTGTTTTACACCAACTTAAAATAAGAAAGTTATGCCATTTCTCTATTTTATGAAAAGCTACACGTGACTTTGTAAGTCCCTGATGGCTGCTTTTCTTTGCTGTTGTCACCACAGGGTCCAGCTGAGCTGAATGGTCTGAGGTCTTAGGGCTCTTTCCCGGTTCACTGGAATGCAGGGCACACACCTGCCACATCAGCTTCCTGCACACTGCAGTATTTTGGTGTGCAACTCTAATTCTACAAGGAAAAAAAAAATCCCAAAATAGGTAAAATTCACACATCTAACCCACCTTAGAGAGGGAGAAGAAGCCCTTCCTAAGTTACATTTCTGGTCACCACTCCAGGCCGTTTGGAAGGATCCTACTCTCCTTCAGCAGTGTCCCCTGGGAGGGCTGACAGCCTCCCTGCCAAACTGCTGACAACTCACAGCAAATGGAGAAATTAAATTCCTAACGTGCTGTGCAACCTCGGGTCAGAAAGGTTATAAAACACTTCCCAGTTAAGTAACAACTTCCCAGTTAGTCAGCTATGTTCAGTGGGGGTTTATTCTTTCCACAGACTAAGAGCTATCTGGAGAATTCTTAAATTATATCTAAAATACAAGAATAGAATGTATGAGAGGAAAATTACAAATAATAATAAGAGCTAGATGATAATATTTCTTTGCAATGTTACTGTGAAGAAATTGAAGTTGTAATGTGACAGTACTCAACTGGTAAGAAGAAAGTACTATATAAAAATGAAGTCACTATATAGACAGGTTTTAATATTATTTTCTATGATTCTGGTTTTGGAAATTTTGGTAATCACAATAGTTTGTAATACTTAGTAATGTTACTGGGCTTCTCATCAGTAGATTTCAGAGTAGCTGTAATCTGAGTACCCTCTGAGTCCTTTCATAGGGAATCAGAGTTGTGCCTAACAAGTCCTTTGAGGTCCCATTACTCTAAATTTGGGCAAGAGCAACATTGAAGTGGTACAAATGTTGGCTTTGTTCTCCAAGTACAGCTAAATATTGAGTGTTTCCCAATTACAAAGCATTTTTTTAATCTAAAGTGTTGTTGTGCATTGATGCCTTTTGGTTTCAGGAAGCCACGTTCAGGCTGCCTTCCTGTCCCAGCTCGGCCTGGCACATCAGAGCGTGCCTGAGGAAAAAGGACCATGGCCCCAGTGTAAGGAAGTACTTCAGCTTCCAGCAGCACAATGTAACTGCTGGACATCTCACACGGCTACGACAGGTCATGAGCCAGCTCAAGGTCTTACTGTATCACCAACCCCGTGGGAATCAGGGCCCACTCGTGCAGTGAGTCACTGCAGCACTTCCCCACCTCTGCAACTGGAAGTCAGCATGACCTGGCCACCACAATCCATTGGACAGAGCCTAATCAAAGTCAAGCCCACTTCAGTAAACAACACTTTACAATTTTTAGGAAGTTATATTTTTTCTATACCTTTACTGTGCTTCTTTTTCTAATCAGAAAGAAACATTTTATTTTCTATCTCTTGAATTTTAGTAAGTTGCTGTTTTAGTAATGGGGGAAAAAAATTCCTTGAACTTTTCCAATCAACTGCTTGGTTTTACTTGATTCTTAAAGCAAATGTGTCCAATACAATGACCTTTTCCATAAACTTTATAATAATGAACTGCATGCCTCTGAAACCCTTCTTGGAGTAAACACTTGCTGAGAAGATCCCCTCTAGTAAAGCTGAAGCACAACCTATGTAATGAGTCTTATGGCCTAGGTCAATAGTGGTTTTTAGAAAGTATTTATTTGCTTTGTGGAGCGAGTCAGCTTCAGATGGGGTTTTTAAAAGAAGCTTTTAATAAAATATCTGTAATTTAAATTCTTTAATGCCCGTAGCAGTTAACATTCCATTAAAAAAAAATGAGGCATCCAACATTTTATTCTCACATATCAGGCCTTTTCCATGTGAAAATTTATTAAGATCCACGTTATTCAGAACAGCTCAGTTTCAACACAATAATGCAATTTCACCAAAACCTCACATTGCCTTCCTAGAGCACCTTTTCAATTAATTCTTATGAAGAGGATTCAAAAGACTATTTTACACATTCCACTTGAGTTTGGTTTTTGGGTAGGAGGTTGGGCTTTTTTCTTTTCTTGGCTTATCATGAGATAATGAGAGCTGTTAAACATTAAGATATGAAGTTACTGAAATGGCACTTTTTTCACAGACTGCATTGAGCTTTGGACCAGATTTATGCTCATTTTGAAGAACAGAAGCAACAGTAATTTCTCTGAAGATGCTCCTTATACTCTGAACTTCTACCACTTGCACTATGCCACAGGAAACAACCATCCTCCATACTTGCACAACACAGAATTCAGAAAGCTTTGCTCTATTTGGCTAACTGAACCTACTTTTTGTAATGTGGTTTCCATCTGCTTAGAGTCTTCATGGATTGCTAAATATCATTAACAAAGCTTTGGCATTTTAAGAGCAGTTTTCTATCCAGTGTCTTTACTTAAATGAAACAGCAGGAAAAAAATGAATGCTTAGTTACCACGTGCCATTATTGTAATTATGGGGTTTAAACCACGCAGCTATTGATGGAAAGCAGCATGTTGAAGGTTTGTCAAAATGGAAACGTGACAGCAGCTGTTATTCTGTTTATCATGGTTTTTTCTCCAATACTCTACCTTTGTATGTATTTATGCATTTGCTGATGTTAAGTACCCCTAGCTTGCCACCATCAACATGAAATTCATTATTTTAGTTTCCTATAACTGCAAGGAAACCATCCCATGTCTTTATGATTAAAGATGGAAAGCAACATGGAGATCAAGGAACTGCCCTTGTAAAGCAATACTCTCCACCTTCCATATCTGACTTGTCTGAAACTTGTGCTCATGTGATTTGCATAGAATACATAAACTGCTGATCAGTCAAACCGAGCACCACAGGCCAACTTGCAGAAGCAAACAGCCTCTCTGAAGGGCACATCTGAGCCTGTGTTTGTGTGTTATCTGCAGTTCAACTCGGGGGCAGGGGGAGAGAGAAAGGAAGATTTCCGTAAGGAAATACAAAAAGATCCTTCATCCTTAATAGGTCATCGCACGAGATTTTTACAAAAGTTCACTGACTAATTTCACAGCTCACAAAGGTAGTTTTCTTTTCTTCATATGATACATAGACATGCCAAGCCCCAATAAGTCAGAGTGGCATTCACAAAAACAGTGACACTGACACTGGAGCAGAAGCCCAACTCTCCTGAAGTCACCAGAAGCTTTGCTGCTAACTTCAAAAAGTAGTGATTTAAGAACAACTTTGCCTCAACATTGCAAGTTGATCATAAACTGTTTACTTGCAGGAAAGCATCTGTATTAAAATAACAAGTGGAGATACATTTATCATGAGTAAAGAGAGAGATACTTTCCTATAACACCAACACCACTTCATATTGCATTTGGCATGGAAAGGTTTGTTTCATCCTGTGTGTTTCCTGGGTGCATTTCTAAACTTAGGAAATGATCAGATCATTGAATTTCAGCTTTGCTTGTGTTCATTGCAATGTTTCGCTCCAAACGCTTGTTTTGAGTTGTGCAACCCGCCTTTGATGGTGTCCAGCCCCACTCCAACACTGCTGGGCTGTTACACACTAACCAGCAGCGTTACAGAATTTGCCAGCAAGGTCTGAGGTCTTGGATTGTCCCTGGAGGCAGAACCGGAGATGTCTGGCACTCTGTACCTTTACTGGTGGGGGATCAATGGGAGATATGGGGACAGCGCTGGCTGGACACTTTCTGCCACACCAGCTGTTTCTGGGGGGTGGACTGGAGGTGAAGCAACATGTGGACTAAAAGCAAAGGTTTATGTGTGTTCTTCCCCCAGCAAAATTAGTGGTTCCAGATCCACTGGACTTCGATTTCTAATAGCCTGGGTAGCACTTCAACCTTGATTTCTAATGAACCATAAAACACACTTGAATTAAGATATCTGGGAAGTCTGCTTGTATACACTGAATATAAATATTAGAATTTAAAATAATTTGAACATTTCAGGTAATCTGATTAAAGCTTACTATAAAACCAGATCTGCCTTTGGTTTTGCAGTAACTCCAACCTTGACATGTCTCACCACAGCTTGTAATATTTTCTTCTGAACAGCTTTTTATCAAACCTGGAGAAAAGGCCCCATGTCACTGCTTGTTAATTATCAATCAAAATGCCAGATTTGGAGAACACTCAGCTTTCTAGATACATGACTGATGACAACTTTAAAAGGAAAGTGCCAAAACATAGAGGATCGAAAATTTGACATTTCAAAAGTTAAGAATTTTTAAAATATGGAAAAAAAGTCATTCTGAGGGAGATGCAGACTGCAATGTCCTGAAACAGCTACTGTGGCTGCAAATAAACAAAACTGGACTTCCTGGAACTTGAATTTCTAACACAGAGTGCTCTATTGGCTCATTTTGTGGGCAGAATTTTGGAGGGAGGACAAGCAGGGCCAGAAACACTCCACATGGCCTTCACAAGCTGAAGAGTAAACAAGAAAAAGCTCTTAGTACAATCAGTACAATGACTGGAAATACGAAACAAATGAGTTTTCTTCATCACCTCAAGAGTGTTCCTTCAGCACGAAAAACATCCCATCTCTGTTACTTTGTTAACTATGTATTGACTAAAATTTTCAAGGAGCAATTATTTTAAATTAGCACAGAGCAACTGCTGAAATAGTGCACTTGAAATAGAATAAAGACTGGAGCAAATTAGTTATGAAACTAAACACTGTGGCTAGTAGAAGTTTGTTAAAAAGAAGAAATGCTAAAGAGAGGAAAAAGGCTTAAGACATAATTGTATGGGATGAAATAAAATTAAACGCAGCAAAAGCAACCTCCTTGCTCTTCATCAACTGAGGAAAGATACTAAAACAACAGAACAAAATCCAAGTCTCAAAACATCTAATTTAGGCACCTAAAATTAGGAAGCTGTTTTTTTTTATATTCTCTCTCAGTCAGTGGAGAAAGAGAAAGTGAAAATAAGGTTCTACAAAAACAATTCACAAATAAGGCTGATTTACAGCCCAGGCTCTTACTCAGGGAGGTAACATTAGGTCATAGGCGTATTCCTGACTGAAAGATCCCTTATTCCACTCTCTGAGCACAAACAAGGAGCCTCTTCTGGGCACCCAGGACGGGTAAAAAGGGCCTTCTCCTCCTCATGGGCAGCAAGAAGGAGAGAGAATTTATCTCTCTTCCCTGAATCCTGCCGCTGTTGTATTTCGTGGCAGATCTCCAGTCATTTGCTATGAAAGCTGAATTGAACCCGAGAGATAAAAACATTTTCATCATCTGGAAACAATGAGGAAACTGTGAGAGAGGACCGACTTGTTTCTGCGGGAGGAAAGGAGCAGAAGCGAATGCTGCCCTGGCAGAGTGACAGCGGGAGGGATGAGGCTGTTGGCGCTCGCCCAGCCCCGCTCCCTGCCCGATCCCTGCTCCTCGCTCGCTATTCCAGCAGCCCCGCAACAGGTGACCGTGACCCACCCGCAGACCCCACCGCGCTGCATTCCTAAGGCTGTGCGAGGCTGGGCAATAAGCGCAGGCGGCCTTTTCCCCCACGGACAGATGAGAATCAGCGCGGGCAAGCTTAGGACTCCTCACACCGCAGAGCAGAGAAGCGCACCCAGACAAAGGCGGCGCTCCCTGCGCGGGCGGGCGGCGGCACCGCGGGGGCCGAGCGGCAGCGCCGCGCTCCCCGCACGCCGGGGATGCGGGACGACCCGGTTTTGCCATTCCCTTAGGGAAAACCTCCGGACTTGCCCCCGCCCCGGCTCCCACGGCATCTCCAGCGGCGGGAGCGCGCCCCGCCCGCGGGCGGCGGGGACAATGCGGGCCGGGCCGGGGAGGCCGCTGGGTGCGGTAGTTCCCTGCCCATCACCTGATGCCTGGGCAAGCGCAGCCGAGGCAGCCGGGACTACAAACCCCGCCAGGCAGCGCGCCCGGCAGCACGGCTGGTGCAATCACACCTTCGCACGCCCCGGGGCCGGGGCAGGCGTCGGCTGGGAGAAGGATGGTTTTACCCGGGACTCTTGCAGAGCAGTAGCTCGGGCACTTCTGTCGGGGACGGGGGGCTGCGGCGCTGTTCGGATGCAATGGTGGGACCTCTTGCTCCCGCGGTGGCATCGCAACACTGCAAGATCAGTTGTATCCATTGCAATTAAGTTTGCGGGATCTGGACATCAGAGGACCGAGCATGGACGTGTAACTGTGCCAGCTCTTCGGCGTTTCTTCTGACCGCACCTCCTGCTTGTGTGCCTCCTTCCCAGCGCCCGGTTCCGACCGCAGAACACACCGATCCTCAGCGCTCGCATCCCGAATCTCGCTTTGGGGAGTACCCGGAGGACCATGCATCGGTTTGCCTTGGTTGCCAGGCAAACTGGGGCCCTCCTGTGCGGCCGCGGGCCGGGGGGCAGCCGGGGCGGAGGGTCGGACACGGCCCTGCTCGGCGCCGCTTCGGTGGCGGCGGGGCGGCAGCCGCGGGGACCCCGCCGGGACGGCACCGTGCGCTGGAGCAGCGCTGCCAAGGCCTCCGCCGTGAACATCAACGAGAAGGCGAGCAGGGAGAAGATCCTCACGCTGGAGTCCATGAACCCGCAAGTGAAAGCTGTGGAATACGCGGTGCGGGGCCCCATCGTCCTGAAAGCTGGGGAGATCGAGAAGGAGCTGCGGAAGGTGAGGCAGGGCAGGGCAGACAGGACGCGCTCCCCGCAGCCCACACCGGCCCTGCCCCGGGGCACCTCGGGGGGCTCGGCAGAGCCGGCGGTGGGGCCGGCGGGGACACCCCGACATCCCGCAGGGCTGATGCGCGACCCTGTGGAAGCCTCGGGAAAGCGGGAGGCACCGCTGCAGTGCCTTCTCCTACCAAGTTAAAGACTCGGGACCACGGGCAGCCTTTCCCCCCATCCCTCTTTGCCCCAAGCCGTGGCCGGACGCGCTCTCCTCCTCCCGGCCCTGCCCGCTCCGCTCCGGGCACCCCCCGCACCCGCACCCCTTCTCACGGGGGGCGGGAGAGGCACAAAACAAAGGAACCCGCTGTCCGGCTACTGTTTATCTGGTGTCACTGCCTGCGTAAGGCAAATAGAGCAGTGTTTACATTTCTTCGGCCACTTTGACCCTTTGCTGCAATCCCGCGTCCTTTGTGTTATACAAGGGGGTGACTGACCAGCTTTCGTCATACTGATAGAGCGTTTGAGTCGTTCGTGAGGATTTTAGAGATACTGCCTTGGCCGGGGCAGGGAAACACCTTTGAAACCCCTAACAGGTGAGAGATGGACCCGGCTGTCCCGGGCACTGCTCCGCAGCCTCATCCAGCACTGCCCTGGGCCGCTCAGAGCCGAGCAGGTGAAGGAAGGGTTTTTGAGACCACCGACACTGTGCTCCGCTTTTTTTAATTGCAGAAGTTGAGGTGCTTGAGGACAAGCTTTCAGAGCACAAACACTCAGTGGCACTGCCCGAAGTTTTAGGTGGTTGGTGCTGTTAGGAGGATCGGAAAATAAAGCAAGATACAAGATACTCCTAAGGGTCTGGGCTAAAATGTACTAAATAAGGCATCCAAATCAGTCAGTGCTTACATTTTGTTCTTCATATTTTTTTTCATATTCCTTAAGACTTAGTATTTGAAAAAAAAAAAACCAACAAAAAACCTTAGTAATACAGACATGGCTTTTTGCTTCTACTGTTCAAACCACAGCTTCCCCTCCCAGCACAAGGACTCTTTTTTGTTTTGAATAAAGCATCTGGCAGTGTTACTTTTCTTTAATTTCAAATATTTTTCCCTGCCTTCACTACTTTAGAAAGTCTTGCTAATATGTTATTACAGGTACTGCAAGACAGTTTTGATCAATACACGTAAAGTGCTTTGACAAAAAGGTGCCACAGGGATTCTAATTGTAAGAGATTATTTTAATTCTCTGGTCTTTGTGTTTTAAAACCCTTGTTTTAAAAGGCAAAACATATTTTTAGCTCACTGTAGTATATGCATCAATTATTTACATCTACTCAATAATTATTAAAGACAGCTTCTAAAAAAAAAGAATTTACTTAAAAACTTCAGAATGGTGATGGAGAATTAGTTTCAGAACATCTGTTTTGATTTTTCCCTTAAAACTTGTTTATAAAGGTGTCATTGTGTTTATGCAATGGGGTTTCCTAGTGGATGCATTTTCCTGAGTATAAAATCTTCCAGTGTTCTCACCAAGTATGTTTGTTTTCAAGTTAATATCACAGGGCAGGAGGTATTACTTGACAAAACAAATATAAAATGATCCTCACAAACTCCTCCCTACTCCCCTGCTTACTCCATTTACCAGCTGAGTCACTGACAAGAGAGACTGTGCACTTTTGAAAAATATAGGAGTAAGTCATTGCCAATGGCTTTATTAAAAGATTGTTATGTCAGTTTTGTGCCTACTTACATGGCGTTTTCCATTTAAAAGTGTTTGTCTGGAACTAGTCTCATGGAATAGTGTTAGCCATTGATAGTGGCTACCAGCATTCCCAGGGGTGACTGTGCTCTAAGATGACTAAAGCAAACAAACCTCCCAGTTGGCAGGGAAAGAGGACAGAATTACTGCAAAAGTTGAGCCAGTGTATCTGCAGAAAACATTAATCAACTTAAGGAAGCAACTGAAAGACTTTACTTCTTTCCAGACTTTTCAAGTTATTTATTCCTCTTTGCCCTTCTGATAAAAATACTGTTATTCCTTCTATTGTTTAACCAAGCTGTCTGCTAAAGTGTACAGCGTTGAGTAGTAACGAAATATTACAGGTTACCTAATTGCCTATTTGTGTGTGTGTGTGTGTCTGAAATTCAATTCTGTGTGATCACAGGTCAATGGCTCTTCTTTGTTTACTTTTGATTAAAACTGGACAGCTACTTTTTTCATCCCTCTCAGTCTTAGCTCACAGAGTTAGGCCAACCCCTGCCAGCAGAATTAACACTGCCAGATAGAGAGGCTGACGAGGTTGTTGGAGGAAGGTGATGCCCCACAGCATCTCTAGATCCAAAACTACTCTTCATTGACAGCAAAAGAGTTGCCCCATAGCAACTGTACCACGTTTGATGGGGAAAGAGCTTTGCCCAGCATGACATGGAAGTCCTGCACTGGCTGGGGTATCAAGAACAGGCAGAGTGAAGCAATGACAGCAAATCTGCATTTATCCTGTTCTGCTGAGACACCTTTAGTCTGAAGTAAAAGCACCTTAAAAGCAGCCATTGTCTCATCAGATGTGATAGAGGCTCTCCCTCTTTAAACTTGGTTCAATTCAGTTACACTTTATACTTGCATAACTTATACAGCTTGTTATGTAGACTATAAAATAGCTGTTTGCACAGTGTAAGCTTTCATCTTCTTTGAGTTTTGTCCTGCTGTCTCAGATCCTGAATAGCAGTGCCTCTGTTATTCTATCTGGCACTTGCTGCTTTTGTATATTAACTCAAATGATTACAACAGGAGCTGTAACTCCACAGCACACACAGAAATAAGGACTAAAATGTTACTTGAGAAGTCCCTGACTAGGCAACTAGTCTAGGCTAGATCTTGAAAAAGTAAATAAAAGTGAGGCATTAGTTTTAGCTCGTGTGCTTGGGACTAAGCCATTGAAAGTGGCAAGAAGAATACTCTGTTAAAGCAGAATAAGATTGATTGCTCTGGAGTACAGGTGGGGCATGTTGTACCTGGACTTCATGAGTTTTGTTGGCTTGTGACCCGTATTCATCTAGGTGGAAAATCAATGTTTTGATCTACATTAAGTCTTTCAAGATAGAAATCTTTATGCAAAGTCATTGACTTGAATTAACTCCCTGAATTTTTTTTTAATAGTTTTGAAATTGTGTCATGCTTCGAAAGTGAAAACGTGGTTTTTCTTCCTCTTTGCTAATGGTAATATTTAGCTGATTCTGACTTACTAAGATGACACAGAAAGAACTGACTTCAACCAATTTCCTAGGTGTTTCTGGGGAACTTTTTAAAGCAAGCTAGAGCACAGACATATTTTAATAAATCATTACATTCTCAATAGAACACAAGACCTTTTTTTCTATCCCCTTTGTGTAGACTTGCTAACAGATGACCACCATATCAAGTGTTGACTTTAATTGCATTGCAGACTAGAAAATTGATCCTGAACATGAATTCAATGCAAGAATAATGTAATCTTTGGACAGAGCCCTTCTCTTTACTCAATCAGTAATAACAAGCTAGCTTTATCTTTACCCAGGCTGCACACATACCTGATTTATTACTTTGCATTCATGCTAATTTTAACTGACCTTGTTATGAAAGTCCCTTCATATCTGTTACTCTGACATTTTTCTTCACTTATACTCTCCTTTTTTCTCACAGTTCCTGATTGGGTTTTACGTAATGTCAAGTTCTATGTCAGGTTGAGTTGGATTACATCTACTTGCAAAGCATGTGCATATTAAACAGCATTTCAGGATCCACAAGTCAGCTCATGAAACATTGGAAGCAGTGCCTGGCTTCATATAAGTCACACAACACGAGGTTCTTCTGCAGAGTTTTCAAGTTACTGAAACAGAATTGTAGGGCAGAAGGGGGGAGAGGGATGGTGTACAGGTATGTATTGGTAGCATGTAGAAAGTTCCTTCAGACCAGCACCTTATCCTACCCCTGGGCCTGGAACTGTGGGCCTTCAATGGCAATACACAGTCTCTACACACTGGAGCCCTTATTTTTGTGAAAAGCCACAGTAGTCTGGCTTACTTTTACAGTAACAGGGTTGAACACTCATCTCCTGTGCCCACACTTTTCTTTTGCATAACTATTGCAAATAGGTTCCTGTTGCATGTTCGTTCAAGTCACTGGTTCACTCCCTATATTTCTATTTAGATAATAAAACTACCAAAATCCTTCTGCTTGTGTAGGTGTAACCTCAGGCAGCTTCTGCTGAAGTATTTTGATTAAAAGACTGTAGAGCTTTTCTTTTTTTCTTTTCCTTTTTTCTTTTTTTTTTTTTTTTTACTAATTCATCAGGCTTTTAAATTGAATAGAAAAAGTCTGACTTAGAATCCAGCCTTAATTGTAAATGTGAGTTGACTGTGTCTCTGGGAGTTGCGGAAAGATAAAACACAGTTTAGGCAATGACATGCAGAAATATAATTTGACATGCCAAGAAAAAGATACAAGATTGACTGGTACACCCAGTAATGAAAGATGTTAAGCTTAAATTACCATCCTCTAATTTTCTGCTTTGAATACGTGACTGTGTGCACACTAAGAAAGTATCTTCCAGGCAAGAGCATTTGACCTCATTAAGACAGAATGGTTGTTCCTCAGTTGTCTGTACATGTTGCATACATAAGTGAATCTGTACTAAACCCCCTATTTTTTAACAGGGTGAAAATTGCTGCAGATGAAGATGAAAAAAAACGAGTTTTAAGAGTATGATTACCAAAATCATATGTTCAGAAGCACACAGCACGCAAGATCCAGTTATTTGATGTCTTCTTATTGAATACAGTAGCAAAATCTATTCCAAAATAGCCCTTTTCCAATAGGTCTTCAAGTTAAGAGGGTCCTAATGTCTAATCACTTTCTAATGAGCATTATTTCAATTCTGTCATGTGCAACGCCATTGAAATCTAGGGCTTGATTCATATAGGCAAAATTTCTGGATGCAAATGCACTTTGACCAATGTGTAAGGCAACAGTAACTTGAGGACAAGTCCTGTTCTGTAATCTCTGTATCAGATCTGCCAGTTAATGGTCAGCCTCACGGGTTTGCTCATGTGATATGAGGGGGCATGCAAGCCATCGCTGCCATTTCCAGTCAAAATCCAGAATTTGCCTTCTCCTTCCTTCCAAAACCAGCTCATGTCAGCTTGAATTACACGTGCATAATACAAACTGAAAGCTTTTCTCTGTGGTAAGCAGGTCAGGTTTATTTTTCTGCTGTGAGCTGTTTTAATAAAAAGATTGGAATGCTAATACAGGTCTTTGGGTCCCCATTAGTTAAGGGCCTGTGGGCAGTGCTTTCTTGTCCCTTTGAGTGGAGGACAAAAAAAGCAAGCAAGCAACTTGGCTACTACAGCATAGATCTCAACTGTGCTGAAATGTTTGGATTTGCCAGCTCTCCTATTGTACAGCTTGTTTGTGCAAGTCACAGCAAAACCAGACTCAAGGAAATAGTACAATGTTTCATAGTGTGATGTTAGTGCCTGATAATCATCAAGAGGAGACGCAAAGAAGTGGCAATGAAAGTGAAACAATTGAGAGCAGCCAGGAATGGACTAATTCTGAAATTCAGAAATAATTGAAATACTGTCTTGCTCTTTTGGGATTAAAAGCAGCTCACATTTTGATGGCCTCCTCAAGGGAGCTCTTTTCAGTCCTTTCCTGTTGCCATTACCAAATCCACATATGCTTCTCTCCAGACTGAGGGGTTTCCTTTGAAATTTGCTGAAGACTTAAGAAAGGACAGCGTTAGGTCAGCTTGCACCCTTCTTCACCCTTTCTGGCCACAGCAATTCACCAGCATTCTTAGATGGTACTATAGTGAAGGGAACATCCAGGCATACTAAACCTCCTGAGAGACCAAACCAGCTCATGACAGGGCACTGCCTTCATGCTAGTTCTGTGGGATAGTGTATGTTCTGGCATCATGTTGTTTCTTTGATCAGGTAATTCTCCCAACACCTCTTGGTGTTGGTGACTCTCCTTGAGAGACAGCTCATTGTTTCACGCTGTATTCCTTGCTTGCTGGGTGTCTTGAGGCTGTGGGAATGTCTAGGGGAAGAGGAGGCTTCCCCAAACCTGATTAAATTCTTGAAGATTTGTATTGACTCTGCACCAATGAATTCTGGTTCATGTACAAAAATCCCTTCTCCCAACTTTGTGTGGTATTTAGAACACTGACACAGTCGTTAGAATAATCCTGTCTGACCTGCTTCAGGTTTCAGATGTTTTCCATCTGGCCTCTTAAGACACCATTTCCTCTGAAAAGAGAGCAGTGTGACAGAAGTAACTAATTTCCAAAGAGTATATTCCAAATCCTTTATTCCATTAAAATACTTTCATTATCAAGAAGAGAGCAACTGAAAAATGAATGAACACATTTTTATATTTTCTGCTTTACATCAGAGAGTGAAAGATGGCTTCTGCAGCTTTAAAAATGGCTACTACAATTAGTCTGTCTGCCAACAATGACAAAAGAATGGCAGGAGACTGGCCTTGTTCCCCAGATGAAGCTGAATCACGTTGTAAGCACAGTGTGAGGTGCCGCCAGAGGCAGAAGGCTTTAACAGTGCTTGTTTTGTAGGTTTTTCTTCTTGATTCATGTGGTTCATACCCTCTTCAGTAGACATGAGTACAATCTGGTACTTACGGCTCCCGAGTTTGTTATTAGAGCTCTTGTTATGCAAGCTGCACTTTTCCAAAGCTCTGCCAGCTCCAATCCAGTCAGACTGTGTCTGGAACACACCTTGAGAGCCTGCCTGCACTCAGGGAGGGGGAGAGGTGTGATGGGGGGCTGCACTCCATCCCTAGAGGAAAGCAAAACAACTCCAATAACCCAGTGTCTGCTCCCCCTGTGTGTTCCTTGGCTTGCAGGGACATAAATTGTCTCAGCACAGGTTTGTAGGTGACATGGTCAAAGACTGCTTAGCCTTCTTCAGTGAAATAAATCTAAGTAACTAGGTCCTGCTGCAGCCCTTTTCCTGCTGTTCTGCAACCTGATGTTGAGGTTATCAACATCACATTCATATTTCCTCCTTTCGTACAGATCTTTTCATAGACCTCCCCAAAAGTATTTAGCATTACTCTTCCCTTGGATACCCCCACCCACCAGTGCCATCACCACAGGAGGAACCTTGACACAAGTAAAAAGTGACTCATGCCACGCTTTCTTAGGGATCTGTGTAGAATTCCACCTTGCTCTCATCTGCAGAGTCAAAGGCACTGGCTAGACTTCCCTTGATGCCAGCTTCTGATATCTTTGCTTTGAAACTTTGACCCATTAGCGTTTGAGCCTTGTTACTTATTTCCAGTTCCACCTTTCCGAAATGCTAAGATGGGACTTTTTGTTCTAAAGAACTTCATTAGAACTTTTTTAGAACTTCTTTAAGAACTTGTGTAGAACTTCTTGTTCTAAACTAAAATTGACAAGTTCTGATATTCCTTCTTTCCCTAGAGAGATTGGAAATCAGTAGAAAAATGCTAAGTAGTCGTAGCATTTTTTGTGTAGATTTCACTAGGAGGCATGTAGGGAATCTCTTGAATACAGTTCTAAACAATTGCTGATATTTACTCATCGTCAGGCAAGGAAAAGGCCCAAGTTATTTAAAAGCATCTCTCTTTTGAAAGACAAAAAGGGCAACAGCTCTTGTAGCTGAGGCCAAGAAGCACAAGTTAGTCAAGAGGACCATGGGCTTTTAATGTGGGAACTGTGTGTACAGCACAGAAAACCCAACGATTCCTTCTCTAACAAGTTTCTACAGTGAGATAACTGTAAAAAAACTTGTGTGTGTTTTGCTATTTTTTCCAGATCAATCATTTGAGTAGCAGAGATAGTATGGGGTTCATGGGGTTGGTGATGATTCTATACCTGCAGTGATGCCCACAGGCAGTGATGGCATAAATGCTGAGTTTGGCACTAGTAGTGATCTGGATGGTATCAGTGCTAATAAACTACAGTAAACCTGACACAGACACCAAAAAGGTGATCTGTTATCTTTGTCTGGCATCTCTATTCCTAATTTTTTATTTAGAGCTGAAATGCAACTCTTAATTTAGGGACTCAGATCAACAAGCATAAAAGTAAATGACTTGATGGAGTCACTGTGTCACTTTAAATTATTTAAAGTGAACTTTTTTTTTTCAATTGCTGCTGAATTTAAGGCCATATAAAATTGACCCTTTTCATTCAGGATCATGTAAGTCCAGCTGTCTTGTTTTAATGCCATTTACAACTACCTATTCAATTTTAAAAGGAAAAAAACCCTATAGGCTATCAGTCATATGATGGACTGGATCTGTGGGGATTTGAATCATGTGGTCACATAACCTCTCAGGCACATCATGCAGCCTTAAACCTCCAAATCCTGGCATACCTGGGAATCTCTATCCCTGATGACTACTTGTATTTTGGTCCTTGTTAGCTTTGCACGTCTGGGTTCTGGTCTATCAATCACTGAAATTCAACACATAATCCACTGTAGAAAAGCAAAAATTAGTTCAAGCTTGCCAGCCACATATTCCACGTAACAATTCTGTCACTGTTAGGAGGCCTCCCTACTGCCTCTCAAATATACACCAGAACAATTGTAAATTTATAATTGTCATTTATTCTTCTTGTAATGTTGGCCTTTACTTTCAGTTAATCTCTTTTTATTTAAACCAGTGGTGTTTTTTTCTACCAGTCAGCTCTTTACCTTTTTTTTTTCCTTATTTTATTTTACTTTTTGAAGGGCTGTGCTTGCTAATCAACATTCATTAACTGCATTCCCTGTCTTCTTATAATGTATTCGGTTTCTCACAGGAAAAATGGCTGTCTATTCAGATTTCAGAGACTGAGAAGCTTTTAAATATTCATGGTGATTATTTAGCACTTCTGCTGTTTATCATACAGAACCTCACTGTGATATATTTTGTAAAACATCTCTACATGGAAAAGTGGGGTCACGATACAATGAATATTTAATCTAAATAAAAATAAATAAGCCAGTAGTATGTTTACTGCTTTTACTCTAAAAGGGCTAAAGATCTCAAGTCTTGTTTTGTTGGTGGTTTCTCAAATGTCCTCAAATCTTTTTAGCTTCCTGACTGATCCATCCCTCCCTTTAGGTGTCTCTAAAGTTGCTCTAATACTGACAGTTCAAAGTGCCTTTTTTTCATCTTTTCTACTTCAGTGTGTAGTTTTGAAGCAAGTCAGTCCCTTACTTGCAGCAAGCAGAAAAATAAAAGCCAGCCTATCCTTTAAAAATGTGTCACAGTCAACACAATTTCTGTAAACCATTTAAGATTTACTGGCAGTGTTGAATAAGAAATGCATTGAGCTTTACATTCAACACTGTATCTGTTCTGAGATCAGGCACTGTATAGTTACAGCCATATGACAGATACCAAAAATGAATCACCTACTTCAGTCCTAACAAAATATTCTGCATTCTCCCTTTTTAGGGAATCAAAAAACCTTTTACTGAAGTAATTAAAGCCAACATTGGAGATGCACATGCAATGGGACAGAGACCAATCACCTTCCTCCGGCAGGTAAGACTATTATAAAATATTATTATTCATTTTTTACTAGAATGCCTTAAAAGCCATCTGATACGTGTATTGGTTTAAATGATTCCCTAGATGCAATTAGACTTAAAATATTCTTTTGTAAAGAGTTACAAATTTTCATTTCTGAACCAAAGGTGTAGACCTTGCTTGCTGATTGTCCTCTTTTAACACAGTAGCTTTCCTTATTTTTTGTATCATTCTCCATCCATACTTTCTTCTGCCATTTCTCCTGTGTTATCAGTCAGAACATTCATTATCAATAATGTACTTGAAGTGGTTGTCTTCAGAGAAAAAAAGCAAATGCCTGTCTTCACCTGACAGTATACTTTTTGATCTGCAACAGTTGGGTTCAGGAGTTGTACTGTTGCTAATTTTGCACATTTTACCTGTGGACAAGCTAATTGGTGGGTTAACTTTTAGGAAAGACCACAACAGACTTCGTATTTCTATATTATTCCTAAAACACATGTAAGGTTAAAACTAGTATTACAGTATTTACTGAGCATCCTTTACACACACATGTAAAATCCTCAGGCTATAATAATGTAAATTCAGAGAGTTCTAGGACAAACTAAAGCTGTATCAAACTGGGGGTTATATTCCTTAATATATTCTGCTGGGTCATGTTTCTACTTTTACTATGTTCTATATCACCGCTTCTTTTTTTAATTAAATATTTTACACAACTTCAAATTAGTAAGAACTGTAAGTTATTTTTGGGAGGGATTATTAGAACATGCAACTGGGACTTCAAAATTTGATCATATTTCTCAGTTCTGCTCCATATTCAGACTCTTGACTTCTTGTCAATAAGGTGGACTGGGAATACACAACGAGTGGAGGATAGAGCTGTTTAGAGATAACATATGAATAATTAACTGTGCTTTACTGTGTTTGCGCTGTCTTAGGTCCCCTGGACTCCAGTCTTCACTGTCTGTAATACAAATAGTTAATAGTTCTAGAATTCTGTTTATCAGCACAACTCGGAACCTGATAAGATTTCTTCACTTCTGTAAGCCCTACCTTTAAAAAAACAACTGCAAACTCTTCATCAGTAACCTGTGTTTTAAATTAGCCAGTATTTGTGACCTTCATTTCCAAGGAAAGTTAACAGTGATATTACCAACTTAAAATAACCATTGATAGAATGGCGAATTTACATTTTCTTGGCACTCTAGGTGGTGGCCCTGTGTACATACCCAAACCTGCTGGACAGCCCAAGTTTTCCAGAAGACGCCAAAAAGCGAGCCAGGCGGATCTTACAGGGCTGTGGAGGAAACAGCTTAGGTAAGACTCGGTTTGAGTTGCTCCTGTTGGTATTAGAAACAAAACAGGTCATTTCAATATCTGCAACAGTGAAATTTCTTAGTCCCATTTTATACGATTGCAAGTCAAATGGGGAGGGCCTGGGACAGCCTGGTGGGGGAGGTTGGATAATCAGTGACTAACAGGGCAAGTTTTTGATGAGACTTATGACAGAAGGGGAGCAGATGAGGGTTATACAATTATGGAGCCCTCACCACAACATCATCTAGGCATAACTAAAGAGAATGCTGAGGTTTTTTGTACTAGGAAAGCGGCAGAGAGTACTTGTGAGGCTTTATACTGTTACGGCATCTGTAAATCCCAGGCTCTGACAGCTGGTCTCCTGCTAAGACTAGGTGGAGGTTTTTATAGTTCTATCTTCTCTAGATGTTTCTCTGCCAAGGAATCTACCACTGTAGACATATACAGACACATACAGTGTGTGTCCACCCCAGCTGATCCAGTTCACAGTCCTATATCTTTATTTTGAACCATCAGTCCAAGTGTGTTTGTCAGGTTATGAACTGGAGTATCAGAAGTTCAGGTACCTGGGTGATAATCCTCTGCAAAGGGAAAGCTACAGCACTGAAAGGTGGTGGTTTTTTACCTAGCTGAGATAGTTTTAACTGAATATATCAGAGCCCTATTTCTCCAGGGTAAAATAACTCTTGAAAGAACTACAGAGCTCTGTTCTTCAGCCATTGGTCCTACGAGACTACACCTGTAGTATCATATAACTAAGTACAAACTTTGCATATTCAGTAGAGAGGAAATTGAAGAGAATTTCTTTCTCCTCTGGCAGCTGTACTGCCTACTTGTACCTGGCAAACACCACTAGAATTTCTACTCTGCAGATACTGTTACCGCTGCTGGGTACAGCAAAGAGTCTGGCACACTTAATTACCTTATTTCAAGTAGGCAAACACTGACATTTCAGAGCACATATTACAGTAATTGGCATATTTCTTAATCTTTGTAATTGCACTGCCTATTTGCACTGGCATATTTTGAGATTAGGTGCTTTGAAACTTAATAAAATAAACAAGACCTAACCAGTGGTTACATTAGCAGTATTTCAGCCTTGGACTATTCCTGAAAACCTAGGCTAGTACAGAATATATTTTATCTTCACCTTCTTTGTATCAGTTTTGTCTGTTAATGTAGAACATTAAAAATACTTTTATCAAAACTGAGAAGTTCCTCTAGCTCAATGAATTCCTTTCCTGTCTTACTTTGGCACAATAAATCCACATAGTACTGTTGTAAGAGTTATTGGGGATACATTTGAGTTTTGACTCAATCTTTCTTTGTAGTAATTCTCAAATTCAGGGATGTGATGTGTTTTGAATTGTCAAAATGCTAAGTCTTGTCCCCTTGAGTGCTCCCTTCCCCTTAAGGGTGAGACCCCACAGCCTCATGCTGGAGTAAAATGAAAGGAATTCATCCTTGCATAATACTTCAGAAATAAGTTCCATTTTCAGCAGATCACGTATTTCCAACAATTTGTGTTAGCGCAGTAGATTCTGAGGAAGTAGACCTGGAACAGTTGCAATATTCAAATAAGATGATAATTCTGAACAAATCCTGGTAATTTCAGTGGATAAACTGAAATTCTGTAACTGGAGTCTAAATGTTTTTTTTTCATGAAATGATACGTGCCAAGAACAACTGTACCTCTGAATTCCTGAAAACTAAAACCACTGTATACTTTACTGATCTGCTGTACTGTTTTCTGCCTCCTCTCCACTCTCCCTCATCTCCAGTATCGTGTATCAGTCCCTTCTCCTGGCCCCTGTAGCTCACCAGCCTCTGCACAGCACTCCATAAGCACACAGTGTGAGGCAAGTGGACCTGCAGCTGAAAGGAAGTCACTGTGTTGGTAGTCTGACTACACACTGCTGTTGTCTTCTTGGCTGAGAAGAAGAGATTGGCTTTTTTGGGGAAAATCAAAGGTCAAAACCTCATCCTTCTGTGTAGCTTTAAGTGCTGTGTTGTGTTCTAACAAAACCTTATTTTCAACGGATTTGGGAATCCAACACAAAAGTGGCTTCACTACGTATGGTCATTTGAAGCGTTGCACCCGCATCTAAACCAGCATTAATTGTAAAGTTAACATGAATGTCTTGACCTCTGGATATGAACTAGAATAACCTCACTTCCAATGAATGTTCATTTGGCAAAACCCTGCTCTTGATATTGAGTCTTGCTACTCCCAGGCCATGTATGAAGGCTCAGTTATGTCCTCAACCTCTGTTGTGTCCAAACACTCTGGGATTCTATGGACATCACTTTGCATGTGGGTTAACTGGCATGTCTTCCCAGGCATTTGAGAAATTTACCCCTCTCCTCTGGACAAAAATACCTGTTATATGCATATGCAGCTTTTTGGGTTGGGTTTGTTTATTTGCATCCCACAGTGCAAACACACAGGTTCTAGTCAAAGCTATTAATTGAGTACAGTTAAGTGTAGAAGTACAGGACAATTAAGTGTTATATCCTCAGAGTCACTGCACTCAATGGGGCACAAGACAGAAGGACAGCTTAGCTTTGCTCTCCTGCTTTACCAGCAGCTTCCGAGCTGTGATCAAAGACCCATGTACAGACCCAATAGAACTTTTAGCCCTGTAAAAGTAAATGTTTAGGACATCAGGGAACTTTGTGCCCTGAGTTGCCACTTTGCCCCATGCAATTGTGCAGTACTTGCAAAGCTTCTTTGTCTTTATAAATCATGGTTTCGCAGAAGTGCTACCAGGCAGACTACTAGCATATAACTGAGAGATGGGAGTTAAGTCAGGCACAATTATTCCACTCCACCCAACAAGCAAAGAAGATCCTGCAGCTTCCTGACAGTGTTCTAAAATAGATGTACACTTGTCACTTCATTGTCCATCAGTTTTAGGCTCCGTAGCTTGGATCCATTCCTCACCTTGGCCTAGGCTTATTTTTACTCTTTACTTCTTGCACGTACTCAGCAATGATGCACACAGGTATCTAACATCTCATTTTATTTAAAATTATTAGTGGTGCTCTGTAAACTGCACATGTTTTTGGGCTGATCCTAGGCATTTCTGCTCCAAGTGACTGAAAAGTGGTTGTGGGAGATGCTGTGGGGGAAGGAGAGAAGCAGTGTAGGATTTTTGGGGTTTCAGACTGTGGGAGATAATGGTATGATATTATTTTCATATTGCAAATAAACCCCTTATATTTGTCATGGAATTGAAGAAGTCGCTTTCCTTTCTACTGCACATACTACCTCTCTTCCTTGTTCCTGTTACTTAAATAGGTGTTGGTTTATGTTCAGAAGTGATTTCAACATAAAAAAAGCAGCTGAAAGACAGTAAACATGGGATTGCTGTCCCAATTTGCGAAGTAGCCTTTAAGTAATACTTTATACCAATTTTATTTTTGTATTTTAGTGATACTGTATTTGTCAAATTCCAAATTTGTTCTTTTGCTCTAAGAGCAAACCAATTCCCTTTCCTACTCCTTTGGAAAAAAAAGAGAAAATCAAACCCATCTTGGGATCCAAAGTGCTGATATTTACAAACTATACCTTACAATACTAGCTCAGGAGTTTTGTTAGCAAGAAGAAGTACAAGTACATTGTACTCAGTTCTCATCTCATTCTCTTTTTTTCACAGGATCCTACACTGCCAGTCAAGGTATAAATTGTATCCGTGAAGATGTTGCTTCATATATTGAAAGAAGAGATGGAGGGGTTCCTGCAGACCCAGATAACATTTATCTCACCACTGGAGCAAGTGATGGGATTTCTGTAAGTGTTAAAATTAAACCTGTCCCTTCTTGGTACAAACTATAATTTATCAGTTACCTTTGGAAATACAGGTCTCTGTTGAACATCAGGTCTCACAAGCTCCTGTGAGTTTGGTCTGACAGATGCTGAAGTCACATTCAATGGATATCCACTATGTGGATGTCAGATGCCAGCTAAGAAGCAGGTGCAAAGTCTCTTAATATACATTAACTTGTTCCTTTTTGTAAAGGTACTATGAACTACACAGGTGCCTAAATATAAATTTAGAACATTCAGACCATTCAGACTAAATAATGATTGTCTTCAGTGGTTAAGGTACCTGGAGACTAGAGGGTATCAGTCAATGGCAGAGAGAAGAGGGAATGACCTCAGATGTGAGAAGTCTCAGCAGCTCATTTTCCTGGTAAACTCTGCTAGTTCAGATCAATGCCAATGAAAATCCAAAGATCTATTTCTGTAATCAGCTTGTTTGGGAAAAAATTCAGGTCTTGGCTTCAACCAAGGTTCAAAGATGGTCCTTGGTTAAGACAGGCATAAGTGTGTCTATTAGATTCTTCCTTTACGTGGACACATTTACTGATACCAGCAGTACCACCAGCAGTACCACCAGCAGTTCTTTGCTTTTATTAAGGCAGCCTTTCGTAGCCTGCTGGTAAAAGTGTTTTTTTTAAACGACATCTAGTGGCAGAGCTCAGAATGGCAATGTTCTGACAGGAACAGCTCTCCAGATGTTGGTAGTGACTTGGCTTTCCAGAGTTTATGATATTGGCAGCTCGTCAGGAATGGCAGCACAGCACAACAAGTCTGTACCACGCTGATTTGATTTCACCAGTGATGAAAAATCAGCAGTAATATGAGTCTCGTTATTTGTCCCTTTCAAAAATAAAACAATTATTGTCTCATAGCTTGGGGGACAGAGGGTGTCAAGCAATTTTAAAATATGCATTTGGTCCTGATTGTATATTTTGAATGCTTGATATTTTTAAGCTAGTGGTGGGTACAAAATTATGCTGATTATAAACCATTAGCTTAGCAGCTGAGCTAGTATGTGATGAGAGGTACAGAACAGCAGGTTTTGTACTAGAATCACTGAGAAACTAAAGGATATGCTGCTGTATCTGAAGAGATATTTTTGGGTTTACACTGTCGGTTACATGCTGATAAGGATGCTTGCTCTGATTGCACCTGCACTTCAGAGTTCTCCCTTGGTTATAAAAGCAAGAAATCTCTCTATTTCCTGCACCAAATGCACTCTTTTATTTAATTCACATGTAAAAAGCCTACACACAGACACACACGGGTAAATCCTCTGGACTCATCTTAGCACAAACACTACATTTCTGTCTGTATCTTCCAGGCATAAACTACATATGGTTATATTTCCATCCCAAGACATGCAGATTTTTGGTCTCTTCTGTTACTTGAAAGTGGAAGCATAATGTGACTGCAGTTTTGTTCCCAGCTAGCCACAATTCCTCCTAATCTAAAACAGGTTTCTGTTCCAATGGAGAATCTGCACAGTACCCCAGTTCTAATTTCTGATTTTTTTATTGGTCTCTTGTGGTTAGTGAGATAAAATAAATGGAAGGCAACAAGCAAGAACTAGCTGAGGCTTCTTTGCTTACAACTGGGCACAGCAGAAAAATCATCATCTTGATATTCCTGTTTACAACTTTCCCTCTAGCACTGTGCTCAGAATGTTTTCCCTAAATTTTGCAGTTGATCAGGCATGATCTTTGGAAGCCATGACATGCAGAGGAATTCCATTATACTGAGATAGACTGTTCTCACTCAGCCAGTAACAACCTGAAATAAATAAATGCCCTTTGATATGAGAAGATGACTGTATGCTTCTAGAACAGAAATCCACCTTAACTCTGGACTTTTTAGGAAGGAAGATCACTAACTTTTTCCAGAGTATACTATTAACTCTGGTGTGTAATTTTTTTTTTTAATTCCTGCTTTTTTTCCCAGGCAATTTTAAAGATCCTGGTCTCAGGAGGTGGAAAATCCCGAACAGGAGTGATGATTCCTATACCACAGTATCCCTTATATTCAGCAGCCATATCTGAGCTAGATGCTATCCAGGTGAACTACTATTTGGATGAAGAAAATTGCTGGGCTCTAGATGTGAATGAACTTCGCCGTGCCTTGAATGAAGCCAAGGCATATTGCAACCCAAAAGTCCTCTGCATCATCAACCCTGGAAATCCCACAGGTCTGGGGATTTTGTTTAAATTTTGTTCATTCATTTGACATTGCAGGCAAATCCTAAATACGCATCAAGTATGTAAAGCTGAATTTTAGAGTCAGTGCTCTAAGTTGGACAGTATGTCGTATTTTCAGAAATGTTTTTTCAGTATCGTGGAACTCCAGAGAGGAGGGAGCAGGTTCACTTCACTGGATCCCATTTGAAGCCACTGCTTCCACTGAACTTTTGCAGACTTATGGAATTACTTTCAGTCACTTCTGGTCTTTATGAAGGATCCTGTCTCTGGCATGGCCTGAATTCAGTGGCAACCACTGCCTCCCTCAGAATTTAGTTTTTTGAGTAGTTGAGGTTGATTAGTGAGAAACTAGATCCCACTTAACCCACATGGCTGTGAGCATTTGAAATCATAAGTTATACACAGAGTACTCTTAATAAGCCACTGATTGATTACTGTATCTCACAATTCCTTTGCTCGAGATGGACTAAGTTACCTTAAACCATAATTCCTCCAAAAATACTCCTTAATTTCATGCTTGGTGAACTGAATTCTGAAGTTCAATAGCACTTTTCTGAGAAAGAGGGATATCTTGTTGAAAAGCTTGAAGTCTTACTAGGTCTTACTATATATATGTGCTCCACTAACTTTCCTCTTGCTCTAAAAATCAAACTACAGGACAGGTGCAAAACAGAAAGTGCATTGAAGATGTGATACACTTTGCCTGGGAAGAGAAACTTTTTCTCCTGGCTGATGAGGTAATGGAATATTCTGTTCTCTCAAAAGCACAGCTGAGAGTATGAGGTATAATTTTGTTCCATGCGTGGTGTTGGTATTTTTTAAGTACAAGGAACAGATTTTGTTATCATACCATATCATAAGACATGAACAAACATGCAAGATTCTTGGTATCAAGGGATCAGTATAACAGGTGGCTTGATCTGGATTTGAACTAGAGAGAAAGTGTAGGGGACACAAGGAAGAACTTTGCTGGAACTGACCTAAAAACCTATGTGAAGCTGAGACCACTTCAAATGAAAGAAATAGAAGGAAAATCAATTTAAACATGCAAGTAAAGGTTAAATTGTATACAAAGAAGCTCAGTGTTCTTCCAAAGACTGAACCTTTAACTACAGTCACATGATATAAAATATATCATGACAGTAACTATTACTTAACAAAGAACCTTGTGTCTTCTAACAGCTTTTAAGTTCTGAGTGTTACCACTGTTTCTTCAGTTCAGATCTGTCTCTCTAAAAGGCCATGTTTTATCCTTAGTTGAGGGAACAGAGCACATTAATGTCTTCTGACTGTTCAGGTTTACCAGGACAATGTGTACTCTGAAGGATGCCAGTTCCATTCTTTCAAAAAGATTCTGTATGAGATGGGACCCGAGTACTATAACAATGTTGAGCTGGCCTCTTTTCACTCCACCTCTAAGGGATACATGGGCGAGTAAGTCTGATTTAGTTTTTTTTTTTATTTCATCTTCCTCATTAATCTGGTTGGACAGCCCTTTCATGTTACTGACCTGAAGGTAATCCACCATCTTCTATTAACTAAAACTATCAAGAAAGGGAAAAAAGGCATTTAAAGCACAGAGTAATGGATTAGCTCTGTGGTTTTCAAAGTATGAAATAATAAGCACATTTATTTCAGACACTTAATGCCTCATTTCCACAGAGGTGAAATCCTACAGTCCCAATCTGGACCTGTGATAATGGAAAACTGGTCTCCAACATTCAAGGAAACAGCTCAATAATTGCTGGGATGTTTGATATTGTAAATGTTTGGGTTTGGTTGTTTTGGGGAGGAAGAGATGAAAGAAAAAAGGACACATCATTTGTGATGAAATGTGTGCTGCTACAGCCATATGCTCCTGTTCTGGAGATTAAACGATCCGTGTTAATCGTTAACTCGCCTGACAGGGAAGCTGCATGTGCACCTTTAACTTTGTGTGGGATACTGGGAACTAATGACATCCCATGGAGTTCCATCTTAAACCATTGCCAGTATAGCAGCTGTTTCAACAGCCTGTATGTTACATATTGTAAGATTCTCATTAATTGTCTTTCCTCTTCTGCAGACACTTTCATTGCTTTCCCAGTATTTATCCACTTGAGGTTGACCAATCTTTTCTCTTCACTTTGTCACAGATGTGGCTACAGAGGAGGTTACATGGAGGTCATTAATTTGCACCCAGAAATCAAAGGACAGCTTGTTAAGCTGCTTTCTGTTCGCCTTTGTCCCCCAGTCTCAGGACAAGCAGCAATGGATATTGTAGTGAATCCTCCAGTACCTGGAGAAGAATCTTATGCACAGTTCATAAAGGTCAGCAGTAATGTTCTTTTGTGCATTTCCTAAACCTATCCTAAGTATTGGGAATTCAAAATATGCACAGGGACATATTTTCTTTCCTTTCTCCTCAGACAGTCCTGTAATAGAACCAATTTACAGAACCATGCAGTGTATTTAAAATTAACTCAGTATGACTACCTTGAAAAATACTAAGAAGACATTATCAAATGAGCTTTCTTTCTGATAAATTCAACATTTCTCCTGTGTTTAGTTTGACTAAATAAGATTTTTACTAAAATCCAAGTAGGAATGTAAGTTCAAATACAGTTATAAAATCAGCCTTGTTCTTCGGTGCATGCAGTGCCTTTATATACTGAGCAACATGGTAATCTGTGTTAAAGTATACACATAGTTTCTCACTTGTAAAAATGAAACGGTGTCTGGCTTAAGAAATTACCTTATCGAGTCAGATCAGAAGTTCAGCTGATGTGGTCTCTAAAAACAGCCAAGAGTGGATGCTCAGAAGGAAGAATGGAAGAAGGCACACAGATAGACTCCTGTGGGTTATTGTGTGTCTACAACACTTTGTAGTTGAATCCTACCAATGCCTTTTTGTACTGCTGTTTTTAAGAGCAGGACTGGAATTTGGAACATTGTTTGCTCTAATAGCTCAGCAAAGCCCTAAAAGTGTTTAATTTGGGGAAGGCCTCTTGAAGCATCATAGTTTCCTCTGGAGTTTTTGTTGCCACTTCAAATACGTTCAACTGAACACCTTTCTTTTAAACAGGAGAAAGAGTCTGTTTTGAACAATCTTGCCAAAAAAGCCAAACTAACAGAAGATATGTTTAACAAGATACCAGGCATTCACTGCAATCCTCTTCAAGGAGCTATGTATGCTTTCCCACGGATCTTTATTCCTTCCAAAGCCATTGAGGAAGCAAAGGTCAGTCAGTCGCTTCTACCTCAATTAATTTTAACCTTCACTGGCCTGTGCCTACCACTTCTAATGATGGATTTTTATTCCAGAGACAGAGTAAGCTCACATAGTCACAAAAGCAGTACTTCATAGACTATGTATGATCTTAAATATAACATGACCTTTATTTGAAGAGAGGAAAACAAAGCAGAGCATTTCATCTCAGTGGTGAGGCTTTCAGGGTGAGAGTGTTCCCAAGGACGTTGGTGTTCAAGGCATACAAGTAGCTGGACCTGTGCAATTCCAAATTGCTGCCCTGCCTGGGTTAGGGAGGCAGTGGATTGGGAATGGCAGTGTGCTACTGAGCCTGCAAAAGAAGCCCCATTCAGCAAGTCTGGGAAAGAGGAAGGTTTCCTTACAAATTTTACCTTTTTGCATTTGGGTCAGTAACCTCTATTACTGAAGGGCAAGTCTTTCTGTTCCTGACTAGAGCTCTGATACCTGATGTGTAATACTTGTTTTTTAAAGGGAATTTTATCAGCACAGCTGGGAACAAAAATAGGGCTGTTTTTCAGCTGCTTATTTGATTAGGTTTATAACTTGCATGAATTTAAGAACTTTCTAATCAGCAGATAATTAGGGGGAAGGGGAAATAGTAACTGCCAACGGAACTGGAACACACAGTTCTCAAATTAATTTAATCTTATCAAATGTCAGTGCCTTAGATTTTTCTAAGTACAATTCTGAGACTTGTGACAAAAAGTTATAAGCAAGTCAAGGAGAATAACAAAATTACCTAAAATGTTTCTTTTGAAGTGAGTGTTTTGTGTAGGTTCCTCAGCCCTATTCCTCCATGAAGTATTGTTATTTAATTCACAGTGTGAATTTGTGAGCTGTCCCGTTAGCAAATGTTCCTCACCTTCTTTAGTGAGCAGAATAAGAAACTAATAATGTAAGATAAGGTTTCAGGAAAAAAAAGGAATAATGAAATTCTCTATATTTTATATCTATATATTCTATAATAATTCCAAAGCATCCATTCCCTTAGGCTCATAAAATGGCACCTGATATGTTCTATTGCATGAAACTTTTGGAAGAGACTGGAATATGTGTTGTACCTGGAAGTGGATTTGGCCAAAGAGAAGGAACCCACCATTTCAGGTACAGTTTCTGTTTGTTTAAAATCAAATTAACAGTAATAAGCAAAATACCATCCCAGTACTTTCTCTTCTGATTAAATATAAGGATTTTTATTTCAATTTCTGTTATCTCATTTTAAACTGGACAGTTTCAGTGGACTGACAGCTAGGCCAAAGACCTGGTCTGCTAGATGAGCTGTCCAGGTTTTTGTGGTGTTTTCACAGCTTGCTGACATAATTTTATTCTATTTTTATGCGCTGGCATTTGAAATGCCTTCTCCAGGAATACAAACAATAATAATATCTTAGACTTTAATCTTAAAGTTGGCTACAGAATTACAAAAATTGCCCTGCATTCTTCTGGGATGAGGGGGCATTAAACAGTGTTTCTCTATGGAGAAACTGCATGAAAAATGCAATATCTCCCCTATAAATCTCCTCCTTAAGCATGCTGAATAACTCTTCACTTTACCAAAACAAGATGTTGAGCTAAATAATCTGATACCAGAACTGTGAACATAAACTCTGTTGCTTTTGCTTCCAATAAATAGCACTTTGCTCCACCCAAGCCACTGATACTAGAATTTATCATGGAATTTAGTCTTATTCGGTCTGAAACAACATAACAGAGGGTATCTTTAGCTGTGGTAGTTCTGCAACACAGCTGGGTGAGGTATCTGGGTACATACAGCTCCAGGAAAAAGCCATTCCAGCACCGGTGTGGGAAAAACACTCTGTTCTGTAGGTCTTGCTCACAGTCTGCCATAAATACTCCATGGGATTTTCATATCCTGAAGAAGAAGGAAAAAAGGGACTAAAAACTGCAGAGTAGGATGTTGCATTATTCTAACGTTTCTGAATTCTGTTTTCAGTTAAAGAAGAAATGTACATTTACTCATAACTGCCTGCTCCTAAAGCTCAAAAAGCTGGGTACAATTTGGCACTATTGTGCCAACTATGGAAACCAAGTTGCTGTTGTTTCTTACTGATGACCTTCTTCAGGTTAACTCAGCAGAAAATAACAATTCTTGAATTCCTATGAACTAACCAATTGAAACAAATGGCTCTAGTTTAATAGTATAGTTCAATTAAAGTATAAATGCATAAAACAAGAGAATCACATCAAAAACCGGTATTAACACGTTGCTGTGCCCTGAGATAAATCAAGATCTGTGCAAAGATCACAGTTTAGTTTGTTCTGAAGATAATGTGGGTTGTTTTTTTTCTTTCTCTAAATATTATTTTTCAGAATGACCATTCTTCCTCCAGTAGAGAAGCTGAAGATCCTACTGGAGAAAGTGAAAGACTTCCACATAAAGTTTCTTGAAAAATATGCATGAAACTACTGTGGCTTTTTCCCCCTCATCCCTTCCCCTTCAAGGCAAATGAAGACTGAACAAAGATGTGCTGAGAATGTGCTGTTCATCTAATTTAACTAAATTCAAAATAGATAGAACCAGTCTTAGATACTGCTGCAACTTATTGGACTATTAAAAAGTTAATGTCTGGTATAGAAGGCATTGTTACACCAACTTGTTTTTTAAGGGGAAGGGGAAGAATGTGAAGGAAGTGGTGAGAAGAAAGAGTCAGTAAATGCTTTTGTGCCTTGATTGGAAGTTACATTGTGAACTTTTGACTCAATAGGTTGGGAAAGGGAATTGCTCACTAAAATTATTACTGTTACGTGGGGTTTTTTACAGAACAGAAATGCAAAGATCAATTGTTTAGCTAGGAAAATGTCCCATCCTAAAATTCTACTAAACAAAAATTCAAACCCCAACATTTATAGGTATTGTTTGGTTTAATTTTTGTTGTTATTATTAAGTATGAAATGTCCTCCAGATCTGATTAAGCATGTAGGTACATCATGCTTATTAAAAAATCTTTGGCACATGTGCGCATATACCTTTAAAATTCTACTAAAAAGAAATCCTGCCATCACAGCATAATTGGAATGGAATATACAGTTTTGATCAGAGGAGTGAATACAGTGTCTACTTGGACCCTATTTTTGTGAAACTGAAAGATAATGAGGAATATTTTCTTCTTATTCATGTGCTGTTCAACACAAAATCCCAGCACAAGAGCGCTGAACATTTCCTCTCATACCAACTCCACGAGTCTCCTGTTAACTCTCATCTTTTGTACACATGGAACATAGTAAGGTACTGTTTCAAAGCAGATGTGAGCAGAGTCAGTCCTTTCAAGTAGGGTAAGACACAACACACTTCCAGAACCGCTCTGTCTGTGGAGAACATTTGTTTGGAATCACATGACAGAGACCCACGATGTGGCCAAAATCCAGCTTGAACTGGCAAAGACTAACACATGTTACCAGGGGAAATGCTGAGGGGGATTTCTAATGAAGGGAAAGGTATTTAAAGGAAAATGTCTTGCACCAAGCATAAAGGGAATGATAGTACAGCTGACACTTAAATCTTCCACTGGCTGAATGACCCTGAGTGCTTATTAAAGCCTGGCTCAACAAGGTTGCTATCCAGTACAGCTGTATGACTCCACTAATCTATGCCAGTTTTCCTGCAAAACAAAGGACAGCTTCTGTTTCTCTAGAGCTGGAAGCTGGACACCTCCTACTAGCTCTGACAAAGGGCTAAAGGAACAGAGCTTCCAGTATTCAGGCGTGAAAGCATTAACATTTGTCAGGCTTCGCCTCAGCATTTACAGAGTTTATTCATTAAGAATATCACATTTAATCCAGTCATTAATTTTAAGTTACTATATAGAAGCAAACTCATTTTCATGTCTATTAGCACTTTGTTAGGCTGCCTTTGTAGCTGGTTCAACATCCTCTGCTGATCCAAGTTACTAAAGCCAAGGGCTACAGAATCACTGTATGGATAAACCTGTGCCAATTTAGTATGTGTGGAGGACGAGAGGTGTTGCCAATAACTGTCCTTACAACAGCAACCACCAGTCTAGGACACAGCATTAGCTGTACTCCTCACAGTCCCTTGCTGAAGTCTGTGAGAGGAATTTAGTCCTTCTCAATCACCTGCCAGTGGTCCCAGGTCCATGAATGGAAATGTCACACTGCTACAGAGTTACTGTGGGGGCTTGGAGAGAAAAAAATCGTACTATGAGAAATGCACTTGTGGGAGGACAGCAGACTGAGAATACTTATGCTGCTACTATCCATTGATAAATACAACCTTTTATCTGTTGGCATCCTTAATATGCACTAATAAAACAAATCCAGAAAGCGAAACTGTAGTAGGAGATCAGAATATTGATGTGAAAGTAAGACAAACAGCACTTTCCTATTCTGGGAATGTGCCCAAGTGAGATCTGGCTTTGGACTCGTAATGCAGTGTAGATTGAAGCTAAGATCTATCAATGGGAGTTAGAATATTTTTTTATATTTTTGTAACTACAGCTTTTTCATGGGGTAGTATTTGTAATCTAATAAGTCAATAGATTTTATATTTGCCTTGCATTTGCACCTGTTACTTCTGGAAAAAAATGTAAAGGTTTACAAGTTTCTAATGATAATTTACAGGTGTGAAAGGCTTTTTCTTTTCAGTCGGGACAGCAATTCTTACACTTTTAAATCAAAATATAATGACATAAACTGAGTTTTTTCTAAACATTCTATTATGGTGCCTTTTATGTTTGTGACATTATAAGGGATAACAATTTGTTCTTGATGCATCTCATGTGGAAACGTGGTGATTTCTATTGTCCATCCACAATATTCGTATGTATTGTGATAAGGTTAATGTGCATTTTTGTGGAACAATGCTGTAAAGCTAAGAAAAGAGGCTTATTTTCCATGTCTTTGAAATCTTTCATCAATAACAGACAATCCTTACTTTCAAATGCATGCTTCTAGGTTTGATCTTCCTACAGGTGCTCCTTATAGCAGTACTTCAGATGTATGAGACTTCCAAATAATAAAGCACATATTAAAAAAAGGGTAATAATTCTCCGTTTCCTATGTCACTGAAGCAACACCAGCTGGATTGCACTATGACACATTAACCCCCTGTTCAAACCAGTATTTACTAGTATTTAGTATGCATGTACCAGATCATTAATCTCTGCATCACTTCAATTTATGGACTTGAAATTTGTCCAACTTGTTACTGCAGAACTAATTCCTACTGTTACAGAACTGTAAACAGAGAAAGTCTTGGGCAAGTTTATGCTCATAATTAATTATACAATGTAAGGAGTTGTAACCAGGAGTTAGGCAAGCCAGACTTTTTTCTTCTAAGAGAGGATCAAGCAGTCAGTTGAGGCTGATCAACTGTGTCATGAAAGCTTCTGTGAGGGGTTTGTTTGTCAATGTTGGTTGCCCCCGTTTAAAAAAAACTTCTTACATGTTTTATATGAGATTAAACTTAATAATCTTTTTTTCAGTGACACCACAGAATTACTTTATTGTGTTTTTTTGGTTATTCAAAATAAAATGGCATTTAGGGAAAGGGAAGTTAGTTCTGCTTCCCTAAACATACATGCTCCCAAAGCAGAATCTTCTCTTCTTTTTATCAGGTATTTGAGTGCTTTCTGGAACAGAAACTTTTCCTCCTTTTTTTGGTGGGAGGCTGGTGGAGGTATGTTATTTATTTTACAAACAAGATGGTCTGATATGAAATGCTTATATTATGAATTGTCAGATTTTTTACAGTTTTTTTTTTCAGTGACATAGGCTGTCCCATCTGGCTCAGGAGATAAGGGTGCTGTACCAGATGCATATGATACAGAAAAAGCTACTACAGAAAGGTTTACAGCATGAACTGTATACACTGTATGAAAACCACTAACATTTTAAAATATTGTCTAAATTCCTTTTTATAAATTTCCTTGGTCAAATTTGTACAAAACCCAGAGACTCATACCTCAGGTATGATTTTTTATTTGGATGCATGTAAGATAATAAGTTTCTTCAAGGAATTCTACTTTTAAGGATACAGATTTGAATATTCAATATTAGTTGTAGTAAATGCCTTTCTAATGTTCCACTTTATTACATGTTTATTAAATCCTGTGTTCACGTGATTAGAATTTACACAACCTGTAACAATTTGCATGAGGCACAACAGGTTATTCATTTTGCCAGCTTGGAAGCTTTGAAGCTTTGAAGGCCTGCATATTCTGCACGCTGAACAGCAGTAAAGTAGCTAAACCCAAACCTCAGCTCTGAAATAGGGCAGAAAGGTTTCCCAGTACCTGCCCAAGCCCTGGAAGTGTTCACTCCTTGTGTGCGCAGTTTTGCAGTGGCTGCTCCAAACAATTAATTTGTTCAGGACCAAGTGGTGTGTGTGTATGTGTGGTGTGAGCCTGCCCAGCTCCTGTCAGGGCACGAGGGTCATAAAATCATAGAAAACTGCTGAGGGGTTGGAAGGGACCTTGAAGACCATCTGGTCTCAGCCCCCAGCCGTGGGCAGGGACACCTTCCACTAGATCCAGCTTGGCTTTGAGCAGTGTCAGGATTGGGGCATCCACAGCCTCCCTGGGCAACCTCTGCCAGCACCTCACCACCCTCATTCTCTGTAATATCTAGCCTAAATTTCCCCTCTCAGTTTGTACCCATTATTCCTTGTCCTATCACTACAGGATGGGATAGGGTAGGGTAGGGTAGGATAGGATAGGATAGGATAGGATAGGATAGGATAGGATAGGCTTTGAGCCTCTCTGCCCATCCCTCGGGCACCCCCGAGACGAGGCACCCGCAGATCCCCACCCTTCTCTGCCCTCCCTTCTGACAGGAGCCGGGGAAACCCCAGGGTACCCTCGGCCCCCGCCCCGGCGCTTCCCAGGCCGCCCCATCCCCTCCCCGAGGGTGTGTCCGCCCCATCCCCTCCCCGAGGGTGTGTCCGCCCCATCCCCTCCCCGAGGTGTGTCCGCCCCATCCCCTCCCCGAGGTGTGCCCGCCCGGCCCGCGGGCGGGGGCGGATGGAGGGAATATCCCCCGCTTTCCCCGCGGTCCCGGGCTCGGTTCCCGGCGGGATGGTCGCCAAGCCTTTGCCGAAGCCCCCGGGCAAGCGGCAGAGCTCGGACTCGGGCGTGGAGCCGGACCGCGGGGCGCTGCTCCAGGAGCGGGACCAGCGCCCCGGGCTGTCCCAGGAGAAGAAGGATCAGCGCATCGCGCCCTTCGTCAGCGACTTCGACCATCAGGGTATGGCGGGGGGCGGCGGGGCTGCCCGGGGCGAGGCGGTGGTGCCCGCCCGCCGGCACTTCCCTGCCCGGGATGGGTGGAGGGAGCAGCGGCTCCCGGTGGGAAGAGCCCCCGGGCCGGGAACGCGCCCTCGGGCAGCGCCGCCGGCACCGCGGTCTTCGCCCCCGAAGGAGTGGCTGGTAGCAGGCGCTCCGGCTCCCAAGTCGGATTTCTCCGGATAAAGCGTTGTTTTAATTTCCTTTTATAATGCGATCTTCCAACGTTTATACTTGGAAACATGTAACACGCATGGCAATAAAACCTGTTTTGTTTTAAAGACAAGGAGCACGTCCAGGAGACGAAGGAAGAGCTCGATTCGCCGCTGCAAACAGCTGAGAAGGCGTTTGCAGTGGAGCTGCTGACGATGCCGGCTGCCAGCAGGAAAATGAAAAGGAAAGACTTGCTCAGTAAGTGTGCGTGGCCCTGTCCTTGCGAGGGGTGCGGACAGGGTTAGGGCAGGATGTGTCTGTGAGAAAATCTGTAAACTCGGGGACTTTTATGAACAAGTTTGCTTTTTCTGGTGAGTATTTTAAGCTAATCAGCAGAGCTGTTACCCTGCAGATGGTCAGTAAGCACTCTTGTTCAGGTAGGCTGGTCTGTGTAATTCAGGGTAGAGAATTAGTAGGTAAAAATGTATAGTCTGGAGCTTTTTCTACGTATGCTCTAAAGTCTTATTTAAAGTCTGAAAATACAAAGAATAATTACAAACCTAGTGCTTTCTCTGCATAGAAACATAAGCACTTCTGTCCATCTGAATCTCTTCATCCCGACCATAGAGATTTTTTTAGTTTTTGGCAATTTGAAGCCTTTGACTACTGAGCCTTTCTCAATTAGTCGTTTACCTGTGATGATGAGCAAATAAGTTTAATTTTAACTCACATGTGTGCAGCAGTTTAAGATGTGGTGTATACTCAGCCTCAGATGTACATTTGGGTGAGAACTGATGTTTTTGGAAGCTACCTTGCAGCTGGAAATTGCAGGGGCCACACAAATATCAGACTTAAGACTCTTGAAGAACTTACGTTTACTGTAAGCCTGAGTATGTATTTTGGTGTTTTTCTTGAGCAACTTCTGCCTAAAAGCATTAGATTTCTGCAGTAAAATGTGTCTGTGTGATTCTTCTTTGAATTTTAGTTATATACTGTGTGACTACACTCAGTATCCTTTCAAAGATTAAACATACTGAAATTTTCATTGTTCTGTAGGATGACTACAAAAAAATGCAACATATATGCTAGCTAAGGTTAACTATTTAAGCCACTGTAATCCTGAATTACTTGTTCAGCTTCAAGGCCTTAAGATAAGAATTTGAAGATAAAAATTATGCAAGTAATAGTATCTAAACAAGTTACACTTTCTTGAACTACGGATTTGCAAGGAGGGGAGGAAGTGGCTCTTACTGCTGCAGTGGTAAGTGTGTGTTTTCAAATTTTATCACAGTTTACAGAATAGAATTCTCCTCTCCCTGCTGTAAATATTTCAGACAAAATATTTTGTTTGGCTGCGTGTTTAAATAGAAGATGATATTAAAAGACTAGAGAGCCAGCCAGTGCAGTTATGAACATTACCTAAACTTTTAGGGTCATCTGCTGGCAGAAATCCAGATGTTCATGCAAAAATAAACTGGTGTTTAGCCAATCCCACTTCTGTCACTTGCTTCCATGTGCTTTTGTGACATAATATTTATTTACTGGGTAAAATCTCTTGACCTCTCCTTGTTGGATAAACACTATCTTTTAGACTGGAAGGTGTTTATATGAGACAGGTGGTTGGTTGCACAGAACTTCAGTATGAATATGTTTTGACAGCATGAAACTCCTTTTAGAATGCATATTTGCCATTTTAGATATATGTAGAACTGTATGTGTGTGTGTGTATGTATATATATACAGACACACATATATATATATATAGTGGGGCTTAACTGCTCTTTTTCAACTGGGAATTCTTACAGTATTGTTTCCTGAAAATACCTATCATTTTGCTTTCAAATGCCACTTCTTTTAACTGCAGTCTTTCATATACATTTTCAGATTTCCAAAACCAAACCATTGGTTTCACTGGCCTCTGGTTTAAATGGCAAACTGAACCCTCTTTCCAGGTAAAACTGACCTTTGATAGCTTATTTAACTCACCTGAACTTGTGAATGCTGAAGAAAATTATTTTCAAATAAAGTAGCTGAGATTTGAGCCCAGCAGGAATACATCTGATAAGGATGTCCTCCCTGACTGAATGAGATGCACTGTGGTTATGTGAAACCTGGGCTAAAAAGCACCTCTAGATGATGAAGGTATGGAGTTGTACTTCTTAGTGAATGGCACATAGTTCTGAACTTAGGGAATCAGTATAGATTTCCAAACAATACTTAAGGGAAGAGAATACATAAGGGAAGCATCTTTGCTCTGTTAGGACTAGTAAATTGTTCTGTAATAAACACTCAATTTGGTTATTACAGACCTCTCTTACCTACTAAGATCAATTAACTCTTTTGTTCCTGTATGTTGTTAGGTCCCAGGATATCATGTTTACCTCAGGAGGGCTTTTTCATGTGTGTATATAGTAGATGTCTGTCCTGGAGCACTCCCTAATCCATTCTCTAATCCACTGTCTGTCTATCTTCATCCCAGCTAAAACTCCACATTAGAAGTAGATGAGGAGGAATAAATAAAAATAATAACAAAACAAGAACAAACAAAAAAACCCCCAAACAAAATAAAAAACTGATAAGTACTTTTTTTTTTCTTTTGAGCAATTTAAAATCCTTCTGCAAGTCACACTCGCAGTAGAGTAAAGTCTCTTACTTCTTATTGCAGTGCCACAAATCTCAGAGCCACTCCAAAGATACCTAACAGGTAAGGGGTTATAATGGGCTAATTAAAAGATGGAGTCTGCTTCACCATTGCCTCAAGCATGGAGCTAAAAAGCTTGATGTGCCAGCTGAGCTGCTTGTGAAACCACCTAGCAAGTGCCCAGGTAGCTGAGCCATTCTTAGCAAAAAGGAAGGTCCTTGGATAAGAAGCGTTACAATCAAGAACACAGCAGGGACTTACTCTCCCAAATAAGGTATGCCAGGCAGACCTTGCTTGGATACTGGGGCACCAGCCTATGGAAACTCAGGCCCATCTTGGTCCCAGGCAAACTTTGTTTGGGTACTGGTGAACTGGCCAGTGGGCACTCAGGGTCTGCCACGGGGAGGGTATTTAAGTTGGTGTGCCAGTGGCCTTTGTGGTGGTTGTAAACTCCTGTCCTGTGCTTTTAACAGTCACCCTCAGCTTTTCCTGCTTTTCTGTCTCCCTTCTTTCTCTCTTCTCTTTTGTGTAACAAAATAAAGTTGAGTTATCCTTTTTGGAATCAAGCATCTGGCCTCGTTTGTGCCTTAATCCCGCTTATGGGAGTGTTTTAGAACCTGGTTCCCCTCCTTGTCTAAGCAGATCAGAACAGGGGTTTTTGGCTTGTTCTTAATAAATAATTTTGTTAAATACCACATGATTTCATGGAATATTCTGAGTTGGAAGGGACCCACAGGGATCATTGAGTCCAACTCTTAAGTGTGAGTCAAAGGAGCAACATCTCTACCTCAATTAGCTTAGGAATTTAGTGGTCTCTGACCTTAGAAGAGGAGCCGTACCTTAATCAACAAAAATGCATGTTTTCCTGAACTTTACCATTTTGGCTGTTTTTCTCTTAAACCTATAATCAGTTTAGTATCATAAAATAAGGGTAAAGGAAGCTGAGATAATTGAAAGCAGCTGACTAGTCCACCTGAAGGACATTAACCAAATGCATCATATACTTCAAAAGGCACAATCAATAGACGTTGTTTTACTAGGAATTGAATTCAAATAAAGGACTGTTGAAGTAGAAAAATAACAGGAGGTTATCTTTTAACTAGTGATAGATGTGTCTTGTAGTGGGGTAAAGACAATCAGATGAGATTGTCCACAGCCCCAAATTCCTGCCACGAAAGAGACACTAGATGGCATACTTGCTCCACGAAAGAGAAGTCAGGTGAGATTTGGGTATAGGCTCATGCCATAATAAGGTGGGTAGTTTTCTGGGAAGCAACTTTGAATGTTACAATGTATAAACAGCCGAAGAAACTGTACTTCGGAGAGGATGTGTGGCGAATGATTCCCCGTGCTCCCGTCACGACGCATTAAAGGAATGTTTCATCCCAACGACACCGGTTGGTGCTGTAACTCAGATCCCTCTGTTCACTGTGAGACCCCTTGGTGAGACAGACGTTTTGAGGGCGCCCCTGGAGATTTCTCCGGCAAAACCTCGCTCAGCCACGGGATCATTGCAGGAGCAGACAAGGTCCTGGCCACAGGTAAGTACATTCCTTTTCTGGTATGGTTGAAAGACCAGACTCTGGGTTATTGCCTATAAGTCGTTACATATGAAGTTTTGGACGAAGTGTATTGGGCTGCCAGTGCCTTATAGATACACATCAGGCACTTTATATATGGTTCTGTCTGTCATCTGGTCTCCTGATTCGGGGTTGATATTTGTCAGCTTACAGACTTGGAATTGTGTGTATTGTAATTTCTATTTGGGTATATTGCTATCCTGTCCCTTGATTCCCTTTGTAGAAGGTGTCAGCCAGTTATAATTGCTCAGTGCCAATGGGAAGGTTGTCTGGGACTCATCAGGACAGACTCAAGCTGAGGGTACGAGTGGCAGTGTAATCTCACTATTTGCAAGCACCTTCAGACTTGGGGCTGGGGGGACAATACAATAAAGCCCAAATTCACCCTTGTAAGTGGTACAGCGAGTTAGTAAAGCTCTGGGGATAGATTGGCAGTGGCATCGCATAGTCCCTACTGTCCCCAGGCCAGTGGGCAGGTGGAAAAGATGAATCATTTGATCAAACAGCAGTTGGCAAAGATTGGTCAAGAGGCTAATCTGGGGTCAGATCAGGCATTATCACTTGACCTGCTTAGGATCAGAATTGAACCACAATTAAGGAAGGCCTAAGCCTGTTTGAAATATTATGTGGAAGGCCTTATCAAATCCAGTGCAAGGGAGAAGACATGAGTTAATTAGGAAAAAACTGTTTGAGGCAATATGTAGTAGCTCTAGGGAAACAGTTGAAGGAAATAATAAAGTGTTCTTGGGACTAGAGCTAGAGGAGTAGACCATGCAGTTCATTGTTTTAAGCCTGGAGATTGAATGTATGTTAAAGCTTTTTCAGGTCAACCTCCGGAGGGGAAGTGGAACAGACCCTACCAAGTGCTGCTGACAACCTTCACTGCAATCAAGATCAAAGAGCATGGATTCACTGTTTACGAGTGAAGAAAGCACCTGAGAAGACTTGGGCATCAGAACCAGGCAGACCCACTACTGTCAAGTTTTCTCAGCATTGATCTTTGATAAGTATAACTCTGACTGAGACTTTTGCCTTAGACTGGCCATGTTCTCAAGCATATTGTGGGTTCTCTGGTCTAGAGACCATGTATATAGATGATCATCAACAAATGGCTACATATAATACCTCTGCTGTGGTCTTACAAAGAGTCACAACAATCTTAAAAGGTTGGCAGAATCAACACTATGGTGCAAACATTTTGGCTGAAGTTGTTGGAAAGGAAGTACAAGTAGGATGTAAAATACTTAATCCACCCCTACAAGAAAACTAAAAACTGCAACCTCAAATTTTTATGAGAAATTCTTTGGCTCCTGGGGGTCCATCCTGTTCACCTTTTCTTAAAACTTCATATGCAGGATGGGCAGCGTGGCTGCACAAATGTACATTCACCTTCAAGAATTGGACTAGAAGAGATATAGTTGGGGCACTAGGATCAGGATTAGGGATTTTGAACAGCATGGATTCTGAAATATTAATAAATAGGTTGGAAAGAGTGACCAGCAATTTGAATCAACTGCGAAGTCCCCTAAAATCTTCCCTTTCAGCCCTAGGAGCTAGTCAACAACTCACGTTAGAAGCATTACTCCCATGGGAAGAAACTAATGAAAATATCATCTGTTAATTGCAAAAGCTCCTGGGACAGCTCAGACCAATGTTTGTTTGGCTCAGAGTTGTATTCAGGCTCAAGCTTGGATACAAACAGTGATAGTGGCAATCATTAGGGAAGGTGAAATCTTATCAACTGAAATTTGTGCAGTTATTTGGCAAAATGTGACACAATTTGAATAAGAATTACAATTGTGGTGGTAATGAGTTAATTTGACCTCCTGATCCTACTACTGGTGTTGCTACAGCCTTTGTACTAACTGTACAAAAAGCTGAAATTAATGGGATCAACCCAATTATCACCTTAAGGGCAAGTCACGACAGAACTATACTGGAACCCGAGATGTTGTTTGGGCCCTGAGAAAAGGAGATAAGTGACACACAATTGATGTAGAGGCATGCACTGTACAAGAACAACAAGGATATATCTGAGAGCAATAGTATGAGAGCACAGGACATCTGTCTAGATACTGAACAAAACATTTGTCATTATGAGATGCACCCATTTGAAAATCCAAAACCTGTGATTGTTTACATAAGGTAAAGGCTGTGCTTGCTTGAGGACCCCATGCAGCCTGTTGCATGTAGATAATCATTCTTTAATGACCAGTAATCATTCCAATTTCTGTGTTTGCAATTTTGTTAACGTTGAAGGGTGTGATTTTAATTATGCAGCTCCAGTTGTTTTGTACTCCTTGTTACGATGTGACTGTGTGTTATTTTGAGAGGTCCAGCCTGCCCCCACTAGAATGGACTATGCCTTGCCTGCAGAATTATTGCATCATGAAGACCTGCAGAAACTGTTGAAGCAAATCCAAGAAAATGGATGAAAGACTCTAGTTATGGTCCAGCATGATGTAGAAAAGATTCACCACACACTCGAACGAGTGAAAGAAGACAGAAAGAACTACTGATGGGATACTTTCATGAGAAAATCTCCCTCAGCAACTCAAGTTTTGAATGTGTTGATTTTGTTGTTTATAGTGGTAATACTTTCAGTGGTCAATTTTGTATTCCAGTATAAGTTAAGAACCTTAGCATCTCAGGTAATGAAGAATTAAAAAATAAAATACAATAGAAATATAAATAAAAAATAAAAATAAAAAAATAAAACTAAAGTAAGAAAAAGTAAAAAGTAAAAGAATAAAATTATTTTATGGACCAGGCAATTAGTTACTCTCACCAGGAGTATAATTTAGTACTAGCAAAATTCAAATGTTTTTTTCAAATTGCTGATAGACTTCAGTTGCAGACTTGGGCTGCAGACTGAAGTGTAGCTGCTCTGAAAATTCCAGGAAAAGGTGTAAAATGATGAGTGAAAAATGTCAAGGGTAATATTTGTTTAATGTGATTTCACTCATACGTTTATATCCAAAAATGTCTTTCTAGACCACCTGGGAGTTCTACTGTTGAGTCAGGTTAGCCCTTTCCTTTTTCACATTTACTCCATTTTGTTTGTACTTCCCAAGTCTATTTTATTTTTCTCATTTTCTTTTACCCTGCTGGTTTGTTCTTTCTTGGCTTTATTTTTAATTAGTTAAACATAAGTGGCCTTTGACATAGCAAAGATTATGAAAACAGTGGGACGTTGGTTACTGCTTTGAAAGAGTAAGGCAAATATTTTTGTGTTTGTTCTCCTTTGTCTGTTCCCTCTCTCCTGGGGTTGTATTGTCAGTAAGTGAAGTAAAAGAGCCACTTGAAGGGGGGAAAGAGAGTTTATTTGGAATCTTTCTTAGTTTTCTGTGGATTATTAGGGCTAAAAGCCCTAATAAATCTTAGTTCCATTGTGCTATGCAAAGCTACAAATGTGTAATGAGAACATCTGAAGTTTACAACATTAAGCATTATGCCAGACCAGACCTGGCAGGGAGATGGTACCTAGATTTATGCATGCAGATCAACCACCAGAGATTTTGAGCTGGCATCTAATCATGTTTAACATCTCTTGGAAATCTGTCCTCTGACAATGGAAGCTCCTATGTGGAAACTGGCCTACTGGAAAGCTCTCCTTTTATAGTCATTTGAAGACCATGGGGGAGATGGTGATATGAAATCTGAAAGTGTTTCCCAGCTCTGGTGCCTGTCCAGCACTGTAAGCTTGAGAATATAACCTTTCACTTGTTTTAGACCTTGTCATATCCAGTAACAAATGTGGCCAGACTGTGCATGTTTGGTCTCCTGTTGAGACTTGTGTTGTATTTAATTTGGAACTGCAGCATCTTGTGATGACCAGAGGTGGTGGCTGTTGAGATGGTCGATCCTGTTGCACATGGGCAGTGTGGCTCCCTGAAAAATGAACACATGCAAACTGTTCCCTTGCTTGACTTCAACCAAAAGTTGTTAAAGAGATTCTGCTAGTTAAGTAAAGCTCAAAATTTGGCTACAAGAACTTGCAAAGTAGTCCCAGAACCCTGCATTTGTCTCTGTATTACTCTGTAATGGGCACCAGTTGACCTCAAAGAGGTTCAATGATAATTCCTTAGAGATTTGACAGAAGGTATAAGGTCTATCCTTGTGTTGCCTTCCTAGAGAAAGCTCTTTGGGAATTAACCATTGCTACCTGTCACAGGAGAGAAGTATTAAGTGCCTCCTGACTTGCATGAAGGGGTCTTAACAGATTGTTCAGAGAAGTTGTAGCTGGAAAGATTTAAGGTCCAGTTGGACGGGGCTCTGAACAACCTGATCTAGTTGAAGGTGTTCCTGTTCACTGCAGGGGGCTTGGAACTAGATGAGCTTTAAAGGTCTCCTCCAATCCAAACCACTGTGTGATCTTTGGAATTCTGTCTGAAGCAGAAGAGGTCTATTTCTGGCCTTACACAGTTTGAATACAATCCAGCATGATTTACAAAACACTGGGAATGAGCACATGCCACAGAAAATAACAGGATTCACAGGCTGTGTATGTGAAATATACACTGGATTGCTAAAACTGGAGGGGTTTTATTCATGGTGATGAATATATACTAATCTGTTTTGTACCCAGTCACAATAGCCCACATGTTAATGTGGACTCTGCTCTCTGGGCCTCAAAAATCAAGGATGGAATAGGAATTCTCCTTTTGGTAAGGCCTAAACATATCAACGAAGCAATAAATCCTCAGTTTCCTACAGCTAGGCAGTATCTTGAATTTGGAAAGCGGCCAACAGTCACTTGTCCTGCTTCTGCAGGTAAAAGCCAGGTGGTGGTGTACGGAAGTTGAGCACTTCGTGTTCATCTCCATGGAAATATTTATATTCTGATAGAGCATCCTCCATGAGAGAAGGCTGATAACAGAAACACCAATACAGCTGTAATGAAGCTGCTACAGTTTTCCCTGTTGCAGTAGCAGAGTTCTTAAGAAATCCAAACTTTAAGCTGTTTAAATAATTTTAGAATATAAACTCCATACTTGGAAGATAACAGAGGTTACAGTTAAAATCAAAGGAAGCAATCTGATTTTTTTTTAGCAGTGACCAGCTGTAGTCACTGACACACTTTTCAGTGTATTCTAAGGTACTTGAAAGGTGGGCTATGAAGACTCTAAACAAGGACACAGAGATAAGAAGCTTCTTTACCAGCCCTATTCATTCCAGAGCCTTTATTTTAAGTAGTATAGTAAAGCTACTGTGACTTGGTTTGAGCAGTCTTCTCCTTGGAGACCTATGATCTCCCTTCTATTCTATGGAATGTATGCAAGGAAAGCTGCTTGTGCAGAACAGTTCTCAGCATTGGAGCCTCTAGGACCATAACAATTAATTTGTGTACTGTTCCCAAGAGCTCTGTGTTGGTATTTTCCAAATCACTTTCTTTAGAGCAGTGCAGTTTTCAAGCATAGTCAGCATTGCCCTGTCCCTCCCATAAAAATGATCTCAGGGAAAACAGGCTGAGTTTGGAATGAATCCTTTTGGAAACACCACTACACCAGGAGCTGATGGTGAGACTACTACCAGCTTGGCATTAGTCATGCACAGTTGGAATTCTGCACATTAGCAATGATGTGTTCTAGACAGAAAGAAGGTAAGTGATGACACTGTAAGGAAAGGTACCAAGAAGGCTTAGCCTTGATTTGTTCTGGCTACCATAAAGGCAAAATGAAGTAATCTATGTTTGGGACATACATGCTGGAATTAAATTGGACATAATGTTGTCTTGAATGAACTGATGAAAATTAAAAAGAAATTCCACAAATAAGAAGTTTAAAAAAATGGACAGTGCCTTTTAAATGATAAAGGGCTTCTGCTATAGTGCAGAAATATGAAATAGTTGACATTTAAAATGTCAACAGTTTCAGTGTTTACCAGAGGAGTTCTGACATTTTAATAGTGACCATTTGAGCTTTTATTTGTTTTAAATGCCTCACTTAAATTCTTTTAGCAAATTATGAGCAATCTGGTCATCTTTGAAAAGTGGCATCCTCTTTTGGGACGACAGCTGCTGGGGAAGCAGAGCTCTTAATTTTGATGGTTACAGTCTGTGAAATAAGGTCAGCCAAAGATGGGCACTTGTTTCCTATGCTTGCATTTGCATTTTGCTCTGGGCGGGACGAAAAACTGAGCAAGGGGTAATTATTTCTTTTATTTTTTAATTTTTTTCCTATGAAAATATGATGTGGATGAAAACCTTTGTTTAATGGTCAAAAGAAGTAGGCTGAGCCTTGGGAGATCTCGTTCCTTCCTGAATTTGGCTGGCTGGCTGCCTTTTGCGAAGTCCTTCCCTCTCTGTGCCTTGGTTTTCAAGGTTTAAGAAGTTAAGTAATAGTCCTTTTTTTTCCCAAAAGCATTTCGAAGTCAGTTTTAGGAAGAAATTAATTTTTCTGACATTTGTAGAGACTGCAGAGGCTTCTCAAACTATTTAGAAGATGACAGTTGTGGTTTCACTATTGAGAACCTGATCTGTGCTCAGTTATTCAGTGTCTTATGACCACTAATGAAAGGCTTATATTGAAAAGTTTTTGCATTATAATTTTTAATGTAAACAACACTGAATTAACACTTCTGTTAGGAAGACACTAAAACAAGTAAATAATTAATTTGGTGCCATTCTCACCTCCAGCGCATATACTCGTTTTGCTTATACTTCTAATACAGTTTCTGCAGTATTTTATTGGCACCTGAGTGCTCATTTTAGCTCAGCAAAGGAAAATGTCTGCTGTAAGGATCCATTCCACAAGGTTTCATGTCTATACCATATGCACAGTAAAAGGAATCCCCATACCCAGTTTCATATGAGGAAGTGCAGCAAAGTACATGTGAAAGCCTTTTGGCTGAAGAAAACTGCCAAAGGATGGCTTGCCAAAGGATGCTTATTCTCCATGAAACTTCACTTGGTTGCAGCTTTTTCTGTAGAATAAGGAATTTCTGTGAATGCACAGTATATTTTGGTTGTCGCTATTCTTGGCTTTCTTCACAAAAGAAGCAGCATAAGCTATTACTGCTATTTATAAAAGTACTTTGTGACCCTATGCCATAGTGTTGAACGGGTTTCATGACAGTTTTTTAATCCAAAAATTTATCGTTGGAGCTTGACAAAAGCTGGTAATGGCAATTCTGCCTCTATTTTAAAAATACCTATTAAAGTTAATTGGTGTAGAACTAGTCTAAGAAAATAATTAGATTCCTCTCATAACTTCCAAAATGTTTGTGTTTTTTCTTAAATGGGCTTTTTTTAAAACCAAACCAACCAAACAAAAAAACCCCCAAACCCAAAAAACACGTGTTCTGGAGAATTTCTCTCTTTTGTTATAATTTAGAGTTTATTCAGAGCCTGCTAAGGCATTGGGAGTCCTGACTGAGACACTGCCAAAATAACTCATTTACTTCCTTTAAATAGAATATGTGGTGGGAATTTTCTGGCTTCTGTTCCTACAGAGATGAGTAAGATCCTTCAACTGTGCTCAACTGATGGGTTTATTTTGGATCTTACAATATTTCAGTCCTCAGAAGGAAATCCCCCATGAAATTTAAGATGATGTTCTTTACCCTTTGAGATGAACACTATTCAATAAGGGGCCTGTGTCAGCCACATCTAATTCCATGAACAGAAGAATTTATAATGGTTTCTATTTCATGGCATATCAGTTCATTGCATATCTTAAATATTGCACCAACACCTTGAATTAAAAGGTGTGTGAATGATGGAAATAAACATGATGTTTTAATTTTACTACTTAGATGCTGTTAGCAAATGGAAGGAAACATTGAAGGCCAACTGTTTGCTTTCTTACTCAGACCCAAAAGAAGCATTTGTAACCCAAAATGTCTAACCTGGATTCTGGGAAACCTAAGTTTATTCAGTGCCATGGAAGACTCATTCAGTCTCCTCACTTCTGCCACTTCCACACAGAGCAGCTGCTGAGGAAAATGGAGGAAATGTACTTCTGAAGACTGGGTTAGTCTGAGCAATACCATCCATTTGTTTGGAGGTCTTTGTTTCTTTTCTGTTCTGTCATCGGGGCCAAACATTCTACTGAACCCAAATACAGGGTCTATGGCAGGATGTTTAATAAAATGAATAATTTCTGAGGATTTTTCCCCTGCAAAATACCAACTGCAGTCATGTGTGTGAGGATTGTATATGAAAAGGGCAAGAAATGGTTTGGCTTACTTTGCTGTGGCCTTATCCTGACATAGAGAGCTGTTATCTACAATGAGAGACCTTACCAAAACCTACTTTGGTATTTTCTTTCTATCTTTCCTGTTATGCTAAAGTAAGTGCATTAAGATTTTCTTTTTAATGAGTTTATTAAATATATTATTTTTAATTTTGTTTCAAGATTAAAGATTCAAGTATCTGTTCTGTATTCCACAAGTATCCTTTCAGTTGGCATTAATAAGACATATGTGCACATTTATGGGCATAGTGCTTCAAATAATCTTTTATGAGTTAAGAGACACCACATGAAAGGCTATTATCTCTGACTCAGCTGTGAGAGTATTTTTAAAGCAGCATTTACCAAACTTTGATCCACAGATGCATATCTCTGTTTTGAAGACTTCTTGGTTTTGTCTGCTAAGTTACAAGATAAGAGTTTAAAATCTTTGGCTTGGCATAATTTCTTTGCTATTGTGGGGATAGGAAGCTGCACTATTACAAATGGGCATGTAGCTGGTTCCCAGTACTAACTACACAAAAAGATTTGCAAGTCCCTGCTGTACAAAGTTCAATATGAAATGTCTTCCCTTGGTGACCAAAAGCCTGTGTTCAACAATATGAAGCTTGCTGTGGATGTAACTGGGCTCAAAACTAGGTATGTCCTACAGGTCCTGCTGAATGATCTCATTGGGAAGGTACTCCCTTGCCAGAATTGCTGTCTAGAGACAGAGGGAATACAGGGTGGATCAATCTATGAAGCTGTGATAAAAAGTCCTGGAATATTCAAGTGTGCTAAAAGAGATTGACAAAACAGAAGTGTCTATGTGAGGTAGAATGTGGTAGATGAGAAGGAAAATGTAATGGAGAGATCTGAATGGGAAAACAAAATTAGAATAGCAGTAGGCAAATAGCTGGTATTCATGCACACATCTTGAAAAGACTGAGGAAAATGAGGTGAGAACTGAAGTGAGGTACCAGTGTCCCAGTGTCCTCAGAAGAGACTGTGGGGAATATCTGTGTGTTAGATGAGAACAGCAGATGGTCACATCTGGATGTGCAGGGTAAAATAAACACTGAAGGTGAGCCACCTCTCTGAGAGGAATCAATGGAAGGCATCAGAAACGAATCTTGACATCCATCCTCTAATTTCTTTGGAAGAGAAGGGAAGCTGGATTTGCACCTTCCCTCCCCTTCCATGCAACAACAAACACTATAGCCTCTGGCTCTGAAATAATCTTAAAAGCCTGTAGATACATTCTCGTGCCATGTCATAATTCTAGTTCTGTTTGAAATTGTATGTGACTGGCCACAGCATCCCTGAAGTGAAAGCTGAGTAACTTTTGTGTGTCTTTCTGGCAAACCCAATTAGTCTGCCTCTTTCTTAAAGGAGAAGAGCTCGTAGCTCTGCCTTCTGCACAGCCCGCAGGGAGCAGAGGAGCTGGCAGGGACACTCATGCATGAGCGAGGGGCCGTCCCTGTGTGGGCAATGTCACGAGAGGAGGAAGGTCATTCGGACCCATTTCTCAAAGAAAAAACTGAGTCTGTTCATACTGCTTCTCCCATGATGATCCCCTTTCCAAATCGCTGGGAAATGCAGCTGTGCTGCCCTGTAGGTGTGAGTCCCCGGTGGTTATGAGGGGAACAGGCAGAGATGGAGTTGAATAACTTGTATGGAACACACACAGAGCACATGCTGATTAATTGTGCTGTGTCAGTGGCCTTGAAATGCTGCTGGAGACGCTGTGGTGCCTGCAGGTTTTCCCAGCAGCTTCAGTCTCTGTCATGGAAAGATTAATGCTGTGAGACACGGGACATAAGGATATAAACTGACCTCATATGCCCCATGATGACTTTTGGAATTGGTAGATAAGCTTGCTCTCCAGCTTTCTTGCTTTTAATGAGCTATTATCTTCCTGCAGGATCCTGCAAATAGTGCAATGACCTCAGTAATGCACAGGGGCTAAAATGGTGTCCTTTTATGGTAATCTCTTAGATGTGACACAGTTTTCAGTAAGGAGTTAATGCTGAAAGATTATTGCTACTGCTAGAGTGGATCACACAGGCAAATTTCCTTTTTTGTCTTTGGTTATAAAATCTAGAAGGAGAGGAAAAAACCCCCTTGAAGCAAAGTTTCTGATGACATTAACACCTACACGACCTACTGATGACAGGGAAAAGGGAGAGTCAGCCTATTCCTCCAGTCAGAAAGACATGAATACAGCAGCTGTAATGGATCCTTCTTACTCATATTTTCAAAAAGCCTGACCTAGACCAAACCCTCTAGAGCCAAAGCTGTACTTACAATGACTCCTAAAACTGAGGAAAGTTTAGTATGAGGGGACTGAGTGTTGAAAAAGAGTTTTCATTTCTGAGCACACTTTTATCTTGTTTAAATACATATCTTCTTGTGTTATTTGTTCTTTTGACTTCAGTTTGAACAAAATTAGCCCAATATAGGAGGGCTTTTGCTTAGTTTTATGTGCATTTTTATAGCCATCATATTCCTTTGGTGCGAAAGTGCTTATGTCCCTATTGAAATTAGGATTTAAGAACAAATAAGACTTTCTTCAATAAAAAAGAAATCACAAAATATTTTAAGGATATCCATTTAAAATGTCATGTGTTAGGATATCACTTGATTAGATTTTGCCTGCCTTTACGGATATAGCATTAAAAGTTCTTTTCAAAACTAAATATTATATTTGTGTGACTGGTGCTGTGAGTTCTTTTCCTGCTAACAACAACTTATGAGAATGTGTCTGATATATAAAATACATATTTTAGTTGTGGAGACTTCAAAATGTTGAGGATGGGGGAAAACACCTGTAGCAGTGTCTCGGAAATCTGAAAAGATTTCCTTGCTTGCTGATGTCCTCTCACAACTACCTTCTGCAAAGTGTGCAGATAGGTGTCTGCAGATAGGTTGTCTTAACACTGTTTGCCCTGGTAGTGAATAGATGCATAGAGAAGAATAGGAAGGATACAATTCTTAGCAATCCAGCCTTTGATTCACCCTTGCTTTCCAGGCTCAGCTGGTGTGGATCCTTCTAACATTGAAGGAAAAAAGTCAGAGGATAATGGCTGTTAGTTTAGTTCTCTCACCCATTTAATCTGTTGTGTCTATTGTTTCCTCACCTGTATGTAAGTCCCTGTGTCCTTCCATCCTGTTATAAAAGGGTCTTATTAGTTGAGTGAACAAGCAGTGAAGCTGTGATTAGTCTGGTAGTAAGTAGAGCTTTTTTTCGAAATCACATGTTTTTTGAGTAATCATTTTATCCAGAGCCCTGCAGGAATATCTACTGTTTCTGCTTTGGCTCAAATGTACATTTTGCTCTAATAGTTTTAAAATAGACTAGACTGGAAGCTTTCCTGTTTGACTGATGTCTTGACTTGGATGTCAGTGCATCGCTTCCTTAAATAAGAGGACCTTAACTGGTTTGAATCAAAGCCCATTAAACTTTTGAGGTGATGGTAAAATGGCTTCTGGGTGCTTTCAGCTTTTGCATCTTGCTTGCATTATTAGAGGGGTCAGGTTTAACTTTGAATGCAATGATCTTGATCTAGTCTTATTTTCCTGAAGATGCTCTGTTTCCAGCTTATTCAGGATGTCAGAAATTCTGGGCAGAGAAGGGTTTTTGCATAATCCACCAGGAGAAAGGCACTGATAAGATATGAGAATAACCATATGTGTAAACTGCTAGGTAGGTGACCATCAGAGCTGGCAGAGAAGGTGTAGTGAAGAATTGGAATTTCAGAGTTAAAATTCTTAAAGGCTTTGTGTGTGTGTGTGTGTGTATGTGTATATATACAAAATTATCTGCTGAATTGCAGGGGGCATTTAAAATGTCAGGACACTTTTTTTTTTTTAGAAGCGCTGACAATGAAGTTTGTGGGGACATATTCTGAGGCCCTGGTTAGGCCAGGAGAGTTGTTACCACAGTTTCAGTTAGGAAATATTGACCCAGTCCTCCCATTCAGCTCCACACTGGCAGATAAGCTTTGTCAGGGATTGAGAGCCTCAATAAAACTGAGAGGCAAACCCACCCATGAGGTGACTTCATTGAAGTCAGTGAGTTACAACAGCCCACAGGAACATTCAGCACAAAATTAATTTCTATGTAACTAACTAGTTTTATTAAAGAGCTAGATTAATGTGACTTAGTTTTTAAATCTCATGATCTATTATCTTCTTGTCTTCTCAGCTCTGTTTACTTCAACAGGAGCTGCCATTCTGGTCAACAGTAAGTAGTGTGTCTCTATGGCAACTTTCAACAAAAGAATTATTTATTTGTATACACACACACATTTTGTACCTCTTGTATACCTTCAGAGACATGGTTGAATCACTGCAAAGAACAATTTATAGTTCTATCTTTTAAATAAATCACACTCTGCCCTGTTTCAGGCCCACCAAGGGACAATACTAAACAACTGAGACTTGTGCACAGAAGAAGAAACTATGTTGTGATGCAGGAGTGTTAGATGTGGACGGGGTGATACACACTGATTCTTTACTGAACATGTCTAAGTTCAGAGACATCAAGCTGTGTACATTCTCGTCCTTTTATTCTTTGGAATTGAATGAGCTTAACAAACTTACTATAGGCTAATACATTTGCAAATGTATGGAAAATATTAGAGTTTATCACCTTCAACTGTATGTGAGAGAAAAGTGGTATTATCCAAGTAGGCTGCAACTGAAATGAATCAAGAATAGCAGCTGTGTATAGTGTATTAATCAGAAAAGCTAAGAAACTGTATTAAATTCACTGTTTTTTCTTTGGAGGTTTCATAGAATTTCTATGAATAAGCTGATTTCTGTGAAGGAACAAAATACCACAGTATTTGCTTTATAGGGGAAGAATAAGACGTGGCAGGATTACCTAAACCTATACCACGAGTCTAAATGTACTTTCAGGTAACATTTTTGACAGGGTGATGTGGATTAAACTATGCGTAATACTTGTTCCATGTGAAGAAAAGAAAAATCTTCATACTGTTAGGTACTTCAGAGTCTTATCTAACCCCAGATTTTGGTATGGGTGGGATATGCTAGAAAGAAGTGCTTCCTGAGGCTAAAAGTGCTTATTTTTTTATTGCTCAACAGCTCTCCTCTGCCTCTAGATATTGTTGTCTAAATAGTTTTGTAATAAAGAGCCCCAGTAGGTCATGTCAGGCTTGTTTATTATCATTACTCCTAAAATTTTTTTGGTGTTATTTTTGTGAAAGCCAGGCAGTGTCACTGAAAGCCCTATGGTGCTTAGAATCCCTGAAAATGAGTCAGCCTTAAATAATTTGTAACAGACAACCACTGCTCCATTTTCCAAATATGTGAAAACTATTAGCAGTTGCTGCACAAGTTAATTTGACTTTTAATTGCATGGTGTTTGTCTGTGAGCCAGAAAATATATAGAGCAGGCTTTGTTTATTGTCACATTATGCACCAAAAGCATGTGCCTGTCAGCTTACCCTGAGGATAAACACCAACTTCTCCAGCAATGATTCTTTTTTTGGGAATCCTACTCTGTGGTGGAGCTGCAACTTTTTTAGAATTTTGCTACATCAGAAATGACATGTGGGCTGGCTTACATACAGGTAGCAAAACATGGAGAAAAGGATGTATGAGTTGCAGTAAAATTGCCTCTTGTGTAATTGTTGCCATTTTGTGAATGTTTCCCAGGCACCTGTGGTGCTGTGTCTTAGGAGGCAAAGTCACGATGTTTGTGCACATTGCACACCAACATAAAGCAATATATATGTGTTGTGAGACTGGTTTTAGTAGCAGTCCTGAAGTTATTGCTTCTCTTCCTTCTAGCCAGTTAGTCATGCCCCACAGGAGCTTGTGAGATGTCTGATTTCAAAGACAGAATTACTGCCAGGGCTCCTTTTTGGGGCAGTAAAATCATTCTGCAGCTCAGCGTAGCCCTTGGTAGTTCAGTTGTCTTCATGTCTGTGTACAAGTTTTGTTTATCCAGAAGACAGTGGTCATTTTGTTTTACAGGTTATTGTTGTTCTTGTGCTTCAGATTTTCAGGTCAGAGGCTTGAAATTCTTTGCCCATGTATAGCAGGAGTGCATTTTCTTTTTGTGTTTCTAAACCCTTTAAACATTTTAATCTGTTGACTTGGGAACAATTAATAATGTCTTGGTAATAAATTTTGAGAGATATTTGACAAGAAAAGTGCTATTTATAGAAAATATATTGCATAGTCCATAATAAACCTTATTTATAAATGGTTGGGGCTTTTTTCTTACAGAATGCAGTCTAATATTGCTAAGATGGGGGAAGGAAAGTTTCCTTTTAGAATTCTAATAATTAAAAAAAAAAAAAAGAAAAGAACCCCACATAAAAATCACTCTAGGAACTACTAATGAAAAACTTTAATCTACTCATTAACACAATTATATGTCAATAATCTGATGCTTGTATAGACCTGAAGATGTTTTTCTGGGGGTCTATATGTGCTTTTTCTTTGGTTCAAGTGAGATCATGAGAGGAGTCCCTTTGTTTTCTTGCAGTGTCATACTTCTTTCTGGAAAAGTAAGGTAGGGTAGGGGATTCCTTAAAAAATTTTGGAAAACATTTTCACATATTTTTGATCAGGGTCTGTACTGTAGTTGACAGAAGCATAAACTAGAGATGCTGTTCTACTGCCTCAACTCTCAGGCTAACACTACAAGTTTGTTTACTATTTTAAGATAAAACAGAATGCAAAATATAGCCACATTGAATGTGAAAGTACACCAGTAACTAGGGTTTCAGATTAAAAGTTCAGAAAGTCATTTGCTGTGTTCTTGAATTGATGCCTTTTTCAAGTATTTGTGTAAAATATAAATTCTATAATTCATAAGATTTAAACAAAACAACTAATCAGAACGATGTCTAAAGTTCTTCAGAGTTAATAGAAAAATCATCATAAATTGTTGGAAGCTCTGCTCATCAGCTTCATTTAGTAGGCTGTAAAACACAGCTGTCAAGCTATTAGTGGCTCACAAAACAACCTCTCCACCCCTCCTTTTATTCCTGGTATGAAATTTCAGCTAAACAGATAAAACCCTTGAATCCAAATACTGTTTGAAGTCCTTCCTCATTAAGTTTTCCTGTAGATTTTTTTTTTTATTCTTTGAAATGCTTATGGTAAATGTATGTTTATTTATCTGTGTCACTCAGGAGTACTTATGTTTTCAGTGTCCACATAATAAGATAGGTCTGCAATTAGTGTTTGTCACCACATCCTGCTTTTTCAAGAGACTTGATTTTGAAGAAAGTAAGATTTGGTGGGTCAGTTGGGATGTTATTTCATATAAAATGTGAACTTATACTGTAACTGAGACACATAATTAAAGGATCTAGTTGATGAAGAGCAAAGGCAAAGATTCCAGAAAGCAATTAAACCTATTCAGGTTCTGAATCTTTAGTGCTGTCTGGTGATGCCTTTTTCTACTGACTGCAGATAAAGTCCAAATGTGTTCACATTCATATTTAAATGCTGAGCAGGATCGTGCTTTTAGCACATCTCTTATTTGTGTCTCCTCATATGTTTGGGCAAGCATGGAGTGATCTTGGAGCAGTGTTCCATGCTCCTCTCCTGCAGAAGGTTGTGATCACACTGTTTTCAGTAATGTATCAGATATTTGCTTTTTCTGTGACTTAAAACAATATATGACACAAAACCCAATGAAGGGAATGTTGTCTGTGCTTGTGAGTTCACTTTTACAAAGGTGTGCAACTGCACAGCTTCGTGGTCCCAAATTATTCCATAGTAGTTTAACACATGCTATTGATAGAATAGAACTTTACCCCTCAAGAGCTTCTTCCAGTCTTTGAGCCAAAAAAAAAGAAAAACAACTGTCATGTTTGTAGAGGCTTGTAAATTCAAAATTTCGTGTTGAATTCCAATGGATATTCATGCAAGATGTTTCCCTGCATTTCCTCTATTCTCATTTTATTTGGCTTTGGGACAACTTCAGAATGGCCAAGCCTGAGAATTTTCTGCAGATCTTCTGAATGCCTCTACTAGACTGATCTGGGTGTGCTCCCACAGCTGAATTGGGGTATATTTCTGGGTTGATAGTATATGGAAGTATTATTTTCGTGGAAACTTTTGGAAACAACGAAAGAGCCCTCCCTAGGGATTGTACTTACTAGGGTCAGTGGATTTGAGTTTATACTAATTATAGTCAGGTTTAATATAAGAATTTTCTCTTGGCATAAACATGTATCAGTCTAATTGCCACTGATTGGGCACAGAAAGTGCATAAACAAGAATTAATGAGGAATTTATAACTCTATATACTTGAATCACAATAGGGATGGGATTGGAATAAAGTGTTTCCTGAGAGCTGGAGATAGCTGGAACAGCAGTTCAGATCTATTTACAAAGTCCCTTTTTTATGGAAGTCCTCTTACAAAGAAGCTTTCTATAAATCAGCACACTGCATTGGTTGACATCAGGCTACTCTTGTTTTTTGTGTGTTGTATGCATGTGTATAATCTGTATTAATAATTATATATAGAAAAAACACTGCAGCAACTTCAGCATCAGAAATTACTTTTCTTTCTTGAATATTTATTAAATACCTTAAATTTGGTACGGTATTTAATGTTTAATATTAAATCATGGGAAGGACTTTTACGAGGGTCAAAATACTGCAATTGCACATACTTTTTTCCTGCTGGAAGATGTTTGACATGTTTTTATACATCTTGAAAACATTCAAATAAGATCAGATACAAGTTTTTGAAAATGGTAGCTTTTAGATCAGGAACCAGACAGATTAATGTTTTGTGAATTCGATTAGAGTCCAAATTGTCTGAATGAGTTTGATACCAGACAGCTAACCAAAGTTCTTTTTTTCCTCTTGAATTGGATTAAACTGTCGTAGTCACAGCAATTATGCTGTGGTTTCTGGGCAGTTTACTGACTTTTATTATATAAATAAATTTTAAGGAATTTTGTGAGTTTGACCTTTTGTCACATCAGATAGCATCAGGTGTTTGGAATGAAATCAGCTGGCTAAAGAACTGTTGAAAAGCCAGATTTGCTCAAGCATATGATCATTATTGAAGATGGATTATACTAACACTGCAGAAGATCTTTGAAACCTCTTGAATAATTCTAAGGGATATTTTTCTAATTTTTAGTGTTTAGTTCACATCAGGTTTTTTATTTCTGTGTTGGAAATGAAGCCTTGAAAATTAGGAAATATTGGATGGTAATTACATTTCAAATAATTTGATACCATCCTGATGCATTTTTTCTAGCTAGGTAATAACTACTTATTCTGCTTGCATACAAAAAGTATTAAGTACCAGAAATATTTAGCTCATAAGCCATTTTTGTTAGATTGAGGTCTTCATTTAGTCAAATCTAATCTTATGGAGACTGAGGTTGTTAACTAAACAGTCAAAAAAGTCCGTTCTGGTGTAGCTATAGTACATGTAGCTGGGCTGAAATTATTCCTGGAAATTGAGCTGGAATTGCTGATAGGGGTAAGATAGCTAATGAAAAATCACAGTGATAACTCCTTTGTCAAAGACTGAAAGAAAACTTTGGGGAAAATGAAATATTTCTCTTTAAAATAGGAAACTGAAATGTCTTGGAAGTCTTTGGGCCAGGCTCTATGTAATGCCTAAAAAGAACTTTCAAAGGCTATTACTTAGCCCAAAACATCCAGAAGAGGTGGTAAGGTGTCTTTGAAGTTTGATCATACAAGGTACTCTTATGTCTGGAAAAAAGAAAAAAACAACAACCCAAAATAAAAATCCAACCCACAGTATAAAGCCTGAACTGAACTCTTTGTGACCTGATCTTGCCCGCTACCTTCATTTGTATTGTGAGGAATGTCAGAGCTGATGTATCTCCAACTGGGCTCTGCATGAAAAAGGTGAATGGAAGCAGAAATGGTTGATCATTATTCTCTTTTTTTTTTTCTTTTTAGTTGCTTAATTGTATCTTAGCTTTGTACACAGTGACTTTTCTGTGTTACCTCTTTCTTGATGTCAACAGCCTCATGTACTTAAAGGGTAATGTCATTTGGGCTTCAGAAAGCATTGAAAAGTCAATGGAAAATGTGAACTACTGAACTGGCATATTGCAAGGACAAAAACATCAAATCAGATGAGCAGAAAACAGTTCATTTTGTTCTTGAATAACAAAGGATAGTCTATATGCCTAGGAGGGGGATTAATATTTCAGGTTTAATTTTTAAATAAAATAGATTTAAAAACAAAGAATAAAATAGTTCAAGGGACTCAGGGTCAGTTCAGTAGGTGCATGTAACACACCTAACAAAAGAGCAAAACCAGTGATTTAAAGATAGTTTGAAATTCCTGGGCTGCTTAAGTGCTTCAAATTAGAGCAAGGCTGATGTGGGCTTCTGTCCCTTCATAGAATCATAGAATATACTGAGTTGGAAGGGAGCCACAAGGATCATTGAGTCCAGTTCCTAAGTGAATGGCCCATACAGGGATCAAACCCATGACCTTGGTGTTATTAGGACCATCCTCTCACCAGCTGAGCTGTTCTCAGGGGCATCTAGGGGGTTACACTGGCACTCAATCAGCACTTAGGCTTTTCTTGCCATTGTTTTGGATAGGACAACCAGAAATCAAATAACAGTTTGTTCTTTTCCAAAAATGGGCAACCAGAGTTCTTACACAGTCAATTCTCAGTCTTATTTATTATCCCAATAGGAATGGGGTAACTGAGGCCCAGAGAAACAAGAAGACAAATGTAGTATTTATATAATAAATTAAATAAAATCATCTCTATCCAACATTCAAATGTCATAGTCCTCAAATGCACACCTTTATCTATGTTTTCTTAGATTATGGAATGTTCTAGGAAAAACTTAATGCTTCCTTCTCTTTCAAAGGTGTTGCAGGTTCCCTTTCTCTTGTACTCTCTCTGTCTGTTGCTTGACCTGGACCAAACGAGCTACAGCTGGTTTAAATGCCACAGCTGACTTGAATTGTTTTGAGTAAAGAGGATTAATAAGCCCCTACCCAGGTTGCATAGCTGGCAAACCTGAGGTGTCTGAGGAGGTGAAGCAATGCCCTGGTGCAGTGCAGCAGGGGACAGTGGTGGAGTTGCCTGGCAGAGCTGAAGACAGCCAAGGTATGTCATGGTCTTACTTCATTAACGTTGTGTGTTTGTTTAGAGGGCTCTCATTTTGCTTTGTGAAACTCCTGGTGATCTGTGTGTCTCACCATGCAGCCCTACAATGCCTTTGTCCCCTTCAGATTTGTCATTACTGGTGGTGCAAGCTTAGTGATGGCAGAACTAAAAATGAACTGTGAAGTTCAATCAATTTACTCTTTACAATCAGGTTTAATTAACTTCAAGGATTAAAAGCAGAAGCTTAAGGGAAGCTGCCAGTGACCTCTTAGCAAAACATGGAAGACTGAATGTTGTTGAACTCTCAGGACCAGAGTTCTAATGAAGACAGTAGGTGGCAGAAAAATCACTCAGTTCTAGGAACTAAACCAGGGACAAGATCCATTATCCTGCAGTCAGTGTCTGCTTCACCTCAGGCTCAAAATTCTGCTCTGTGGCTTCTTTAATGCGTGTTCTGGAAAGAAGTCAGAATGTAGTTTAGATACATGTCTATTTGATTACAAGCAAATCACCCCCATTTACCTGAAGCCTTGGTTTAGGAAAAGCTTCCCTCCTTGGGGAGGGAGGAATCAGCCTTAGTTAGGTGTACCTGATGAGGTGACTGAGAGGGGACCTCAGCAGTGTCTGTCACTCTGTGAAGGGAGGTGGCAGAGGATGGACCAGGCTCCTCTGGGGGATGCCAAGCAACAGGATGAGAGGCAATGAGTAAAAAGTGAGGCACAGGGGTAAGACTGGATCCACCTAGATAAGACTGCACGACCCACTGTGGTCCCTTCCAGCCTGAGCCATTCTGAGCCAGTACTATCAGAGAATTCTTCTGTTGCAGGGATAGACAGATTAGAAATATCCTGTTTGTTTTGATAAGCTTTTCCTGTCTGTGAATTTTTCTCACTTTTCCCAGTTAAAGGAATAGGTGCGAATATGCAGTATTGATGATGTTACTTTCAATTTTGCAATTGAATAGCTCTAACTGTGATTATTTCTGGTCATATTCAATGTCAAAATATCAAATTTCTTGAAAGATTTGCTTTCATGGCCACCACAGAATGAAGCATCAAAAATTTCTTTTTTGAGAGGTGAGAGTATTTTTTTTCTCTGACAGAAATTGCAACTTTTTTGCCATTTCTAAGTTCTTTATTTCTGCTGTTTAGCTGTCTGGGAAGGTTTATGTAAAGGTAGTGAGTGAATAACCACTTAGACCAAAATGGCAGTTTTGTTCTCTGTTTGTAAACTGTCATATTCACATTGGTTAATATTGGTGCAAATAGTTGCTTGCAGAAATATATGTAGAAGCAATAATTACCATGTTGATATTTGTGGAAAGCAAGTGCTTTTTTGGGTAAAACTGAAAACCTAATTCCAAGATTAATCTCACAAATTTAGCAGAAATGATAGAATGCATCAATTATTTAAGACTTGAACTTCAAATGTTTCCCGGGCCTGTCTATGGAAGATTTTTGATCAGATATTTAGGAAAACAGTATTGAACACCAATATTCCCTGCTTGATTGTTTTCTGGCTTCAGCAGAAAGAAAGGAAATTAAATAATGGATTTTCATTTCAAAATGTTTCAGTGTTATGTAAATATCTTAAATTATGTTGGGTTTTTTCTGAGTCTCAGTGACCAGAAGTAATAAAACCCCGACACTGGTGCCTTCTGCAAATGTGTGCAGTGTCATATATTTTGGCTAAAGTCAATTTCTGTCTGGGTAACTTGAGAACTAAATCTTTCCTGAAATTGGAATCAATGGCTTGACCAGACATTTTTTGCCTGAAATGACAGTAAACGTGACAATTTGGTTTTAACAGGACACTGAAGAAAGATAATTAATGGGTGGCTGAACTTTTAGTCTGCTTCTATGGATAAAAAATTCATAGACAGGGAAAATTAGGACCAGTAGATGCTGGTGTTTAGCTTTCCAGTTTGGTTTACATAATGTGAAACAACTGTTCATTAAAATGTGTAAATGTTTCCACAGACACTGTGTAGACATCTAGGAAGGAAATTATTGCAAACCATGAACAGTGAAGCTGTATGTATGGTTAGGGTTTGATTTAATTCTCTGTACTAGGAAAAAAGAGTTGTGAATAGTAGATTCCACTCGTTCCTCTGGAAAATCTGGCTCTTAGAGGATTGGAGTTGAACATTGAAGCACTGAGCTTTTCTGTACTCTAGTGGGTAATGCAACTGTGTATCTGTAAAGTTCATCTAGCTCCAAATATATTAAAAAAAATACTGTTTTATTAAGAATTCCAGCTAGAACTTTGAATATTTTTCTTCCATAACAATAAAAAAGTAATAATCTTCAAAAAAAAATCAAATTTGTCAAAAAAAAAAAAAAAAAAGAAAAAGCAGGAATTCTTGAAGGTTTAAGAGGTTTATAATTTGCCTTTTAATTTTCCTTTGGCCAATAATTTTTCCTGCTATTGGCTAGCTCATTTTTGAATGTCAAGTGGTCTTTGGATGTATTTGGCTGAATTTCTGCCCAAGTCACTGTGAATTAGCATTGTGTGAGATGCAACGATCTGAAAAAGATCAGCCAGTATTATGAAAATCTAAACATGTACAGTAAGGATAATACCTTGAAATAAAACCATCCACTGATTTTTAAATACTTTACAAGAGACCAACTCCCTTAACATGATTAGCCATTGTGTTGAAACGTGAATTGATGGAGCAACAAAAAATATTTTGCTACTTGTGACTCCTTGTGTTATTCTTTCAGTTCTTTGGATGTTTGAAAACACACTCAATGTTTCTTTAATTTGCAAGATACATCAAGCTTCTGAATTGCTGAAATACTTGATAAGGAGCTGTCCTTCCTTAGCCACTTATGTTTTTGCTTCCAAAAAATTCAGGGTTTCAGGCTAGTTTAGGAGCTGTTAGGTATAAAGTCCTGCTGTCTGAAAATTGTGGCAACTTGTAGTTATTTCAGTTCTGCAAGAAACTTTACGATGTCTCTATATGTTCTGGAACATCTCAGTTGTTACCTGTTGTTCTGATTTCATAAGAAGCTGTGCCTTTTGAGTGTTTCACTCCCCAAAATTAGGTGAGGGCAGAGCAGGATTTGTCTTCAGTCTTGTAAGAGCTGAAAGAGCAGTTTCCAAAGGGGCCAACACCTGCAGACTGATCTAAAGTTGTTTGGTGGTTAAACTTCAAACCTGGTTTATTTTTGCCTTTGATTTGTTTTTAATCTGATTGAATAAAAGGAAAGCCCTTTTAATTCTTAAAGGGTGACTATTTTGGTTTTGTTCTTTTACCTCTGCTTGTGGTGCAAGGTAACCAAGCTGGAAATTCTATTTGTTTATTTTATTGTGCATTTATTTTTTGTTTTGAAAGAAAAAAAGGTGTTAAATTTTGCTATGGAAATGTCTAGGCTTACCTTCCATTTTCTGTGTTTTTTTACTTTGTCTTCAGCTGTATGAATACACAAATCTGGCCCCCCAGGATGGAGCACTTCCATATATTAAACCTCAGCTTTTCTTTCCTTATGTGTTTCTAGTCTTTGGAATGGCAATGCCATGAGAATACGAGAATTTCTCTGTATTTTAAAGACATGTAAAACTTAGTGTTTAAGTCAGAAGAAAATGAATTGTCTAGCAAGATTGCCCTGCAAAAATAATTCTGAATATAATCTAGCACAATAATTTATTTAGTTATGACACCTACAGGGTACATTTCTGTAACATTTCATCACATTCTGTTTGTAAATGTGCCCATGACTGATGCTTTTCAGTCTGAAGCAAGAGGAGCTGTGCAGATTATGCTTGAATAAGGCATAAGGTTTATTATTTTTTTTGGTAAATATCAACTTTATGCAGCTCTAGACTGTGTCAATTTATTTTAAATGTGTATGTGGAAGATACAATGCCTGTTCCCTTCAGCAATTTACTGGTGTATGTTCATGCAAATGATATTACTCCTTTACCTGGATCCATGCTGGCTCCAGATTTCTGTTGTTGGCTGAGGTGGATAGTTAAATCTTATGAGCTTCTTATAAGATCAGAAGATTGGTTCTTTGACCTGTTACTTTGAAATTTGAGAACTGTGCTAAACATACTCTGCTATTGAGGATAATGTGGTGGAAAATACTGAGTATTTGGATGTATGTGCTGCCTGGGCCTATAAATGTATGATATGCTGATATTCCTGTATATTCTGAAGGAGCATAGTGGGCACTGACTGTTCTGCTGTGCCAAGGAATCATTAATCTTGTAGCAAGAGTATGAAGATGATTTTATGGGAAATGGTGAGACTTGTGATAGCATAGGGAAAGATTATATTGATGTAAGGGGAAAATTGAAATGGCCAGTGTCCTTTTTTAAATTCAGCTTCATCTTTTATAGTCACTGCACTTTACAAAGGTGGATACCTGATCTAATTTTTCCTGTCTCAGCGTGCATCTAGAAGCATAATGAGAAATAACAGAATATAATTTGACAGCTGCAGTGATGCACTGGCTGAAGGGCTGTGACTGCCCTTTCTCTTCTCAGACTGTATTACGCAGTGGTTTTCCAGGTGTGTCACCGGCCTTCTGAGAGAAATTCCCTCTTTTGCAACTCTGGCCAAATTTGAGGGCAGGACCTGTGAGGGGGGCTTGGCTTTCCAAGGTAAAGTTCTTCAGTTCTTGACTCTCAGACTGGAATCCACAGTACTGAGTTAGGCAGCAACCTTCCTGAAAGTGTGTATGTGTGTGTGTAGAACCTTCTCGGAGAGGACTTGTGGGATTGTGGGACAAGGCATCTCCAAAATCTGTCTTATGGATCTGGACCTTTGCCTGCCTGGGTCTTCTGTAAATGCCACTAATAACACGCCTTTAGGAGGATGTTGGGAAGATAAAGGCACTTGGTTGCTTTCAGGAGGGTACTAAAACCCCCACAAAATTCATAGGTAGCCTTGAAAATAGCACTGAAGAAAATAGGAGTGAGAGAAGTGGGGAGGGCTGCAGTGGGAGATGTGGAAGCAGGCAGCAGCAGAGAGTTTTGGCAGAAAAGATAGCTCAAGTTACTCTCAGAACCATGTAAAATACAAACCCTTTCAAAGGCAAAGGGCTTCTGCCACTTGAATGACTTAAAGTCCTTAACTGAAAATAAGTCTTCAATGCAGAAGTCAAAGAAAATTAAGGCACATTTCTTTCCAAAATATAGGAGAGGGTACAGCATTCTGGGGTTTGTTTGTTTGTTTGTTTGTTTTTCTTGTGGGGGTTGGTTTTGTGCTTTAAAAAGTTTAACAACTGTAGGATTGAAGTGTTCTAATACTTGGCTTGTGTAATGCTATTGCTCTGGTCTGTCCAAGGTCTTTCAAAACTTTATGGAGATAAAGTTTTATTATCACTGTTTTTACAGCTGAGGAAGTGGAGGGCCTTTCTGTTCTCTAGGAATTGCTTTTGATTTATTGCTGGAATTACACGTTGGTGGATTATGCAAGTAGGCATTTCTGGATCTGTTTCAATTATAACAGTGTGCTGTTTTAAAAAGGCTAAACTGATTTCTCTGAACTTTTTTAAAGGAGTGTTTGTTACTTTAGTTGCTACTTTTAAACACATCGTTTAATTTCCCTCTTTGTTCTCTTCGCATTTAGAAGAGTATTATGTTTAAACTTTTTGGCAGCATTGTTGATTTGTTTTATAATAAAAAACAATCAGATGTGTTTTGACTTTTCCTAGCCTTCAATTTTCTTTTCAAAGATTATTTTTTGTTATGCTTCTGCATTTTAAACTAACTTAGGTTATAAATATTAGCTTAGGTAAGAGGGCAAATTGAAATTTCATGTTTACTTGTATGAATCTGAGATGCTGAAGAATCAGGGATGCTGACACTGTTGTTGGTACCACTAACAGCACCCAGTGCCTAATCTGCCTCTCCTGTTTTGGGTGTTGAAATAGGTTGTTACTTACATTCTGGATTTTGGGGTTAATTAGGGGAATATCAGATGTGATGATGTAGGTATCAAAAATCAGATAGGAAACTTGGTTTCTCCTCTTTCCAGGAGGACAAAACTATTCCGCTGTTTTAAGTAATCCCTGCCTAGTTTTACTTCCATAATAATGTCCTAATGCTGAGTCTCAAAGACTTGCCAGTTGACTGAAGCTTGGTGAAAATGGTTGATAGGAGAATGTCGTGGTAAAATTTTGTAAACAGATTTTTGCTGAACAGGAAATTGATTAAATGTTTCACAGAAGTTTCTTTCAAAGCATTTTGAAATGAATTAACTTTTAATTGTTTTAATACTAATTTGTGGGTTCAGGTGTTTGACATTATTAAAAACTGACATCCAAAAATTTCGTTATTCAGTTTTTAGATGTATTAAAATAATTTAAACCGTGTTTTTCCTTGCTTGAGGAATATAAACAAGTGATGGCTGTGCCTTAATAATATTGAGATCTGCTTAAAAAAAAAAAAAGCACTGAGGAAAGTTCAATTAGCTTCTGTACATGCCGAGGATCAAATTTGTATGTAGATAAGAGAGATTGCCCAGCAAAATGCACCTTTGGAAATAGTGCTTCTCATAATTTTGTGATGTTCCGTGTGGAAATATAAGAAGATGGTATAAGTTATAGTGTAAAAATACAAAATAATCGTTGTTACCTATTCTTCCTTCATGTTGGATAAGAGCCTTTCCCTGGCTGATCCATAAATTAAGAATGGTGTGCTTATGACTACTACTACTTAGGGCAAAATTAATGGGGCAAAAGGCATTACCTGTGAAATGGAAAACAATGTAGCCTTGGGGAATTATATCTGCTGGGCTATGCATTTTGATTCGTGTTCCTAACAGGTTTTGATTATTTCCTTTCAATCTGTGGTTCCCACTGCATTCCTGTAGTTGCATTCCTGAGGGTAGTTCAGATGTAGAAATCCATCTGCCCACTGTGTCCACTGGACACCAAAAGATGTCAATGGGCTCCTGAGGGTTGAGCTACGTGGGTTTCCTCCCTTTTGGGTTTTTGCTTTTAGCTTTCTGCCAGTGTTTAGAGTCAGCTCAAGACTGGCTCCTGGAGGCCCTTTCCCTGCTGCTCTCAGATCCTGCTCCAGAGGTGCCTGTCCCTGGGAGTCAAGCACTCCAGCTCTGGGGAGAGATCAATGCTGAGCCAAGGACCAGCTGCCCCTGCGAAGCTTTAGCTGGGAATAGGATTGACAACAAGCAGAACTTTCATTTTGCCTTTTAATTGACTGTCATGAGTAAATTTTTGGTACATAAGACTTTTCTTGATACTCTTTCTATGTGCATATTTGTCGGATTTTATTTAAATAATTTTATACACAATATTGGGATAATCTGTTACATTAATGCACAGCTTAAAACAGTTCTTATTTACACTGATCACAGAAAGACAGAGGTATGAGGACAAATACTTTACATTCACCATCTTTATCAGCATTTTAAGTATAGTTAACCAGCACACATCACACACATCCATATCCATATTTATAAGAAATGTACTTGTTTCTAATTACACACATGGGCATGTAGGTGTCCCCCTTTGGAAAAAAAAAAAAAAACAAAAACAAAAAAAAAGAGAAAAAAATTGTAGAATGCCATTTCCCCAGATAACCAAAGACTTAAAAAAAAAAAAAAAAAAGGCAAAAAAAAGAAGTAAAGGTAAAGGGCCTGCAGATTCAGATTGCACAATTCATGGAATCAGGCATGGACATATCATGTCTATGTTTGGACACTTTTGGTCACTGGGGCACTTTGGAGAGTATTTATACTACTGGTAAATTTTGAGCTCCTATGAAAACTTATTCCTGAAAACTGCGATGTGTTCTCTTGCTTTGGAAGTAGAACTACTGGACACTAACACATTTGGTTTGATCTTAAGTCATCTAACAACACAAAACTGCAGCCAAAGGATACTCTGGATTTTTTGGTTTTTTTTGGAATAGAAATTAAAAACACATGAGTTCATTTTATGAGATTAAGGCAGCAATGGAGAATATTGTGCTACAATGTGCATTAGCTGTAGGTAATATTCTATTCTCCTTTATCACATTTTTACATTTATAGTCAAAGGCCAACATGTTATGGAACTAGACTGGCTGACTACAAAATCTTATAATGGAGAGATAGGTCTTGTGTGATACCCTTGTTACATCAAAGTTGAATTTCTCGCCTTACAATATACACATATTCTATGAAAATTAAAAAAACCTGGTAAAAATATTAAAATAGTTCCTATACAGAGGAACTCTTATCTAAGGTAAATTCTAGTCACTGCTATAAAAAGGCATTAAAAATTAAGTAAAACACTGGTGTAAACCAAGTAAATGCTCACTATAAAGCTTTTATTTGTAAGGCAAATCTTTATCACACCTATTAGAATTTATTTTCCAAATGTCCTATTTGGAGGTTCTCCCTTTTTAACTGATATTGCCCATCACAAACGAGAGTTAAGTCTTGCAGACAGGTTCACAGAATTCAAGGTAAATTACAGATGTAGCTCACCTGCAAGTTTGAGGCCTCTTGGCAGTGACCAAGAAACAACATGACACCTTTAAAAGAGAGCCAACTTAAGGCTTAGTAATTCTCTCAGTTCACTGCTTTTGTTCTCTTTCCTTATTAAAGAAATTAAGCAACTTATGTTTAGTATGGCAGCTAAAGAAACACCGAAAGAAAGGAGGAAAGCAAAGCACAGGTGGCTCAATCTTGCTGTCAGTGCTTGGGCAGAAAAGGCCCACAATTCTTCTGGAAACTAATTCAGTGTTAATGGACATGAATGCTGAGCTGCTGGACTGAGACTTAAACCTCTCAGTTTCTCCCTTTCTCTGCCAAACTACTTGGATCTGGACACCCACATGTCCTTCTGAGCAGGACATTTTCACTGACCACAGCCACGATATCTGTCACTTATATTCTTCTGGTAGTCTTCTGTTTCTCTGCTTATTTCTGCTCCATCAGTCACACAGTGATTGCAGTTTGTCTAAGCAAATTTTCTTTTAAATGAAACTCTAATTACCCTGCTGTGTTTTCCTAATGGTTGAAATGTTTGTATTGGCCTCCTAGTTCTCTATAGTAGTCTCTGATGCATGTAGATGCATCTGAATTCGGTCTTGGGCAGTGAAGAGTACCACTGTGCAAATTAATCACCAGCTGAGGATCCTGGTCCTATATTGAATTAATTTTTATTAGGAACAATGTGCAAAAATCTGGAATTTTTTGGTCTAGGAAAAGTTTCTCTTTACAAATCTTGTCATTCCACAGTTAAACTTAATCAGGCAGAACAAATAGGAACACATGTTCCTGCTTGGTCAGTCTGAGTGCTCTTGGATGGTTGTCAGCAAAAACTGTTCTTTGAGAATATGGATTAGAGAGGGGCAAGTGCTTGGTGAAGTGTTCCAGTTGAGGTCTGAGTTACAACAGACTGAAATGGCTGAACAAAAAACTATTTTCCACGGCACAGAAACACTCAAACATGGATGTTTGACATAGAACAATTCCCTGCATATGATCCCTTCTGAAACTCAGTGATGCAAGGTCACAGATGTAACAGAGCTTAACTGCTTGCATAAGTTAAGTTCTAAATTTTTTTTCAGACTGTTTTGCAGTGTCATGTACTTGTGTACCTTTCTTCAAAAGGAAGCCAGCACATGGCTGGCCTTCTCATGTACCAGAGTAATGTACCAGTGTAGTAAATGAAGATCTGTAATAACTCAGGTGTCCAAGCAGCTCAGAGATTCAGTCCTTTATGGTGATTTCTGGCCAGCTTTGCTTAAAATAGTCCATATGCTCCTTTCTGCTTGTATATAGATATGAACCTGGTATGGTCACTCCAAGGTCTGGTTTCTTACTTGAATAAACAGTTTAGCATCATCCTTTAACAGTTTGACTTTGCTCTGGTTAGTGGGGTGAGCCCACAGTCACCAGCAGGAGCATTGTGTGAGTCAGAGGAAGGTAGACTGGAAAAGTCTCCCAGGTGATTCAAGGGTCTAATCTCAAACATCATCTTTGCCTTTACATTAAGAAAATTGAGTTCTTACATAAGGTGATCTGTGGACCATAAATATTCTTAGTAAAGTGTGTTAGAACAAAATTATCCTATTTTACTGCTCTGAGAGGCTCAGAGTTCACACATAATTTTTGCAGGTGGGCTATACACTGCCGTGTGTTGAACTGTGATAACTTGCTAATGTCTGAGTCCTTCAGATTCATTTTAAAATGTTTTAAGAGGGCACTGCAAATAAAACATCTTTAGGTCTTATCTCTTTTGAAAATGCTGATCTATGGTTTTAATTGGTTCTTTGGAAAGAAATTCTTAAGCATTTGCCAATGCCTCATGGAGCTTAATGAAGCAGCCTAGGATATGAATGAAAGCTATCTACTCCCCTAAAAACAAGTATCTGCTATTTAATGCTGTATGAATTGGAAGAACTGCAAAAGAGACATTAACAGCAAAAGAACTTTTGATGTGGCCTCCTACAACCTAACAGTACAAAATAAACTTAATTCATGTCAAAACAATAGCATAAAAAGTTGAATGTATATACAAAATGTTTGGGTTTGACCTTTTTAAATAATAACACTCAAAAGGTATTTTGCTGAGAAGAAATGACCAAGTATAGGAAATTTCCTCTGGGAAAATGACATACGACACACATTGCACGTGCAGTCAGGGAACACACACAATAGTAACACCCAAGTGCTTCTCCTACATTCTATATTTAAAATATCGCGTTTGATCCTGGATATCCTGCATTATCCCTCACTGTGGTAAGATGTCTTTCAAGTGTTGCCAGGGTGTGTGTCTCAGGATGTGATGGAACAACGAGAAGGACTGACAAAAAAGGTATGTGTCCAACAGAGGCCAGACACTAAATAGCACTAGTGCTTTTTGAACTATTGTGCATGAAAGAGCCACTGTTTCTTCCAGAAATCTAAAACCGTGGAGTTTTAGTAATGTAGCTTTGGAAAAGTACCAAGGATGAGAAGAATTGTCTTGCTGAATGAGAGCAGGGAGGGGTACAAAGAGAGAATGGAGGACCTCTTTCCTTGGTGCTAACTAAGTTTCTGTGGGTTGGTGGAACACTGTGGGTCACAGGCAGGTCTTTTTCACTCCTCGAAAGAAAGGTCAGAAGAGAGATGCTAATGTATGACAGCTGCTTCCTTTATCAGATTAAGAAAAGGCTTTTAAGGAAATATTTTCTAGAACTGCCAAATGAGCTATTTAATTGCTTCACTGAATTTTTCCCACTGGCTTGTTACCAAAACAACAAACACAATTAACAAGCAGATGATGTTGTGTCTTGAATAAGTTTGTACCAAACATTTTCTTCTTCTGGAAGCAGGCTGCACACTCAACCAGCATTCACTTGCCATCCCACAGGGATATCTGGGAGAGCACCGTTCTCCAGAGTGGGTCTGTCCCTGTAATAAGTACAGCTGAGGGAGGAGTGAGCTGCTGGGCCGAAAATTCAAGACACAGTTAGAGGAAGACTTGCAGTTAAACCACATGGGTGATAAGAACCTGACTGGGTGGTGTGTTTTTTGGTTTTGGTTTTTTTTTTTTTTTTTTAAACTACAAACGTGAACTAAGGGAGATGAATAACTTAGTGGCATTTGATATTTTCCTATTGACAATGTATTTGGGAGCTCAAAGCAGGTCCCTAAGAGGAGGTGGGTGCCAGTGCTATGGCTTCTTTTTTGGACTGTCTGTACCATATCATTGAGTGGAGTAAAGAAAATACTTCACAAAAGTATTTGTCATTTGAATGGATGATAGTCTGTGTCTATTGGCATCATTTATCATCCAAGAGGCATGAGGTAGTTCATCATCTTATTCTGTGGAGAACTGAAGACATTGTTCTTTTGTCTCTGGGATAGAAGTTGCATTATTTTGGGGGAGACTTTCCTTGGGCAACATCCTGAACTTAAAGTCTAGGTATGCAGTCATGCCCTGTGTATTGTCTTTTTCATTCAGGCTAATTATGGCAGCAAGATTCCTGCTTGGTCTGATATGACTTCTGTGTTCTGTACAGATTGCAAGTTCTTTACCAACAAAACTTCAGAACAAGGTGGCAATAGTGCAATGGAGTCCTGAGCTATAAATACCACACTAAACCTAAGAAGTTACACAGTAACAGAAATAAAAATAATGTAGTAGCTAATTGCCTTGGGAGTTGGTATTAAAAATACAATCAAACCTGAACATGTTGGGTAAGGCTGACTTCCCTCCCATGCTAAGAGAGCTTTGCTCCTATTTCAGAGCAGAGTGGTGATGAAATGTACCTTTTCCTACATGGGTTTTGCTGTATGGATGGGGGTGATTGGGTGTGTCACAAGTGAACACTAATGCAGGTTTTCAGCATTTCCAATCATGAACGAAGCAAGCAATGTGTGATATGACAGACTATTAAAGCTCCAGGTCAAGCAGCCCTCAAGAGTTTCAGAACTTAGTAATCACATCTATGCTAAGAAGCTTTTGAGCCATGCCAAGCCAGTGACTGAAGCAGCTGTATTGTTGAAAAGTAAATTTATAACAATGAAAAGATTCTCATGTAGTTCAGCAAACAATAAAAATGGGATTAACTGTGAAATTGGTGGGATGACTTTTTTTGAAACCCTCAACATATTTTCACTGTTTAGCCTGTTGTGTACTTACAGCCTTAGAACCGTAACATTTGGAATTCCTTAATTATTGAAATATATTTAATAACAGGGTTTAAGCAGCCTTTGGCCAGCAGCTGGGCCAGCAAATATGACTTTGTTTATAATTAGAAGAAAATATTCTTTGAATTTAAACCCCTGTTTAAATAAAACTACTATTTGTCATGGAGATCCTTTAAGAAAAGGACAGTATTTGATACATTCTGAGTATTGAACATGTTGGAGGAAAAGGATCAATAAGGAGAGAAATTTCCCTTTCAGTATTTGAACAGAAATCAATATTAGACAGAAAAAGCTAAAATCACTTGGGACTCTTAAACTGGTCTATTTTAAAAAAGAAAAAACTCAATAAAAATGTTTTATAAATAAAAAAGGCCCATCCTTTAAAAATATCTCTTTAAAAAGAGGAAGCACTACATAACATTTAAAAGACAAGCTGAATTGAATGTATAGAGACAAAAAAATTCAGAGGTAATGTCCAGAGGTAAATGCTGGGTTGGATCCAGCTGAGAAGCTACGGCCTCTGAAAATTACTGTAGATCTAGTGGTAAATAACTACAAGAAATAACTCAGAGCTACCGAATGTAGTGATCACTGGAAAGGTACAACAGTGACAAGTGACCACAGAATAAGAACAGCACCCAAATGCAGAGTTTGTTCTGTATCTTCTACTTTGCATAATACTACTAGAAAGAAGAGCTGGAATAGGATTAGAGAGCTGAGTGTGCCTAAAATATCCTTTTAAATTATTCAACGCAATCTTACTATTATTTGGTAGGTGAATTCAGGTTAAATTAGAATAACAGCATGTTCATAGCAGGAGAATAAAGCCAGAGTCTGGTATTTTTGTGCCACTGGGTAATTATATAGTTCTAAAAATTATTATCTCTATATATTTTACATTCTTTATTTGGAACAAAATATAAAAAAAGATGAAAGTCTACTTGGATGTAACTTTCCTACTTAGCTGGAAAAGTCTGTGGAGTATGGATCATATGATAAAGCCATTTCATATGATAGAAGGGAATATATTTTTCATGAAGTACAGTGTGGTATTCAGCTGTGTTCTGTACTAGTAGCTGTAACAGGAATTCTGTTCCTGCTACTCTTCAGCTTGTGGAATTAAACTGGGCAGAAAATGGCATGGACATACACAGCAAGGACAAGGTTCTTCACCGAGAATAGAAACTAATAACAAACCACTGAAAATGAAGCACTGAGTCTTCACTTCAGTAGCATGCAAACTCATATCCCAAAGGATAGTATGGCAAGAAAGCTAATGACAGGAGTACATAGTTAAAGTTGCTCTTTCCTCATAATTGAGATGTACTCTTTCCTTAGGCCTAAGAATGTCCAGGTGGTGTTTGTTTATGATAGGTTGTGGCATGAGTGTCTGAAGTAATTATTACTGTCAGAAAAGTTTAATTCACTTCTTCACAATAAGAAAAGCATTTAACTTATGCTGATTGCTTTTTTTTTTTTTTTTCTCTGCTCCCCCCTCCTCCACTTCTGCCAATAGCAAAACTCACAAGTTTTGGTCATGTAGGGATTTCATGGCACCAAAGGATGCAAGAAAAATTAAACGAAGTCTTTAAAGATCATTTGAAGCCAAGTAATAGAAGGGAGGCATTGACAACAGAGAGCAGGTGTCTTCCCTCAAAGAGTCAGTAGATAAGCTCTGAGCCAGCCTGGGCCAAGCATAATCGAGGGAGCTTTGAACTTGACTTTTCCGTATTTTCAGTTTAGCTTAACACGTGAGCTTTTTTCCTTGACCTGTTGGTTGTCATATTGTTAGCCAGTGTTGGAGCTGTAAGGAAACAGAAATAGTGGTTAAATAACTTTCTTGACTCAGATGATGATAGTGAGAGATGCATTGGTTGACAAATCTAGAGTTACAAAGCGGTTTCAAAATAAAGGATAGGGTATCCATTATGTAACTAAATTTCTGTGCATTCCACTTTGCAGTGAAAAATATGCTGAATATAAAAGCTGCTTAGTCAGCTTTCAGCTCAGTTTTAGAATTTGGAACTGCTGAACATGTATGGGAATAAAATGTTTGTTTCAGTTATGGTAGGCAATGTTTTGTTTACAAAATGTTTTAAACATTGTGAACAAAACATTAACTATGCTTTAGCACTAGCAAACCCTTTCTTAGCTGTTAATTGAAGATGGCAACAAATTAAAATGCCCTTGTGTTTGGCATGGTTTGAGGTATAATTAGGAGTTTACTTCTGAGGGCAACCTCTTCAAATTTATATGAAATTAATTTGCTTCCTCTTTGCCATTATAGATTTGGGTTCAGATGACCAGTGCTGTGTAGGAAAGGCTGTTTATAGCCCTCTCACACAGGAACATCTGCCTCTGGAAAAAACGAGTTATGTACAGCTGGAACTGTAAATCATCTGGCAGAAACAGGAGAAGGCAGGAAGAGGTGCTGTGCTATTACATATTCTTGGCCACATCAAATAAATTGTGGTCATGCAACAGGAAGCCTTTTCTTCCTGCTTTCATTCTGTATCCCATAAATCCACACTTGGATTATTTCCTTTAAAATTATACTTCAAACAGTATTTTTCAGAATAAGCAAAAGGCAGATTTATTTTTTCAATATCAACATACAAACCACCACTACAAAATCAGGGTCACGTTTTGCAGAGGTGTGCATAATTCTGGTTGCTTTCAACTTTGAAGACAGAAAGTGGTCCAGCATGAATGCTGATAAGTGTAACAAGCTTCATATTTGCATCCTTTTTATCTTCTACAAAAAAGAGTCTATTTCAATAAGCTCATTTTATTTGCTAAAAGGAAAGCAGTATTTGGAAACCTATAGTGTATTTGTCACGGTTTAAGAAGTCTCCTGCAGCGTTTTCAATCAGCTGCAGGCCTGTGGGGAAAGCTTCCACATAACCTAGCACAGTTTTTCATCATGTCCATTATATGTAAGCTCTGACATTGGATACTTGTTTTGGTGTTTACCATGTGCTGTGGGATGTAACTGCAGTTTTGGAAATATGACTTGAGAGTGCTGTGCAGTAACTGAGTGAGAGGACATGACCTGTTCAAATGCGTATGATAGTCTGGAAATATGTTTGTCTCTCTGCAAGATCTCTGTATATTCAAATACAGCCCAAAATGATGCGTGTGGTACTGAGCCTCAGTACCACAGACTAGTAGACTGTAAGAATACAGACCTGCAAAGGCAGTCACTATGAGGACATTGGTGCAAACCTGCAGTTGTTGCTAAAGACAGGAAAGGGTTGGTATCGGGAGAGGAAGCACGTGAAAGGAGTACAAACCTTAAATTGCCTGACATTTCCTTGTGCCACGAGTTGGTGCTCATTTTCAGGTGTGATGCAGTAAGCTAGTCTCTAAAGGAAGAAAAGGAAAAAGTCAGCCATATGAAGTGGGATTATGTATGTAATCCTCAATCTATAGTGGCAAAGTAGCATGAACTTTATTTAAAATGGTAACTTAAATCTTTAATATCACTGCATCCTGTGCCTTTACCTTAGTCACTGAGAGAATGAGCTTATTATAAGCCCTTGGGTGTTAGCCTTTAATATAAGAAACAACAGTAGAAAGTTTATGCAAATACTAAGTCCAAATATTTAGCAAGTGCATATGGAAAAGAACATCAGGAACAAGTTGGTATCACAGGCCTTACATCTCCTAAATTCACGCTTTTCTGTTGGTGCTGTAACAGGGTTCACCAGTCCCAGAGTGGGAGAGGAAGGAGGTACTGGCTTTTTCCCAGCTCATTCCCTTGCCTACCCCATGCTGTGCCCTTTGAGATCATATGTAGTATTTGGTTTATCAGGGAGTTTTGACCAACTCAGGGAGTTCCCACTAGAATAAGAGTATACCTTTTCCCATACTTTTAAGTGCCACAATTTAGGGCATCATATCTTTTCATAGTTACTTGGCTGTGATATACTAGGCTTTTGCTGCAGTTCTTATGGGAAAACTGGAGATTGCTCAAGTTTACTGGTAGGGGGATGCAGAAATCTTTGGCCAAAACCATTCTATCATTTTGTATTGTTTGAGTTTGTCTATTACTGCTCCTGTAAACAGCAATCAGGGAAAAACCTCATGGGTCAGTACAAATTATTCTTTGAGACTTAGATGCTTCTAGAAAATGAGTTTGTAAACCCCCCAGAATGGAACAAAACAAAGGGCTTATAGAATTGCTGGAAATGAGATCCAGAAATTGTGTACAACACTGAGATGGTAGAGGCGATGAAAGCAGGGCAGCTGAAAAGGGGTTCCCACTTTGGGCTGCCTTTCTGAGGATGAACATTAAACAAGGTGACTGTAATGTTTCAGAAACAAGACCTTTGATCCTTTGGGTCTGCCAGGTCAATGTGAGGGGGTTGTGACCTATTTATGTAAAGGCTGAGATCCTATTTTATGCTTAATTATCTGTATGGTGATGGTTCAGTGATTTGCCTGAGTGTCAGTATCTTGCTACACCACTGTGTAACTCCAGCTGCAGGAAAGGAAAGCAATGCAATTAGGTGTAAATCAGGGAGTCTAGATTAGGTTATAAAATTATGACGTGATGGGAAAAAAAATGATGCTGTATAACAGTGAGGAGTCTTCTGAGCACTATTTAAGACTGTAGGTAATTTACTATGACAGTGATGGTAAAATAATTATGATGGTAAAAATGATATGGTTAGTGAACCTTAATCCTGTGCCTTCTTGAACAGATAAAGAAAAGTACAGGGGGTGAACTGTAAGGAAATATGGATGCATTTTTCCTATAGAAAGAGGGTCTTTTCAATAGAATTAATACATTAATATTACACATAAGTATATAAATGAAATTAAAAGAACACTATTTAGGTTTTCTATGTTAATCCTCTTGCTGCTAGGCAAATCAATAGAATAAGATGGTCACAATTTTTTCCCCTCTATTTCTGCTTTATTCAGTGCACAGGGTAGGCACATTATGCTTGAAGTGGGTTCATGTAGTGCAAGATGCTTCTGTCTGGTACCCTGGCTCTTCTACTGAAGTAGGTAAGAAGCAACAGGCTAGATGAGAACATAAGTGGTGCCTATATCAGAATTTTCTTGATTTCCAGATCTATTTCAGCACCTTGGTCTATACTGAATATTAAGTTTCTTCAAGCATTCTGATATTCAGAATGTTGAAATAATTCCAGTAAAACAGATGATAAGGATAAATATTTGCCAGAGAAAGTAAAATATGATGTGGTTGCTGTTAAAGAGAGAATACTGGGCTAAATGGATCTGTTGCTGTGACCCAGTAAGCATTTCTTCTGGTTGTGCTGGATGCTCATTAACTGAAAAATGGCCAACCTGAACACAGAGCTACCTCATGGGCATATCTCACTCTCCCAGCGTGTGGATATACGTTTAGAGATTCTTACAGTGCTAAAATAGGAGAAGTCTAAATTAACTTTGTACATAGAACAGTTTACATTCCAGTATAGAGTGATAAAACATACCTTGGACTGAACTCTGAACAGGTAGAACCGTGTGAAGACCATGCCTCAGAGATGAATATGAAGATACCATAATTTGTACGTTTTTTGCTAATAAGCAAAATTTAATCTCATCAATTGGATTAATTACAGGCATCAAAAATAATTTATCAGACTTATAATGGTGCTGTCTGGAAAGCCAATTTCTATCTAGAAACTCAGCCAGCACACAGTAATCCTCCCCCAAAACTCTGATCTGCCTGATGGACGGATTCAAAAGGTCACTCATAAGTAATAAGTTTCGGGAGTAAGAGAAATAAACTGCCAACTTAGATCCAGCCATTTCATTTCACAGCAACATTTCATGACATTTGATTAGTGCTCCACTTACTTCTTTAAAGGTCCCACGCACATTCATAAATTTATAGATGATGTAGGCAGGCACAAGCACCATGGAAGATAATGCTATTCCCCAGCCAATGCGGTTTGCCCAGAGAGGGAAGGTGTAGTCGTCGTAGGTCAGAGGTTTGAAATTTATTATGCTGACTATCACGACAAACTGGGGGAGAAACAATAACACAGGCCATAGTTTTAGGATGAAGAAAGTTACTGGAAAACTGTTTCCATGTGTTCTATTAGGCAGTCACACTAAGGTGTATTTCAAACCAGCCCTGCTGTTTACCTTCAGCCTATTTACTTCGTGCCTCTTACTGCTTAAGTTCTTGATGCACTTACTAGTGTTAACAGCTCGCTTTAGTTACCTTAGACACAGACTATTTGAAGTTCTGATGGGAAGATCAGCTGATTGTCTGCTACTGCCTCATTTAAAATAGTGTTACAGACATAAAAAAGGGATTCTGTGGTCAAGAAAAATCTCTGCAGGATGTACTGTTTTCCAGTGACATTAGGCTTCATTTAGAAGCTTTGTACCTATTTTTCAATGAGAGGCATAATGCAAGTTCCAGGGTGATGCATTTACTGAGGAAAAGCCAAGCAGCCTCAAGGCCTGGAAAACAAAGTTGTTGTTTAATTCCTGTGCTATCCTGTTCAGTGCTAGGTGCAAGAAGGAAAGAGTGGGGTGCCACCCTACTTCCCTCCTGTTAAATCCATATGTAACATGCAGAGTACCTTGATTTGGTTCTCTGGGTCTATACATTCTGCTCCATATATGCAATTTCAAATTAGAGTACTTCGAGCCTAGGGTTTCAAAGACTGCACAAGGAAACCAATGGTGTGGGTTAAAGGAAGCTGATAGTGTGAAATCTGCTTAGAAAAATACTACTTCCATTTAGAAATTTTTCTTGGGTTTATGTACATAGCTGCAGACAGTATGGGGAAAGAGCTTCGAGCACTTACAGGCGGCAAAAAACAAGTGTACATTGTGATGGCTGAAAGATGCATTATCTACTGCAGATAATGCAGTACCTTTATAGGCTTTGCTAGGAAGGTATTTAGGCCATTTCACCAAGAAATCTTAAGCTACCTGAAGGTTAGGCTGACAGACATTCCAACATTCTCTAGCTAAATTGCTACAACTCTCTTCATAAAATTCAAATTTTTAAGTGTATCCTTGTGTGCAAAACCCAAGGATGCTTGCTGCAGCATTTTTCCTTTCTACTTAAGTCAGTCTTCTTGAAGTGCTGCAGGATAATATAGTTCCATACAAGTTTCTTTGTACAGCTGTCTTTAAAAGGATAATTAATACATGCTGGGTAGGTGCTTATGGATGAATTGGGGTCATAAGCTTTAATATTTAAAAAAAAGGCAGACCTGGCATAAAAACCTGCCCAGTGTATGTTTTCAATACCAGTACTGCTTTAAGAATGCGCAGCTTTAATGTAATTAATAGTTTCCCAAAATCATACTGAGGTCAAATTTCCATGTTATTATCCTGACCTTTCATTTAAAAATATGCATAGGAAAAGATTCCAGTATAAAACTGTAGTTTAGTGCTGAATCCAACCTTTAACCAAAGCAAGCAAATTCACACTTTGGGATTTTTTTTTTTTCCCAAATGAAATGATGAACTTGTGATTCACAATAGATAGCTTACAAGGTATATTTAATATGTCTTTTCAGTGTTTCACAGAGCTAATTACTGGGTGCAGTCACATATTAGTTTTTCTAAGGTGTCATTCCACAATTTGGGGATCTTCGTATTCTCCAATGAAAAATACATTCTTGCTAACACAGTCTCTTATCCCTGGCTAATTTATATACCCAGCAGAATGGTTTGTGTTCAATATGTGTAGGTACTGGGGGGGGACAGGGATGTGTCTGCATAAGTGTTCCATGTTCCCTAAGAAAAGCTACTTTCTTAAAATCACGTTAAAATGAAGGAGCAGAAGAAGACCATAGCCACAATTAGCTTCTCTTTCATAACTGAAATGTATTTATACAAAATATGACCAATGCAACTGAAAAGAATTAAATTGGAGTGTCTTCTGTTCCTCCCGACAATATCTGGCACAGCAATGGGTATCCTGCTCTTGGTATCTATTGTATATTCTGGGAAGCAAACCACTAGTATTCTTTCCATGATGAAATATTTCTCAACACTTACCAATAAAAAAGCAGGGCTAACAAATTTCCAGCACAGTCTCCAGTAGAGGCCTGGTTTGAAGCCCATCATTTGTTGGATATCTTCACTGAATCTGTCCACACCTAGAATGGATGTGAACATGGGACTGATGTAAATCTAAACTGATGAGATGCTGGCATACCCAAAACATATTCTTTTTCAGAAAGCAGACAAGTATGACTTCCAAATTAGAAGATATATGAAATTGATCTCCTTTCAGTGACTAGATGAGCCTTTGACATCACTGTGTCCAAGACTTAAATGCCTTTAAAGGCACTTCAGGCCTGTTGCAGACAAGCATTACCATTGAAAAGAGGCATTTGACAAATATCTAGAATTTAAATTGTAAATGGGACAAAATTTTTTTAATAGTTGTGGACTGTTGTAACCTAATTACTCCATGCTATTATGAGTACACTGAAGGAAAATCTAGACCCTCGCTCACACAAACTGCTTACTGATAATGAGGTAGATCCATATGATTCTTAATTTACAAAGGAGATGTTCCACTTAATGGCATACTAACCTTTCGGTGTTTCACTGAATATCACGGAACTTTCATGATATCTATTACAAATAGAGTTTCATATTTTATCACTTTTCCAAGCAACTAGGGCAATGTTTGTTCTGTTCAGTGTAATTATGTACAAAACTACATCATTTTAGAATGGGATGATTATCACCGACATAAAATGGGGAAGAAAGTATCCTTCTCTGTTTTCTTTAAGAACAAAACAATCTCTGACTCTACACCTCAGAGATGCTGGCTCACAGAGATCCCTAGTGCATTCTGTCATGTCAGACTACTTGTTTATAATTTATTATACTTTATGTGTTTGAGAAGTTTACTTTCAATCCTGAACACCATCAGGTAAACAGTAGAAATGCAGCTTTTTGCCATGAATATTTCTTTATTAGAGAGGATGTATAATTTTCCATAATGATTGTTTCTCTTCATGTGGATTAGTTCAGTACAATTTATTTAATGTAAATAACTGGGACAGCTCGAGTTAATCCTTTACATGCAACAAGGATGCAAAATATTTACAGGGTCTGGACATTTGAGTGTAAATGTCTCTTTGATTTTCCAGCCCAAATATTACATACAGGTGAAGAGAAGTAGCTAAGAGGATCTGCAAATGCTCTTTAAATTTAATCTGATTCTATTTGCAGTGCCTTTTTGTGAACTTTAAAGTGACTGAATTTCAACTGCTATGAATACTGACTGAAATTTATCACTGTGTAGAAGGTCAAAGACAAGGACTAGATATCTAAAAAAATTTTATTTGTGTGTTTCCAGACTGATGCAAGCAGAGCTCAAACAGTGCTTGGTGTTTGATTTCTGCTGAAAATGGGGGACAAGGAGGTCATGCTTTCAGACTGCCCTGTCCAACACCAGGATTTTCAGTACTACAGGTCTTCAAATAACTGTAAAGCAGAGCATAGTTATAGCTACAGATGATGGTACCTGTAGGGCTTGTTTTTTTACACTTCTTGAAAGTATTTACTCGGGTTATTTTGTGATTCTATGTGAAAAACAAAAACTGTGGGTGATGTTTAGTTACAGGAACAAACTGAGGTGACCACAAACAAAACTCCAGATTACTTGCTGGAGACCTGGTGGGGAATATGGAAATAATCTCCGTGCTTTTCCAGGGAAAACTAAGTAAAAGACACTTAAAATTTATTGGGAGGTCCTGGTTAAACACACTGAACCCAAAGAGGCTTTCAGTGTAATTTCTGAACTAATAAACACTGCAGCTGCCTGAGAATTGTCACCATTCTGTTATGTCGTGGTCTATTAAATGGCACAGAATTTGTACATAATATTGTGTTGTCAAGGGAATTAAATCAACATACAAAAAAGCAACAGATTAGTAAGAGAATGAAAAGTAGATTTCTATGGCTATAAAAGCAAGTTACCCTCCTCACATTGGGACAATCTTCTTTTACCTGATGCAGAGATCAGAGCTCAGATAGAATGAAAGCCTATGTGTTACCAGTAAGTCCTGCACCTGCTGCCAGCTAGAACTTGGTAAGTTATTCTGCCATACAGGCTCAGCCAGTGGCTTCAGAACCACTCACTTGCACAGAAGCCCTTGAGCAGGTCCTGGCCCTGAGGTGAAACTGCTTAGTGGCTGTAGCTGAAATAATTTGTGGGCATGTTTCCAAGAATTAGGGCATAGCTCCAACAGTGGTTTGGATCTCTGCAAGCAATCTTCATATGGGTTGTTTTCCCCTCCTGTCTTGTTTAGCTATGTCATATATAGTATTCTTTTATGTGTTTGGAATTATTTTTTTTTTTTAATTTGGAAAGTAAAAATTTTCAATACTGCCTTTAATGCTATACATATGATTTACCTGGTCTGGTGGCAGGGAGGAAGTGAACCATACCAGTGCCATTCCCAGAGAATGTGCTAGTGTAAAAGCAAACTGTGCTGATGTAAAAGCAAGCAGAACTGTAGCAAACATATCCCCCCCTTGGCAGTGCAGTAAGCTTTCTACGTTGGTTTGCCCCATCTGTATTTTCATTTTGTGGCAATGTGCACGTTCATACTCTCTCATGCCAGCCACACATCCACACAAAACAATCTGTGAGCAGAGGTGAGTATCAGCAGCCAGAGCCTGGTTAAGTTCTTTCCTTTCTGCAAAACCAAACAGCTGACCTTTGGCTGGGGTGGTTGGTTTGTTTGTTGGTTGGGTTTTTTCTCGGTTTTGGTGTTCTGATTTTTTTTTCAAAATAAATTCAGCTTTTGGTTTGAAATTTCAATCTGAGGAATTTTTTTTTAAGAAATAATTTAAGTAACTGAAAACAATGAGGTTGCAGATAAGGATGAATATAATTGAGAGCTCGTACTGGGCTTGTTCTCGTTGTTCAGGGGGGTGTGGGTGTTCACAGTAAGGTCTGATTGAGTAAAGATTTTCCTGCAACTGAAACCAAAGAGCAGTTTTGTGCCAGTGGGAGAGCTGCCTGGCTTTTTTTTTTTTTTTTTTTTAAGGATATTCATTAGAAAAATAGTATCAGGGTTGCACATGAGGAAAATTGGGAACAAGCTCGCAGACATAACTGAAGTACATCTGCATAGCAGAACAAACTAGTTCTCCCTTCTCTTACATTCACAGTTGGCCTTTGCAAGGAGAAACTTCATAGTAAGTAGTCATAGGTAAAATTTGAACTAAATTTCCATGTTTTTAGTCTGTGCCAAAATGTCAATGCTTGCCTTCAGGCTGGCTTAATATTCAGCTGGGTCATTAAGGCAACTGGGGTCTATCAGAAAAAAGAGGTGGACAAGATCATGCCAGATTTAATCAGTTTAAATAGCACTTGGGGCTGTAATAAGTTCTTTATAAAGCAACAGGTCATGCTGTGTCAGTAAAAACATCTGTCAGTGCCTAAGAAAAACGAATAGATATTTTCTTCATCACAGGCAAGCAAGAGGGAGAAAGGAAAGAATGATAAAGACAGAGGGTGTAAAATAAAATTTGACTAACCTTGGTTCAGTTTGTGAACCACATACAAAGCTTAGCTATTGTAAAGTGCAGTAAATCCTGTTTTATTAGTAGCAGAAAATAATTTGCCCTTCATAACTGAGGAAGCCTCTGCTTCCAAGCTAAGCTATGAACACCCTTCTGCATTCAGATCTTTTATGGGGATTAAAGACAGTTGTCTGTGAAATACAGGGCCTCTACTATTCTGAGAGACAACAGCATATGTACTGCTAGCTCCATGCTGATGTTGGGTGACACAATTAGTACATTAAAGCTAGAAACTCTTTCTTTAGTAGATAGAACAGTTTTATACATTAATGCCATTCTTTCACCTCATTCACTCTTCAATAATTTTTAGCTGCAAGATAAAGCTTGTTTGATTAGAAGAACATGGTGAGGCAAAATGGATGGATAAATAAGTGACTGAGGGAGGCAAATGGCAGTGAGAATCGTGATGTCTAAGAACCTTCTGAATCATATGTTCATTATAAACACTACGTCTGAATAGAAATGAAGATGACTTTCAGGGGAAGAACAATCTTGCTGGGAATCAGGGCAGCAAGTTCCATACAGACTTCAAGGCAAGAAGAAAAGGGGGAACAGGTGATTCTGTCTTTGGGTTAATCTACTTGCTTTGAAAGTACCAGGAATAAACCTGCTACTGCAAGTCATCAGCAATTTTAAGAGTTGTTAAATACTGTCAGAAGTAGTAACTTCTCCATCCCATCACAATCTCTTTCACAAGACAAATTTGTTTGGCTCTGTGCAGAGTTTCAAAGCTTGTCCCACTCAAAGTCTGCATTCCTACTGTTCATGAATCAGGTGAAAATCACTCCATGAAACCTGACTTGTCTTGGTTTCAAGTGTACAAGGCTATGCTGTTTTCCCTTAAAACAATGTGTAAGTCTGTCATGAGCACTTGGAATTTTAGAAGAGGTTTACTTAGCACATGCAAAATGAAGTGCTTACCATAAAACCAGGAAACTCCAATTGCCTCCATAAGAACAGCAAACAATATTGAAGTCCCAGCTGCAAATGTGTCCAGAAGTGTGAGAACATAAATTCCACCCTGGCATTGGGGAGTTCAGAGATGCAACAAAACAAAGTTACAGATAGAACAATCCTGGTAGTTTAGTATCAACTTAACAGAAATCTGCTTTACTTGAAACATGATCTTAACCCAAGTATTTTAATATGGATCTGTTGCTGCAGACACGAGTTTATATTTGCATGCAAAATAGTGGAATCAGACTTGCAACTCTCCTAAAGAGGCTTCGTTTCATCCATGTCCTCACTTAATTGGGAAACAGAAGCCTTGGCTTAGCCTGATTAATGAGTTCTCTTGACACTACTGTTCAGTGGGAGTTGAAGGCACTGGCTGTTTGGGGAAATATTCAGCAGCTTGTTGGGCAGGGCTTGTCTAGAGCAGTTAATGTAGAACTTCCTAAATTTATGGCAGGAATGGACCTCTACAAGTTTCCACAAGTCAGTTTGTTCCTGGCCATTTGTTCTGTAGTCCAGTGAATCTGCAGTCTTAGAACACTTTTTGCCTTGTTTTACAATGTGCTGTGTATTTGTGTCATTGATGTATTTTGCTCATTTTACTGAGTTTGGGCTAACAAGGAATGGAAGACCATGTTATGTTTACTTGTTTTGAAATGAACCTGGGTAAAGTGTTTCAGGATGTTCTTTGTCACTTGGAAACAACTGAAATGTTTGTAGTTGCAGTAAATTTTTGTTAAAATCTTCTTTTATAATCTGACTATGTCTGTTCAGAAGGAGAGGAACAAAGGAATCATTTTACGTGTTTTTACCCTAATGGTATAATTAACACTTGCACTATTTAGATTTGTAGGTGATTTTAATCTTTGCAATCACTTTCCTTTTTTTTTTCTTATAAAAAGATGTTTTTCTGAAACAGCTGTGCATATTTACAAAAATAGAGAGACCAGTACTTAGGCCTTGTCTAGGTTTTTAATTCTCTGGGGACTTGTCCGGAAACTGAACGAACTTTGCTTGTTGTGTTAGAAAGAAAATGTTGCTTATTGAATGACATTTGAGTTTGACCTCTTGTTTTTGCTCTACACCTGCTCCAAACGAGTGTCTTTGCTATCAAACTTGGTAAAGTGAATGACAAATATGATTTTGTAAGAAGCATATTTGTTTCAGAAACAGCTGCTTTTGAATATATACAGCCTTAACATTTCAGAAGGCAAAATCAAACGTGAATTTCATGTGATGGTCTCATACGGGTTATTCTTTTTATTTTGTACACTTTAGAAATGTTGTTCCTCAGTTATGTGTACTAATACATTTGGACAAGTCTGGGTAGTTTCATGAATTCCAGCTGGAGGGATGAACTTAAATCTTAACAGCTTAAAAGCTGGAGCTAGGTTGTTATCTTGAACTACTTTAGTTCACTTGAAGGCAGAGGAATTGCACCCACTGGCACCTGGTCAGGCTTTTAACACTGAATTTCTTGTGATCTCATACTTCAGGAAATTTTATTTCAGTTGAAACTTAGATAAAGGAGCATGTTCAGTTTTTAGGTATTAATAGAGGTAGCTTGGTATCAAAAGGATAGGTATTTTGCATGATATATCTACTTTTAGTGTCTTAAGTGTTTTTCAGTTTGAGGAAACTAGAGTAAAAATATTGGGGTATTCTTTTAGTGTGAGAAGAACTTTGTTATTTATGAACTTATGCCATTTGAGTAGTCTTAGTATAGATTTGGAAACCATTTCTAGGGATGGAGAGAGGTTCAGCACATCTGCTTTCACAGAGGCTACCTCAAGTTTTAGTTGTTTTCTAACACTTTTGGCATCTTTGCTTACAGGTCTTTTTTTCTTTTTCTTTTTTGCTCAAATAAAGGAAAGTTCTCTCCAACCTAGAACGCTGTGATTCTCATTCCTTAATTAGTGGTCAAAAGCCAGATGAGGCAAATCATTCAGGGTGATGGCAGTGATAAACACAGTTACTAGATGTTCAGGATAAGTTATCTGTGTGGTTTTTTTTATGGTGTTCAGAGTAAGAAATAAGATCTAGGTACATGAAGGAACATTAAGAAACATGGGGGTGAGAGAAGATCATTATTCTACGCTCTTTTAACAAGGAGTGCTTCTTACTTGCTTCAAGAAGACAGCAGCCAGATGATGAAGGGTCTGGTCACTTGAAATTCTTAGTTCAAAGCAAAACCAAACCAAACAAAAAAACCCCAAACAAACACAAAACAAAACACACAGAATCAAACAAAACCAATCGTAGCACAGTCAACTCTTTGGAACAAAGACTTGGTTTGGTTGATAGCTAGTGATCTTGTGCCAAAAACCAGAGAAGCTTCATATATATATATATATATATATGTATATATATATGTGTGTGAGATTAAAAGTGCTGTTCTGACCTTAAGTTAAAGAACTAACATTTATAACAAAAATAGTCACCTGAACCTATCCATAATTCTATCTGATAAGGTTAATTGCATTTTTAAGGTAGGATGTTGATGGCAACTTTTGTTGTACTTACATTGGTGATGCAAAAAAGGGCAAGTAGGAAAGTGCCAAAAGAAACGCCAAAGGTGAAGAGCTTCCTGTGCTGCTTCAGAATGTGGAAATCATCTGCCAAGCCAGTGATGACAGCTTCCATTCCCCCCATCTGAGGGAGGGAAGGCAAGAGCTCTGGTTAAACCCTGCTGACTGTTGTAAATTCAGACAAAGAATGTAAAGCAGCTGGTATCATTAATACCCAACCCCTCTATGCTTTCTGACATTTCAGCTGCAAAGCACTGGTGTTATGAGGCCTAATTTTCTAACTCTCCTCTTCACACAGGAGAGTGCCAGGGAACTCAAGTGTGATGGTTGTTGCCTCCACAGCCATATCCTGTGCAGACTCTTTGCTGACTCAGGACAATAAGTACTTTGGGAAAAATAATATACATTTCAATATACATTGGAGAAAAAGCTGGTAGATTAAGTAACTAAACTCCTTAAGATATTTCTTATAAAAAGGCAGGCACAAGAAGCATCTAGAGGAAGTGTGCTGAAGAAAGATTCACTTTAGCCATTTAACCAATTCCAGTTTGATGAAAATCTTTACACACTTGGAGGAATTACTACACAGGAAACTCGATGTAATGTTTTTTTGTTGACAACATGAAAGAATTTGACTTTGTTTTCTAGAAGTTAATGGTGAACATTAGCCCTTGTTTTGCAACATAGGAAAAGTACTTTCCAAATTTTCACTGAAATTGCTGGGTTATGTATGTGGTTATGAATTTTAATTTCTTTCCATTAATGAAAACATTTTCCCCCCTCTCACCAAGAAGCTATGAAAATTAATTTCAGTCTTTTGTCATAATAAATAAATTCATTTAATATTTTGGAGAGGCTGAATTCCATTACTTTTGTGATACTAGAAGACCATGGCAAGACCTGGAGTGCTTGGTGCAATACAATAGCTGGTTAGTAGGTGCTGACATAGCCTGTCCCTCTCCTGTAAGAATTTGATGAAACCAGCAGCTCTGGTTGAAATCAGCAGCAGAGAATTGTCTGTTTAGAATCTGAATAATTCCTACCTAGAGCCATGGAGCTGGGGGCAGTGGACCCAATTTTTCTTTAAAGGTAACTAATGTTTACAAGTAAAATGCCCCAAAACATTGTGTAGGTTTGTATTTCCTAGTGTCTCAGGGGGCATCAGTGGGTGCCCTGCACTTAAGATGGGTTAATGTTTGATCTCTTCAGAAGTTGCTACTGTGTTGGCACTTAATTGGTCTTGGAGAAGTTGAAAATGGAGACAGCTTGAACTATTTTGGTAAAGGACCATTTCTTAATGTATCACAATTTACTCCCCTTGTTAATTCCCTATAACAAGCTAGATGCCTACTTCAAAAAATGTTTGCAAATATTTGTTCTGCTTTCTGCCCTTTTCACTGCTGCTTGTTTAAATTTGCATGGTCAGATTTCTCTTTCTCTTGCATTGCGACAGTTCCATTTTTGTACAGACCATTCAATCTTTTTGTATTTCTGTGCCAGTGGAGGCTTATGTGCATGAATAAAAGTAGTCATGTATAATTATTCTTTTCTAGCTTTGGGGTTATTTGATTTTTAGCTTTAAAAATTTTAATTTTCCCTTCAGGGACTTGATCAGTCAGATGTGGGGGGAGAGTTGAGAAGATCACCATAAATAGTACGGCATGACCTGAGTTTTCCTTGGGAAATGATGACAAATCCCTCCTCTTTTAGAAAGAAAGAGATAAACTTGGCCACAGTTCATTAGTTCACAGTATTTAATTAGCTCCACAAGAAAGACCTTTCTCCACTTGTAGGAAAAGTGTGTTCTGCAATTTCAAGCTGTGGCTTTGCCACTCAAATGTTTCTTTACATTGTCTTAAATTTACTGCTGTTGCAACGTTCACAGTTCTGGATCTAAACACTTCTGAGCATTTATTTTCTCCTTAGTTCTGTCCTTTTCCTACTGGTCATTCTTGCTCTTTCACTGTGCTAAACTCTTCATTTCCATCCTCCATTCTTGCTTACAGTGGAAAAATGGCCAAGCTACAAACCCAGATATAATCTTCCCTCTAACTTTTGTATAAGGATTCAGATCTTAGTGTATAAAGTTCAAACTTCATTGAACCTGAGCTGGAATCCAAAAATCCAAACATTTCGGAAACATTTAGACTTGAATCTGACCTTTAGAGCTCAGCCTTCACTCCACAAGATCTCATTCAGCTATTTGTAATGAATATCAAAGCTTCCTGCTCCAACCTCATTTTTCTCAGTTTTGCTCTTCTCCTTATCAACTCATTCTTTCCCTTTCTTGCCCTTGAAAACAAATGAATTTTCCTGAGGTTGTAAGCAATGGAAACACTCTGTTTTGCCATTTCCAGCAAGAAATTCCTAGATCAACTCTGTACATTCAGAACTACAAAAGAGACTTCTATGCTTTGGAATAGTAAGAAACCCCTACCCTAATAAAGAGGATGAATGTTTGTTCATGGTTCATTATTCCTTAAAGACCCTATTTGGTATTCCCAGAAATTAATCAACCTTTAAGATAAATATAACAGGATGTCTTGATGCCTCTTTAGCAAGAACAAAGCAGAACAACAGTTGTTTGGGGGCTTGGAATATTTTGTGGGACGAAGTCTCTATGGTCCTGCATATCATGGTGTAGTAAAACTTAGCACATTATGGAAAGAGCAAATACACTTGTTTGACTGGACACTTTACAGCAAGACTGTAGTAAAATGAAATCACTGAAATATTCTGGTGTGATTTTTAAATTGTGACTAAATTTACAGGAAATTCTGTATCACTGTTTGTATTAAAAAATGGGACTACCTTCAGACATTGTGTGTCTTGAGCAGATGGATGGACTTCAGCACATATAAAAATCCCTTCTAGAAACCACTTTACTCAATGTCTTACTGTGTTTTGCAAGCAGGGTTCCAAAACCTTATTGCAGGTTCATAGCAGTAATAGTCATAGTAGTGTTGTTGGGTTATAACTTTAAACAGTAATAATTGTTGATGAACAACCCCACTGTAAAAAAAGTAGCAGTGAGTAAATATTTTCTGGCTTGTAAAAGATTATTTTCCTAAATCTCTTAATGATTGTGAGTCTTTAAATATAATACTGGGAGTAATGCTATTGCTATGTTGCCTGTGACTGTGAAAACAGGTTCAGGGAATGTACAGAATGTTTATTTGAAATGTAATCCCCTGCTTAAGGTTGATACCTCTCCACTTAAGGAATATAACAGTAAAAGAAAAATGCCAAGGCTAGAAAGAAAAATTACTCACAGAACTGTCGATGCCAAGAGTAAGGAGCATGATGAAGAACACCACAGCCCAAAATGTAGATCCTGAAAGAGTTGAAATTGCCTCTGGGTACAGGATGAAAACTAAACCAGCTCCTGGAATAGAAAACAGGGGAAAAAAAAGTATTATTAAATGATGTTTCTTATTGTCACAAAAGTGCTCATTTTAATAAGGTAAATTATGAGTAAGTTGACTTTTACTTCACTTCCCATTACACTCTGAGTAGCTGTTAAAATTTGCATTTTACCAAAAATATATCCAAAATACTTTAATTATTTACTCATGATAGGTTGCTAATAAAAAAAAATATATGCCATTCTTTCCACTTTGAATGACCTTGTATGGGATTCACAACCTTACTGGCTATTTTTCAGCAATGTGGGGGAGAAGGAACCACGTGGTGTGGACTCCACTGTCTGGCAGGAGAACTGTTGGGTGTGATGAGAGTTACCAGTGAAAGGACAAGAGAGCTGAGCTTACCAGAACCACCAAAAACAGTCAGAGGCCTGTTTGTTGCACAGGCAACACTTGTGGGGGGGTAAGATTTTGGGGAACCTCAGTTCAGTAGAGGTGAGATAAATCAAAGCCATTTAGAGTTCACATTTCAACAAGGCATTTAAAGACAGAGTTCTAGTTCCAAGCAAGTTAATTTGAACTAATATTAATATAAACACACTTGTGAAAAAATGGTGGGAAAATAAAGGGGTAAAATTAGTATGAAATTAACTTCCTACCTTCAGTAGCTACATCCTCAATTTTAACTTTGTGCTCATGAGCCATGTACCCCAATATGGAGAAAATTGCAAATCCCGAGATGAAGCTTGTGACACAGTTAATGGTACTAGTCAGCAAAGCATCCCTAATTGTAGAAAGAGGAACAGCCCAGTGAGGAAAAAAAACAAAAACACTTTAAGGACTAGATAGGGATTGTCTTTAACTTTTCTTTTTCCTTTCCATCCTTCAGTTCACAATGTATTTATAATACGTGTACTTCTTGAATTTATATTTCACGGGAAAATTTTAAGTGATGCTTGTTTTCATTCCAAAATGGAATGTTAGCAAAACGTCTAAATGTTGGAATTTCTCAGAAGGTGCAGAGCAGTTCTGTTTGAATTTCCATGGCGGTGATTCAGCAAAGCACTTACCAACTGTCTTGATTTTAAAGTGCATTCCTAAATTGGAACTCAACATGAAATATCAGAAATATAATCCCAAAGCGCAGAAACACTTCTGGAAACTGGAATCTTTCTGCTGTTAGTTCCTGGACCAATGAGATTTCACCCTGTGCTCACTGTTGCGCTTAATGGTACTTTTGAAAGGCAAACACCAGCACAGTTTACACAGCTGTCTAAAGTCCAGACCTAATCCCATTCTGTTTTTGTAGTGCAGCAGATAGCTTGGCAGGTCCCTGTTACTAAAATTTCAATAAGGAAGACAGTGTTACAAGATTTGGGTTGGTTGCTATGCCTATGCAAAACTCACTGCCATTAACAAATGACTGAAGATAAAGATAGCTCAGTACTTATTCCAGCTGCAGTCAGAATAAAACAGTATAATTTTGCAGTAGTAATGAAAGAATAGGCTCTTACCTGTAACAGTTGTTGTCAAACTTATTGTAACTGGCAAATGCAATTAAAACACCAAACCCAGCTCCTAAGGAGTAAAATATCTGAGTAGCTGCATCAATCCACACCTGCATAACAACACCAACATGGTCAGTGTCAGTTCAGTCCACAGGGATACATCAGGAGAAAAGCAAGACGAGTACAAAGCAACTGGCTTTTGGAAAACAATTGGCATTCATGCTTGTGGGAGTGTAAGAGCCTCCAGCCCCAGTGAGGTGTCACATGGAGCATGGTCATGGTCTGGAATGGCTTAACCTCTGGCAAGTTCTTGCTCTGTGCACCCTGCTACCTGTGGGGTGGACAGTGGTACCTCTGAGATTTTACTGGCTACTGAAACGATTACATGGTTTTTCTCCTGGGTACCAGAAATAAACTTCCAATAGTCCTTGTTCCAAGTTAGTTTGGAATGTACGATCAGAAAACTAAAAATAGGTAATGGGTCAAGAGTTACAGGACGTTGTCTTTCCCATAATAGAGCTTTCTTTGTGTGACTTTATATGATGCTTTCTTGAATCAGACACTGAAGCACAGTTGATGTGCTGTGAACAGAACCAGGCAGGTTATCCGTCAGCTTTCTCACTTAGCTGGAGGAGTTGCAGAAGAAATTGCAGTTCATACAGGACTTCTAGGTATCATGGATTTCTTTCAATAATAGCAAGACAGTCCTGTAACATCAATTCCTTGCTCATTCTTTTTATATACCAGTTACATCTTAATATCCTATTTTCGCACAAAGGTTGATGTCTAATAGGGTTGTGGTCTCTTAAAAGCGTTTCTGTGGATAAGAATGCAGAAGGAGGGGTGCAAAACCTTTATATTTTTCTTGTTTTTTTTAAAACTTCAGATAACCCTTTTTGTTAAAAAAATTCCTGAACATTTTTAACATCAATTTTGTTTAAACCATAACTAGGTCTGCATGATGCCACCATAAAGCACTTGTTTCTGTGGTTCTTTAGCTCTTTTGTGTCTTACCAGTGCAATTGCATTCATTGTGCTTCCCCTTTCTTATTATTCAAGCACCCTTAAGCATGTGCTTAAGTTCTATTGATTGAAGTAAGACATTAGCACCTGCTGCCTCCCAAAGGATTTATGCACCCTGTCTGTTGAGTAAGAGTCTTGGCTCTTAGTAGCTGATTAGGAAACAAATTGAGAAAGATCAAGGTGAAGAAACCAGAAATTCCTTTACAACTAAGATTAAATGCAAAACATTCCTTTTGTTCTACCGAAGCAGGATGGGAAGCAGACAGTGGGGCTGGTTCTGCTGTTGATGCTCATGTTCTCTTTTACTTCAGCTGAATCTGATTGATGCATAGTCGAATATATTTTATGGTAGGTATGTTTTTATATGCATGAAAAATGAAAAAAAAATAAGCATTTTACAGGAGGCAGCCATCAGTCTTTCCAGCTTTCTTCAGTGTTTGTCATTTAACTTTTGTGCATATTCTTTCTTGTGTATGTGGATTTAAAAAGTTACTGTACTGTGAGGAGAGGAAACATTGTGTGTATCACCAGGTGTTATATAATCTTCAGGATATTTGCTAAGGTGAATGAAAGAGTGAGTGTTGCCTCCACGTCTGACTTAAGTCCCTAATTAACACTGATCCCTTTAGCAGAACACAGGTTCTGTTTTACATAGATATTTAACATATCCATTTGTGCAGTGCAGATGAGCATTGTGACTTTGGGCTTTCAGCAAGGAATATATGTAGTCATTGATCTAGTTAAAAGATCCTCAGGTGAATCTCTTTTTCTCCTTTTTATAGAGACACGATTGTGGACTCAATATCCCTGAGAACTGAGGTGTCTTGGGGCTTGCTCAGTGCTGTGCAGGATGTGGCTCCCTAAAATGAGGCACACCTGGACCTTGATCTGGGTGCTCTAAGGTCTTCTAGAAGAGCATTGGCAGAGGCCTCTGTATGTCATTACTCTTTGTGACTTACAATGTTTCTTTGTTTTCATTTGGAAGAAAAAAAAAATCATAAATCAGATCCAGGGATGCACTGACGTAGAACTGAAATGGGATTCTATTCTTTGGAGCCTGAGAACTAAGATTAAACAAACAGGACTATTGCAGCAGCAGGTATCCCAGACTCCAAGAGGGGAAAGGCTGACATGGCAAAGCAATTAGTGAAACTTCTCTGTATAACTGCTCTTTAGTCTTTCACTATTCTAGAGCAACTTTTTGTTGTTGTTGTCTGAAAAATTTTGTCTTAGCAACAAGTAACTTTAGGGTCACTTAAATAGCAGCTGCAGAAATAATAAGCTATGAAAGAGCAGTGCACAGAATATCCTTCCAGAAGCAGAGGGCAGCTATGGTCATGGGGGCCTAGATCCTGAGCTGGTGCAAGCAGGCACAGCCCCATAGACATCTAGTTGAACTTGTGATGCTTTTTTCCAAACAGCACTTAAAATACATAAGAGAAGTTAAATCACCTCCTTTGTTCATCCTTGCATCTTTGTATTTAAATGTATGAACTACTGGAGTGGCTACTGCCTTGTGATGAAAGTCCCATATCTGAAGTTTGGTTTTACTGTTCCAAAATAGAGTGAGATGGGGTCTGGGTTCTGGTGAAAACTTCTGTTATTGAAGAAATGCCAGTTTTCAAATTTAGTATTAAAAAGCCAGGGAAGTATTGTTCTGCTAAAAGTATTTAAAATAGCTCTGTATTCTTAACTCTCAAGGTCTTTTTTAATTATTCTGGAAAAATCAAGATAGGATTCACAGGAAAGATACAGTGCAACTATGGACAGACTGCAGACCCTTCTGCAAATTTTCAAGATGATGCATTTACTTTTAGGAGAATGATGTCATTGCTTTTCAGTTTCATAACCATTTGAATGGTCTTGTGACCCATCCATCGAGATATCACTGTCTTATAAATGATCTATGATCTTTTTAGAATAGCACAGGTAAAATCTCTCTGTAATCATCAGATCTTCGTTTTTTGTGGGTCTGAAATGCCTGTAAATTCATGAGTTAGTGACTATACTTGTAGATCTTGCTTTAAAATGTACGAAATAAGTCTTAGTTCCAAGTTACTCCACAAAGTAAGTTGGTATGGATATATATTTAATGTTGTTAATGTTGTTAAGTGATACAGTGAAATGTAGATTACTTTCAATAACAGGATAAGAACATCATACTCTTGCAAATCTCCTTTCTATGAAGGACCATGGTTTAACAGGTGAGTTAGTCCTGACTTTATATGTTTAGCAAGATTTGCGTAGGCCAGAATTTTTGTTTACCAGGTTAATATTAAGCTAGTGATTAAAATAGCAAGATTTTCTTCTCGAGGGAATTCTTAGCCTTTTGAGAAATAAATTTTTGCATGACTCCATTTTCTTGTATAAAGAATACTGTAATTTACTGGGTGCACAGTCAAAACATGGACTTTTTAAAGGGTTTGCCACACCTATAACTGCCTTCAGACAAGTGTTTTGTGACCTGAACTGTTTGGGTTTAGTGTGAGATAGTGCTGTTATGGAGAGAGTGGGAAAGTTAGACTGTCAGAGACAGTGGACTAGTGCTTATGCAGAAGCAGAAGTGTGGCTATACAAGTTCAGAAGTTAGCTGTAATATTTTCAGTTTTAATAACAAGGCAGCAGGTTTAATAATAAAGGAATGAGAGCAGAAAAGTACACTTACTGTGGCTTCTTTTAATCTTCTGAAATCTATGTGCAGGTATGCATTTATTCCATTGTATGCACCAGGGAGGGTTATTCCGTGTATTAGTAAGACAAATAATACAACATAAGGCAAAGTGGCTGTTATCCAAACAACCTGCAGACAACAGAAATCCCAAAGACTGATGAGCTCTTACAGAAGATTTAAGAATGTGTGATAAGCACAGCCGGCATTTTCTTGGTTTGGCCGTTCAGTTTGATGGAGAAGCTCTTTACAGGACATCTTGGGGGAAAATGCTGTTATGTATCATGAGTCTTTTCAGATATAAGTTTACAGATGCCAGTAGGAGGCAGTTTTGACAAAGAGAAAACATTACCAATATGTGTTAGACTGCGAATGAGCTGCTCAGCTCTGTATCATATATTAAAAAAGTGCAGTCATCATATTAGGTGATACTGTCATGAAAATGTACAAAAAGATCTCAGATGTATCCAACCCTAGAATTTCTCTTGAGGTGGTTTTTGAGGGATGTCAAAGAGCAACTTCAAGTGACTTTGACCAAGTCTTTCTCTTGACCTGGCATTTTATATAATAAAACCAAATCATTCAATGCCATTGAAGTATTAGTACATTTGGCTAAGAATAGGATGCACATTTAAGACAATTTTGAGTATTTAAAAATATTTTCTGGATGTGACCACTTTTCACAATTCAGAGATTTTTGTTGAATTGAAAATAATATGCTAATAAAATTTCCACTTGTAACATCACACAAGCAAAGCTTGCAAATAAAATAAAGGCTGAATTGGGATCATGTATTTTCATTGTACATATGTGAAGGTCTCTTGCATGGTTTGGTCCCCGAGGATCCCTCAGAATCAGTAATTTACTTTCTTGCTTTCTAAAATTAGGAGACTTTTTAAAGGAGACAAAGAATGTAGCTGAGATAGAAGGACAATATTAGCTCTACCTTTCCCGAAGTCTTCACGCCTTTCCACAGACTAAAGAAAAGAATGATTACCACCACCAAGAGGCAGAGGGAAAGCTGCCAGCGAGGCAAGCCAAGGTCATGGATCCCACGGCTTTCGTGCAGGTGCAGAACTCCTCGCCTACACACCAGATACACAGAAACAAAGCCAAGTCACTGCAGGAAAAAGGATTTTACATATCTCACGCTGTGGGCAGCAGGAATGGATGCTGCACTGCAGCAGGACTTGCCCTGCTGGCATCACTAGCAGTGAAAGCTGTTTTGTGAAGCCATGTACTGCCTTCTCCCCACAATGCCTTTATGGTCTCATGGCCCCATCACTGTCTGTTTAGCCCCACAGTGCCATAATGATACCATGCTCTCCTTCACTGGAAGTGGATGGGGCACTTGGAAGTATCATTGGCTTGTTCTTACTTGAACACTGAACAATGTCCAGAGAGGGTGCAGAATCTCTGTCCTTGGAGATTTTAAAACTTGGCCAATGAAGGCCTTTGGCAGACTGATTTACTTTTTAAGTTAGCCTTGTTTTTAAGTCGGGAGTTATATCAGATGACCTTCAGAGATGTCTTTCAATCTAAATTGTTTTGTGATTCTAGATAAGCAAACAGCTGGCTTCCTGCAACTTTAGCAGTTCCAACTTTATTTTAGATTTCTTTTTGAAGAGGTTATCTTGAGGATGCAAAGAAAGTGGTTTGATAGGAAAAGCAACAGTTGGTCAATTTAAATTGGATGTAGTGATCTGTGTTATTCACTGAGACAGTGGAGTCATAGCAGAGGAAATTCTGTTTCTTACCAGGGCAGGCTAACTCTTTTGAGACCTACACAGAGAAACGGAGTGTTGAAAAGAGCCTTTGTCCTGGAGACTGGTGATATCTAGTGAAGTCATGAAACACATTGTGTGCAACAGCCACTGGGATACAGAAGAGATGTTACAGTGGATCTCTCTTCCTTTAACTCAGCTCTATGCTATAAAGTGTCTCTTGCTGCTTTTACAGATCTAAGAAATCCAGGAATATTTTGCTTCACGGAAAGCCGTATTTGCCAGGAGGAATGGCTGGAGCCCTGCTCCAGAGGTGAACTGCAGAGTAAGCTCCTGGTTCTGATATGAACCTACAGGATGTGTCTCAGGGATTCAATTTGTTAGTGTTTCATTGCCCATCCAGAAAAAATGGTCATGACCTTCCTTTTCTCCTTCCTTTCTCTGTCACCCTTTGTTTGCTATGGACTGCTTGGGCAAAATAGAAAGTTCATCTCTGTCTTCTCTTAGGTCCATAACAGTACAAACAAATCAAATCAAAGAAGTCCTTTTCACTGGAGGACCTTGACATGTTTAATGAAAATAAGTGCATTTTAGAGAAACTGCAGGACTGTGATCTGCCCTGCATGACTGCAGGGACTAAAGCCTGAGGAGTCTAATTCCAGGCCCATTGTTGGTCCCTGTACAGTCTCTTACTAGATATTAGTCCTTCAGAATTAACTTAAGCACTTGTCTTGCCAAGTCAGAGATGGGTGAGATAGTTGCATAAGTTCCAAGACAGGACAAACCTGTGTGAACTTCAGTGAGGAAAACTGAAAAATGTTTCTGTACTACTTAAATTGTGGAAACATGCTGGGAACATTAGGCCCATCAGAACAACCCTTCTAGTAATATGAAAAAGTTGCATACAATTCCCTTTGGATCCCTGAAGCTTTATGATCAGCTAAGAACTGTAGTGGTTTGGCTTCTGTAGTTTCACCTGTTTAATAAGAAATGCTATATTTTCGACTGTTTCTGTGATTAATTCCCAGTTGGATACAAGACAGTGGTAGAAAGCATCCTCCTAAATTAAGCAGCTGATCTCTTTCTGTTGCTTTGTGAGGCTAATAACAAGTGAGGCATTAAAAGGGTAGTGAACATGTGTTTCTGGCATATATTCAAGAATGTTTCTATTTAGAAAGTATGAGGTGAGTTTAACTCTTATTATGTATACATCAATACAGTTAAATAACAATATAGCTGTTACCTGTAGAAGCAATGAAACAGAGAGGTAGACTTCTTGATATCTAAAACCCTAATATCTTTAATTAAATGTAAATAAATAGATAGGTTTCACTCCACTTTTGCTTAGAGTGTGAATAAAAGCAACTTGTATTTCTGCTAATGAAGTATAACTTGATAGAGAATCCACAGTGTAAGCGAATCCCGGGCAGGGGTGCCTGATTCCAGGCACCAGCTTGGGCAGTGATAAGTACAGCCAGGAAAAGAGTCACAGGTTTCTGATCAGAACATCTGTCCAGGATCTTGGGAGGGTTTTGGCAATCTGTGCTGTCACAGTTATGCTGCTAACACCACCAGAGCTGGGTGTTATAAACAAAGTTCTTTGGAGCACAATATGTAGAGTCCACTCAGAAAAACTGATTCTGGACTTGTATTCTTTGTGCCCATCTTACTTGTGCCTGAGTATTTTTTTTTCTGCTCCCCTGTGTGCTTGCTTTCCAAGAAGCACCTAGCAATGTGTCTTACTGCTTGGAACACTTGTCAGAACTGCCATTTCAAATGTGGGATTCCCAGGATTTTCAGGAGAAACTCCATTCCAAGAGTTCCCCCTTAATCAGGGCAAGAGATCATAAAATAGGAAGAGAAAAATACTATTGTAACCAGTCAAAACAGCTGTGTAACTGGGCAGCTAAGCAAGGAAATCTTTAGAGACAGCTGTTGTTTCTGAGATCTAATTCTGGCAGGTCTTGCTTCCTTTTCCTTTTATTCTGGGGTGGGGGGTTTTTTGTTTGTTTTTTAAGTTTTCTTTTTCTTTGTGATCTCGGAAGATAAGTCATAAAAGCTTTCCAAAAGATGCCCTTTTTGAGGATTGCTGGTAAGTAGTTAATGAATGTTTACCTACTAGAACCTACATTTCCATTCCAGTAGCACCATAAAGTATAACAGACCTAGTGATTTAGGTTAAGGTGTGCTGACATCTGAAGGAAAGAAGCAGTGGCCAAAGTATTAGATGGACTAAGAATTTTTTGATTTAAAGAATAAAGCTCTGTAATGTTGTTTTAAAAACAGTGATTTTTTTTTCTTTTTTTTGAGGAGGGCAAATATGAAAGGAACTCTTGCATTCTTCATCTTCATCTAAATTAGCATACATCAACAATGCTACAGAAAATCCAGTTAGCTCAGTTATGCCACAGTTATTTCACATCAAGGAGTATTTATTTCAGGAACAGCTGAGGCTGTTTTAAACCTGTCTATGTTAAAGCAAGTTGAGTGATAAATCCCTGACTGGGTCTTTTAAATTATACTCAGTCACCTCCCTTATACTGGCTACAGTGAGGAAAATACAAAGTAAGACATACTGCAAGATTCTCCATTTGGGAAGCTCTGAGGTCGAAACACTTGAGTTTTCAGCCTTTTGATATTATAGCAGAACAATGCAAGGTGGCCAACATCCACTCCTGAATCGAGGTTGTCTGCACTCATTGCAGGATTGTCCCATCTCCCAGTGCTATGAACATATGTACAAGTCATAGACAAAATTGCATGAAGTGTTCTCTTAAATCCCCAAGCCAGGGAACCAGAGGAGGTACAGCACCAGTATCAGCCTCTGTTCTCTGTCAGCTTCTTCAGATTATGTCCAGAGCTACTGGCAATGTCTTAAATTTCTGAAAGCAATCCTTACTTCATAAGTAAAGAGATTTTTGTCCAATTCTGCTAGCAAAACACACTTATAATTCAGACGTCTGAGTCAAAGAGAATGGAAAAATCATGGGTAGTAAGACAATTAGAATTAGTATTTTGTTGTGATTGAGAAAATAATGAAAGTAGATGAGAAATACATGCAAAAATGAGAAGAGAATGTTATGGGGGAAGAGTCTGAGAAAAAACATTAACAGATGAAGCTGATGGAAAGTAGAAAAGGGGTCTATTATTTTATGGTGAGCAAAATACAAGAGAAACTAATAAATTAAGCTTTCTGATATTCTAGTCAGAGCTCTAGAAATATTTAGTGCTGCACAAAGAATCAAACAACATGCACTAGAGAGCAGGGATTTGTGCAAAGGAGCTTGATTTATGCTAAGACTGCATTCCACTTAAGGGAGTGTAAATTACATTTGCAATGACTTTGAGACTGTACATGTGGGTACCAAAAGTCTTTCCACCTGCCTGCAAGAGGAGCAGGAATGTGAAGGGGTCTCAGATTGAAGCTGCACTCAGAGGTTCTGGTTTCTCTCTTGGGAAATTTCATCCTGTTCTCCCCTTTCTTATGCTCTCTGCTGGGAAGATTCTCCCAGTTACCCAACAACTCCAGTTCCTGCCTTACTTCCACACTGCATTCTGCTTAAGGGGAATAGTTCACCTCCACTGAAATCTGCCAACAGCAATTCATTTGTTAGAACCACTGATTCTTGTTTAGTCTTTGTGCAGCACTTGGGTCCTCTTTAATTTGGTGTCAGATCCTGAACAGCCAACAGGAAGCCCAGCTGTTTGGTGTTTACACATAAACCCTAAAACCAAATTATTAAGGAGGCAGTGGGGCAGCTGCTCAGTGGGACCCAGTAAATGAAGGACCCAGTCATAGTTCTAATAAGAGGTAACATTGGAACCAATGAATTTTTTTCTCTGTCTTGGTGTTCCTACCTGTAAAATAAGGATTATTATAAATGTTTGCTTTGTATCTTCTCTGAGCAATTCAGAACATGCTTGTTATGGAAATGGTGAGTGTTTGAGCATAAACAGGAAAGAAATGGGGAGGGTTGTGATCTGAAAATTACTCTCTATCTTGTTCACTCCAAAACATTTAATCTATAATCAGAAAACAGGAGATAAGAATTTTAGGTGTAGAATACTCTGAGGCATTTTTGTCAGATCAGGAGCTTTTTGTATTATCCATTCCTAGACAGATTTATATGATTGTCTTTTAGAAATTTAGAAGGTTTTGTACTAGCAGATCGAATTTAAGATCTTGGAGTAGCCTAGTTTTTCCAATCCCAAATTAACTATAATTTTAGTTTTCAGCCCAAATATGACTACACAGCTCTATAGGCTCATTTTGTTTAGTAAAGGTAAAAGTTACTGGCATAAATTTGACGTGATCAGTAGAAGGATGTCATTTATTTAAATTTTTAGATGTGTTGTATCAGATCGGTTCCAATTTTGAAAAATGCCATCACTTGTCAGCAAATTAATATGTTAAGTAACAAATGTATTTGTTAACATATTAAGTAGTTAGTTGTAAGAATCACTAAGTCCTTAGAAAGTTAGCAGTTATATTTATGAGATCAAACTCAAATGGCTTGCATAAACTAAGAATCAGCAAATTGGATAAGGTATAAATAGATGTAGTCCTGGCCTCCAAAGCTATATTCCCCATTCTGGTAGTTAGACCAGGTTTTTATGGTTTCAAACTTAACGCAAATCGTAGATTGAAGATGCTAAAAGGACTGTCAATGTATACAGTGTGCAATCTATAGGAATTAAATTACATACTCAATTTAGAAGGCAATTTAAAGCATAATAATTGTGCTCAATTAAAAGGCTCTCCTACATGCATCTTCTGTGTTATTCATTTGGGCAACCATAGTTCAGACATCAATGCTGCCAGTTTTCTTCAGAGTATGAAATGCAGTTGGTTTTGCCTGTAAAAGGTCAGGCTGTCTGCACCAAGCACGTGTGGATAGAGTTCTTCTTGCAGAGTTTGCCAGGCTCCAGGTACTTTTACTTCAGTTACAGCCCTGCCTAGATTCAGCTGTGCTGTGCCCATGGCAGTTTGTGCCCATGGCAGTTTGTGCCCATGGCAGTTTGTGCCCATACAAGTGTGTGGGACAGAGCTCGTGGTACAAAGCCTGTAGAGCCGAGGTTGGACAGCAGTGTCTCCTGCCTGTAATTCTGGGGTTGAGGTGCAGTGCAGAGAGAACAGAGTGGCTCCACATGAAGTGCAACAGGGTTGGTCTGGCTCAGACTGGCTCTGCCATACATGCAGCTGCCATCTGAGCTGCTTGGGTGCCTCTGGGTGCTTTGCAAAGAGCTCTGAGTAAGGCACGGCTGCAGTGCCAGAGGATACACCCAGCACAGGAGAGCGGGCTGAGCCACTGGACGTGCACTGTGTGTGCCCTGTGTTCCCTGCTCCCACCCTGGAGCACTGGGCACGCTCCAGGGGTGTCCAGGGGCTCTGCAGGAGCCAGCTTGGTTTCAGTTGGATGTGCTCTCCCCAGCTGTAGACACCAGCTATACCTGCCCTCTCCAGCTCTGGATATCACACTGTCTTTTACCAACACCTTCATTGTCTGGGTTTTTCTGTTTCTCAAGATATTTCAGCTCCCTCTTGTGTTGGAGAATGGAGGTGTGTAATGGACTGCAAACTAGATTTTGGGAATCACTTACGTAAAGATAATTTGCCAGTGGCACCCCGGCTGGCATGTAATAAATTATTATTTGTATTGAGTGAAATGATATTTCCCAACTCACTGAAATCTTTAGCCACCTTAATTCTCCCGTTAACTTAGCAATTCTGACCTCCCCTGCTATTGTGCTCCACTTGCATGCATTCAGAGCTCTCCAAAGTTTACTGATTTCAGAAGAGCTGCATGGGAAGACACAAAGTTGCCAGAAGGTCAGTCACAGGAATAGGCCCATGCACCACAACCTGACACATTTAAACAAACGAATGCTCACTTTATGGTTTGCCATTTGTTGTAATGCTGGCTCCTTTACAAAGTTGAGGTTACTTTATCTTTTCATGGAATTAATGCTTAGATGTGATAGTTATGGATGAGCACTTTCCCTACAGGGAGCAACACATAAAACACTAGTGGTGATGTTATGTCACTACTGTCTTGTAGAGATGATTTGATGAGAAACAGGTGAATACAAATAAATGGATGTTTAGTTGTGTGTGACAATTTTATTGGCTTTGCCTGGAGGGATATGTACTGGTGGAGATGCTCCACAGAGAAAGGCTCTGCTTCTGCTTGCCCGGATTTCAAATGCAAGATAATATAGGGGAGGTGCTGCAGCACTGACCTCAGCTACTGTAGTGACTGTAAATATTGGTACTGCTGCCAAACTGCATAAGATTCTGTATGTAAGTTAAGCATTTAGAATTCCTCCTGCAAGTTAGCACAAAGCAAGCCAACTGCATAATGTGCAACTCCTGACATTTGCAGTATCTCATAAAAACCCACTGCAAATTTAAGTTGTCAAAGTGGTCATTCAACAAGTCTTCTGGACTTGCTACACAGGGGCATGTTGTGGTTTAGGAATCATTTCCATAAAGCTGCCCAAAGCCTAAGAATGGGTGTACACATTTACAAGGATTGACTTCCACTGTACTCGCATTTAATTTCTTTTCTCTTTATATAAGTAAATGGTCAACAAATGTGAAGATGTGAACAAATATTGAAAAATACATTTCAAAGCTGTGTATTTATTTTATGAACATGAATACTTGTAGCAGAAATTTCCATGCACTGAGTCAAAATGAGAAAGACTGAGTTACTTTTATGAGTCCAAAATGTCAGCAGGGTCAAAATTAAATAGACAATCTGCAGTGATGCAAATATATTAGTCTCCATCTATGGCTGTGTAAACAATGCAGCCAGACACTTCTTTAATATGCCTGTGCAGTTAATATCGAATTGATATCTGAAACAGCTGGCTTATTGCTATTTCACCAATGTGCCCATGAATCTCTCACACAAAGTATTTAATAATGTACAAGATTCTAAACCCACTGAAATCAGAGGATGTTTTTTTCTGTTACATTCAGGGTATTTTCCAGGGGTGAAGATACAGAACTTGGCTAGAATTCTTAGTCTTGGGTTGTGTGATCTCTATGAAGGTAAACAGATGACTGCTACCCAACTTCAAACCTCTCACAAACATCTGACAAATTTCCTTTCACTTAAGATGCAAAACATGAGTAAGCCTTAGATGTCTGGAGAGATTCTTAATTTCTCCTTGCTTACAAACTCTAATTAGTTTATATAGTATGGATGTCGAATAAAGAAAACCCTTTAAGCTTCAGATGTCTGCAGTGGAGGTTTATTGTTCAGAAAAGTGGACATTGGGAGCTGCTGATCATGTTTACCATGAACTTAGAGTCCTTTCTTACCAGGCACAATATAGGGTTCTCCACTCTCATTAGTTGTTGCTGTCTGATTCAGTTTTCAGAAGCATTTATAGGCAGAATTTCTTATGCTGACTTTTGAAGTGATGTTATCTCTTCTGGGAAAAGTTGTTCCACAGCTGTTTTAAGGGGACAGGTTCCTATATCTTCCTTTGGAGCACACAGTGTTGGTCACTCCATCTGACATGATGCTGAGGTATGTGGACCCTTTGCCTGGGGTGGCATTTCTGGTGAAGAATTGCACCCAAAAGCACAAACTTACTGGTCTATAAAAGTACCCTTTACTGTATGTGGTGAGGTTTTTCTCAGGACATTCCTGGTTCACACTCCTCATAAGTTTATGTTAATAAATATGATAGATGTAGACTGCTGTGACTGAATCTTGTCTTTATTCCTTCTTCTTAGGTAGGTTTTTGCAATTACTCACAGCTGGGCAGACTTGTGAATTCTGTGAATTGCCTTTACTGAATCTGGCATGAAAATTTCCCTGTAAAAGTGTTTTTTATTTTTCATGCAGAAAGAATGTATTACAGCCCTGAGAAAAAGTACTATCAGAGGGAAGTAGCTGTAGCTTAATATATTTGTTGATAATTTCACTGTTTTTTCTTAAAAATTGCCAAGATTTGTTCCTACAACAGATTGTGATTTTTTACAGGCACAGTACCTCATGAAAAGAATAGTGGTTTTGTTCTTCCAAACTGGTATTTCTTAATTGTCAGCATAAATGAAAGCAAGATGGTAGCAAACTTTTCCTGGACACAAGGTTGGAGAGAACAAATGTAAAATATGCCTGTGTTCAGGCAAAGTATTTAAATAGGAGTGATGTGGAGTAGGTAGGGGGACTTTTTTTTCAGTCATGTACTTCTGCTTTTCCAAAAAAAAAAAAAAAAAGGTTTATAATGAATTATTTTAACATATGTGGAAAGGATAGAAGGTTCTTTGCATTTTGTGTTTAATTCCAAACCACTGAAGAGGGAAGTAATTAAAGTGATGTGTGCCTCCAAAGAAATGTGGAATTGACATTTTATTCCTAACTGGTTTCTCTTATGTCTGGCTATTACTAGCAGAAAGGCACCAGCTGTTATTAGGCTTGGCTTGCTTTGTTAAGTTTCCAGTGTACAAATACTTTATAATTGATTTTATAATTCATCTCTAATGAAGTATTGTAGAGGTTCCATTCCTTCCTGTTGTAGGAAACTGTCCCTATGACATCAATGGCACCTTGGCCTCAATTAAGCCTGAAAAAATGAAACCAGATTTAGTAAAATGAAACTCTCTAGAAGGCCTCAGTGTAGAACCAGTTCAACCTCAATTACTGTCCAACTCTTGAGGTTTGAAAACAAAAGCCAACTATGTTTTTGGAAGTTCTTCTGTCACTGCCTTGGCATGGAATTTGCAACTTTGATTTCTTCCAAGTCTGAGGCTTAGATGATTTCCCCTGGTCTCCCTCTCTGTCAAATACTGGACAGCTGATAGATTTGGATTGCAAGTTTTGCCTTCTCTCACTCAGTGTAAGTGGTGACAACCAGTATATTTTTGTTGAATTTGAGGTACCTTTCTTGAAGTATTTGATGAACTGTGATGTCACATCACAGTACTCCCACCTCCTCCTACAGTTTATTCCTGTGCTGATGGAGATAGAGGCAGTCAGCTCTGGCAGCTACAGGGTTTTAGGAATTAATTGACTCTAAATTCATGGTCAGGCCAGCTTTGTGTGAAGGAATCATGTCCCAAAGAGAAGTGCCTGTTTCGTTTAGGGGTAATCACACCATCCTTCTGCTTGCAGCCAGTTTTGGAACTACCTCTTTTCAATCACTTTCCATCTGCAAAATGAATGTTTGGTGTTTCTGGTTGCCCTGCTCCCCATTCAGCTTGCCCACCAGAGGGCAAAACTGTGTGTGTGTTCTGACCTAAGTAAAACCACTACCCATTCCCTCATCTTGTGGCACAAAATAGGAAACTTTTACAATCAGAAGATTCAGCTCTTCCTGTTGTAAGAAGACCACGGGCATGAGTCAGGTTATTTGATGTAAGAGAAGCAGCACTGCTTTCTGACGTGGTTTATTAGGTTGGATCTGAAAACACTAAGACTTTGCACAAGTTTGGGTCTACACCTGAGCTGTACAGCTGGACTTGATGAGCTAATCCAAATACTGGACAGGTAAACATAATGCTCCTTGTGATTCCCTGTTTTTACAGCTGAGGAAATAGATGTTATAGATCGTTTTACTTAAGTGATTATTCTTCTCATTTTTGCAATCTAATCTACCTACTAACAAGTACAGGGCCTAGGGACTTAAGTACAGCCCCAAAATTCAGGAATCAAAGCATAATGAAAGGTCAAATTCCCTTTTTATTCTTGCCTTCTGAAAACTGCACCTCGAATCTATTTTACAGTGAAGAAAGAACCAAAATATTTCAAGTTTTCAGTGTACAGACAATCACAAATAGAGCTGTTCCCCAGATTAGTGGAACTAAATAAAAACATCATGAATCCACTCTACCTCAAGCTCACCCACTACACAATCATCCCCCAAGTGTGATGTGATAACAGAAGATGCACAGAACCACTTTAAATCATAAAAAGGCAAAGCAAGAATATAGGGATTGCATTTTGCTTTACAAAGGCTCAAACCCAAGAAAATGAAAGAAACTCTTTTTAAACATGTTTAAATGAAAGTTCTGTAATAATGCAGTTCTTTGTTTTAAGACTCAGAATTTATAATTTCTTATAGTTCACTTCAAAGTCAGGTTCTCTGACTACATGCATACATAGGCTTTTGCTATAAATTATCTACTTTTACATTTGATTTGTGAACACATCATATATTATAGGGGCAGCAGATTTCATAGCTGTCTTTATTTGCCATTGTAGTGAGTTCTTTTGAACTCAATACCCCATATTGTTTTCAGAGCACTGAATTTAGTTTACCCAAACCCCTGCCAACAGTTTGTGTATCACCACTGATCTTTCGCTGTGCTGTCTTGAGAGAAGAAACAGCATGTTTCAGAGCTATAAACAGAGACCTCAAGATCCTTACTATAGCCAGCCATGGTGTAACACACACGAGGTTATTTATGGTAACAGTAATGTCCCTTTGTTTCTACAGGATTGGACTCACTGCTCAGAAGGTGCATGCCCTGATACTCCCAACACAGAAATATTAACTGATTATTCAGATTAATTCAACAGCTGATTCAATTAGTCTGATACTTATCCCCCTTTCTTTCTCCTAATCAAATCCCATTTTCCCCTAGAGGTCAATAATGCAAATATTTATACACAGATTGATATATTTATTTTCTAGTTCAGTTGTTAATTTATATACCTTTTTGGGGTTGATTCCAACTGTTTGATTTGAGTGTGCCTTTGTCTGTTTTGACTCATGTTGCCTAATGCTCTCTTGCTTAGGAATCAGTAAAAGCCTGTCTTTCTATAACCTGGCTCCCTCCTCCTGCTCAGTGCATCTCACTTCATTGAACTATTGAAGCAGTTGAGCAAACAGAGGTCTGGTCTGCTGTCTGCTCTGAAATATTTTGCAAGTAGAGAAACAGTCCTTGTGTTTCCTTGCCCTGGCAATGCTAGTGCAAGCAAAAGTGGTACATAGAGAAGATTTGTGTCTTGTCCAACTCCGTTTTGCTCAGTAGCAAGTACTGCATTAGTACAGGAGCAACCAAAGCTCACAGAGGCAAGAGAGTCACCCTGGAACACAGATCAACATTACAACTCCATTTTAACCTTACTCCTGGGATGCTCATTCTAGAGGCTAGGTGATAACTAACCTTCAGAGGAAACACTCTTAGACATAGAATTTTGAATAAAAAGCAAAGTCAAGTCAACACTTACTCATAAAATTCAGCTGCAGGAGTGAGCTTGTACTTCGAGTATTTAGTACCATTGCCAAGCACTGATGCATTGAAGAGTTTGGGATCTGTACAGTTTGGACTGTTCCAACTGTTGTCACAGTTTGTCCAGGGGAGCTCAAATGTGAATGACGAAAATAGATAATACAGAGACCAAGCTATGATAACGTTGTAGTAGAAACCCACGTAAAGAGCTATGAGTATCACTGCATAGCCTACACCTAAAGACAAAGGAAAACTAGATTACACATTGTGTTTGACATGCAACAGTATATGCAAGCACTGTATTTGTACTCAGCCATACATATATGATTGCAAATTCATTTTAGATCTTCACAACAGTAAAAGGAATTTTTGCCATTTACATACACACATGCAGACACAATGTCTCTGACCTTAAAACAAAAAATTACAGCAATGAATTTGGAAAATGACTGGGTTTTATCAAATCCACTTGTTTGCCAGAAAAAGAAATTAAGCAATGTCAAAATTTGCCCTTGTACAACTCCATTGCTGATTTGCTTCCAATGCAGAAGATTGCAAGCCCATGTTAGGAGTGAAACTCACTTTATCTTCATGATGTCAGAGACCTTGGCAACTTCTCTTGGAAAAGTAAAGCTTGATACTTAAATGAAGTTTCCCTATGCCTCATGTTCCCACCCTGAACTAGTTTGGAGCAGACACCAATCCCTCTCTTGTTTCTTTCCCATCATTACTCTCCAGTTTGGCTTCTATCAGCATGTAACTGGTCCAAACCATGCATGAAACAGTCTGTGCTATTCCACTGCGGGTCTCCAGGTGGTTTTTGGGCATGCCAATAATCTTGGTGAATATCAAGTTGGGGTTAAACTGCGTATGGACATTCAAACCTTTTTATTATCTCCCTGGGATTACAGAATTCCCAGTGTAAACATTCTCTTTTGATTTTGAACATTTGCTTTGTGTTTTTGCGTATTGCGAAGTGTGTTTGGAGGGATCCTTTAGCAAGACAGGCCAGAGTGTGCCTGTTCTCCTCCACTGTCCATTGGAAAATGGACATTTTCCAACGGTTTTGCAGGAGGCTTTGGTATTAATGTTGGAGCAGAACAGAAGTTGGTTGCCAGGATTGTTCAGGAAGCTTTCTTTACCTTGACTTCAATCATTCTTCCTTTAGTATGTGTGCAGCATTGTTCCCTGACTCCTCCCCCCAAGTTGTATATATTGCATATAACAGACAGAGACTACAGCCATTTTATACATCACTGTATTGTCATAGCACCCAAGTATAAACCTGTACTTCTAATCTTTTCAGTTTTGTTTTTTGGGAATACTGCATAGGAGGCCTAGCAGTTGGAGATTATTAGGCTTTCATATTTCTTTATAAAGTAAGGAAGTAGTACACACTGTGAGTATTAATCCTTGCTTTGAAATTTGCATAAGGAACAGATGCTGACCCTGAAGGAGCTGGCAGTTCAAAGACTGCTGCGTGTACAAAAGTTACTCTTTGCTCTTCAGGAGGCTTTTAATCTGTAAAACAGTTTGCTCTTCCCTAACACGGGAAAAACTGTGAAAGTAAAGATGAAACTGTATTTTCAAATCCTTGATGCTTAAATGAATCTAGTACAGGAACACTCTAGTGATATATTATGATCAATATAATGGAGAGGAGGGGGGAATCACCCCAGGGGATAATTCTTAAGTATTAAGGTGAATGTTAAAATACAAATAATACAAAAAATATGAATACTATGAATAACATATCTTGAGCTGAAATTGGATGATTGCTGTTTAAAAAAAGTGTTCCTGACATTCCTCCAGTTCAGAAGGGCAATGAGAGATGTTTAATATCAAGATTAAAAATTACTGGATCAAATGTGTCCTAAATGGCACTTCCCTGAAATCTTGAGAATGCTCAGGAATGAATTTGCTGTCCTGTTTCTAGGTTTTCTTAAAAGTAATGCTGCTCCACCCACAGTCTAAAATAAACCCTAGAAAAATGCAGAGATGAAAACAGAGTGTGTTACAAAGGTTACAGGATATATTTTTAATTGCATGTGTTATGACAGCATCTCATTAGAAGTCCTTAGAGTTCATAGCAATAATATTCACAGCTAAAATTAGTACTATAGTGCTGTTCATTTAGAGAAGCTGTTATAAATTTGTGTAGACTGTGTACTTTTCCTTTGAGTGAGAGATTTGAGTTATCCCAGAAACAACTCCGAAACATTAGCAGTAAAATGTATTTGTGTGCTATCAGAAGTTTTAGTTAAAACTTTAAAAGTACTGAGTTTATACTGAGGTGCAGATACAACTGAATGCTTATTTTTGAGAATTAAATAACTTATGCTATTCTATATCCTTGTAATAAGAACCCTTAAAAATGAACAGCAATGAATGTTTAGTCCACCCTGAAAATGTCAGCTTAAAAACACGAATGGAATGTCAACGAGACTATACATGAAATAAGTTCTATTTTCTTTTCTCATAATCTTTTCAATCCTGAAGTCAACACATAGAGTACCTCTGAGCACAGTGGTATTTGGCTCAAACACTTTGAGATCCTGAAGGTCTCATTTTTGCAGTTCAGTCTTCAAAATCCTCCTTGTCATACAAAGGTTCTTCAGGTTCCTGGGTGCTGAGATGATTTTTTTTCTCCCATCATGGGATTATATAAGGGCTAGGTAAATCTATATGAATTAATTTTAAAATTTTGGGGCACCTATTTTATTAGCTTGCTAATTTATTTTTTTGTTATGTCTCTGATTTTGCTGTGTGTTTTGAGTTTGACTGGTAAGAAAGAAAACCTTCACTTTTCCTATTCTGTGACGCTAGATTGCTTGAAGAGGAAAGCTGTATTTTGAGAAAGAAGACTAACATTTACTCAGTGTAACCTATATCCAAGCAGCAGATCCCTCAAGTTTGGATTGCTATTGTTAAGCTCCTCAGCTTTTGTCAGTCACAGGAGGGACATGATCAGAATTTTAAGGTTCTAAGATCAGCTGAGCTTAACTGGTTTCATTTCAGGTAGCTCTGTGTTGAAAAGGCTTTTGTATAAAATTTTAGATACAATCTGGTATAGATACAAGGAAACTTACATTTTTTTGCTGGTAAGCAATGGTTAAGAAAATTCTTGAGGCTCCTTAACAAACACTTGTTTCATGTACAGAACACCTATGGTTTCTTTCACACAGGGAGATCCCTTTTATCCCTGGTCAATGCTAAACACCCTGATCAGCATCCAAACACCTAACTTGGCTATTTTTAACTTGCAGAGTGATTTATCTCAGTGCACAAACAACACTCCACAGCCTTTTATTCAGCAATGCTGGAGAGTTAATCCTAGTGGAAAACACTCAATAGTAATGTTCAGATTTTACTGAGTGCTTTTCACTGCTAGATTTGAAAACCACTTAACAAAGTCTGTCAGAATCATTGCTCCCATTTCATAGGCAGGAAAACTGAGGCACAGAGATACCACAGAGAACTCGTGTGATGTGACAAATCCAGTGGCTGAACTACAGTCTTCATGTTGTAGTGTTGTAGCCTCTGTGGTGTGCTGACTTCTGCAGAGAATTCTCCATGGTCCCTGATTGGAGCAGTGGTTATCTTAGTCAATGGGGAAGACAGAGCTGAACTGACCCCCATGGGATTCGGTATTTCCAATGTTTGCATTGCCAAACCCCTCCCTCCACCTAGAGATCTTCAGTTCCTCCCACTCCCCAGTGTGCAGGGGAAAGGGAGGACAGGGCTGAACTGCTCCTGCTCGTGGCTCTCTGTTGCACTCAGCCAGGTGTCACCCTGAAGATGATTTCTGTGGCTTTTCCCATTTTGTGCTTCATCTGTGATAACAAAAAGACTTCTAACTTCATGGATTGGGGAAGGGTCACCAAGTACAATGTTGTCTGTGAAAGCTGAGAGACCTTTACTTTGTTTGTGATCACAGGTGTGTGGCACCCTCACGGTGCTGAGGGACACTTACCTTTGAAAACTGGACAGATTTTCCAGACAGTGGCAGCCCCTTCTCGGTTATATTGTCCCAGTGCTAATTCCATATAGAACAGGGGCATTCCCGCAATGATTAAGAAGAGAATATAGGGAATAAGAAAAGCACCTGGAAAGACATTAAGTAGACACTGTAGTCTTTGTATTGATTACATTTTGCTTTCTCTGCTGCTTACATTTACTGGCTAAAGACAAAGCCATTGCCTTGGGGAAGTAGAAAGCAAATATTAGGAAGGAAGAACCCATATTTTCTTGTCCCTTTCCTGTATTTTTTTAAGGTCTCAGAGACAGTAACCGTAAAAGAAGCTGTGGGCCAAAGCTCCTATCACCCCCTAATGTTTCCCCTCTGCTTTTTGTCTTTAAAGGGGAATAAAGTGTCCCTGAGAACTAGTCCCTAACAAAAGAAAAAATGATGCTGAACACACTTGCACAGCTTAAAGGGAAAGGGATCATGAAAAATTTTGTTAAGTTTTTTTAGTGTAGTAAAAAAAGTTCAAAATGGGGTATGGAGCCAGCAACAGAGGAGAAAAATGTGAGTTCCTGCAAGTGCAGCTTAAATCATACTGTGTGAGGTGTCTGCAGGAATCTCTGGCTTTAAAATTAATCATATGATATTTGGGCTTCCATGGCATATTTTGGTTTTTGCTGTAATAAATTCTCTTATTCTTATGAAATGGGTTAGACAACCCTCCCTTTCCAATGGCTCATGGCCATTAATGTGGAGGATGTACCAGGTTCCCCTGGTAGGCCCAAGCACAGCATCTTTATATTGCAGCAGGACAGTGCCAGGGCTGCTTGCACCTTCCTGGAACACATCACTGGGCTGAGGGTTCTCCTGTGAGTTTGGACTGTCACCAAAAATCTGTCACCTCTGGAAAAATCAATGCTACTGTAGCATGAAATAGAAAAGCATCATCTAATGTAGAAACCATCTGAAAACTTCTTGGCTATTTTATATGGTCCAGGTCACAGAAAGATTTCCCCAGCGCATGGCTATGTGTGATATTATAAAACCATTATAGCTGGTGTCACGTTTAATAACTGGGTGCTCTGTCAGTTCTCTGTTTTGTGGGACCTGCAAAGTGTAGCTTTTATTTTATTGCATAGCTTACTTGGTCAAGAACAGTTTAATTAATGTAAAATTTGCCTCTATTAAAAAACATTAAAACCATTATTTGCTGACAGAATGATTACTTATCCTGAATAATTGACTGCTGTCCTTAGGAGTTATGTATGAAAAGGAAAACAGATAGTGAAAATCATGGTTCAATTTTTCAGCAAAAGAAAAAATAACCCAGCAGCTTGTCTGCTTTTCCCTGTAGCAAGTGGTAGAAACTTCTGCAAACCTTTAAAAACTGTTGTGCTGGTCTAGTAATCTGAAAACTTCCTTTGCAAAAAGAAGTAAGTTTGCATTGCTCCTAAATTTATAAACTTAGAGAAGGTAAAAAGATCAAAGCATCACTGCAGCTTTCTGAAACACACGAGTAAGCAGAATGAATTGCATATTTAAAAAGTATTTCTGAAACTATTGTTGTGCTTTTAAAAGTCTGAATAGTTGTTCCTTTACCTTTCGTGTTTGCTTTTCACAGATATTACTGGTGTAAGCTGCCTAACATGACTGTTTAGAAAGGGAATTTTGAGTATATACTGGAGAATAAGAGTGGAAAAACAAACTGCTCTCTTAGTCATACCACCAATCTACTTCTAAAAGTAACGTGCTGTAGCATAATGGTAAGGACAATGTATTCAGCATTCAGTCATAAGTTTAGTCATTTGAAAGAGACAAGGTATATCAACAGGAAGAAAGAATAGCTTAAAGCTTTGAGAATGTGTGCTAAAATTGAAATATATTGGTTGTACCCCTTTGGGGGCAAGATTCTTCCTATTCGTGATGTTTGTACGGAGTATAATATAAATGCAGCCTGCATTTGCATAAGCTACTACAGTAGCAGCAATACATGTTTTAATAATATTTTAGTGTTGTTTGTAAGCTGCTTTCTATGATTGTCATGTTGAACTGTTGTATGTTTGAATATTGTACAGAAAAAACATTTGTATTCCACAAACACCTGATACCCTGCAGCTCTGAGCTCTGTAGGTTTCAGTGTTGAAACACACTCAGCAAAATCAGTCTGGGATACTACATATTGCTTTCACTATATCTAGAACCTGGAAAAACTATTTTAGGTGCTTTTACTGTCAGATTTCCTGTAAGTGAGCCTTTGAAGTGCAGTCCTTGCCTTCCTTCGACAGTGCCACAGTGTGCGGAGCTGACTCACGAACTCAGGTTGTTTTTGGGAGGTATGGAGTTTGCACCGAGTGTTGTTTGATTCATGTCATGAGACCGTGGAAAACATGATGCCTATTCAGGGACATCTATAATTGAGAAGATTAATCCAGGAGATGCGTAGTGGACATACCTATTAAATGCTAGTTTAAAATACGTGGTTTTTAAGTATGACTAATAGCAAGATGAACTGTGAAGTGTACTGTACTTAGGCATACTTGCTTAAGCGTCATCTATCTGGCTGCGAGTCATTCCAGGCTTTAGTTAAAGGAGTATTCTTTCTTTTTTTTTTCCTTCCCCCGCCCTACCCCCGCAAGGGATTAATAAGGTGTGGTGTAATTTTCATCAAAGAGCACTTATACAGTATGGCAGGGTTTCATAGCTGGGTTACTTTTCAGGTACTAAATGATTGAAGTATTTTGAAATTGAGATAAATACCAAAGTAAGGGTGCTTAGTCACATTAGTTTGACTTAATGTTTTGGAGCCTTCTGGAAACTTCTTGTTTAGCAGCTTCTGATTAGGTAAAAAATACGAAAAAATCAGGTATTTTTGTAGGTATCTTTATATTTGCTCTTATCTTCCTTGCGAATATCCAGAATCAAATTTCATGGTGTTCACTCGACCCTTTCTGAGATTATGGCCCCTTCAAAGAAAAATAAATGATGGTCAAAGTATCATTCAAATTTCCTCAAAATAGAATGGTCTGCTAGTGCTTGTAAGCAGCATCTGTGTGAGAGCTGTCACTGTGACTGCACAGGGGCTCCATCCTAGGGCTGCTTTGGTACAGTGTCTTGTGAACAAAAGGTGTTGTTTGGAAGGAGACTTCCCATCCTGGAGGTGTGAACATCTTGTGGACCAGGGAGGAGCCAAACCAGCACCCTGGGGGGGCCTCTTGCTTTAGGTCCACTCGTGTGAATTTGAGCATCATACCAGACTTCTCTGCAGGAGCAACCTTGCTGTTAATGCCTACCCTGTCTATGAAGGCAAAACGTTAGGAAGGGAGACGTGATGTGATGTCACCTGTGTCACTCCTGCCTGTGGCACCAGCCACAGAGACTGCTGTGCTTTAATTGCATGAACCCAAAGTCAGATTTGTATAGGCCAGACAGCTGAACTCTTGGGAAGCACAGTTTGGCTAAGACATCAGACTAGCTTGCCAAGATCTACCTACCTCAGAGAGCTGAGGGAACGCAATCTGTGGGATTGCTGCTTTGGCAGTAACACGCTGATAGCACTCAAGGGGATTCCACTCCCCCACGGTGTGATGGGTTGGGGCTGAGCACACAGCTGCATCCTACCAGGCAACACTAGTTTCAGCAATCCCTAATGGTCCCTAATTTCCTTTTACGACTAAAAATCTGAAGTAATTAACATCTGTAATACAGCCCTGGCACAAGGGCCGTACTTGACTTGCTGCTGAGTCACAAGCATCTCGAAAGAGCCTTAGACTGTTGTGAACTGCTATGTTTCTCTCTTAACAGATTTCACAAGATCCATATATGTCCCTTTAAAGTACCAGTGTAAACATGGAGCTAAGACAGCCTTGTGTCTTATGCAAAACTAGGTTAGGTCAAGCCCTCAGCTTCTACAAGAACCATCTGTGTGAAACTTCAAGTGGAAACTTAGACAGAATTTTTTTTTAAAACTATTGCATTTAATTAATGACGGACAAAATACAAGACAGGCTTTGCATTCCTGTGTTCAGTGCCAAAACAACTTCTTAATTGTGGTATACCAGAATCCACATGGAGTGTTTCCTTTCTTTGTACCTCAGCATTCCCAGCATTCTAAGGGGTGAGAAAAAAAAGCTCAAAATGCTCTTCTCAATCCTACTAGGAGGTCTCATCTCACTTTTAAATACCAAAAAAAAAAAAGAAGCATTAATTTACTAATGGTTGAAAAAAAAGATAATTTAAACAGCTGTGGTTATCCTAAAAGGATTTTTGACACACAGACAAGAAGTAGGCCAGGACAGGGGTAGTTGAAACAACTTTGAACTTTTTGTACTCATTAGCCTTCTGCATTTGTTACCATGGTTATTTCTGGTCAAAATGTTATACTGGCAGGGTTGTCTGCTAAAACAACAAACTTGGAGCAAATATTGCAGTATATTTTCCGAAAGGAGAGTTTCCAGTATTTGTGCAGGAAAAATCTAAAAACGGAGATCTCCCAATTGGTGAATTGAAATACAAGCTAATATCTCTATCTGATCAACAGTGCTTGTTGGTTTGTTTTTTTTTTCATACAGAATAAATAGTACTTCAAACAATATCAACAAACAGTTGATAGTAGTAGTACATCACAGCAGTTTGTTTGCTTAGACAACAAGGAAAATGGGTGGAAATTGTAATCTGTGCAGAGTCTTGTGAATGAAAAACGAAGTCCCTGAAGCAGAGGTCTTAAAATTGAGATTGTACAAGACCCCCATGGGTAGAAAACTAGGTATTTAGAAAGGAAGGCATTTCTTAGCACATGAATGTTGTTCTGGCTCTTCAGCAGACAGGCCACCAAGCTTGCACAGCCCCCAAGGGCACCTCTGAGCCTGCTGCTAATGCCTGGGAAGAAGGGGTGAAACGTCTTAAGACCTTACTGACCTGAGGTTAAAAGCAGTAAGAGTTTGTGTGGTACAGCAAAGAGAAGACAGAGATACATGATGTGTAACCCCAGGTCAAAGACAAGCTGATGATGTTAACAGCAGCTCGATGATGATGTTGAGCCCAGCCAGCAATAGATTATAGTTGTCAAAAATAACATTTTTCTGCAAAACAGATTGCGTGACATACTATAAAAATTTCAGCAGCACTTTACACATATAAAATTCTCCAAGTATACAATAAAATCTTCCAAGTATGCAACCTTTTTTCATGGAAAGTATTTCTGAATCGTAAAACCAGTGGAGCTATACCATGGTGAGTGGCATGTTTCTTTTGAAGACTTTATATTTATCTACTCCCTCCAACAAATTGCTGCTAGATTTGAACCTATTTTTATTACTACTCTCAACTTGGGCTCAGAGCCTTCAGTTTTTTCAGAATTGCAATTTTAACAGCGTTCCTTTCACTCAAAAGAAAGTGAAAACAAATAGTTTCCAGAAATGGTTCAGTGCTGTTGGCTGAGGCCAAGTGAAGCCTGCATTTTTTTGTCTTGAGCCATTAACCTGCTACTGCCTCAAAATCACTTGAAGTGACTTGAAGCTCAGTGTATTTATAAGCTGGTCACTGGGTAGTAACAGAAAGGGTTACCCAAGCCCTCCCCATGGAAACCCAGTCATCTCTTTGGCTTTTGTTACAAGTCATGAGCTCAAGAAACCCATTAGTAGCTATTCTGAACAAATTAATGAGAGTTAAATATACCCAGCCACTCAGAGCAGCATGATTCATTCATAAATAACACCCAAGTCATTGGCCAAGGTCCTATTTATGTAAATTAATGAAATGATCACATTTACAACAGTGTGTAGCTTAAAGATAATTGCAGGCACCTACAAGAACAGAACCCTGGCCTGTGTTGTTTGATAGGAAATTAAAGAATAAATAAAGAGACATGGTAGGTTTGAGAGAATATAAGTTGGGTTGATCCCAGGTGGACAGTGTGGCAGTGGGAGCCCTGGAGCTTTGGAGGGGGTTCCTGCTGCTGACCTTCACAACAACATTGTTACTGCAGCTAACTTAGGAAAAGAACAAGTCCCATCACCTACCATGCGTGTGACCATAGAAAGTCCAAAAATTTGCTTTCCAGGTTGCAGTGACAGCTTTTGTTTTAAAATCCTGCCTTTATTGCAGAGATACTATTGGAGCTGGCCCCTTTGTAAATAAATGAGTTTTATCAGTAGTTTGTTAAGTAAATAACTTGGAGTTTGTAACAATGTGACAACCTAGCTATTAATATTCCTGCCCAAATCCATCTTCTTCATTTTGTGTCTTTTTCTTTTTTAACTGGTTTAAATCTGGCTGGTTTAAACAAGAAATGGGAGAGTAAGTGAGCTGGACTGTGGAGTCAGCTTGTAGACTACTTTGTCATTTATGACATCCCTATTGCTAATATTCAATAGGACAGGGGTTGTAGGAGTGGTAGCATTCTTTCCTGGAACAGATAACACTGTTGGGAACAAAACAGCAAACTTTCTAGTTCACAAGCTCTTCAGAAGGTCCCAGCCAGAGGAGACGAGTAGCACTGGACTGCTGGGTCAGTGTGCAGGTGCCTTGCTGGAGAATGTTCCTGCTTCACAATACACATGACTGACTGGAAGCTTAAGAGATGTTAAATTAAGAGGAAATAATACTATTCTATAATTTTATTAATAGGAATGTTCTATTTGTGGCTTTTTTTCTCCAATCTTGCAATTTTTAGGGGTGACACAAGGACATATTCACCTGCAATTTCATATCAACAAAACCACCCATGTAAGGTGTAGGCTGTACTTCAAATGTACAAAAAGCAAGTGTCTGTCAAAATGTACCCTGATTTATTGGTGGCAGAACATCCATGGCTAAAAATATTTTTCAACGAAGACATTAGAAGGTGTTTTCTGTGAGCCTGTGGATCAAGATAAGCAGGTTTTTCTGCATTCCAGCACCAGATCCATAATAACATAACCTCAGGTGATAAATTTTCCTTAAATTGTATGTACTGAAAAGATAGTTTTCTGTGATATACAGAATATAGTCATGTACATGAAATGAAATATTACTTCATCTGCTTTAGCTGCCTCTTAAACGTAGGGAAGTCTGTGCCAGGTGCCAGGGAGATTTGGCAACTACAGTTTTACTTTGGTTCAGATACAGACTGTTAGTTGTAGTTTTCTCTCTCTTAGAGAACTTGTATGTTCATTTGTGCATTTGGTTTTTTTTGGTTTTGTTTTTGTTTTTTTTCCCTCAGTCAGCTGTAAACTAAAATGAATGCTTTCAAAATTCATGGATCAATCTGACTTTGATGCCAGAATGGCTTGTTAGATACTTTGATGTAATTTCCTAATTTTCTAATATACACCAGGGTTTCAGACAGGAAAAAAAATACAAACCTGACTTGAAGATACAAGACAAATCCTTTAGCTTTTTTTTTTTTTATTTTGTTTCATAGGTTAACGACTTTGCTGCTATAAAACATAATTTAAAAAATTCATTATTTCTAATTTGAAGATATATGACATTTGATTTGTGGCAGTGATTTCCCTGATGAATTAGAATACCCTGAAATACTTTGTATTTCCCTCCCGAGAAGATGCTTAAGTGCTGTAATCAAGTGTTACAGCCTTTTTTTTTATAATCTGTAGAGAATGAGCAAACTAAACTAATTAATTACAGTGTAATTAATAGTGCTACCTGCTCTTCTGTCTGAAATTGCCACCTTGCGGGCAGTTCTTGGTGTAGCACGTTCATGTTTTGGCAGGTCGAAGAGCTATGTAGGTACTTTTGGTACTTACATTAAGTTGTGGTACCCACTTTCTGAGCTGCCCACTTGATGCTTTAGGAATGCCAAGTTTATACCCCTGAGATGTTCCTCCATCTCACTAGAAAAGAGCCTGGGACGAATCCTCTGGATTTCAGCTCCTCATTTAGGCTGGTATTAGTCCTTGCTTTGTCTTTCTACTCTAACATTCTCAGGACTGCCCCTGTGGGAGCTGCTCGCTGTCCTATGTGTGTTGTACAGGTTGTACAGGGGGGATTCACCTCCCAGTTATGCCCCTTGTGTTGGGTGCCTAATTCAAGGGGCTGTGACTGCCCTGGCAGAGCTAATCAGAGCCACAGGAGTAGCTCATGGACACAGCAAGGCAAGGGGTGTGAAACGTGCTTTGTTCTGTACACGTAACAGGGCAATTTCTGGTTCACAACACAACCTCAGATGGAGGGTGTTTCTCTTAAACACTGCTTTTAATTTGCAGGTTGTCAAAGTAAAAAACAGCCCCCAAGTTAAGCACCCTCTGGGGAGGATACAGTACCCATTTTAGGCAGTATGAGATTCATAACCGTGCCAGGGTAAAACAAAGTGCCCAAGACATCTTAAATCAGCTGTAGACAAGTGCCAAGCAGCTTTCAAGAGGATTAATGTGCAAACCAATAGGAGGTAAATGCCTTGAAATTCTGCTAGAGAAGAATCAAGTATAATGATCTGTGGTACACTTAAAACTTCCCTTACCATTTAGTGATTAATCCAATTCTAAATTGTAACTTCAATTTTTGGACTCAATGACTAAAGCAAAACATTCCTTTTCCTTCCAGGCTTTTTTAGAGATTTATTTGTAGTGGTGTAATACTTTCTGTACTATCACAAAAAGGCAAAATCCTGTATTCTTATCAAAGATTATAGTTGCTGTTGGATTGTGCTAATATTTTGGAAGGGCTGGGCAAGGGTAGCTTCCAAATGGCTGTGGCTTCTTTACTTTGTACCTTTCTATTAGCACTGAACACAAGAATTTCACAAAAACTATCACAGGAGTCCAGGATTCTTCATAGAAAACGTTTCCATTTGGAAAAAGTCTGTATTTGGTATAGGGTAGTGCTGATAATACTCTGTGTGCACTGTAGAGCCATCAGGTGGGGTCTCTGAGAATTTGGGCATTGTGAGCACAAAGTAAAACTTCTCAGTAGCATCCCTGCAGCAGGAGGATTGTAAGAACTACTTCTCTTGATATTCTTCTGCTAGAAAGGGCAAACTGAGTCTCTTCTGGACCAGTATGAAACCATAACAGTGCTGCATCAACCTACCTGTACTGGCTAGCAACACCCTTCCTTCATTTTCTGTCCTCCAATTACTCTTCCTCTTCTGTGGGAATTAATCAGACAAGAGTTTTTATTTAAGTCTGAAACTTGAGCTCTATGTTTGCTCTTAGAGGGCTATTTTCCTAATAGGCTTCAAGCAACGAAGTAAATTTTCCCCTCAGTCCAAGCTGTCCAGTACATGCTTTATCACTGCCATTCTGCACAGGGCCTCCTAGCTTGAAATGCCATGGAAGAATGTGAAAACGACCTCAGGGCCCATCACAGCTCACTGCCAAGATGCAGAGCTATTAACAATTTGAAGCAAAATCCTTCTTGTTTCATCCCAGTGCAAGCTTTTGCTTGGGCAGATTGCTGGGCAACTTTGTTCACTGATTACTCAGACCTTATGATAAATCAGTGAAGGCTGAGCTTGGTGTTTGCAACTTGTCACACAGTAATATTTTTTTGTATTTCTAAACAGCTTTAAACACATAATACATCATGTCTGTAAAACAGTATTTAGAAAGAAAAATGTAGGCGATCTTGAAGATCTCCAAATCTCTTACTTCAAAGTTAGAGACAGTGACTTTGTCATCAGCCTCCGTATGAGACCATGAAGGATTAACTGGCTGTTTAGGAATAGCCTGGTAACTGTTTTTAGAGTAGATTCAAGAAAGAGTAACTGATGCCAGCTGTACTCCTACAACCACCAATTTCAAAAGTTCAAAACCTATGGAATAGGCCCCAGAATACTTTAAAATGTATGATCTTCTAGTCCAATCCTTTTATTTACCTGCTGGCTTTTAGTCTTGAATTTACTTGGTATTTTCCCAGGTTTTCTCTTTAGCCTTGAAAGCTAGAAAGTGTCTTGCCTAATCATTTCTCCCTATGAAACTATGAGAGTAAAAGGCACTTCTTAAAATAGTACTTTCTTTTATTGCTTGAGCCCGACATAGGAGAATGCTGAGGTCACAGTCTAACTCTCACAGAGTAAATCCATTTTGTGTAATAATGACCATCATCTATGTAATCCTGACAGTTTGCTTATCAGGGAAAGTACTGAGCTATTGTACTGAGTGAAGATCAGTTATTCCTCAGTGGAAGTCTTCTATATCAGTTTAGTCTGAACAGTTTTTTTATTACTTTAATCTGTTTTTCTTCTCACATAATTCTTAGTCTGGAAATTCTGTCTACTTAGGAGTCCTTAAAAGAGAGACGTCTGTTATTTGGGTTTAAATCCTGGCTCTGGTGACGTCAATGGAAAAAAATCACCCATTGACTTCAGCTGGGTCAGGATTTCTCCCATGTGGTTTACAAATCTATTGATTTTAACTAAGGCTGTAGAGCCACACATAAATGAGAAACAAACTGCAGACAAGGAGCAAATGATCAAACTCTTCCCCAAAATAAAGTCCTGGACTGTCTTTGATCTCACCAACACCAGCCTCATAATCTCATTGACACATCTGCATTTCTCTTTAGAAAGGAGACAGAGCACAGCACAAGCTATTCCTTAGTTTTGTGATAAACTGTAGAAAGGAGATGCCTGTGTACAGCTGTAATCACCCCTCAGCTGAGGGCACGAGCTCTTGAGCTTTCTTCTAGCATCAGTCTTACTGGCCACCAGTAGACAGACACAGTCCTGCTTTCTGATGAACAGTCACATAGCAGAGATATTTTTGAGTAGCTTCTAAGCTATTAACTTGATGTTTTGGTAACATTTGGCATTGAACTTTCTAATATCATAGTAAACCCAATATACTTAATTGTGAAATTATTGTGTTGTGAAATAATGATGCCTCTGCCAAGAAGAAAAGATGCTGAGACCTGCTGGAAATGATACCACCTGTATCATTCCTTGGGGGAAGAGAACATATTGCCATATCAATGTTGCACTCATTTTAAAAAAGGTGTGTTCAGGGGGTAACACCTTGTTATCAATGGATTGTCTCCTTGCTGTCATTGTGGCCATGCTGACAAGGGAGGTCCTTCGTGTGAATTAGGCACCACTAAAAAGTGCCACTCCTGTAATATCCTATTAGATGAAATGAATCAGGAAATGCAAGAAGGGTCTCTTTGGGAATTACCATTGCTATTAAGGGACAGCTCTGTATTTAAGAGTCATGAGCCACCCTGTCAGGTCCTCCAGAAATTCTTTTTCTATAAATGCAGTAGGTTGCTGTGACATTAATTATCAGGTTAGGATCTCCCAAGATCTATAAGGATCTACTGCTCCACCTTGTGGTCTGAAAAACGTTTTCCGTTATTCTACTCGGTAGAGTGGTGTGCCAGAAAAAGTCCAGCTTCTTCCCCTTTTTTTTATTTAACTGGAATTTGACTAGAATTAGCATCCTTCTTTTTCCCTGAGATACGGATCTTAAGGGCAAGTAACTAGCTGTCACCTTTGGCATGCTTCAGGATAGACATTGCAGGAGGTCTTTCATTACAGAAGAGAAAGGGAGAAAGAGAAATAAAAGTTAAATCACTGAAGAGTGCTCTACACACTCACACAGTTCAGGAGGTGCAGAATAAATTAAAAATAGCTAGCAAAAAATAAGACGCGCAATTCTCAGCTGCTTTTTTCAGTATGAGCACGGGGCCCAAGGAAACGGCTTGTTTGGTTGGTCAGGGAGGCAGGCAGAGAGGGTGCATTCTTCCATGCTGCCTATGGGCCAGAAAATCAGCTCATTCCCACAGTTCTGCCATCTTCAGTAAAGATGAATTCTGTACAATTGCCCAACCACAATCCCTCCTCTACATCAGCGACAAAAATGCTGTTCCTCAGACTAGCAAGATGTGGCACCCAGTGCTTGGAAATCATGCAGTAATTTTCTCCAGCTCTGAAATAAAGGCTGTAAAGCAGTAATACCCTTCTGCTGTTGAAATCACAACTCCTGTGTCCTTCAGAGGGGTGAGATCAAACCAGTACTGCTCTTCCAATGCTGGGTTTGTTCTAGGGAAGCAGCATTGTAACAAAGCATTCCAAGAAAGGCTTTATGTTTGTGTAGTCTAACACCACTGGTCTGAGAGTGTCGGATCCTATTTTGGACACTTAAATTAACATATATTCTTAGACAATTATAAAAGCCAAACAATGGAAACCAGTTAATACCTACATTAAGAGCACAGCTTCTGCAATCACTTGTGCTTTTGGAAGTGAGTGGTTGTGTTTCTAAAGCCTTAAGGAGTAGGAGAACTAGAAAAATTACCATCTTCTATAAAAAGAGTTATTGTATAATAAGGGCAACTTGTCTTACTACATACCAGCAATCAGAACACTCGTCGTAAAAAAAACATTTATGGACTGGCAACAGATAACTGCCTGCCCAATCCTGCCTGAGTTTTGTTTAGTAATATGTTATCACGGAATTCCATGCACTGGAAAGTTGGTAGTGTGCTTTGGATGAATGTGAGTGTGAAGAAGTATGTGGCTTACGTAGCCAGACCTCCCTGCTGATAGTTTCTGCTTCTGAATGGAAGACCCTGGTTCCCACAGTGCTATACTGTGCTGTCACCTTTGTCATGCTTCAGGAGAGATTGCAAAACTTGTTTAGACATAGAATAGGGGAAAGGAGAAGGAATAAAACAAAGGATAGCCTTGACAAGTAGTTAAGAGGTTCTTTCCTATAGTTTTCTTGAAGAATATGTTGCAAGGCAAGGAACTTAACTATTTCCCTTCCATTCCTCCCATCTCCTTTCCCCTTTTTATCTATTAAAGCTTTCAAAACCTTTACAATTAAGTATGTGGAATCTATATAGAAGTTAAGATGCTGAATTATGCTACAGTTATGTCTCCAGAATTTCCGTGAGAAGGGGGATTATTCAGCAGTACTGAGGATCCAGGCACTTCTGGTGCTGATTTGTTGAAAGACTCAGATATCCATCTTTATGACATTCAAAATTTGACTTTCTAAAGTCTTCCTCTGAAACTATTCTGACTTGGCACCAGTATATCAGATCTGCACAATCAGGATGAAATCTTGCCATCAAAGGTTCAAGACTTAACTTGAAGGCAGAGAGAAGGAAAGGGAAGATAAAGGGATTATAGTTGGAGAAAGGAATTACAGGTTGTCAAGACATGGGTAATAGGCTACTGACACGAATCCTTTGTCTTCAAATGCCCCGAGGAAGGAAAACTGAAAGTTTATAATCAGTGTGATGTTCCTGGATTCTTTACATACTCTTCACTGAAACTGGATTGGGACGGTGGACTTGTCCTGAATACAACTTATTTCTTTTACAACTTTAATGATGATAATAATAATAACAACAGCAATAATATTTTTTTCTTGTTGTCACATTCCAAGTCAAGAAGCTGAGATTCAGTTGTGAGATTCCAGGGAACCTAGGTGCTTGGACCTAGGGACCTTCAAGGTCCCTTCCAACCCAAATCATTCTATGATTCTGCATGTACATAGAGAATGGAAAGTACTAAGAGTGAGGTAGTAGTGAAAGACCTGGAAATGTTTTACAAAGACACACCATTCAAATTTGTCTCCCACCTTCTGAATTACAATATTTTAATATAAGTATGTCTCCAAGTACAGAATTTATTTTGTTATGGTTTATTATTTTGTAGTACTGCTCAGAGCAGTTAGGTACAACATCATCTAATAACTACATCTAATAATGACAATGCATGTAAATGCTATGGAGTTTACATGGCAAATTGATATCAGACACTCATACTACAGTTCTTAACTATTTAATCAATTGGTTAACCTGGGACAAAGGCTTTACAACCGGGAGTTGCTGATTTGCTTGCCATTAGACATAGCAAAAATGAAGGCAAGAGCTATTTGATGTTGCTTCTCAGAATTGCTCAAAATTCTTTAAGTCATTCATTTCCATTTTAATTCACAGCAAGAAGTTCAGTAATTTATGGAGTGGTTTTAATCATCATTTCCCTCACAGCATATCTAAACACTCACTAAAGCTGTATGTTCCCTCTGATCTTACGTGTAAATAGTTGTATTAACATTCTGTTTCATATTTCATATTTCTGTTCTAACTATGGGGAGGAAGTATTGGCCTTGAAAATAACATCTTTAGAGTGCTGGAGCTGTATTCACATATTCACTAAACTGACAGACAGATTTGTGGTATTTTGCCAAAAGATGAAAGGGAAATTCTGCCCCAAAACCCTATAGACCATGTCACAGTCTCTTTAGAGATATTTTGGTTTCTTTAGTAAAGAAGAGCTGTTGGCTGCTACACTCCTAATGCGGCCTTTCTATTTTCCATGCTCCCAGCAAATTTAATAAAGAGCTTAAGAAGATGTGAGTGAGAAAGCAGACAAGAAGCACATGAAACTTAAGTGCCTGCTATTTTAGCTTGAATGAGTATCCAAAACCAGGACCCCTAGCCAAACCGTAAGGAATTCCTGTATTTGTTTTAATAGGAGTTAATGTGAGCATTGAAGGCTTCCTAATGGGACTTTCAAAATTTACTTGTGCAGGAATGGCTTTCTAGGGATATTTCAGTACTTCAGTTCCTCTAAAGAATTGAGAAGGGCATACAGGAGTGAAGAGGGGTTAGGGAGGGAGAAAGAGGATGGGAAGACCGTTAGCAGAGATTTTAAATTTCCAAACAACAGACTTAGGTTCACTGTTTGATGTCTTTTCTGCCTTTTAGTTTAGAATAAAGTGCTTCAAGTGGTAATTAAAATGTGCACCCACCGTACTTAGGAAGAGGTATCTTTGCTTTTGTCAGAACAGCTCATTTGGATCACATCAGCTCTTTTATTGACAGGAAAGCTGGAAAACAAGCATCCCTTAGATCAGTTCTGAATACTTGCCCTGCCTCAATCACAGGACGGTCATCTTAAGGTGTAACATCTTGTCTAGAACCTTTCTATGATGGTGTATCTCTAGAAGCTTTGTAAAATTGTCAATATAAGGCTGCTAGAATTGTTCAGGGACGCATAACTTCTGCTCAGCCAGGTATTTAGCTGATAGTCTATACGGTGTGACAATTATCCACTATTTCATGGTATCATACCTCAGAGTCAGAAAGAAGAATTTCAGAATTGATGAAAGATTTGGGAGAGAAAGATTCAATTCTTCCTTCTCAGCTATCCTTTGTTTCATATGTAGTTGGTGTGTGACACAGTAGCTTATAAACCTGCAGACATTACTGTTTTGAAGATTTATTTGGTGGAACCAATAAGACACATAGAGCAGAACAGGGAATTTCAGAGAAGCAGCTGACAACTGGCATGTGAACTCCAGTGCTGATGAGCCTTGGTGAGTCTGTGCTTTGTGTGCACCAGGTGATTAGTGGCTCATCAAGGAAAGGAAAGAGAATAGATGAAGTGGGAAAGGGAAGAGGGCAAGTGTGAACTGGCCACTGAATCTGGCCCTGGGGAAGGAGGTACTGCCACCCCACACAACTGAGCATTGTCCACAATGTCACAGGATGCCTGGGAACCCAGAGCTCATGGCCACTCTGAGGAGATCAGCATAACAGTTTAACCTATTCGAGGTCACTGGTTTAATGTGCTAATGGGAATTGAAACCCCCTTATTAGGAAATCAAGATCTCTAGATTTGCATCTAAGCTTTGATTGACTGATGAGTCAAACTCTTGGCGTAGGCTTTGCAGTGAGATTACTTCAAAGTTGATTTATTATTATTATCATCATCATCAATGCTATTTTGGAATATAAACTCCGATATTACAAGGAAAAGGTCATCCACCTTCAAACTGCAAAGTGCCAGGTTATTTTCTTTCCCAAAATAATGGTGAAATTTGGTGGCAGACACTTGGCAAAACTGAGGAGGCAGAATGCAATAGAAAGACAAGGTGCTCTGGTCAGCACCACAGCTTTTGGTGAAGCAGTGCAGTAACCAGGGTCCCACCTCTGTGGGAGGCGATGGCTTCACTGATATCGTTCTCAGTGCATAACAGCTCTTGGCTCCTGACTTTGTGCTGGCCCTGTTTGGGAATATTCAAATTCGTTTTTATGCTGCCTTTGATATCTGCTGTGGATTGCTCAGTCCTGCATTACAATTTATGAACATGTGAATAGGAAAGGGATCATCAGAATAAATTGTAAGATACTTCTGAAGTGTATTGATTGCTGGCAAACAATAGCAAACATTTTCTTCTGGAAATACCGTTGTCTAAAAACACTTAAAAATAATGTTGCAGAGGAGATTAAAAGTGTGTATTATGATAGCTAGAATACTGTTAAAATATTTATCTGTAGCTATTCTTAAATTCATTAAAAACTTAATCTGATTCTTATGATACAGTAAGTCTCCAGTGACTAATCCAACAATTACATGCTTCCTAATGAGTAGTCTGAACATCACTGACCTTGCAAATCCTTTGGCTCACAAAAAAGTACTTTATGTTGGTAAATTCTTTTTCCTCAAATTTAAGTGGGAAATATCAATTTTGCCTATGACTATGCAGGAAAAGGAAACAAAAATGAACATTAATACTGAAAGTATCTTGTACAAAAACTACAATAGCTTTGTTAACTAAGACTGAGCATCGTCCTCCCCCACTGTGAGCACATCAGTTAATAATAGTAGGCATTACTCAACTTCATTTGGCATCAGTAAAATTTAAGATGTAATCCAAATATCAGGTTAAATCTTTCCCTAATTTGATGAGACTATAGCTTTAATAGTAGTCCTATTCTTTAATTCACCATAGCCTCTTACATAGTCAGGGAGCAATTAAAAGGTTGGATGTGTTATAAAGCATTCTTTTTAATATATTGATGTTGAAATAACTCTCACAGAGAGAGTTATACAGCTAAGGAGTCTCTTTTTTTTTAGAAAAAAAGAAAAATGTGCTTTTGCCAGAAAGGAGTTATAACAAGGGTATAGCAGCTGTGAGCCTAGCCAGTAGAAATGACCATAGTTGATGATTTCTCGAGTGATATGCCCTGCTCCTTGAAACTCTCACAAATGCACTGTACAAAAAGTATTCGATTTGCTGCCAACAGTGCTTCTCCTTGGTGCTGTGAGAAGCAGTCCAATACATGTAAGTCATGGTGTTCGTTGATCAGCCAGACTGACAAGGTGATGCTTGAGAACTCCCTCTTTTGGAGTGTTGTCTGATCTGCTTAATGGGAGCTTGCAGATTTTTCCCATCTCTACAGAGCCTCCCTGTCACCTGATAAATACTTTAGAGCACATAGTGGACTTATCCTTCTTCCAAGAAGTTGGTGAGTGCAAGATCTCATCCAGTCTGTTCACATTAAACTGTCCTGTAAGGTTTCTGTGCCTGTTTCATATTACAATACAGCCACTGGATCTGTCTCTGCCCTTGTAAGGCAGGCAAGTCCCATGAAAGTAGGTAAGAGAGATAAAAAATTAAATGCTTTTTAGATCTTACTAGAGATTGGGGAATTTTTTTTTTTAATAACAGAAGAATGATTCCAAAAATTCCAGTTGTTCACAGAAGGGTTACATTCTGCCATCTATCCTTGTGCAGAAGTCCCATTGGGGTCTCTCAGCAGGCTACTCCCAAAACACAGATGTTTCTGGCTATTCATTCAGTGTTTTAATTCTGCTGGATGCTTCTTACTCTCCAGCTTTTTGTTACTGGAAGCTTTTTAAAATATAAATGTTTCTTTTTGTTGACAGTGCTGTCTGCAAAGTTATCTAACATAAAAGGTCTGTATAGCAGCCACTGGGGGGTGTGAAACTCACCGAACTAAACTTTTTTGTATAAGCGGAACTTCCAGATCTAACCCAAAAGCCTCTATGTCTGGTTTTTTTCTAGGAACTTTCCCTAGAGTTTGCTAAAGAAAGAAACTCAAGGACTTGCCTAGTAAAAAAAAGAGGGTGTAAATGTATCCATGTCCTTGTAAAATTCAACTTTGAATGAGGAAATACAGTGTGTATTTATACTTTCCTTCTGAGTTCTTGTAAGTTCTCATGCCTTATTGAGAGTCACCTATTTTTATAAGCATGGAAAGGCCCTTAATGTGTCTGCAGGCATCTTAAATTAATCACAGCCAACCTTAGGAACATGGCAGTCCATATGTCACCCACCTCACTTTTTTCATATGTAAAGGGAGATGCCATTTTCCACCACTTCCGTGTGTTTGACATTGTTTTTTGACTTCTAGGAACATCTGTAGAACCCCTGTGTGTGTAGCTTTTGGTAGGGTTACAGAATTTCTTTTTGTTAGATAGCACAACCTATGCTGACCTGGGATTTAGGGCATTGCAACACGCTTCCATTTCACTGCCTATTTTGTATCAATCTGTTGAAGATATACAAGTTCATAACCCGCAATTGACTGTCTGAAGTCAGCTCTAGTTAAATCCCTGAGGCTGAGTAATTGCGGAGGCTTTCAGAATAAAAAGAAACTGAGGGAGGAAGAGGAAAGGAAACCCTTTACCTTCCACCGATTTACTTTATACATACCATCCAATTCAAGTTTAATCTGTTGTGTTGGTTTTTCCTGTATCTAGTAGTGTCTTATAAATATCAAAAGACAAACTGTAATCCTATTACGAGCATCTTGTAATTTTTTTTTTTTTAAGGGTAAGTCTGGAACATGCTATACAAGTACAGAAACACCTTCTGAATTTATCCTTTTGGTTTACTCAACAGTCCAGAAAAACTACGAAGACAATGAAATTAAATTTTCTCCATGTCTATATCCATGTACCTTTATTACATCTTCAGTATGGGGATACATAGCAATTCCATGGAACCCATTGTATTATCCTTTTGAGGCAGCAAAAGTTAGGTTAGTGCTAGAAAGATTCCCTCCTGCAAGAGTATTGGGGGGGAAAATAAATAAATAAATGTGTGTTTTTATATATATATATATATATCTAGGAATATCAGTCATTTATGACTGGAAAGATATCAAAATAATCTAATCCAGTGATATTCCACAGCTCTGCCCATTGCCTGATGATCTATGGTCTTGAGGGAAAATTTACTCATAAAGCAAACAAGTTCTCAAACCCAGTTTGAAAGAAAGAAGGGAACTGAGTTGGCTTGAAATTCAGTAAAGTACTTTTAGAGCCTGAATATCCTACAAGAGTTCTATTAACCAAAACTGATGTGTATGTCCAACATGAGAGGCAACGGATGGAAAATTTTTAAGACACCACAGTGTTTGATCTCTGTAGCTGTAAACAGTTCTCAGTCATTCTATAGACTCTGATAGCACAGGGCCTCTCTACCTTTGCTTGTAAGGGTCCGGTTTTACTTTGATATTGAAGAATTGGTGCAAACTTTTCACTGAAAGGTACCTCTTGTAGCTGTATCAGCTTTCTCTCCACTGCCCTTTGGAAGTATTTGAATCAGAAGATGCTAAGGAAAACTCGGGTTTCTCTAGCTGAAATGACACAGAATAATACACAGCAACCAAACAAAATGCAAGGGACTTGCAGACTGTTACTTCCTGAGCCTGAGCTGGCAATAAATTATAGAGGAAGCAGGTTAAGAAACTTAGTGACCCAAGAGACAACAGAAAAGAGGTCAGGCACTCTGGGTGTCACCTTGGGCAATACGAGATAGGGGAATATATCTGTTTTCCTAAAAATTGCCAGATGACCTGGAGATCTGGAAATGGTGCATATATACTGAGTGGTATGAATGATGCTGCTGCCACACCTGCACCTGACACCGTGGAAGCCTGCTGGGTTCATGATGCATTGTGCTGCTACAGTGTGAGTGGCTAGAACTATTTTTGGACATAACGAAATAAGGATGGAGGTTATTTTTCTCTACTAACTACTTTCTTCAGCCTGTCTGGGTGGTGAGCAGAGAGATTTTCTGACTCCTCTCAGAAGTTTTGGAGGTTCCAAACTTGACTGAGTGTTTCAGTAGCACTAGTAACCTGTTAAGGATAATTCCATGTTATTTGATAGGGATTTTCCCATCCATCCTGCATTCCTATTTTCACAGGAAGCAAGTATTTTATGCCACAAGTGACCCATTAGCCTTTATCACCAGGCAACCACGTTAGTTATCACTATATACATACATAACTATCTCACAGAACGTGCTTTCTATCTATCAGTTCTTCTATCTGCATCATTCACCGTTCACACAAACAGTCCTCCATCTGCCAGGCAGGGTCTGTTCTTCCTATGTGTGATTTGAAAGCACCCCAGGCACCTGCCCGGCTTGCAGATGGTGTTACTCCATCACAGTCTGGAGTCATCACTGACAACACAGCGTATTTCGGGGAGATGAAAGGGGCTGATGAGTTAAGGTCTTACTGAAGACAATCTGAGCCAACCGTAGTTGTTGTGTGTCATTTTTTTGTTGTTGTCATGGCCAAACTGTGCAGGAGGTGAGGTTTTGTTTGTAACAAGTCTCCTATCTACTTGGGAGAGGGGGAGAACACCCACGCTGCAGAACGGAGGGCAGAAATCCCTATTCCACGTTAAAACTACCCCCGCAAAACCTTTCAGTGGTCCGGCGCTAGCTCTTCTAGATGCTGTTTTTCTGCTTGAGTGTTTTTGGTTTTTTTTTTTTTTTTTTTTTTTTTTAGACTTTTTTTTCCCCTTTTGGTGCTATTTTTTGCGAACGAAAAAAAAAAAAAAAGTGTTAACAGGCTGAAGAGGCACCAGAAGGGAAATACGCCCGTGCTCGAAACTAAGTTAAACTTCGAGGGGTGTGCGAGCAATCCTTCCCGCGAGTGGGGGGGTCGAGCGGCGCCCCGAGCGCTCCCGGGGCGCGGTGGGTCCCCGCCGGCCGGGAGGCGAAGGGAGGAGCGGGGGAGCGCCGGGGCAGTGCCGCCGCTCCTCCCTTCGCCCTCCGGCACCGCGCCCGGGCACCGCGGGGTGTGAGCCTCGGCTTTCTCCCAGAAACTCCGGGAAGAAGAGAGGGGGATGCTGCCCTTGCGGCGGTGCGGCGTGGCGGGGTGTGGGGGACGGGGGAAAAGAAGACCTCGCAAGCGGTGCTCTTACCCCCTCCATTTTTGTAGCAGAGGTATGGGAATCGCCAGACGTTGGCCAGGTCCACGGCGAAGCCGATGACGGAGAGGAGGAAGTCGATTTTCTTGCCCCAGGTCTCCCTGTCCTGGGCGCCGTAGCGCGGCGCGGGGGCGGCGGGCAGGAGGCTGCTGCTGGTGTACTGCACCCCGTTGTGCTCCTTCACCAGGATCAGCTCCACGTCCTTCTTCGGGGGCGGCGGCCCCGCGCGGTCCGGCAAGGGGGCCACCACCGACACTTTGCGCTCGGGCTGGACCTGTTTGTTCATCCTCGCCTTAAACATCCAGGGAGAGAGAGAGCGGGGCTGAGGAGGGGGCGCGGGCGCGCAGATAACGGAAGTGCCTTCCCGCTGGAGGCGACTCCGCGCTCAGCCCGGCGGTGTCAGCGCGGCGGGAGCGAGGCACGGCCGTAATAAGAGCCATGCAAATGAGGCGGGAGAGGGGGGACCGGGGCGCCCCCGGGGAGCGGGGCTGCCCGCGCCCTTCCTCCGCCGGGGAGCGGCGGAGCCGCGCCCGCACCTGGGGCGGCACCGGCGGCTCCCGACCCCGCACCGGCCGGCGGTTCCCCCCGAGCTGGACGGTTCGGGTTCGTCCTGCCGCTGACTGCGGAGTGGCTCCTTCCCGCCAGCCAAAACACGCATCCCCGGGCAGGCAAGCTGGAAGTGCCGCTAGCAGGCAACAGGTAGAGCCTGTTTGGATCGCCCGCTTCCCTCCTTTGGCGGCTGAGCTACGCTACAGCGGCTCTGCCCTGTCCGCTAGAGTGGCTTTAGCTAAACAGTAGAATTTGGCTTTTGGTATCAGAACGCGGTAGGGTGCAGGCTGAATAGCAGAGCCGGACACTGCTAATGCTCCTATGCTAGGACTGATGGATGGCCAGCTTTTTCTGTCATGGCAAGCGTGAGGCTGGTAGAATTCAGTTGTCAGGTTGAGGTATTTGTAGGGCATTAACTATTTGCCGCTATTTCAAATGGAATGTGAGTCTTTTACATGTAAACAATTATCTGGCAGAGCAGTGATTGGTGCCAAAAGTTGGCAATACAGCAAATACAGCTGCAGAAAGGGGTTTTCGGGAACTCTTCTTATTACAGCTGTGAATGGTAACTCTACATTCAGTGTCAGTTAGGGGAATAAAATTTGAACACAAAAGGCAGAAACTGGCTTCCTCTCTCCAACACTAAGCAGCTTCCCTTCTGCTTGGCATCAGTGAGAACAGGTCAAACTGCAGAGTATTCTCAGAGGTGTTGCAGCCTACCATTCTATTCACTCTGCTGGGATTGATAATGCAGTGTTGTAATATATAAAGAGGCACTAGTCAGAGTTCACAAGGAATATGAGATTTCTTTGCAAACTCGTAATGTTAAAAAGAATCCCAACTCAGAATTAAAGTTCACTTATTGGCATCCTCCCCTCCTCTCTTTAGGCCACAGATTACCAAGATGCTAGTAAGACAGCAGTTGAAAATTTGGGGGTGTTCTGCCTTCACAAAAAACACTTGGTTCAAGCTCCAGGGTCTCGGTGAAGTATTTGAGCAGTGGCTATGCTGCTTCAGAGCAATGGGGTGCTTAGAACATACAGCTCGTGTGCTCTCCTTTGGTTGCTCTGTGATTTCCTGTGCTCATCTTCTTCAAATACACCACATAAGACTTTTCTCTCTATTCTTTTTGACACTTCATGCCATACGTGCTGCTGGTCCTTCCCCTGTCCATAGTCATGGACGTGCTCTGCCCTATAAACACTTGCTGTTTGCCTGTGCAGCACAGCCCATGGGACCATGCTCATGTGCAGCTACACTGCTGCCCAGTCCTCACACCATCCCTCACTCCTTCCACCACATCCATCCAACACATACCCATGTTAGGTGCAGTGCCCCCAAATATGCCCCTGCTCCCCTGCATTTAAGTGACCCTGCACACCCATTCTCCCACAGCAAATAAAGGACATGTTCTGTTTCGGACAAAAAGGGAGCCCCTGCTCTGCAGAGCCCTAAAACCATCTTGATGACAGACTCACCAGGTAGCACTGAGGATGTCTCTGTCCCATTCCCTGGTACCTATGGGGAGGGGAAGATGGCTGAAGGGGGATTCCTCCTTCTTGGTTCCACCACTCAGGGACTGCAGTCTCTCTGGGAGCTGAAGCTGTAGCCTAGCCAGTAAGGAGCTTTTTAAACCTGGTTCCCCTCTCTGCACGTGACTATTACTGCCTTAATGATCTGCACGGACTTTCTACGCTAGACAACAGCACTCCTGTATTGCTTCTGGAAAAATAAGGCCTTGCTAAGGAACACCCTTTTCCCCACAAGGTCTCAATTAGCTGAGCCTGATCATGATGTCTATGGTGGGAGGAATCTAGAAAGCCCCCGCTTATTTCCTAAGAGAATTAAGTCACTCTGCATATATATATATATATACATATATATATATGTGCCTTTAGTTCTTGCATGGAAAGTGTGCACAATCTGGTTAATGCAATATCTGCTGCACCCTCAAGGTAAGAAAGTCCTCAATTGGATTTTATAGAAAAGTTGCTTAATCTTGAATCTGTCTGGATCTTGTTATGCCTAATGGAGGCTGACAGTGGGTGAAGTTGAAGTCAGAGAAGGGAATATTGTATTTAGAAACCTCAATGTAGCCAGGCAAGATGGCAGGGTGTTAGTGATATTCCACTGTCAGCTGGGAAAAAGGCTGTAATTTACTTCAGAAAATAGTCATTAATTATTCAAATTTCTGTCTATCATTCTCTCAATATATTGGAGAATATACTATATGCTCTAACAGTAAGCTGAGGTTGTCACTCTCACACATTATGTGAGAGTGTCTTCATATGTCTATGAAGAAAAAAACCTCCAATGAACAACAATTTAGTTTGTGCTTCCAGATCTCCATTTGCTGGTGGTGTGAAGGCTTACTGTGCTTGTTGGCAGCAGGGTTTGAATTCTCCAGCTTGGCAGCACAGCCCTCTGCCACTGATATTACAGAACTACAGAGGCTGGCTATTGTCCTTCCTGTGAACCATCTTTTGAGAAGGGTAGTATCAAACAGTGTTTAAATATGCTGAAACTTGCACTTTACAGTTGGTGAATCTGAAAGAGTCTTGCTTCATGTGATGTCTGATACACTTGGTGCAAGAGCTTGACAGCTGAGCCAAACAAAACAGTGACTGAGCAGGGATATGATTGCTTTATAAATAAAATGAGGTAAATGTCAGGAGAAAAAAATACACTACCACCATTTAAACCAAAAGACAACCGAATCATGATAAATTTAGTTGGGAAGTGAGAAAAATTCTAACTGTAAAAGCAGTGAATGCAGTGGGAACCAGAGACCTGGAGTTTAGGATATTGTTTTATGAGTTAGGATGTTGTTGTATGACGAAGTTGCTTGTGAGAACTGGGATTTGGGCTTGCAGACTCAGGACAACAGTTTCTTATTCTAATCTAAGATATAATGAAAAGAGGAAAAGAGGCAAGGGTTATATACACCAAGTATTTAATTTCACATCCTGGTACGTCCACAGAAACTCTGAGCTCATTTGGGCCTTGGGGCTCACCAGCACTAAAAGAATAAACATTTTTCAAACAAAGTGCAGAAGTTGAATAAAGTTAAGTTTGGTTGTTCTGTGATAGAAGAAACTTGGGGAATAGCCAGTTGCTGTGGGAACTGGGAACAAAGCCTTCTGACCAAATCAATGTTAAAACAATTTCACAGTGATAGGAACATGGCATTGGCAGGGGTGCCCATCTTTCTAGGTTAGCAGGTAAAGGATACCATGCTGTAGACCATATTGGACATCTTTTGATGACAGTCAGTATATCAACTCCAGTTACTCAGAATTTTACGAGTGGGTTGGGCAGGTTTGCTTCATAGTGTCTCTAAAATCATACCATTCCAAATCTAGTGTTTACTCAGTATTTAAAAGCCCTGTACTGTATTGTTAGTAGGCTGTTGTCATAGTATCTCTTCCTTAGAGCTAAAGAGAGGCCTTTCTCTCACTGAGAAGGGCCTGTTTGGGTTGGTCCAACCCTGCATTTTGACAGTGCCTGTCATGCTACAAACTGTCTTCAGACTGAAAATAAATATTACAAAATCACTCCACAGTATTACAGAATACTCCACAGTATTCTGTTTATGCAAACATGCCAAGTTGTAGGGGAAGACAAGGCCTCTCCCTGTTTCTTGTGATAGTAACATTTGTATCTTCCTTATCAAGTTGCTTGAGGTTGTCACAAATACACACCTCCAAAGCTAATTTTACCCGTTACCTCTGGCATCAGATGACTTTCTTCATGAGGGCCACCAGTGTCATCCCAGAAAGCTATCCCATGACATCTTTATCATTTTATAACATATTTTATAACAGTCATAACATGACTGTGCATGAGATGCACTCCATCCTCCTCCCTTCCTCTTGACTTGTGCAGCGTCCAAAAGGGAGCCAGGGCACACGCTGATCTAGTCTCTGCTTTGATCTCTGCTTTGAACAGTAAGAGAACCAGTACACTTGGGTTCTCTGTAGTGCTTCCTCCAAGTTCACCATGTCATGTCTGTGTAATCTTTCTTTTTTTCTGGTTGAAATAAACCTTTCCTGAGGAAACATGGCCTAGGTTTCAGATGGAGTCTTATGAACCTTTAGTGAAATAGTAATGATTCCCAGGACTATCAGACAAGACTTTAGTGAGAAGGGGATCTCACTTGCCTTTTTCAAACCTGTATTAAATGTTTGTCCATAGATAAGTTATAAACACCCAAGTCATTCTGCTCCATCACTTCTTTAATTCTTAAAGGCCAGGTTTAACATTTTACTCCGTCTGCTTCCATTAATTTCTGTTATGCTATGTTTCCTTTTTTTTCCCCATGTGAGTCCCATTCTTCACTAATTCAATATTGCCTGCCAACTTCATCATCTCCAAATTTCATTATCAAACACAAACTTTTGGGTGCATATTATTAATGCAAATATTTAATAAGATCATTCCCGTTAACAGATCTTTCAGGATGGGTAATCTCACTCCAAGCCTGTAATTATCCTTATAGCACAACATAGTATTATATCCTCTTTAGTCAGTTCTTTTCCTGTCTTAACAATTCTATTTATCTCCACGTCTTCTGCTCAGACTAACAATTACAAGTGTCATTGTAGCAGCTACTTTTCTAAAGTCGTGATAGATTAATATCTACCACGTTTTCCTTGCTTTTATAAAAGGCAGTTATCAGAACAAGGTGCCAGATTAATCTGTCTTCCTTTGGGAAGCTCGTTTCACATGTAGGAGTTTTCTGTGCTTATGCACCTATGGATAGAATTTGTGAAAAGTGTTTTAACTTGGGAGCTCTGTGTGGTCATAGGATTATTTGCATCTCCCTAAATCAAGGCTTTTGCAAGACACCTTGTAATTTCAGTCATTTGCAGACTCAGAACAAGACACCTTGCTTGATGTCCAAAGCTGGATTGAAAGAGGACCCAAAAGATCTCATGAGATGAAAATTCCTTGAATTCAGAAGGTCTTGAGATTAGATTTTTTTACTGCAGCACTGATGGGAAGGTGCTGGGTATTATTTTCCTCCTGTTGAAAAGACTAAACAAAAACCCAGAAGCAATCTGTCCTTGCTTGCTGGGAGGACCTGTCCTTTCTCTTGGTGCCAGTCTCTTGCTGATATCTCTGCTTGTACAGCAAGTAAAACATGTCCAATTGTGCAGGCTGCAAAAAAGACTGAGGATGAGTCTGATATCCTGCTTAATTTGAAACAGGTACCTTAATACAGGCTTCTAATCTTAAGTTTATCGTTTACTATACTGATTGCTGAACATTCAAAGCCAATCTTTGTGTAGCCTCGTTCAGTTTAAGAGAAATCATGCACAGGTACCTGATGACACAATAGGATTGATTCTTTTGCCAAATGAAAAACAGCTGATTTCACTGATCACACTAAAGTCCAAAAAATGAAAACATTTAAATTATTGATGGTTGGTGTTTTCTACTAGGCCTAATATTAATATTTGGTACCAAGTTACTTCCTGTGGTACAGGAATAAAACTCTCTTTGTGGCCAGTGAGAACGGTATGCACAGATCTGGAGAGGAGATGTGGAAATGAAAGCCTCGTTATCTTAATTCTGTTTCTCATTTTTTACTTTTCTAAAAGTACTCAGAGAAAATTGAATGATGCTAAATAAACTTACCTTTTCAATAAGGGAAGGTGTGCTTTCCGTTGCTCTAGCTTGAGCTTTCCATTGCTCTAACTCAGAGAAAGGATCATTGCAGCTGTCAGTGGTCTTGAGACAACTCACTTCCTTAAGCTTTTGAGACTGTGATTCCACCTTCTTGAGACAGGAGACAAAAAATCCAATAGCTAATTGAAAATAGTCTTTTCCAAAACACTGAACAAGACCAGTTCTTTATTTCTTTTAAAGATATAGCGAATCTTTAAAAATACAAACATTCCAAAGGCTCCAAGTCTCATAGTGGGTATTAGTCAAAGAGCCAAAAATAATTTCTACTCAAAGTTTAAGAACTTTTTTTGTATTTTTTGCCTTATTAATGTTTACATGTTCATCTCACAGGTGTATTCATGTGGTCACCTCATGTGTAGGTTTGAATGGGTTTTACTCGTTTTTACTGTCCAAAGCCTTTGCAGTTCTATAGCAACAGGCACATCAGGTTGTGCACTGATTTAGTACTTGGAAACCTCCACTTGCCCTCAGTTGTAGCATTTATCCAAGTGCAGCACCAAGTAGCAAATTAGCTTCCCAGCTAACATTGAGTAGTTTGGACAGTTCTAAGTAAATTGTTTTTGTTGAGCTGATTGTTTTAAAATTAAGCCTCCAAGCACCAAAAGAATCAGCAATGCCAAAGGAGACTCAGAGCCTGTCTTCAAAGTTATGACAAGTCAGGCAGTTGGCAGTTTTCACAATGACCTATATTTTAATATGGGCTATTGGATTATTTCTAAAGAGGCTTCTTAGCCATAAAAGAATTATGCTCATTGGCTGGGCTGTGGCAAAAATACAATTGAATTAAGGATTGAAATAATTTAGGATCCAGCTGGACAAGTTGTCCCTGCGGCTGAGCAGTAACAGATGTATTAAGCATTGGAAATTGCACAGAAAAAAAGGTATAATTGATCTAAGGTAACCTCACTACTTTATATTAAATAAATCAATGCTGATAAGCTGAAAGGTTAGAAGCAAGAGGCTGAATTGAAGGAAGGTGGACCTGGGTAAAAGCAACTCTAGGTAAAACCAGTTAACTTTTAGGTTCTAAATATGGTAGGGACTATGGACTTTTGATTTCTCTCAGTACAGTGGCTACAAGTTTCCAAATCAGCAAAACCCTGGGGAGTGTTGGGGGAGGGGGAAGGAAGGGATGCATTTTCTAAGTAAGAAACAGATAATTATAATTAACCACCTTTGTATTAATTTGTGCATCTGCAGCCATTCATCACTGGAAGCCATAGGTGGCCCACAGCACTTGCTCTCTCACCCATATGTAGTTGTACCTATCACTGATTTTCAGCTTAGGGATTCCAAGGGAAGGCTACACTATAACAACCACTTTAACAGAGCAGCTGATGTTTTTGGAGTGCAGTGTGGGTGTACACGTATGTTAAAAGAAGCAGGTAAGCCCAAAATGTTGGCCAGTGATGTAGGAGACAGTAAATTCCTTCAGGAGATATCCAGTGCCTAAACACTAGCAAATGGAGAGGTACTAGAGGGGAAGGCTATAAAATGAAGAAAAAAAATACTTTTCTATTTATATGTGTTCCTTGTAAAGTCAGGGTCAAACTTTACAAGGTGAGAGCAACTTCAAATAAACCTGTGTATGTATTTAACGTAGCTGGAAATACTACAGGGTAGTAAAAGACAGGATTTCCCTGTTGTTACTCCCTTCTAATTCCTTCTCTGCATTTCCAGACAAAGCAGAAAGAGTTCCATAGGAATTAACCTTGTTTTGCAAAGAATGAAATGATACATAAAAAAAATATTTGCGGTATTGCTCTGAGCGTACCTCCAGTGAGCTTAAACCTGCCTGACTGTCACAGCTCTGGGCGTGCCTGTGTTGGAGTGAACACGATGGGCACTTCCGAGGCTGAGGAAGGGGCACACGAGCTGGCAGAGGCAGCGGTGCCCCGAGCCGGCTGCTGAGGCCGGGTGTGCTCCGTGTGTCCCGCCGGGCAGATGCAGCAGGTGCCCGGGTGGAGTTGTGCTTGTCCAGACCGGGCTTGGCGAGTTGTCCAGAAGGATGACAGCGCCCGTGCTTTGGCTCTGAGCGGCTCCGCTCCTCTGGCGCGGCCGGCTGTGGGGATGCGGTTAAGAGCATCTTTCTCATCAATGCTGTGTCTTTTTGGATAACCCTAAAGCTCCACCTGCTGGCTGTCCTGTCCTCCAGCCTCGGGAATGAACGGGAGCGCTCCGGCCTGCGGGCAACAGGGTGCGCAGCAGCTGGGATTTGTCCTGCTGCTGAACGTGGGACTGCAGAGAAGTCCTTTAAGGGACGCTGGGTCTTGGCTTATGGTCCTCTTCTGTCATTCCTGTCTACTGTAGACCTCTGAACGGACTCGAGCTCGGTAGTTTTCTACAGAAATTAAAGACATCTGCTTTGAAAATAAGGAAGGTCCAAACTTCCTTAATGATGCAGCAAATATGCTGATTTAAAGCATATATTTGAGACATTGTGAATGACAATGTTAAAAGCCAGTCCTGGATGCAAAGTCAAGCAATCAAAATTTAGGAAATGTTTTTAAGATAATGTTTTATTTAAGATTTTGCTGTGACATAAACAAAAAGAAGAGCTGGCATTAGAGCATGGCTGTGCCTTTGACGTTCCTCTGACCACCCCTCTCACATGCCAGACATCTTCTGCCATTTTGAGGAATTGAAATTTTTATGGAATTCTAATTCCATGGAGGTCTCCTGAAGCTAACACCAAATTTTACTTGATTGTGCCTTGTCCTCAGCAGGCAAGAGTCTTTAATGTAAAAACAAGGAGAGTGAAAATTCTGATTTTGAAGTCAGACATAGATTTGAAGAATAAGTTGTTTCTTATTTCATTTCAAATAAACGAGCTGAGATGTAACCAGCAGGTAAACATGCAGTCATCCCTCCTTGCTGTGATTATTTAGTTTTCAAAGTGCTCTTAATCAAAGTATGTTTCTTGCATCTCAGCAAAACATAAGCATAAAATGGCTAAACATAAAATTATGTAATTAAAAATATAATGATTCTTTACCAAGCTAAATCTTCAGTTTTTATTAATGTTGAAAGTATAGTGATACCAGAAGGTTAATCAGCATGAGAGATTTTTGGTGAGACATTACACTCTGAAGGGAAGATGGAACACTCAGGTGTACCCTCAATATTGAACAATATCTCTTTGCTTTCTGAAGATTTGCATATTGCAATCTCTCAGTGTCCAGGTTATGACAAGAGAGTGTATAATTCCTTGTGGTCAAGGTCAAAAATTATCATTCACTGGGAAAGTATGATTGAGAGGTTGAATATACTCAGCTCTATACTGTCATTAACAAATTTTGTACTGTTTCTGAGAGAATATTGTGACTTGTTTGAAAGTAGCATCTAGAACCCTGTTGTAATAGCAAATCTACAATGGACTTTATCCTGTGCTCATGGCCTGTTAGAGACAGGGACAGAAAACTATGGTGGCAACAGATTAGAGGAAGAGGAGAATATATATGTATATATATATATATACAGTGCCTCAGACTGTACTATAGAAAAGACCATCTGCCAGTCCATGGACAGAATCAGACCCTCTCACTGTGAATTCTTATCTTTTCTCTAGACTGAAGATACATCTGCAGCCTATACAGTCTCTATACAGCTGTTCTGCTGAAATGCACCTCCTGGGCAGTTTGATATTGGGATAACTTCTTTTCTGATACAGATTAGAATACACAGATTTTAGCATTCCCAGGAGGGATCATGGTGTAAGCATGGTAAAAGTGGGTGATTGCAGTCCCATTGCACTTCATGAGAACTCACCCTGATAAAAATAGCTGACAGTTATGCTCCTTTGCTTTCTTAGTGAATACCTGCATTTGCAGGCTCCCTATTCTCTGTCCCACTTGTGGTTACTTATATCCCTTCACAGCTCATGGTGATTAGCTGATTAGTCCCTGTAGTATCAGCAAAAGAATATTCTTCCTACCTTCCTTGTGTCTGCAATATGGTTTTTTCAAATTTAGGCATAGACAATGTGTCTGTGCACTGGGAAGGCAAACACAGCTTCTCTCCAAGCATGGCAGAACATTTTGCCGTGTACCCGCCTACCCTTCATCTGTGCTTTTGTCTCTGGTCAACAGTGGCCACTGCTCTTTTAGGATTTGGGTACAGAATGGGAACCCAAATAGCACCATTTTGCTCCTGTTTTAAGTGACACCATTCTTACACTAAGAGCAGTGCAGCAGGAAAGGGATGGGACCTGGGCCTGCCTTCACTGTGCAAGGGGAGAAACTGGATGATACGACTGTCACACTTCCGAGCACAGAGATGAACCCAGACAAATGAGCACAGGGTGGAACAGCAGAGCATGCTCTGAAAGGATCTACAGCAGGAGGAAATCAGGAAATCTCTTTTAAAAGAGACTCTGAGAGAGTGCCAGCCTCAGGGAGTGCCTGGCAGCGAGACTGAGTTGGAACAGAGCTGGGGAGGGCTGGTGGATGGTGTGGCCTGGTGCAGATGGACAGCTATACCACAGCTCCCCAGGGATCCTCTGTCTTTGTGGGTGGCCCCAGGGCTGCCAAGTTGCCCAAACCTTACAATATTTAGGGTATTTTCATGAAGTCCCATCTTTTGTTTTCACGCGATTCTATCTAGCTTCTGTTTGAGGAAGAGAAGTTACGTTTGTAGCTCACATTTTCAAATGTGAACCATAAGGGCTCAAAAGTGAAAGGATAATAAAATTTAAATGCCTCACTTTTTTGTTGAAGAAAAACAAAGATTGATTTGTGAGGGTTTTTTACTATGATTTTTAATGGCACTTACCAGAGGGAGACCACTTGAGCCTCTTTCTGTGCATTCAGGGAGACACCTCAGAACCTTTTTAAGATGCTTCACATTCTGCAGGTCTGCCATAGAGATGGGAAAACAAATGGGATCAGGCCCTAAGTTCATAATGCTCCACTCAGTTGTGCTGTCATGCACATGTATAGTGCTGAAACTCTCTGCACAAGGGAGCACAAAGAGATTTTAAAAATAAAAATTTTAAAAAGGGAGGGGGAAGTGTGAGCTGAACGTGTGTGAAAGGATGTCAAACCAAAAGCAGACTACAGAAAATCAGGATACACTAGAATAAATGGTATGAGCTACTGAGCAGCATAAAACAATGAGTTATACACCATCACTCCTAATTCTTCAGAGAAGCTTTCAGGTTAATGGCAGGCTGCTGTTAAATATTAGTTTGGGCAATGATCAGCGTGAGCTTCCATGCGTACTGCAGAAGGAAATCAAAGGGCCTGTCTCATTCCCAGCTCTGCATCTCATTAGTTTGCAGATTTTCTGGAGAAGGGAATGTTGTATTCAGTACCCCTTTATGAGAGGCTCAGACTCCTGCTGGGCCACACAACAGAGTGGTTTGCCTTGAGTTCAGCTCCAACCAGGAGTTGAGAGTCCTTCCAGCGAGGGCTCTGAGCTAAAACAGTCTGATGCAGATTGGTTGAGTTAGACTCAAAACTTTTAGAGGAAGTTGAGAAATGTGGTTCTCCTTTTTTCTTTTTTTTTTCCCATTATGAAAGAGAAAAAAAAAGAAAAAATAAGATAGGGGTAGGTACTGCTTGGTTAGGACTTGCATATGCTGGCAGCTAAGAGCTGGCTTGTTTATTTAGGCTGCAAGAAGGAATAGGCCAGTGTATTTGCTGGACTCTGATCCTCTGATCTCTGGTTAGCACAGGAGCCCTTTCAATAAATTAACAAGTAGGGAGGAAATTATGAGGGAGTTTGAGGATGGGAGGTTGAGTTGATTGAAAGAGGGAAGCTTCTTCCTACATCTTTTTTTTTTTTCATCAGTGCTGTGTCCTAGCAGACCCTAGGTCAAATTTAAAGGCAAACTCTACATCAAAGGAATATTGTGTACGTAGTTATGCCTGTATATGCTGACTTAGCAAGACTAGAAGAGAAAAAATAAAAAGATAGAACCAAATGAAGTTGATATAGTCAATAATTTCATCAAGGACAAGAGTACTGAAGGCAAAACTACCCATATTTTACTACATCTAGATCAGTTACTGGTTTCTCTGCTTTTTCTTTTGATACAAAATTGTTGCAGTTGTCTTCAACATCTCCCTTTCCTATGGGCTTCAGGCCCTGAAACTCTTGATCTGTGTGTCTACAAGGAGGCATAAACAGGGTTTAATGCAGCAACAGCATTTCATTATTCTCTTTCTCAATCAATTAATAATTAACATTGGCCACTGGTGACTCCCATATTACTTAATTTACACTTTTCCCTATTTTCTCTTACCCTCATTCTTTTTTCCCTCTCCTCAGTTGATCTCAGTGAAACTTTGTTCCAGACCCTACAGGGAGAAGAAGTAAATGGGTCAGAGCTATAGAGGCAGCAGCAGGGCACAGTCTTCTTACTGGAACGAGTCTGAGGCCAGGAACAGTGAAGTGCTGGAAGCTTCGTGCTGTGTTTCTGTGGTATAATAACACAGCTCTGATGGCAAACTAATTCAGTTTTTTTACTTTTAGGAACCACTAAGGCATTATTGATGCTTCCTTAACTGTGCTGGTTCATTATCATACAATGTAATTATCTGATTCTGGTATACAGTTTGTAGGACCTATTTTCTGGGTTCTGTTTCTTGGCAGATCTACCTGATAACGCAGCTTCCAAAAATGTTCATGAAAAGGTCAGATTTCTGGGCTGAATAAATTATTTGTATTTTTGTGGCATTTTGGGCCCTATTGTTATAGACTCTGTAAAAAGCTTAACATAAAGGCCAGTCCAAACCCTAAAAAATTCAAGTTAAAAAAAATAATAGATCAGATAAGAATATGTAATAAACTCACTTCAAAATCCTAAGCTTTTGGGAGGAATTTGGATGTAAATGGGACCTTGGAAGCTCTGGATGATTTATAATTAATAATGCCAAATAAAACTCTGGTAGAAGTCTTACCATGTCGCTGCTGGCATTAACACTGGGCTGCCTTACTGGGAGTGATAGACTCTTTCTTCTTTCTTGTTTATTAATATATTTCCTCTCGGAGGAAGACTGTGGTAGTAAAACTCAGCAAAGCCAACAATGTGTCTCATAAACAAATTAATTTCCTTCTTCAAACATTGTTTCATTCAAGAGCAATACATTCAAAATTCCTTTTAGTGCTGGGTCTTTAATTGGTTCCTTTTGTAGGAGTGAAGCTGTCATTCTTTGAATCTCCCTTGAAGTTTGTGGAATTTGTTAAAATCTGCTATGTTATCTCGTGTTGGGAATGCAGCCTTTAATGAATAGCAGTAAGGCAATGATCTTGATAACATACTTTATGTATGACTTTATTTGAAGCTTCTTAGGGAAAAGCCCACTTATCTCACATGGTGAGCATTTGCCTGTTGTGCGTAAAGAAAAAAAATCACCCTTAACTTTTCCTTAGAGGGATGCAGTTGAGTTTCAGGTTTGCTTAATGATATCTGAACCAAACAAATGAGGGATACGTGTTCCTGGAGCAACGAGATCTTGTTCCTTCTGCCTCTGAGAAAGCCTCAGTTGCTCTGTTTCTCCCAGAAACTTATTTAGTAAGACCCAAGGAAGGGGTAATAGGGCACTCTCATGTGTTTAGTGTTAGGCATAGCTTTTGCTGCATTTCTTTATTCGTTCAGTGTTTGGTTGTCACACACTACTGTGATGTACAGGTGTTATTTGAATACAGGGTTTTTTGTTGAGACTATAGAGTCTGTTTGCTTCCAGTTAGTAAGTGTACTTATTTGAAATGCAAATGTGTCTGTGTTACTTCCAGTGTTTAATGTTCTGTACCGAAGAAAAGGAGAGAGGGAAGGTGAAGGAGAAGCTATATGATTGAAGTTATTTTGTGGCTTAAAACTGAGTGCTGATTATATCTTGGAGGAATAAGCACCCATTTGGGAAAGTGTTTCAGCTATTAAAAGAAGTAAGTTCAGTTTATTTTATTTGGTAGGGACAAATTAAATTCAGGTTACTAGTTGCCAGACATTGATTGAAATAGTTATGCAAGTAAGGTTACCTTGATTTTAGCATTAATATTGCTGGAAGAGCATTAATATTTCCTGGAAGGTTGTGGTTTGGATTAGTGGAGTTTGTAGTTCCTCTTTTTTGGGAGGGGATGGTCTGGGATCTTTTGAAATATTTTTATCCAACCAAGGAGCAGGGGAAACAGCCTGTGATTGCAACTCTGTAGCAAGGCTGGTAAGTAAGGCTTAAGCTGGGGAAGACTGTCTGTGGTGTGACCCAGGGCTGAATGTATTCAATTAAAGCTATTCATTAGATGTTCTCTCATGATGAGTGGATTCAGGGATCAGCAGCACTGGCTTTTGAACCATTTATCAGTTAATGAGAATTTGTTGTAATGAGTACGGTGATGAACATGGACTAGTTACAGTAGAAGCCTGTAAGCAAGAAGAGGTCAAAGCAAAATATGGCACAGTGGCACTGTTCCCTCACCCAGCCTGGAATAATGAAAGAATTGAACAGAAGTTGCTATTGTTGGAAAAAAAGCCAACACACACGGACCTGCCTTGTGAGCCAACACGGGCTTTCTGTAGCAATAACTAACTCAGTGTGCTGCTGTGCCATATGAACCAGAGGGGCTTCCTCCTGCCTGAATGAGGCTTTCAGCAAAGAAAATACACTGGGTGTGTTGCACTGGGTGCCAGACACCTTCCATTATCCCCATAGCAGTGCTGACTGGAAATTACTGTAAGCCAAGAAGTCTGTGTTGTGCTGCTGCTGTGCCTCTGGTTTTAGCTGCCTAATTACCAGGATGAGAGTTGTTCTTCCACCAGTACTGTGAGTGCTGCCCTGGCTTCTCATCAGTCTTTGTTTGCTCTAAGAAAGCAATGGAGGAAGAGTGGTTTGGACTTTTTTACCAGTCCTGTGCTTAGGTCCTCCAGAAAGCTTATTTTCCCAATTGAAATAGAGTTATTATGGAATTTCTTCTCCTCTATCCCCACCAGCTTTGTGCCCTGTGCTTACCTGGACTATGTTTTCTGAAGAAAGACTGAAAATGTATGTTAATGATACTTAGTCCTCTAACTTTTGGAACATGGTACCTTAGGCACAGAGGCACCTTTGACCTTTAAGCAATACGACCTTCTGTGTCTGGATACTTCCACACAGCATTTGTCTAGAGATGGAGGTAAACTTTTACCTATCTGAGATGCTTCCTCTGAAGTAACTGCTTCTGAAAAAAACAAAAATAAAAGCTCTTGAATTTTTTTTTAATCATTCCCCACTGTTTGAAAGTGGGTGCCACCAGTGGGTTACTGGCATCTGTCTAGTGGCAAACTTCTAACCCAAAGTGAGTTTTCTCTTTTGATGGTTCATTTCACCACTAAGAACCTGAGCTATGGAGTTCTAGTAACTGAATACTCCACAACTGTAGGTGTTTCGTTCCTTAGAGTTTGGGTGACCTGATTGCAAAGCACTCATTTTAGGAGAGAAGAGATGCTAACCTTATCATCCTGGCTTTATTATAGTTAAGATTGCATCTGAAACAATGGCCAAGGCAGTTTCTTTACTGTTGTTTTTAGTTAGGAGGCATCAAAATAAATTGGGTTCAGTTTTGCTGTATCAGTATCATTTATTATGGAGAGCATGGTGAGCTGAAATATCCTGATGTAGGCCTGATGTAGGATCAGACTAGGATTAGCATATATTTTTCATCTAAGAATAGTGTGGTAGTTTTCAATATTTTAAATAAAGGGGTGAAATACTTCATATTTATTGCACTTATAGAACAAATTACTTTCAGAGAAACATCCAATGTTTAGGAATGATTCAGTCTTGATGAATTACCCTGCCATATGAAGTGATATAGCTAAAGGACACTTCCAGCTGGCTTTGTTCTTTATGACCAGTGTGATATATTCCCAAGAGACTGAAGCACTTTCTAAGGAGGGAATACATTGTCCTGGTTGCATCAACAGTCCTTTCTTGGGTACATTGTGACATCCTTTTTGTGGGATGTGTTTTGTCACTGTGCTGTATGAGAGGTGTGTGCGTAATGAATCCAGTGGAAATAAACAGTATTTTCCCCCCTACGAATATTTGATCTATGATTTATTTATCCACCCAGCCTTAGACTAATAACATGTCAAATGCTGCCTGTTTGTTTTCCTGTTGACATATTTCTATCAGCAGTGTCTTCTGTATTATGGATAGGAAGAATATTAGGAGACTTATAAAACAATGGCATAACGAGACCAGTTCTTTGATGTAAGCTAGATGGACTCCACTTGGGGACAATAATAAGAGATTAAGTGGTGGGGAGGGGTTTTTTGTCTACTGTGAAATTGTTTGCATTAAGCTGGAAGAAGAGTAATTGAGACTGACTGACTCCAGCAGAAGGTCAGACACTGCCCAGTGCTGGCAGGCTGGTGTCTGCTAGGGCAGAGCTTGCTGGTGTCCCCCTGTGTAACTGAATAGAGACCTGACATCTCTTTCTTTTTCACCTTGGCATGCACTGAGTCATGGTGGAAAGAATCAGACTTGGTGTCATGAAAATGCCTAGTGACAGCAAGCAAGACAGAGATAGCTGCAGGTAAGAGGTACAAGTATTTTGATAGGGGAAAAAGATGCTAGAAGAGTCTAAATGCACCATCTTGCCATAAATTACCAAATCTGTTCAATCTGTGCTTTTCATGGTATAATGCTGAGTTCTCCTTCTTGCATCTGAAAAAAAATAATTAGTGGGAGTGTTAAAGCAAAGAATGCCAAGTTTGACTATGGGATTTGAGACACCACGAGTACCCATGGGTAATTCATGTAATCAGGAGCCAGAACTCTTGTATTTCTATGTCTGCTATGCTGGTACCCTCCTGGGTAATTTTTGGTGTGGTAGGTGCTTTCCTTTTGCCTTTCTCTTTATAAACTGTTAAATGTCCAGGAACAGTAGAAATTCCTACTATGCACTTTATAAAATACTTCGTTCAATGTTGTTTCTTCTCCTAGAGCCACAAAGTCCACTGTAATAAAATGAATAATATTGGAGAGTTTTGTCAAAGGTATCTCCTAGTACTTGTTGTTGTCCAAGGGGCTGCTTCTCTTTGGTCCACAAAGTATATTTCCACTAAAAGAGAAATTTCCACTATATAAAGCATAGACTTTTCCCTTTAAAACTGGCAATAGCAAAGAGAGAAAGAATGGCTCCTGCTTGTTTTATTTCAAAGGCTGATTTAGGTTTAGTGCAGCTTTGAGTTAAACCTGCACTCAAACTGTAAAGGTGAAAATGCCACTGGTTTCTCTCTCCCTGGTGTATAGTAGCAGTAAAATTTTCTGCTTACAAGAGATGGGCTGTCAAAGACATGTAATTAAATAACATTATGGAGGTTGGCATGCTTTCATTTGAAAGGCCAATGTACAAAATGTAAACATTTTAAATGATTTCTGCTTTGAATGGCTGCTGCAGTTCATGGCTGGTTATCTCCCGTTTCAAAGACTTCCGGCACCGAGGAAAACAGCTTTTCTAAAAGCTGCTGACAGTTCTGGTATGACTCCTTCTAGTCTCCTACACTTTTTCCTGTTCATTTCTTTTTTACGTTTTAAGAAAGCACTTTGAATTTTCCTGCAATCTTTGATATCAGGAGATACGAGCAGAAACACAGACTTGTGTATCTAATTGTGCACTTGGCCTTATCTTTGTCTGCAAGGCTGATGTTTACCTTTGAAAAGGAAATTATTCTTTTTGAACAATTATAGCCTCTAAGCTTTCATCATGTCTCTCTAATCTGTAGTGCTTTGCTTCTAGTGCACTGTCTGATGCTTAGTGAAGTTTTAGGAAGATAATATCCTTAACAAAAGGGATATAAAGGCATTTTTTTAAGTAAGAAAGCCCTTTTTAACAATAATTTGAGCTGATCAAAATGTTCTTGATAAATTGGTCTTTTAAATTCAGTAAGGATAAAGCTAAGGTACTGTAGTAGGTAGGAATGAGCAGTTGTAGGAAGAGAGAAAGGGGGAAGCTGGTTACAGGGCAGTTCTTTAGACTGGACATGTCTCTGTAGTTGGCAATGCTGGGTGTGTATGAGCAGGAATATTGACTGCAAAAAAAGTCTGCTGAGATTTGGAGCTGAAGTTCTCTCTCCAGAGAATCTAAGTGAAAACAACCAGTAGCATAGAAAGTACAACCTATGAGTAAAAAAAGAAACAGGTTTTGGTTTTTGACTTAAGAAAGGTAGGCTGGGAGATGCAAGAGTGAAACAGGTGTGATGATAAACTCTGGATAGAGGTATGTGCAGATATAAATAGTTAGTCTGCAGAGAAATAGAAACAAATCAAATGTCCTTGAGCAAGGTGAACACAAGACTTCAGCTGCAGAAGTATTCAGGCCAGACCAGGAGAAAAACTTTCTAACAGTAGAAATTGTTAAGCAATGGTCTGATTGTCTGGAAAGGCTGTGCAGTCTCTCTCTGCAGAGGCCTTTAATGGCAGGTTTAATCTAGTGAATTCTTACTGCTACAAACAAATGCTCTTCTTACCTATGCCCAGTTTGGAACAAAGCAATGCATGTGCAGGTGTAGCTTTAGAGATGAGCCTCACCAGAACCTCATTTTAACACACAAAAGAAGATTTAAAATAGACTATTTTCTAGAACAAAAAAGTTAACTGATGAAAAAAGTTAATGTTGATTTAGTATAAGCACAGTAAAACATGTAATAGCATGAAAACCTAGAATAATCATGACATGAGAATGGGGGGGGGGAGGGGGCATATATTTACCTTTGACCTGTTGCAGCAGGAAGAGGCTTAAAAAGTAGTGCCTATCTAAGGTAATGAAATATTTGCCATTATAACATTGTCATGTGTCTCTGAAGTCTTACCAGTCCCGTTGTTACAAAATATCCTAAACTAAGCAGATGGCACAATAAATAAAATTTAATCAGTTGTGATATTTTGTTTCTTGGTGAGGGGGATGCAGTTCTTACCACCGTTCCAATAACTAGCCATGGAAATTTTTTCTGTTTTATTATTATTAGTATTGTTGTCTGCTTTTAATAAGTACAAAGTATCTGGTTGATACCTACAGGATTAAGCATACACTTAAGTGCTTAGCAGAAGTTAGGTCCTTAAATGACCCTTCTGTATTTCTTCTTTGTCATGGCACTAAACCTGCTGTGCTTCTTGAACTTTATCTGAGTAAGTGCTGCATACTGTATTTATATCAGACACATTTTATTGTTTGCATTTTGGCTCTATGAAATGTCAGAATCAATCTTATACTAATGAAATGTTCAAATTTCATCTCAGCTATGAACATAGCTGCTAATCCTATAAGATGTTTACTTTCTGCCACTCTGGCTATGTATAGTAACAGAGAGTCTGCCAACTTAAGCACTGCTGACAAACGTCTCCCTACTGCTTCTCAGTCTAATAAATGTTATTTCATTGAGCAAAGATTTAAAATTAATTAATTCAATGTCATTAAAATCCCTTGCAACCTTTGACAAGTTTGCTCTTACTGAAGGCCAGTACAAGTAGTTACCTGAATAAGCATGTGCCCCCAAAACCCACCCAATTCAGTAATTTTTATATTTTAATCTTACAATTTAACTTTAATCATTGTGGAATACAACTTCTAATGGCAGTAGCTACGTTTTAGGTGGAAATGTGGAAGGAGAAAGTAGAGAGAAAGGTAGGCTGTATCAAATGATGAAAAACTGATAGGGAAGAGGTAAGCCAAAGGGCACTCACCAGAGTTCAACCTTCCTAGGAAATGATAGAGTGTAGGAAGGGAAGTAAAAACTTCCCAAGCCCTTCTTTAAAATTAATTTTAAAATTTCTCCTATGGCATTCTCCAAGTGAGAGCTGTGTGATTCCCACCATGAAATCTCAGGCTGCATTCCTCGTTGAAGGCTGTTGTCAAACAGTTCACAGCAGACTGTCCAGAGTGTTGGTGTGTTTGTGTGCACAGGGACATTTTTCACTTTTAGTTTCTAAGCTTCAGGCCCCGATTTTCCACATCCATGGCTCCTGAGTAGCTCTTGGCACCTTTGCAAACACCACCAAAAGCGTGCTCAGGCAGAATGGTGTATTTATTTGCACTGGCATAGTGCCTGAGGAATTACCCAAGAATAGGGCCCTGGTGTGCTGACCACCATAGAAAAAAGATCTCAACAAATGTTTCTCAGACTTCTGATGCCCAGGGAATACTTTGTTTTAGATAAGAATTGCTAGGGAGATGACAGATGGGGCCAAGCAGCCCTTACCCTGTGCAGCAGTCCTATGAATGGTCATTAGACCTGTCACAAAACACCACCCTTCATTGGACTCCCAGGGCTCTCAGTCCTGCCGGGATCCTGAGGGGGGTTGAACAGGTTGAACAGCACACAACTGCCTTGCAAAATTTCCCTTGCAAACCATTTAGGAATCACTGAACTTTCCCCCCCTCCCCATCCCCATGCTAGGGAGCAAGTTGATGAGGAAGAGGATGTAACACTCACGGGAACATTGTGGGAATATGATTTGGCACCTATCTTGTTCTGATGCAGATGAGAACAAAAGCTCAGAAGCAGCAGCCACTGCACGACTTGGTGCCTCTGACTGGTGCTGCACAGCTATTGACTGTGAAAACAGGAGACCCATTTTCAGATGCTTTCCATAGAAGAGTTACTATTCCTCATAGTTCTACTGATGGACAGCAACCAGCCAGGAATTATGTGATTTTTGCAGTTTAGGACCAGATTATAGCAGTATGATCTGATGTGAAACCTGGATGTGTTATATCTATTTCTGCACTTAGGCAGTGACACTGACGCAGCAAAAGTACAAACATATTTTTAATTTTCTTGGATTTGAAGATCTTTGTCTCAGAAACCAACCTCTGGTGTGGCCAGTGGAGACCCTGTTAATTCACCTCCCTTAAACTGATCAGGATTTACAGTATTTGTGTCTTCCTTGTTCCAGGGTGAACAAGGAAGGTTCACTTTTCTAGGTGACCCTACACTGCCTTTCATGTTTTCAGAAAGAGGAGCCTAGATTTAAAAAATGTGAGATTTATTCATAGTGTATGTCCATAGTTATCAAACTCCATGAATAACAGCAGCCCATGGGCCTGTGTTCCTGTGAATTAGTTGTGTTTTCCTCTTGTGATAGACTTGTCCTCATCTGATTCTCATCCCTGTTGAGACTGGTGGAGTTTCTATAAACTTTAAAGTGTCTTATTTTGGTACCCCTGAAGGATTTATCATCAAATCCATGTCAAAGCATGACAGAGAAGTGCTGATCAAGTAAATGATGTTTCCTGTGATGACATGGGACCAAATATACCTTTCTACTGTGCAGAACTCAAAATGATCCTTAAGCAGCCTTGTAGACTTATGAACTCCCACCTCAGGGTCTCAGGCAGAAAGGTGTCATCCCTCAATGCCCAATTGAGATCCATTTTCTGTTTAGTATTTTTAACCTTCTCCTTCTGTTTAGTTCCTGCTCTGCCACTTAATGTAATGCCTGTTTATTGCAGACTGCTTTTAGTTTGGTCCTTTTAAAAGCTCCCTGAGGCACGATGATGCCTAGAAATTAATGTATTCCCTTCCTGCACATCAAGCAGATGTGTGTATATTAAGTTAGTGTCTCTAGTGTTTAGCTAATTTCTTTTCAGAGCATAGTTGAATCACTGCTACATACCAAACCCATTTGTGGCCTTTCCTCAAACTATTGGGCTAGGTAGATTTATGTACACAGTATTTTTAGCTTTAACCGCAAAGCACTTGTGTGACTCGCAGATTTTTATAAAATCACTAGTCCTAAATATGCTACAGTACTGGACAGCAGTGCTCCAGGTGCTGAATGTGGCTGGATTCAACAGGAGTGTGCATAAGGCAGCCTTTGCATTCCGTGACCTTGAAGGGGTTTTCTCTGTCATCTTTGCCCACCCATCTATTTCTCACTGGTTAGAATGGAAGTTGTCTTTGAAAAGATTACTGCTGGTTGAAAAGCTGAGGACTTTGGTTAAGCATCCTTGCCAAGGAAGTAACATGTATTCCAGCCAACTGTACAGCCAGGTTAGGGTAACTCTTGTTTCTCCTTCTCTAAGTGAAAGAAAATACTCTCCTAACGTTTACACTACACAAAGCCAAGATTGTTACTTCTAAACTGTGGTTGAGGTCACTCATTTTACCTGTAAATGGCAATGCCTTATTTTCCATCAGAAGATGGAAGTCTCTCTCCACATATCTGCAGATCTTCTTTGTATCAGATCCCCTTTTGTTGAGGCAAACTTCAGGTTTCATTGTGTTTATCAAGGTAAGACATCACAAGCCCGATTTCCTGAAAATCCCCCCAGCCCCTTGTGGTAGACAAAGTACCCTTTCCCACTGTACCAAAAAGACTCAGCTGTTCAAGTAAAGTCTTTTAAAAAATATAGATTTATTTTAAGCACATGAAACATAAGGATAGGCACAATTATATACAGAGAAAGATTAAACATGGCAATGAGCTTATGGCCAGATAATGCAAGCAATACTTAGAGGCAGAGGTTATCATTTCACATATGAAAACCTGCTGAAAACTGGTTATTATTGGTACTAGACTCTCTAAGCTTTGTTCATCTCTGTTTTAATTTGAAAATATCTTGTCTTTTCATACCTTCCAAATTTTTATTTAGAAGTATTTGCATAACTACCTATATATTTTAAATACTGTATAAAGTGCATTCAGATGAAGGATGGAAAAAGGTAAAGGCCCAATTTCCAGTGCACTAGAGAGGACTGAGGCAAAACATACTCAAATCATTGACTGGAAAGAGCTTGGTTTTGAACCAAACCCTAAAAACACACTGAGTAATGGCACAGTAATGCAAACATGGTTTCTAGGAGACAACTTTAGAGTAGATACTAAGTAATAGAACTATGGCTTGACAGCATATTTGCCTTTTAAATTTTGCAGAGCAAGGTCACATTCCTCTCTTGATAATTGCTAGAAGAAAAAAATGCTGGAGTTTGAAATGTTCCTCCTACTGTGATCCTGAACAGTTGTTACTGTAAACAACATTCTATTTATTTTGAAATAGTCCATTAATTCTTAGGTCTTACTGTCTGCATTTTCCTGTAGACTGAGCTGCTATCTTGGAATTCCAATTAGTTTTCTGTTGTTAGAAGTGCAGCCATTTCCACCTTTACCTAGCCTTTAAGCCTGAAGTTGTTTCTGCTAACATCAGTGAATCAGCATGTCTTGTTCAGAAGCTGAAGTCTGCCGGTTCACAAGTAGCTAAGGGAAATCTAAGGACAGCCAAAACCCACCAGCTTCAGCTCTCAGCTTCCTGTAATTCATTTCTGTATCTCAGAAACCTGAGAAAGGCTAATGGATATTGCAAATTAAAACACTCTGGCATAATTTTTTTCCCTTAAGTCATACTGGGTACGTAGAGGAATTGAGCAGCACCAAAAATTCCACTTGTTTTTAGACAAGTGGACTCCTCAGTCTCCATTCTGAGAGGCCACTGCAGTGTTGGAGCTTCTTACCCCCCTTAGCACAGCTGTTACTTTTGTGGAAGTGTGAACTTGGAAGACACTGAACAACATTGCCAGTGTTGTGATATGGACATTAAGGATAGAACAGTGGTTTTTCCCTTACACTCAAACAGGAATAACTCCTCCTGATATGAAAGTAAAAAAAGAAACTTTTTTTTTTAAACTGTAACTTCCATCTCTATTTTACATCAATTGTGCTTATGAACAGCTAGGGAAAAAATCTTGTAGAATTCAAAAGCTGAATTCAGTCATCTTTTTTGTCAGAGGTACTTGAGCTATCCTCTTCATTGCCTTCAGGACAGACTTTATTTCTTGCAGTTGGTGTTATTTCTGAGACCAGGGTTGTGCTCCTGACTGGGCTGTGTTTGCCTTTGAGTGACTCACTGTCCTGCTCATCTGACAGATCTACCTGGTGTCTCTGTAGATCCAGGTATGTAGTAAACAATGAGGCATATTCTGGATGCTTGAGTGCAAAATTCTTGAACTCATCTGAAAAACATTTAAAAAATAGATCCTACAGTGTAGAATCAGAGAAAATTTCAGTGCCTGCTTCTTTTACTGAAGCCGATCTCCAGTTTGTTTCCTCTGAAGAATCTCATGAGTATCACACAAGTATCTAGGTCTGTGCTTCAACAGTTCTCCCCGGGAACAAGGTATGAGAACCATCAGAGAATTCCAGGGAGGAAGAAAAGGAAACTCACTGTCAATATGACTATCAAAGTATTCTCCGTTACAAAAGGGCTTAACTTACCATAGGACAACTTCCCGGTTTCATCTGCATCTATTTCTTTAAAGAGCACAGAAACATCAAGCTCAGGCAGCCCCAGTGCTGACTGAATGATAGAAGCAAACTCCTTTTCCGTTATAGTGCCATCGTCATCCATGTCAAAGAGCTGGAAAAGACACAACGGGTACAAATACTTCAGCATCAGTTTGCCTGTGGACCTTCTGTGCACATCAGCCACCCACACTGGCTTTCTAGTATTCAAGAGGTTATCTGTAAACAATGCCTGGGATTTCAGGAGACCTGCTGCATCCCTGCTACTTTCTCTTCCAAAAGATTTTACGTGTTTTCTCTGGAACAAGATTAAGCAGACACTTAGGAGAGCAATATACATGCTACAGCTGGGATTTGAACATTCTGCAAAAACAAACAAACCTCACAGCATTAGTTCAGTGATAAAACTAATACAAAACTGATAAAAAATAAGCAAAGGTTTATGTTTATGGTCACCATGAGCTATGCTAAGGCTCCACTGGATTCAGCTTCTCTATACTGGAATATCTTGGGTTGTAGTCCTCATTTTCATTAGGTTATGGCACATCCCTTATCAGATTAAACTTACCATAGTTTATGTTCTGACATAAAATACCTGAAATATGTGATTGGTCACCCACTAAGGAATTATTGTAGTTAACAAGGAATTTTGGTTCCTGGAATGCAGGCAGTGGATGCATGCTGATCATCCCATCCTTCCCAGCACAGTGACAGTAAACATCTGCTATGAATCACCCCTTGAGAAACACAAGGGATGGATGGCTGTAATTCTCAAGTACTTGCTACAGGCAAACTTCCCCATTGTGAAGGAAAGAACGTTTAATGGCAAAGAAAAAAAAGTAGGAAAAGGAAACCCATAGTTCCATTTCAGACTGAAACAGGCTTTTACCAGCTGAACCAGTTGCTTCCTGCTGAAACTGGATATTAGAACAAATTACTAATTTTATAATCGGCACACCTGTTAAGATACTGGAGAGTATAGTCTGGAGTCTGGAAAACAAAACAATGAAACACCAATAATAGCTGCTATTCCTGCAATAATTCCTTCTTCATAGGAATCTGTACTGATAAATATCCCTAAAAAAGCATAAATCACTTTTAACAGTTGTAGTGCTTATCTAAAAAGAAGCCAGTGGATATAATGGATTGCCATAAAAATTCTAGTACTTCCCAAGTACACATCAATGCTAAAAAGTGCCCAGTTTAAGATGAACATGACCCATATCTCAATATATTGCTCCATATGGTTCATAAGACCAGATTAATGGGTAAAGTAACTGAATCTGTGTCAAAGAGCTACTAAAAAACAAGGCAAGGATGCACAACCTGGCCATCCCTGGTCATGTATTGCCTCCCTGTACCTGAGATGTGAAAGGAGCTATTGCACCATGTCAGGACACCATAGTACAAGCCACTAGTTCTGAGATGCAGCTCAATTTTGGATGTGCCAGTCCTGAATTTTTTTTTTCCTTGATTTTTTTTCCCTCCTCTTTGTTAAGAACAACGACTCTAGTGAGCCTTGACCCACAAGAGGATATTACTCCATCTATTGTGACTTTGAAGAATCACAGGAGAAAAAAACCTCAGGCAAAAAAAACACAAGTGCTGCTGAATCATTTTTGGAGTTAGGCTGCCAAGTTACATATTCATTAGTGCCTTCACACGGCTTTTGAAACCCTTTTCTATGATGCCTGCAATTCTTCCCCTCTCCTTTACACTCTAAATGTCAATTGGTTTAAGAGTATTACTCACATTTGCATAACAGATTGAAGCTATAAACTTATGATTTGAAAGGTAACAGACTTACAGTCAGTCTTGATTTGTCAGGTTTGCAGATTTACACTAAATTGAACTTACCTTAAATGCCATCTGAATAGTCTCCTCTGTGTTGGCTGGGTTACAAAGAATAGACAAACCAATTACATATTCTCTGAAGTCAATGGTGCCATCTCCATTCTGTAACCAAAACATGCATGGCAGTAGTTACAGTTAATACTGCAAATCCCTTTAAAAGCTGTTGTGTAAATCAAATACACAACATGCACTAATACAGTTTACAACACCCACCAGAGGTATTTGTTCTTCCTGGAAAAAATACTAACAGCTCACTGAATACGTAATACTAAGGCTGGAGGGGTAATATATGTATTTTCAGTAGCTAGAAATTGGGTATCCATTTCTATCTTAGAAACATACAAACAAAAAAAATGAAATCAACTCAAAAGTTTTTCTTCACCTTCAGGAAAGCTCTAGGATGAACTGGAATACATGTGTTTAAGGTAACTGTAAGACTGCATGCAGAACTTGTACTTGCTGAAGTTCAGAGACCAATGCAACGTCTCAGAATAAACAGGCCAACAGAGAGGCTGTTGTTTTGAGTTCAAACCTTCAGCAATAACATATATGCCAGTGAAAGGACAAACAAATCTACTTGGTCTATCTTAAACTTTTCTTTGAAGCAAATGCACTGCTCCACATGCTATTTTGAAGCCAATAAACTGTCCTACCTTTTAAGCCAGAAAGGCAGGGAATTCATTGGAACAGCTTCTCTGATAATTCCAGTTTTGATGTGGATGAACATTTCAATGTGATAACTACAAAGCTACATCAACAGAACATTTGAAGTTTGCTTTGATGGGATTTGTGAATAATTTTATGTAAGCTGCATTATATTTGCAAATAGGGAAAATGGCAGATGCCTGTTGAAATCAGTAGTGTTCCTGTCACCACACTGAAAGTTTCTTGAGTGTTTTGGGAAACATCTGCCTGGGGAAAAGCCATCTATAAGTGTTACATGGTGGGACACAGAGCAGTTAATGACAGCATAGCAGAGATGACTTGTAGCTCATCATTTGGAACCTTCACAATAAGGGCATTCATCAAAAACGTTTTAAAACCAAACTGAAGTATAAAGCAGAGTTCCCTTTGTGGATAATGTGCTGTGCACTTCAAGAGGAAAAACATTTTTTTAAGAAGCGGAGTCCCTACGTCTGAGAACAGCACAGAACTTTTTTAGCCAAGTGAGAGAGGGGTGGTCTCCTGGGTAAATCTGTAGCAAACAGCCAGATCTGGATTCTATTTCTGGCTCTCCTACCAACTTCTAATGCCCACTTGAGCATACCAACCTTAACCTTTCTGTTCTTGGTTTCCTGCTGCTGGCAGTGCAATGTGCCAGGGGAGAATACTAAGGCTGCTCTGTAGAGTGCTTTGAAAATCCTGGGTGCTATGAAACAGGGATTTTAGTAATTGAATTTAGCTTTTAAGACAGTTCTTCATTAACAAAATACGTGTAATAATGTGTTCAGTACTAACTTTTCATCATCAAGCTGTACATTTAACAGGATTTAAAACTGTTAAGGTACAATTTTATTTAGCCTTCAAAACCAATGCAAGACTCTTTTGCACAGACAACTGTTATCTTCTTTATACTGATGGTCTAACCCATCTTTGAACATCTTGTACTTTAAAAACCTCTGAATTTCAAGGAAACTTTTTAGCAAAGATATGAATAAGATATGAACTTTTAAGTTACTTGCATGTGTGTCTAAGGGATATAACTTTTGACAGTTTTTAATCATTAGAAAAGGACAATGTTCTCTCATAAATGCTGTTTTATTTACAAATCTGCTGTCATTGTGGTGCAGAGCTGGACTTTAAGTATTTTGGCTACAGTGTAGTTCTCAGAGATAATAGATCTAACTTTAAAGTGTAACATTACAAACATAAACTTTTAAAACAACTGAAGAAAGAGTGTAAATAATAATTGTTCAAAGTTCCATAGAATATTATTTTTGGACAGTTTTGTAGAATGTATTCTTAGCAAAGGATTGTTTGATGTGACTAGAATATTTTTTTAAAATTTATTTTTAAAGTTAAGAATATGTATCACAGGAAAAGAATGGGGAAGTAAACTTTAACTAAAATAATCTAATTAAAAACAACTTCTGAAAGAAATTAGCACAGCTGTGGCTGTACATGGAAAAATGACAAGAAAAATGACAAAATAAGGGTTATATTACTTTCATTAAAGTGTTAAAACCCAATAATCAAAACTGAGTGCAGTTTGATGCATAGAACTCAGCCATTTTAGTAGGAAATAAAGTTACTACGCTTGCAAGATCATGTTGGGACTAGCTTTACTAAGCCCTAGGATGCTGGCTAACTCCCAAATGCTCTGGCATTTTGGTTAAGGAGAAATGATGGGGTTGTCGCTCGTAAAAAGGGATGAGAGTTGAACTGAAAATGCAGGAAAACCTTCAGTGCTTGTGGAACACCACAGCAAAAAAGCACTTGCAACTGTCTTTATATACACATCTAGTAGCTGTGTTTGCAGGCTATGTACCCAAGAATATGTTAAGGAAGTAACACGTGAGCTAAGCTCAAATTCTCTAAATGGCAAAGTGGAACATCAGAATTTAGGTATTTGTATTTATGTTACATAAAATAATTAAAACATAGAGTAACCTTAACAACTCTTGTTTCTTTTAAGCAAACTAGTTTCCTGCTACTCTTTTCACTATAGCATGCTATGGTAACTAGGATTTTGTTGTTGTGTTTTTGTATAATAGAATAAATCTAAGAAAAACAAGAAAGTTGCATTGTCATAAGCATACTCCACTTAGTTCTGCACAAGGACTGCAAGACAGATACAGTATAAAGTACTACTGCATCAATACTTTTTTCTCTACTATGTAAGGCAACAGGAAAAATCAAGTGTGTATTGTGTGTGTGCCTGCCATTCATGGCAGGTAAATAAATTATTAGGTAAATAAACCCTCAGTCACTTACAGGGTTACCACAGAGAAGCTAAAACTAATGGGACCATTTGGGGAGGAATTGCAGATGCAGCTCTCGTGTTCATATCCAGGTTCATCATGTAAGAGGCTATTGCTGTAACTCTCAAATTCCCATCACCTGTTGCTATTTGCAAGTTCTAACTAGTCAGAAAGGGAAATTCTGAAACCAACCTGGTAGGATGGTGCTCACCTGGAGGTATCACACTTTACCACGTGCTCACTTTTCTATTACTCAGAGCCCAAATGGCACTATGTGTTTTTCCACTGGATAACTGGGAGTGGGGTGAATGCCATTAGGAAGGAACTGACCTCTTTCATCACAGCTTGGGCCAATATGAATCTTTTTCTGTTACTCAGTTTGCTATTAAACAAAATGCAGGAGGAAAAAAAGTCTGGGCAAAAATTGTAAGTTATTTTCTCCTAAGTTTCAAGTAAAAGGCTTCTCTAAGAAGACCAGGGAAGACATCATCAATCTGGAAAATACTATTTGCTAAGTGTAACTGCAAGATTTAGAAATCAAAGCTAAGGAAGTTTCCAAACAAAACCAAACCACATACTCCATTAACATGCAGATGCCCTGCAGGTATTGTGTGGTGTTTCTCAGTGAGTCACCCCAGACAATTTTCATTTAAAGCAGCAGTGCCTGCTGAGAAATTTTCCTTGTGCAAGAGCTGTTTTGATCAACTGTGTAATCCTTAATTCAAAGAAATGTATCTTTGAGAGTTCATGTTATTCCACTTTTTCTTTCTCAAAAGTTGACATCTTAGCCAGAACTACATAACAAGCCAGAGTGGGATGCTGTACCCTGATGAAATTTAACTTGGATAGCCAGAGGTTGATTTGGGCTAGCTGTCTGCTATGTCACTGCATCATTATAGCAAATTTCTCTAAATATAAATGTAGTAATTTAAGCTGTTTGCATTATAACTATACTAAAGCTTGAAGGAAAGAGAGAAAAGATTAGTTCCTAGAATTGTAGGAAGGAGAAAACTGGTGTAAAAGTAGCCTCAGACAAGATTTCAGTTTTGCCCTGGCCAGCAGGTAGAACTGACAATACAACTCAGGTTTTGCTTCAGCAGCCAAGCATGAAAAGCAGCAGTAGGAAGGAAATTAAATGATTATGTAAATTCCCTGGTCATTACAGTTATTGCAGCTCTAATGTTTTTTCCCTGTTAGAAATAACTACATGACTCTACCACTGATTGCCTTCAGGCAAACAGACTTTTATTCAAGCTTAGTGACTGCTGACAAATCAGAACAGCAACATCAACACCAAATTTAGGAGCTTTTTATATAATAGTTATACTCATATACAAGCTACTTTACGTAAAGAAATAGCGAAGCTTTGATCCTTTCAATATATTCCCTCACTTTAAAAGTCCAGTTAGTTTTCTGAGACAGGCTTATATCCAGATGACAACTTACACAAACCCTTCAGAAAAGCAGAGTAATGCATACACAAGAGGAATCACAACACTTGAAGCTGAGCCATCTACCACTAGCTCCATCTGCCTTAGAACAAGGAAAAGACTACAGTTCTACAGCACAGGATTGTAGCCTTCCCTGTGTATCTTCCAGACGAAGCTTGTTCTTCTCTGCTATGCCTTCAGGAATACATGGTCAGCTGCAGCCAGTCCTCAATGGTCACCTGGATCTGTCCACTTCCATCTCGGTCCAGGGACTTGAAGGTGCGGAACATCCCGTCCAGCCGCACCAGGCAGCTGATGAAGCTGTTGAAGTCCATGCTGCCGTCCTCGTCGGCGTATCTGCGCACGATCACCTGGCGGAGCTCTTCTTTCAGGTGGAACCCTGCAGCCTTCAAGGCGTTTGGCAGCTGAGCTCTCCCAAGAGTGCCTGACTGATCAGTGACATACTGCTTGTACACACACTGCCATTTCTTGATGTTGTTCCACAGGTACTTAAACTCTTCAAAGCCCAGTTTGCCGTTTGTGTCACAGTCCATGACGGCTACCATGCTACGGCACGTGTCTAAGCTGAAGCCATCTGTCTTTAAGTCTTGATGTCTGGAAAGAACTTTGTTCAGGATGTTCCTCAGCTCCGTGGCACACACTTCCATATCATCTCCAGCCAGCTGGGCAAAAAGGCGACGAAACTGCCTGATCTCGTCGCTCTCATAAGCTTCCACATTTGTAAAGTGATTGCGAGGAGGTGGAGGTGGCTCTGGATTATACTGAGCTGCTGCTTCACTTATAAGATTGACAATACCTCCGACGAGTCCTCCAATATTCCCTCCATGTCCACCACCTCCTGTTAGGAGACCTCCAAGGCCACGTGCAAGGCTCCCTCCACGACCACTGCCACTTCCTCCACTCAGCAAAGCTTTAGCAAGGAACATCGTCAAGATTTACTGAAGGGAGTCAGAGATCCAGGGATTCTGTAACTCTCCGAAGTTGTGTCGTGTCTGACTTGGGCGTGGGCAAAACACAGCTTATCTGCAGGCTTAGACTTCACCAGGTCTGTGCATGTCTCTGGCTGCTGGTTAGGTCTCACTGGTTTCTGTCAGGTGATACACCTGTTTTTCTTCTTTTCTTCTTTGCATGGTTAGCTTTATATGATTTAAGGAATCATTTTAGAGAAAAGAATGATGAGGCTGAAAGCCACAGAGCAGAAGTCTCAAAATGCCTGTGCTCATACCTGAAGCAATTTGAAAAGAGCCCTGCAACATGAGCGTGACTGATCCTCAGGTACACTGATCTCCTTAAAGATGAATGCAGCCTTGCACCTGTCCTTGCAATCTTTCATCCCTTCAACTTTTAAGTGAATTGAGCCTTACTGTGCTAGTTCTAGTCACTGGTGCTGTTGTGCCACATAAGGAAAATGAAGGGAGTCTTCTTTGCTCTTATTCTGGTTGCCACACCACATTTCTGATGTATGTACTGTCCTTCAGGACTCCAACTACAGGCTCAAAGGAGACAATGGTCCAAGATGAGGAGGCAAGAATGATGAAAAGATGAGGACCCAGCTCTGCTAGAGCTTCAATGCACTCAGCAATTCAGAAAATACATTTGACTCTTCCCTATTTTAAAGCTTGTAAAAACTTCCTATCTGGAAAAATCCTGAAACAGTTTTAATGGGCATTTACAACACAATGACCTGCTAAGGACAGGTGTGTTGCTAAAGTTAACTTGATCAGCAAGAGTGATGCTGAGTTGGGAAAGCTCCCATGGTAAGAGAAAACCCCCAGTTCATAAGTGCTTGCAGGACAACATGCTGCTTGCACTGCAGCACATGCTGGGTGCCTAGAAGATGAATTCTGTGCCTGCTCTAGTCACTGATGCTTCTGGTATAGTCAGAAGGGCATCCACAGAGCAATTTTTGTCATCCTCAGACAGAAGCAGAAAATGGGAGAGATTGGCACTGACCATGGGAGAAAGCCTAAATGATCACATTAATGCACGGCCCCCTTTATGGCTGCAGGAGGCCACAGGAGTTAGACTCTTTAGGCAAGAGGAGTCCCTCTGAACTCTAACAGCACCCTTCACAAACACAGCAGGAACACTAGTGTTCTAGTTAACACTGTAGTTAGATTCACTCTGCCTTAAATGATCTACTTACAACTATATCAGTTAATTAAGCTGTCATAAGTACATAACTACACACATGAATACGTAAGCTCAAAATCTGGGCTAGGCAAAAAGAAATATTCAGCCACTACCAGCATGGAGATTATTGTCTGATACTGGTGCAGCAACTTGGTCCAAGAGATGGCTGCCATGTCCCAAGATACAAACTGACCACTGTTTTTACATCAAAACTTACGAAGGAAACTCTAAGAGTCACCTATCTTGCCTACAGGAACTGTTAACCAAGAAACATTTACTGGACATAATGAATTAAATATCCTTTTGGGATGTGATTTCTAACAAAATATTGTCAACAAGTCAGTTAACCAGCTACTCACCCTGTCAAAGAGTAGAAACAGCTCTTTGAGGACATCTGTAACAGGCAGCTTCAAGTAGTCCGCGAACTCTTCAATTCCAATTCTTCCCCCTTTGGAAGCACTTGCAATAGCAGCAAAAGTATCCAACTGCTCTCTGACATGTTTCCATTTTAGGCTATGCAAACATGAGGGAGAGAAGATATTTCTATACAGCAGTTCTTGGACAGATGGAATTTCAGTAGGAGTGATCACAGTGTTCAAAGACAAAAGACTGCCAAACAGAGCATGTGTGCACTGCATCTCTAATGCTGTACTTCAGACTGGGTATTTTATATTAAATCAGCAATTAAGGACTGATCCCCCTGGTTATTAATATTAAAAGCAGGCAGTTCTATGCTTGGGTATGTCAGACTTCCATAGAGTAACTTCCCAAACCTAGAATCATCTGTTCAATTACTGGGCTACTCTAGCAGAGAGCTTTTCATTACCATAAATTCAGGTGTAGCATCACTTTGCTGCATCATGCTCTAGGGTGAGTATTTCCCTAAGAGGAAGCAGATCTCAGCTCTATTAGCAGACTCTCTACCCTAACACCAGCATCACAACAGCCTCAGAAGTATCTGATCTCTGCAGAAATACATCACTGCACCTCAGTAAGAATGATTAGTATTGCCAAGTAACTCTCCCAAACAGTTTGACATTATTTATGATTTAGCACATAAATAGTAAGTCAAGATTCACTGCACACATAATTCAGATTTTCCCACAACCATGCCAGGTTATTTGATGGAGTTACTGTATGGTTACATGGTTCAGCCCTCAAATTCCACTGTATCCAGTCAGAAAAAGTTGACATCACTAGTGACACATGGCTGCACAATACAACTAAGAGCAGTAAACCACTGGTTGAAACCTCAGGCTGGAGAGGGTTTTTACTTCCTGCCACATGCTGCCAGTGCCTCTCCACTAAAGCAATTTAAATTTGCATCAAGTGCTTAAAATAGGTACTGCTCTACCTTCCTCACCCTCTGGTGAGATAATTCCATAAAAGATTAGAAAAATGTATTTTTCCTCTTGCAACATTGCCCACAAAAATTACTTGGGATTAATTCTTACTGCGATTTTTCTCATCTCTGATTGCCATGTAATTTATATATGTAAACGTATATATGTATGCATAAATACACAATATTACACAAGGCCAAGTCAGTTGTCAGGTAATTTATCCTTTTGTAGATGGCTGTTGATACCTGCAGCACTGTAGTAATTATCTGCAGTAATCAGCTGCTACCAACAGCTAAACTTCCCTTACTTGAGTTTCTTGCTAATTTTGGTGAACTCCACCAGCCCAGCTTCCATGGGTAAAGTCAGCTGTCCTGCTGAAATCATCAGCCTGCAATCTTCAAAGGTGTGATCAGTGACTGGCACATTCAAAGCACTGAAACAAAATTAAGGAAAAAGAAAAATCAATTTCTTCAACAAAGATAACTCTTTGTCAACTATTTCCCTTCTCTAACATGCAAAACAAATGATAATTCATTCTTGCACTGCTTCAAGAAGGAGAAAGCAATACATCCTATTTTGTGTAACTGTGAAACCAAGTTATGGCAGTGTCATGATGTTTTACGATTTACAACCTTGTAAATGCAGCCCTGTAACCTTGAAGAATGAACCACCTACTTAGTCTTACCAAGCAAAAAGAGAGAAATTTATTCCAGTTTTCTATGAATTGAACATACTCTGTTTCAATGTAAGACAACCTCTCTTATGCTCCATGTAAAAACGATCAGGTTGTTCTAGTATAGAAATTTGACATCTTTTAGTGAAAATCTAGAGCAATTTCTACATATAGTACCTGGGCCTTGAATAAATTTCACTTTATGGCTAGGATATATATGGAATTTCTGGATATAAAGGAACAATTCTCAAAGATTTAACCGATGACTGCTTACGTTGCCATGGTTTGTCGGACTCTGTAGGCAAAAAGAATGGGATCGTTCTTTTCTTCCTCAGTAGGAACGTGAACAGGCAGAAACTGAAAGGGATGAGTTATCCAATCAATTCAATAGTCCCCACTTTATTAGCAACATGAACAATTTCTTATTATTGTTTGATGGGGGAAAAAAAATTAGCCATGCAATGAAGGAACTGGGCACTAGAGGTCTCAGCTGCCTTAGGAACAGCTCTGGCTCTTCCACCCTCACCACACAAATGAGATTTAGTCCAAAACTACCTCTAAAGGATTGGAAGGAGTTTCTTAAATATGAAAAATCAACCCCCCAGGGAAGTAAAGTATAATAAATGCAGACTTTGTTAGAAGACTAAATGATGCACTGGTAAGAATGTGAGTTTGAAATACTCCTTTTCAAAGATCTTTTGTAAGTGATATTATATTGCAGAGTTACATACACTGCAATAGTGTATGTAAGAGTTTTAATGTTTTTAAATACACACTGCAGTCTCACCTCGTACCTGTTAATTGTATCTGTCAGCATGTGACTGATAAGTTTCCTGTACATTTTTCCTCCATGACAAAAACGTTAAGGAATCAGAGTTCTGAGTTGTAAGGAGCACATTAAATGGATATAATACTGTAAAATTTCGGAACTCCAGGCAGAGAGTAAAAAATCCCAACCACCTTCTCTCCTACTACATCTAGAAAACACCCCAGATATCTAAATGACAATATGTTTACTGTTCAGGATTTATTCAATATTAATATGTAAGAAGTTCAAGTACCTTTTCACTAAATTATCCTATAGAGGAACTACTCTCTATTGCAGTGTGAACCAGCATCTGTTTGCTAAGCAGTGTGTGTGGAGGAGTATTTTGCTCTTTCTACTTCAGTCTAAAGTGTTTGCTCACAGCTCTGTTTACTGTGCCTCTTCTCAGCTATGGTTATCATTTATCTGAGTTCTGCTGCTCCCCACCCTGCAGTCTTACCCTGAATTCCTAGAATACAGCAATTCCAAAATTAGATGTTGCTCATGAATCACTGGAAGACACAACTGCCAATTACGTGTCAATATGTTTCTTCAGTTATATTGCAGCTGCTTGTGATGCACTAATATAGTGGTAACTGTCCCATATAAATGCAGGCTATCCTGAACAGCCTTTTAATGTTTGTTTTTAAGGAATGCTTCCTCTTCCTGATTAAAACCAGTAAGTTTATGGAATTGGTTATCTGTCAAATAGCCATAACAATTTTCTGTTTATACTTAAAAGTCGTCTCCCCTGTAAGGAAAGCAGGGCTCCTGCTGTTCACATGAATGCTTGAGATTTCATTCCTTCTGCAAGCAGTTGCCAGCTCTGCTCAAGCTCTGACACAGGTCCCTGCTTATCACAATTCCCCTTCAGAAATCACATAACTCTTAAATTGTGAAGGCACAGGCACAATGTACAGACACAAAAAACTGTTGTCACTGGGTGAGATGAAGTCAACTTTAAGAAGTTTATGCAACTGTGGGTCATGGTCTTGAAAGTGGTCATTACATCACTTGAGGCTGAGGTCTTGCTCAGAGAGCAATGTAACTTTCTGGCAGGTTAAACACCACCTCCATCCCCTTCAGAAAACCCACCTACAATTATTCACAAAACCTGTTTGCCAGAAACCACAGATGGGGAGGAAGAATTTTGTTTCTTGACGTCCTGTGGTGGCATGATCTCACACACACACCCAGCTGCTTATCTGCTGAGGAGTAGTAAGTAAACCGACTGTCAAATCGCAGTCCTGTAAGAAAAATTCCTCACAGCTCTTTCAGGAGCACAAATACTTCTCTGATCTGCTTTTGAGCTAGTCTCTCTTGCTATAGAATTTGCTAAATGCTGGATCTTCTGCAGACCAAAAACTCACTGCCAGGTTCACTGCTTAATTTTCAATATCTACAGTTTGTTAGTTTGACTAAAACATGCAAACACACACACCTCTGGACTGCAGGAGTCCATCACTGCTTATGCACAGCAGGTAGAGGCAGTGCAAGACTGCTGGGAGTGGAGAAGCTACTTCCTCACAGCATGGGACAGCAACAGAAATGTCCACTCCTAAAAGGAGTAGTTGGATTCCCTCCTTCCCCAGGAAAATCTGCCCCTTCTCCTTTTAGAAACTGAAAGACTTTTGCACTGATGCCAAGAAATCAGTTCCACTTTGGGGACACGTGTTCTGTGAAAGCTGAAATTCTTTAAATGTTTCATTTTTTGGAACGTGAAATTTATTTTCTAACAGACAAGTTTGAGTTCTGAAGTAGGGGAAAATGTAGCCCTTCCTTCTACTGGAAGGGCTACATTAACTATTTCTTGCTCCCATGTATATAAATTACGTTCTTCTGTACAAAATTATCAGGACAATGATCTCCTTACTACAACTTCTAAAAATACGTGTCTATTGCACGTATTATACAGTAACAAGATGCTCCCTTACAATGAATTTCATTTTTTCACAACACAGACTATATGGCTAATTGTTAGTAGTAACAACACTGCTGGTATTCGCAAGGCTTTGGACAACTTTGCTGAATTCTGTGCTTTGCAAATAAACAGCAAAACCCATCAATTTCTCCCCTTCCTCAGGTCCCTAAACCAACTTAGTCCACACTGACAATCCTTTTGGTCTGGTAAGGAATGTGAAATACAACACTTAACTGAGGTTTGAACAATTTACCTGGCTCCTCACTACTGTGTTTTGAATGTTGTCTCTCTGACAGGGAGCAGGTTGAGTGTGTGTGCTCATGTTATGAAGTGTGTGTGTTGTTTCAGTGGTCATTCATCTGCCATCCTGTGCTGTGCAGCAGATTTTAATGATCAAGGGAACCGGTTCATTATACAGGGCTCATACAAGTATGTGAGTCCTTAAGTAAGCTCTTAGTTGTAGAAAACTGTAAGAGTTCAGTCTGGGAAGATGGTGAGGAAGACGAGGATACTTTGAAGGAATCAGAGAAATAAGAAGGCGGGAAAAAGAAGCTGTTACCTTTAACAGAATGTGTTCTAATTCTTAGTTTTAACATCTGTAAAATGCACGTGGTGATAATTAACAATGATTTTACAATGCTATAAAGACATTTCTGACAATTTTCTTTTACAAGCTCATCAGAGTTTCTAACAGAAAATAGAGTTTCTAACTCAACAAAGTTTCCAACATACATGTGGACAACAAATTAAATTTATTACCCCCTGTGATTCTTTTTCTTGTTTCTAAGATATTTGTTTATTGTTCACTAATGGTGACTAATAATGTGAATAATGCATTTATATTTAAGCAAAAATTCCCTGCTTGCTGCATCTTAGTACAAAAATATTTCCAATTCTTACCTCAACTTCTACTCTTGTGAAGAGCTGACACATTGTCAGTAAGCACAGCACTTTACTGCAGGCAAAGAGGAAGAAAAACACATTTTACTTATTTACAACCAAAGCATTTGCATGTCAGTAGATGAAACTTTTTAAAGCACAGAAAAAGCAAAGCCAATATTGGGCAAGATTTTTAAGTACCTTGCAGTGAAGTCCCCTGAAAAGTTGTTTTTGACATTTTTTCTACAGGACTTCTGAATACACCTGCTGCTTGCTCACTGAGGAGGCAACTTGTGGGCTGTCATGCACATTAACCATTCTGTACAGCTCCTTGGCCATGTCCTCTCTCTTTAAAGAGGTGAACACATACTGGATTTTAAGCTTTAAGAGCTTTGATTCTGAGAAGTAGCTTTAATTTATCTCTTATTCTCTCAGCTGCAAAATGAGACAAGTAACTTCCTTATGCAGAACTGAAGCAAGCATTTTTTCGTATTTGCTAGTAATTTTGCAAATAACAGTAGTGTTTACACAGATGGGTTAATGAAGTGTCAGTATGTTTGGGGCCTTCAGTGCTTTTAGAAAAAGTCACAAATTTTAGCATCAACAGGTAGAATAGGGGGAGGAAGAAACTGCTAAAGCACATAATCATTTTACTTCTGAGTTGTTCTTTTCACTATGATTTTTAAGCAGAAATTCATATTTGCTCCTTACTTTCTATCAGGTACATTATAATAGAAAAACTTCAAGCAGTTTTCTGTTCTTGTTTTGGACAAAACAAAAAAGGATAAGAATCCTTTCAACCTTCTGCATGAATCCATTCTTAATGCTTGATTTTCTAACACACAAGATTAGGTATTCCTCCCAGCAAGGCACAAAAGTAAGAAAGAAGTAGTAAGTGAAAGCAGAACTGGGTCAGCAGGTTCTTGAGAAGAAGACTGGTACTGTCCCATCCTGGCTGCAACATCCAGGAAGTTTTACAAAGAGTGTGACAGTTCTGCATTTTGTGATCTGCAGGTTTGTAGGGGGGGTTTTCTTCTCCTTGCTCCAGTTATTTTTGTTAGGAGTCTCTAGATTCTTCTCCATCCACCCATTCCCCTCCCATGGGTTTGCCAAGCAGTTCCTTTCATCTTCTCACAGGTTTCAATCTGAGCCTTCACCATCCAGCCACCAGGCTTAGAGCATCCCTCAGTTCTGAGTGAATGGGCAGCCTCCTCCCTCCCACAGGAATACCTCTGACTACGTTTCTTCCTTCACCCATTCCTACACCATCTCTCATAGCTGAAGACACAGCTCCATTTAAACTTCCAGTGTAAATCCTTCATAAAGGAAATCTGTAGTATGTCCTGTATTTGCAGTGTTCATTACTCTCAGTATGCTGATAAGTATAACAGCAGTAATAATAACAGCAAAAGATTCTTGGGAAACTGAAATGAACATTTTCATCGTGTCCATTCTGTAAGTGTGCAGCTGTTAGGATTAACTAATGATAGTTTAAAAGGTGCTTGTGGTCTACTCCACTAGTTCAGACATGTTTCAGAATTAGTTGCCTTAAAAATGTTACTCACTTAGTAAATCAGTACTACTGTACTTAGATATATTACATATTCCACATGAAAATTTGGTATATGGATACTGCAAATGCACATTTGAATGAATGTTTATAAGGTGAAAAGTAATTCCCAGACATATTTTCAGCGCAGTTGTGAAGGTTTTTTAATACTTTAATAGTTTTTTAGCATATTAGAAGGCCACCTGTGTTGAGAAATAAACACAGATCCACTGCCTGATTTATTAAAGCATTTTTCATTATTTGAATGTCAAATAATATATACAGAGCCTTTTCACTGAGATCTTAAAACAATTGCTTTTCTTGAGTCTATCAAAAATAAAAGTCTGAAGAGGAATCCTTGATGTTTCAATCGGGAATTATGGGGAAAATGAATACTTATTTTGCCCATCTTCATTTACTCTCATATGACAGCAAATGATACGGAGGAATGAATAAACTGAAATAACATTTATTTTTTTCTTGTTTGTATACCATATAGGAATCTGTAAACACCTATGGGTTTTGATGACTATGAGTGTTTCCCAAAGAAAAAAAAGAATTTAAATCTTTTGCTCCAGTGTAACATGCAAAACAGGAGAAAATCAGAAAAAAAAGGTTGTCAGAGTAGGAAATAATGCTTTCCTTTGCAAACCCTTTCCCTAGCCATTCAGATATGAAACCTACCCTATGAGAGCATTATCCCCAAGTATTTCCCCCTCATAAAAACAGGTCTAGAAGAACATGTGTCTCAGCTCAGCAGAATCTGTTTGGCAGAATGTCTAGCAACAGGAGCAAAAATTCTGTATGTAATTTTCAGTAGGATTAAGAAACTTACAATGAATAGCCCTGCCATGTCCAGGTCACAGTATCCTAAGGAAAAAACAAAACACAGAAACGTATGACAGAACCAGATGCAAGTTAGAGAGCAGATAAGTTACAATTTAAAACAGGCACAAGTTTAGTAAAAGCGGATGATGGTTTCATAGTCCTGTAGTGAAAATAAATACAGGTGTTATGGCAAATAGGATTCCTTGCTTTAAAAATTTGGAAATAAGCATGGCAGACTTTTATCAACAATTGGGAATAACGTTTACATAGTTACTTAGATATTGTAAATCATTCACTCTGATCCAAACAGCAGAAAGTGGGAAACAAAAACACTGGTAAGACTTTTTAAGTGAGCTTCACCAGTCCCTTTAGAAAGGCACCCTCATTAATATGTCTGATTTAGTTTTTAAGGACATTTCTGCATAATCTATCATGCTTTTTCTTTGCTTTTTTTGCTTTCCTTTTTTTTTCTCACTCTATTACTTTTATACATAATTTTTACAATATATACTGTCAGAACCTTAAATCCTGTCAGTGAATGTGATACCAATCCCCTGGAGTGGTTTACTTTTGAAATTCATTTGTAAAAGGATTATACAAAGGAATCTTCATAACTAACAATAACAGCAATTATGTTTTTAATCTTAAAAAACATTATGAATTAAAAGTTTGGTCTTTTCTGGATTGGTTGGATGACCAGATAATTAAAAAAAAGTTAAAAAGGTCCCAGACTTACACATGTCAGTGAAGCAGAGCCACACAAGGACTGCTGCATGAAAAGAAAATCTGCAAAGCTGCCCTCCTGAGGTACCTGAAGGAGAGGTGTTGGATGTTCAGGGATCAGCTTTGCTCTTGTTCAGAAACTTTGAAAGTCCCTTTGCAGTAAGACTATCTTGAGCTTAAACAAAAAGGATGACTAGTAGGGAAATTGTGTCCGTTTTAGACCGCGAAGTACAGACTCTGTGGCACTGCAGGAAGTTTCTAACTTCTGCTGCAATACTTTCCTGCCTTCCCTCTCCCTTCAGCTGAGAAGCCCAGCAGTAAGTGTTTCACACTCAGAGCAGCAACTACACCATGGTGACACTTGGGAAGCCAGGCTGCTTTCAGGAGCTCTTCAATGCTAAAGCTCAGGACAATACATTCTTAGTGACATTGCAAAATATTTATCATGTAAAGTACCATGTAAGTCAGGATTTTGACTTCTGTATTACTGGTTAGTGACAGAAGAATGTTCTGCTTACCAGCTTGTTGGGGTACCGGAGTAACACAGGTTGTACAGGGACTCGTGAAACAAAGGCACCTGCAGCCACAAATTAGAACTGATTGTTATGACTGAGCTTAATGCAGCAATTGAGAGTCTTAAGTGGTTCATTTTAGACCTAGTATCTAGCAGAAGACATTTTTAAAAAGGCAAGGAGAATGAGAAGTATTATTATTCTTGTTTAGGGTTTTTTTTTGTTGTTGTTTGGTTTGATTTTTTGTGTGTTTATTTGTTTTTAGATCAGCAGCACAACTAGCAAGGTGTCAGGACAGAAAAGGGTTAGGCTCCATTTCAAGGAGAAAGCTGTCTAAGATTCCTGGATTGTTCAAAGTAATTTTCTGTGTATTATCTCCCCATTGATTGGCATTCATTTCAAAGGATTAGATGCTCACAAGGCTGTTGAGCATTTCCTGACTCCTTCTCTGTTCTGTTATGTTCATAAGTGACAGGGATCTGAGCAGTGGTTTGTAACTTTGCTACCTAAACAGTTAAGAAAGGAGAGCAACATGGCTCTAACTGTGCAGCACAACAATCTAGTGATCACTGATGCCATTTTTAACACCTTCCTATGCTAAAAATCTATTGTCCTGGCTCACTAAGCACTAGGCAAAGACATTTCATAACCTGATTGCACGGCAAAATTTACAGGAATCTAAGATTGCACAACTGTAAGCTGAGTTCATATGTTCATCTCATAATAATCACAGTTACCTTTATGGGTAAATAAATTAGATGAAAACTGTACCCAGGAAAAACCCCAACCAACTAATTATATATGTCATAGATATTTTGCATCCTATACAAATCAGAAAAGTAAGCTGTCTAGTATAAAAGAGGGGGTTTAGTGCTACTGAAACTTTAATAATGTAAGTGATTACTATAGTGCTGTTGTGGATGATGTACTTGCAGAAGTATATCCTTACTACAACTACAAATTAATAATCACAGATTATTTTCCAACAACAATGTGACAAAATCTCTCACCTTGTTTAAATGTGATCAGGCAAGATCGGTTTGTGCAGGTGCCTTCTGGGAAAATCAGTATCTTGGATTTAAAGAGAGAGAAATGTATATATATATACATCCACATATTTCATAAAAAGATTACACTTTAGCTTCTGTTATGCACAGGTTGACTTTATGCAAGCTCTGTGACCTGTTGTACTGTATCACAAGAATATCATCACTGTTTCAAAAGGAAATGAACAAATAAATGAAGGATGCTCACAATATTATTAACCTGGCCCATCTTAATTTGAAAAAAAATGCTTTATAGGAGAGGGGAATGGCCTTTGTCGTACAAAAGGCTTTAAGTGTTTCACTTGAAATTTTAGTGTTGGTAATGACAGGAGAATTGTTCCTCTCCTGCTGCCAGCAGCTCCTTATATAACTGGGCTGACAGGAAGTGCATGAGGTACTTGAGCATTTACAGGCACAGATGCCATCAACACCAGTGAGATTCCAGCTGGGATGAGGTGTCAGCTTGAGCAGCAGCAGCAAAAGGCACAGAGAGCATGTGTCTGTGAGGCAGAGCTCTGGAGGCATCACACCCCACAGCAGCCTCTGAACCTGAATGACTCACACACCCCAATACCCAGAAGGTTTCTGAACTAGTGCACACGAGCTGTGAGCTGCAGTGGGACACAGTGAACCCAGTCCCCTGTGGAATATGGGAAGGCTTTGTATTTCTCATATCACTACAGGATCATGAGCAGCATTCCAAAAACACCTCAGGACAAAAACTGGTCTGGATTGAGAGTGTTCAAGGTGTGCTTCCAATTCAGTCCAAATGAACAGGTCAAGGCTAGATGAGAAAGGGCCTCAGTAGGTCACACCCAAGAGACACAGACTGTTCTAAGGTTATGACAGAGGCAGCTGCACACACTGATTTACAATTAGTCCTCTAGAGACTGTCATCAGAAATCATTCACTGGGGCTATTGACACAAACATAGGTATGATTCTGCTTAACCTATGTCCTAATCCCCAGAAAACAGGTTAGTGACTGATCAAAGAGTAAGTAATCGTTCCCTCCTTCCTCTTTGTTGTGGTACAGGGTTGGAGAAGCCCTAATCAGAACCTCATGCTATTAATAAGGGTGCCTAGCCTTTTGTATTTGGGTTTTAAGAGGAGGGAAGAGGGAATCCAGCTGCTCTTTCTTTTCTATCATGCTAAGAGAATGCAGCCCAGGCACGCTGAAGATGGTATGACAGACATCATCTTGTGGTCAAGTTTCTCAAGAAAAAGAGAAAAAAAAAGAATAGGAAGAAGGTGTGGCTAGGGCACAGGACTAGGAATTACCCAGTGACAACCTCAGTTGTACTGCTGACTCTGTCCTGGAGATTCCCAGATTACTTGACTCATGGACTATTTATGCCGTAATATATATGTAGGTTTTATCCCAAGTGCAGCATTGGTGTGGAGCCCATTTCCCTTTCCTCCCCATTCTGCTTTCAGCAAAGATTAGGTCTACCAGGGCATTCATCCATAACAGCTTAGCAAATCTTAAGCATCAGTGTAGTTTGTAAGCACAGTATTAAAAAAAAAAAGTCTTCTTAGCTTTGACATGTGAATATTTAAAATCCTCTGTATAACTGACAAATGGAAAAAGATAATGGAGGCTCAAACAGTATTTACAGCAGCTTAGAAAAATGCATTTATGAGTCAAATTAATGTAGCCAAAATGCTAAAAAGCTTTTTGTAAGGTGTTTATGAAGTGTCTAAACAACGCCATTACAAAAAAAACCTGGCAAGTGTTGGTCTTCCCTACTTGAATGGTCTCTGTTTCTGGAGACTGTTCAGAAAGTAGAGCAGCAGACAGCAGGCCTAGCTGTCACAGAGATACCTGCTATTGACGTCTATTATTTTCACTTGCATCTTTTAGTTTTCTTCAAAAGTCGTTCAGTGGAACAACAGTGAAGGAAAAGTTAACATTTCTTACTTAGTCATTTAGGAGGTATCCAGCTATGACTAAAGACACCTTGTGACTTTAGCTACTGAACCAGTTACTTTCAGTTTTTATTTTAAGGAAGTTAACCCTCAAGAAATCAAGAACTAATTCAAAACACAGAGCATGACTTTATACACAAATATGCAGAGGATATCTCTGGAGAAAGGCCTTGTGTCAATGACTATATTTTTTCAGCAGCTTGGCATGACAGTGTATTTGTAGGTTTAGAGCATTATTAACCTAAAGAGCAAACTGAGCTCCACCTCAGCTATTCTCTGTGTGAAGAACTGCTGTTTTGAGCTGTCTGTGCTGGAGCTTGGACAGTCTGGGTTACCCATTTCACCAACTGCTCATCCCCTGACTGTTGTGAGCACAGCTTTCCAACCTGGCTTCTCACCCGTGAGTTGCCTTCAGAATACTGACTCACATACACCAAGGCAAGTCACCTGCTGTTTATTGATTACCTGTGGCCACTGGCCTCTGGATAATGCCCGTTTAGTTATCTCAGCGACCGTGTTCTTCCGGGAATCAGGGTCTTGGCGAGAAACTGCTACAGGCTGAAGGGAACTCAAAATTGCTGTGAAAGAGATAAAAAATATGTGTCTCAAACTGGTGTTGAGAAAACACATGGGTTCAAGGCTTCCTTGTAGCAAAAACTTGTTCTTGTACTAGGAGACAGACTCCACATAAACAACTTTTAGACTAAATTGATAAGAGTATTATTATTCTCCTCCTTCTGCAAAATGGGAAGTAAGACACAGAAGACACAGCTACACTGCCAGCTGAGGAGCTTTACAGTAATTATAAACATCTGAAATTCAGCCAAACACATTCTAATAATATTGCTGTTATTTTTCACTGAGCATTTCCACACAATTCTAAGAGAGGGACCTGACAGGGTCTCTACTCATGGGCCACACTCAGGCCTAACTCATGCAGACTGCACCCAACAAGTAGTTCGAGCCTTCCCTTTTCAGTTACATAGCATGCACAACTTCTATGCTAATTACAGAAAAAAAACCTCTCATTTAATCAGCAGTCTGCATCATAATGTGTGGACCTACTAAAATGTGATAAGACCTGGTGAAGAATTATTTTCTATGTCCCAGTCCTGTGCTTTTAAGCTAAAATCCATATATTATCTGTTAGCTTATTTTTTACAAAGACACTTTGCTATGTTGCCTGCTGAGTTTAGTTCTGGGTTAGTGTATAGCCAGCAGGAAGTCTACAGCTGATTCCAGCAATAATGCAAACAGAGATTCTTTTTGTGCCAAAAGGAGGAGAAAATAATAGAAGCATGAGTCATCTGATCTTTTCCATTCTCTGCATTTCCTTTTTGAGTAACTCCTCTCTTCTTCCTTCCTGGTCTTGCTCCCATTAAAAAAATCCATAACAGTGCCTGCAAGTTTAAACTTATAAATGTGGTATTTTCCAGACTGCTGTAGTTTGGGTCTATTTTTGAAATAACCTTCACCAATTTGTGTTCTACATTTATGGGCCACACTGTTAAAAGACAGCAGTCAAAAATTTCTTGAGCTACCTACTGGGAGAACTAAAGAGAAAGCTTCTAGCCTGAGCAGTTGCAAAACATGCTTTCAGTATAAAGCCAAGTTTAAAGTGATATTATATTTCATACCTGAAAAGAAACAGCATACTTCTAGACATATTTACCAATTCAGAAAGATAACGTCACAGGAATTTCACTGGAAATAATTTGTCAGTATCTTTGGAATCTAAGGACTTTAAAGTCTGCCTCTAAATCACTTCAAGAGGTTAAATTTTTAGCCCAGTGTCAAGTTGCAGACTTGTAACTTTTTTGTTTTGCTCTGTTTTTTTCATAAATACTTACTGCCAAATACCGGAGTGGACAGGTTCTCTGCTCTAGACACTATTGATGGCATTCCAGTTAGGGCACAAACAATGGCATCAAAAAAGCTTGAATGAGGAGCTGCAACAAAGATTGGGGCTTCTGGGAGACTTGCTACTTTCCCTTTTACTTTAACCTGGAAACCCATTATGAAGAACGCGGTGCGAGTTAGGCCTGACAGGGTTGTCCGGATCATCCTCCTTGTAAACAGAAACACAAAAATATCATCCATCTTACAGTCAGTATTTCTTCTGTACTTTAAAAGAAAAGCCCATAACAGATTTCCTAGTTCTAACCAGCACTGGGGCCTGACACAGGGCAGCAGGAAATGTAGGGTTAAAGGGGAAGTAGGGAAGGGAACATCACCTTTTCCTGATGAAACATAAGGCAACGTGCAGCACCTTGTGAAATCCTCCTCCCAGGTACTCTATTTCTCTTGCCATACATATCATTGCAGCATAACATTATTGTGAGGGGAGTAATTAGCAGATTCAGTGGGGTTTTTTGTAAGAACTTAGGTAACTGATACTGTTCTTTTACCAACCATTTTAAACACGTAAGATTAAATGACAGTGTTCCCTTACTGGAACATGTTCCCACCAGAAGGGACATGTTCCTTTCATGGGACTCTCTGTAATCTCTTGGACTTGTAAGAATTCATTTCCTGTGTCTCCTCCTCCTCCTGCAGCTACAATGCCCTGTAGCTAAAAGAGAACTTCATTACTCTGAGGTCATAGGCTGAGTGACTGAAACCCAGAACCCACAGAAGCAGCTGTAAAATACCACTTCAAGGGCAATGCAGCTAGCAGAGGAGCTGTCAAAGCTAATTTTGTCATAGCAGAAATTACAAAAGCTACACAGAAACTCAACCTACATAATGTTACCAAATACTTTTCTTAATGAGTTTCTTTTCTCAAATATTTCTATTAGTAATATTAGTAAAATAGGTTCAGGCTTACAAACAGCCTATAAAGATTTTTATACAAATCTCTTTTTAGCCTCAAGACAACTGAAAATCTACCTATTTAAAAAGCTCCACTACTGTTGTAAAATACACTCATTAAAAAGCTGCTTCATCTAAACGGGTAAAACTGAGATGTCACTGAGGAATCCTCTTTAATCAAAAGAAGGAGAGGGAAGAATGCTTTAGACCTTTTACCTTCTCCATCCTTTCAGTGGCACAGATCCTCTTCCACGCTGACAGAACATTGCAATTGATGCAAACAGCCAGGCTAGCAGTAAAATGAATGTGATGCATGTGGCACGGAGGGGTAGCAAAATAATCCCCTGCAGAACACTCTGGAAAAGGAGAGGGGGAAAATCTTAAGAAATGGTATCAGCAGGAATGACACTATTATCTGTGTAGTTACTTTATAAGGACTTTAAAATACTGACATTATTGCTACGTGATTCAGTAAGGAAAGCATTAAAGGTTAAAGGTTCTTATGGGAAGTCATTTTTGGTATTTCATTTTCACTTTTGAGTTCCCATTTCAGGTAGAACTGGAATACCTGAGTATTTAGGTTTTTGGCTTGGATGTTGTTAGACACAAAGGGTAAACAACATTTGTTGGCTCTAGTTTATATTTGGTCTCAGTCTGCAGCACACAACCAGCTTGGATGAGCCTGCCCAGCTGACACATATCTCCACTCCAGAGTCTTCTGCCACTAGCTGCCTGTCTAGAAGCCAAGTGGGATTGTTAAGATGACTAAATTGTACTCTTGCCCTTTCAAATGACAAATCTCATGTTGAGTCACAGTATTGCTGAAAGTGATCCTCACTACTGCTTCTGGGAGCTGTGCACACACAACACAACATCATTTCCCCTAGCTGGGACTTAAGCAAAATGGAGTTTTCAGCTGCCCTGCTTGCAAATAATCCTCAAATATCATACTCAGCACCTCTCAAAGGAATTTTTAGCTTGCATTTTTTTCATGCACAGCTCCAGAAAACAGGTGTACTGGCACAATGTTGCACCACAGGCAGCTTTGGTGCAGGGAGAAATTCTTAATTGTTTTATCCCAGCACATTAGGTTAGAAACTATATCCTGAAGGTTGGCTTTTATGGTGCAACACATCACTGTGCAGATTGAGCAAGCCCAGGTCTCTGGGAGGCAGGTGAGCTGTGTTAGCAGGTGCAAGTCATAGCTGAGCATTCCTGGTAAACCAGTAAAGGGCTCAACTCCCTTTGGCACCTAATCCAGCTCAGCTCCCACTCACTGATGAGGACCAGCTCGTGTGCAAACATATGCACAAAACAATACATACCCAAGCAGAACTGTAATACTGATTTTTTTTTTTTAAAAATTTATTTGGGCTATGTTTTTAAAAGTCCCCCAAAACTTGCATGAGAGTGTATCATTGGTCACAGACTGACAGCTCTACCATTTCAGATATATGGGAGAAGTTACTGAAGGAGAGTTATGTGAGTTTAACTTCTGCTTGTGAGCTTATGATTTTTTATGCTTTACTATTTTTTAAGAAAGTCTACAACTGAACAACAGTGTTACTTTCTCAAAATCAGACTTTCTAGTCAACTCTTTAACAATGGCCTCTTACTCTAGAGAAAAAGCAAGGGTTTTAATAAGTCAGTTTTACAAAACATTTTGCAACTTCCTAGAGTTGTGATTAATAAGCAACACGTTGGATTTTAATTTACATATTTTCTTTAAAAAGGAACAAGTGTTTGTAGTATATTTGGAGAATAAGCATCTTAGTGTATTATTTATCCAATTCCTTGATTTAGTCAGTTGCTTCCAATTTTCCTTTCACCAGCATGATCCTTTCCCTCCCCACCAAATCCCTTCCACCTTCATGTAACATCCTCTTATTGTCCTCTTGTCAATATTCAGGAGAGGCTTTGCCATCTGGCTCTAAACCCTCTGACATGGATGAGGATTAAAATGAATTTAGGCCTTTGGGACTCAGTTCTGTGACAACAGACCAAACAAGACAGGGGGTACATGTGGATAAGCATGTGAAGCAGGTACACTTTATGTTCTGCAAGCACTGCCAGATCATGTGTTTCCAGGAGAGATCTGAACACTCAGGTGTGGTTATTTCCTTCTTTTATATAACAGTTGTATATAGCTAGCTATGGAATTTTAACCATAACTTAATGGACAAGAGGAAAAGGACTGCTCTGGATCACGAAATGGGTTTGATAGCTGGGCATAACAGATGTGACCCTGGAGATCTATTGCTCCCACTTGCTCTGGTGCCAGTTGTGGTGAATCTGAAAAAGTCAGGTAGGAAGTTAAACCAACCAAGACTCCTTGCTTCCCTCCCAAAATTAGATGTGTCTTTTTTTCTCTACATGCATCTTCCTGTACTATGATCTATAGTCCCAGTTCAACATTTCAGCTGCATTCAGTTATCCAAAATGGGCAGCATAAGCATAAATCTGTGTGTTTTGAATTAAAGTAACTTTTTTCTTTATGGAAAAAAGAATATATATGCACTGAACTACAATGAAAAATAAAGGATGCAATAGCAAAAGCAAAACAATTCCTTCCTCAAAACTTTAATAAATTCATTAATCTATTTCAGGCAGATGCACAGGTGGTACTGATTTGCTGATGCAAGCTATTGGCTTTCTAGGTCAGTGAAATGAGGCAGAGTTGGTTTCTGCTTCATCAGCTACAGACTAGGGTAAGAAAAGGACAGAAAAGAGAAAGGTCAAGGTAGGCTAGAAAAGAGAAAGCATAGGAGAAAAACATACAAAAGAAAATACAGAGTTTAGTAACTACTAAGTAGGATTGGAGCCACTCCAGTTTCTGTGTACAGTAATCACAAAGAGAATAATTCTGAGTCATTCAAAGAACCTCTTCCTGCATATTGAATCACCTGTGTACTTTCTGTTTACTGTGTCTGCAGTAACTGCATATCCTGTCACTGCAATTCTTGCAGACAGTCCTGGCAGCCCAGGTCCCACTCCCATAGCTGACTAACCCTTGATCAATACATGGGATTATGCTGTCACTGATGGCAGGAACCTGGGAAGGGGAAAAGCAGGTCTACCAGAAAGCCACAGAATTCAGTTTGAAATTCAGCTGCTGTCAAATTGTCTAGGAAGCAGCAGCAGAGCAGGCTGGGGACCAGAACAAAGCCCAACTCCAACTGAACTCCTCTGACATCTGTGGTCATATGGACAGTCCCCCACTGCAGCATATGCAGAGCTAGGCAGGGTCTTCTGTGAGTGCCCAGAGGATGTCACAGCTCTCAGGCAGTCTAGCTGCTTGCTTCCAAGCATGGGGTTAAAAATACTGCTTTTGGCATGCTGGTTGTGCCATTACATAGTTGCAGAAATCCACTGAGCATCTCTTCAGAATAAAGCGGAATCCAGTAATGACTTAACTAGAATTTGTGCTTTGCAGTCGCAGTTCAGAAGTTAGGATGGCACGTGAACAATCAGGATGAACAGAACTAAAACTAAAAACCAGAAAAAAATCTCAATGATGAATTGCAGCCAACTTCAGTCAGAGGATGGAGACCAGAAGTCTTTGAACAACTGTTTTAAGATCTTGTTTGGCACATGTAGATGTTTAGCACAGCAAAACTGATCTTTGCTTTGCATATTCCAAAGAATGGCTGAAGTCTCCTTGGTTGGTAAACTATCAGCAGTTCAGGGACTGGCAAGAAATTATAAAATATTCTCACTCCACTTTTCAGTCTGGCTACAACCTGTTCGTACATTGGAAGCTGAATGAAATGCAAACAGCTAGCCTGTCTCACTTTCAAGCGCTGTTCCTCAGCCACACAACAGCCTTTACACTGAAGAAGTTCACCAGTGTATGGAAATCCTGTTTTGGGGTCCCATAGAGGGTTTTGAAATGGTATGTTTTCATTGGTATATGTTAAAGGAATAGTATAGAATAGAGAGGATATAACAAAACTATCCTTTAACATGCAAGAATGGAGAAACACTACACTTGACATAAATGGAAAGAGAAGGGACACTTCCCTTTTTTGGAATTTATAGTAACACTCTCTGGTAAAGCCCTGATTCCCAGCTGGTCTGACTGACACTGCTGGGCAATAGAGGAGCAGACAGGACAAAGCAGTCAGTAGGAAGTATGACTGTAGGGGGGAAAGAACAGAAGGGAGCAACCCACAACATGAGAAGGTTCTCTGTCTTGTGATTTTCTGCTTTGCAATTCTGTGACTACTACAGTTTTGCTCCTAAGCTGACTAGCACCAGGCCCTGACCCAGCCAGGTTCTTTTCTTTCCAGGTGCATTATGGAGCTCCATATGGAATGCATCTTGCTTGAAGACATAATTATATTTTTCAACCCTGCCTCCTGAAGGAAAAAAGTAGAATATATTTATTATAGCTAAAATGGTAATTGTAGCTTAAAAATGCAAGCTTTTGAAAGTAGTCTGTGCATCCTCTAGAAAGAACAGCCAGCACGGAAAGCTGTCCATGTCTGGAACCTCATTAAGAAACTAGTTTCCTTACCTCAGGGTTCATGCCTAAAGCTACTGATTCAAATGCACTTGAAGTGTGTTCCAGGCTGCTAGTAAAACATAGGGGATAAAAGGATTTGAAATTGTTTTCCAGGTTTCTCACATTTCCTCCACCCAGTTACCTTCAGGGCAAACATTGTTTATAACTTGAAGAGCTATATGAAACATAAAATATTTAGTTGTACATCAGCCTCAGATATTTACAAGGATCAGCAGAAAATGCTGCAATTCCACTTACATGTTGATGTCCTCACTGTCCTCACTGATATGTCAGTTTATGCTTGGTTCATCAGCTAATTTTTAGAGTCTGTTTTTAAAAATTAAAGCCCAGGAATACTTTCTGCTTTCTTAATTGCATGAGTATCCTGTAAGTCTTGTGTGTGCTTGTACACAAGCCATACTGGGATAGCATTCAGGTCAGATCGCCCAGTGATGCCAGTCAGTAACCCAGTGGAATTTGTGGACACTTTTTTGTTGTACAATATATGTATGGAACCAACCTCCCCAACTCCAAATCAGCCTAAAGAAAGCTAAGCATCTGAAACAGGATGACTGAAAAAAAATTACTTTCTATTTTAGCTTTTCGTATCAGAGAGAAGTTATCATCTTTATTCTAGAGCTGAAGCACCTGATGTGAGGATTGATGGACAGTATTTCATTCTTGAAACAGGACTCCCGTTTTCTCTAGGAATGATGTGTTATTGGCAATGACTGCGCAAATATTTTCAAAAGCTTGTTGTAAATCTTGTGCCAAAAGTTTTAAGTCAATCAGCCTCTGCGTGTGTGTGTCGAGCAAGCATTCAGTTTGTGCACTCTGGAGAGTGCTGGCTTGAAGAACTTAATTTCAAAAAACAGTGACTTTTTTTACAAAAGTGCATCTTCGACCGTTTACAAAAGTTCTTCAGTATGTGCTCTCTATCTCTAGACTAGATCAGGAAGCAAACTAGAGGGGAAGGAAGTATTCTTAGTCGCTGTTGGCTCGCGGCCAAGCCAGGAGCGGCAGATGTGTGACAGTGTCAGGGTTGCTGCCCTTCCCTCCGGGCTCGGGGGTCGCGGCGGCGCCGGGCCCCGGCAGGCGGGAGTTTCAAACCGCGACCGCTCACACGGCCGCGTCCTCCCCTCGCAAGGGCGGCTTTGTACAGCGGCCAGTGGCCCCCACCCCGTGGAGTGACCCCCACCCCGTGGAGTGACCCCCACCCCGTGGAGTGACCTCCACCCCGCACCGGGGACAGCCCCGCGTTGGGTCGGAGCGCGGAACGCGCCGCTGGTTCAGAGCCGCGCCCGGGCAGCACTGCCGGGAGTGACAGCACGGCCAGGGGTGACAGCACTGCCGGGAGTGACAGCACTGCCGGTGTTGCGGGCACTGCCGGTGTTGCGGGCACTGCCGGTGTTGCGGGCACTGCCGGGGGTGCCAGCACTGCCGGGGGTGCCAGCACTGCCGGGGGTGCCGTGCCCGCCCCGCCCGCCGCGCTCCGTTCGCTCAGATGCGCATCCCAGCCCCGAGCAGTCCCGGCCCGGCCCCGGAGGCCCCTCCCGCCCGCGCCGCCAGCCTTACCCGCAGCTTGTCGCCGGCGCCGAGGCGGCCCGGGTGCACGAAGGGGTTGGGGACGGTGGGCGGGCCGAAGCTCTGCTGCCTGGGCAGCGGCAGCACCCGCGGCGCCATCTCCGCCGCCATCCCGGGCGGCTGCGCATGAGCCGCCGGCGGCGCCCGGGGCCGGCCCTGCCCACGGGCCGCGGGAGCCCCGCCTCGGGCAGGTGAGCCCGGGCGGGCCGGGACCGGCTGCTCTGCGGGACCGCGGGGCACCCTCGGGTCAGGCGGGGCTGCCCGGCGATCCCTGCCCGCCCCCTGCCCCTGGCCGAGCCCAGTGTGCGGTGCGGTGTCGCTCGGGGATGTTCATAAACACTGGGATCTACGCAGAGAGGAGAGGGGCGAGCGCGGTCACGGCGCGGGACAGAGGTCGTTTCTAGGAGAATGGTGCATTTCCAGCACTGCATAAGGCTGGTACAGAGACTGTGGTCCGGAGTAGCTGAGGGCTATAGAGCCGCTGCAGCCTTGCCCTTGGCATCTCTTGCCGCACGCCTGCCCTTAGGGCTGCCACACGAGCAGCCTCTGCAGGGCTCGCAGTGCCATAAAACACCGCTCCCGGCGCCTTCTGACAGCCAGCCTGGCAGGGTAAATGCCGCTGCTGCAACCCAAAAGGAAGTTCCAGCCTGGCTATATTTAGGAAACAGGCTTTTGGGTTCTCGCGGACATCCGCTTCAGTGGTGGGGCTGAGCCACCGGTCTGAGCGTGCAGAGAGCGCTGGTCTAAGAGCTCCGGCCTCCTGCGTGACATCGGTTCAAACACTTTTTGAACCAGAAGAGAAGGAACCAAAGGAGAAAGGTGCTTTTCCCTTTCTCCTTCACACAAAAGTATTAGTACTTCCTGACACAACATTATTCTGCATGTTGCTGGACTATTCATACTGCTGTAACAAAAATAATTATAAATGTCTCATAGTTCAGTTCCCACTTTGACGTGTCTGCTTCCACAAAGACATCATCAGCATTAATAAAACTTAATTATGATAAAATTATTATTTGTGTTTTGCAACTGCAGGTGCTTAAGGAGTAATCATGGTGATATATTTGGGCTAACTGAACCCTTGCCTATAATGGAAGCTTGATGAGTGTAGGATTTCCCTTGGCTGGTTTCCAGGGTCTCCCTCTGATTGCCTGTCCTTGCAACCAGCACTGTCCTCTCTAAAACCAGAGAGCTGTGTAAGAACCAGTTCAGCACAATTGTCACAGAGAGTAAGGCTAGGGAGAGCTCCAAAGGAGAAAGATCAATTCTACCTCCATCACTCTTGATAGATGATTGTACAAGCTCTTTTTAAATCCCCATGACTTCCCTAGCTGATCCATTCCAGCACTTCTCTAGTAATACCTTGAAATTACTTTTTCTGTGTCTGAGAAGAATCTCATTGCAGATGATACTTATCCTCAATGGACACGAGGTCTGTTCCCTTTCCTCTTTGCTGCTAGTTTTTGCACACTTGTGTAGTGTTATGATTCTCTTAAGCTTTCACTAGACTAATGTTTTCAGGTTTTCTCTCACAGTTTCTAGATATCTGAGTCTTCTCAAAGCTTTCCTCTGGCTTTTTTTCAGTGAGTCCACATCTTTCTTGAAGTACCCAAACTGGAAATACTACTGCTAGGAGGACTGACCAGTGCAACTGAGTGGGCAGGAAGAATTACTTCGTTTCTAACAAATTATATTATTATATCATTATGTAATAGTGTCTGCTTTTTTGTCACTAGCCTGATCCTCTGACTCACACTGTGATAGGTGATAACACTTAAATCCATTTCTGAACAATTACTTGTCATTTACAATGCAGAGTTCTAAACACCACTGCACTTGTCCTTACCAAGCAGTGATAGTAATCTGAGCTCCAGAACTGGGAAATAATAAAACATCTGGCTTTGCAGACATGATGCTTTTCTTATGCAGATTAATGCTTCTGCTGAAGCATTATACATTTGTTTAAATGCTTGTACATTTGTTTAAAAACAATAATATTGATTATAAACTTTAGACTTTTCTAAGGCTGATTAGCCATAGCACCATTAGAAAGGCTTAACATCACAGGTACCAAAATACAAGCACAGTGCAAAAAAAAAGCTTTAATGCTCAGAACAGGTGACAAGGTGTGATTGTATGTGATGCTTTGGCTAAATTGGTATCAGCATCTCTTTTGAATAGTAATTCCTTTTCACTCTGTGAATCTATGGTACAATGAACCCTGATCAATGGCCCACTAACGCAAAACACCACCAAGCTTTTGCAAAGCTGATATCTGTAATCTTTCTTTCACAAGGAGGTGCATGTGGTACTAAAGATGGGCATTGAGGGAATAGTAGCATACTCATCATTTTTCTAGGTTGAAGCTACAGCTTTACTTCTGCAGATTACTGGGACAATGTATGCTTTCCCTGAAGAGCTTACCCTATACCCTTGATTCTGCCTAGAAACTAGAAAAGCAGGCCTGGAGCAGGTGTACAATCCAAGTGAATCATCTTAGTAATACATGAAAATCCAGTACACATTTCCATAGTGTAAGACAGGGATTTTTCTCTGTAATAAACAGACACAGCCTTTTTAAAAGTGTATGCAGCTTTATAGTTTTTAACATAAATTATATATATATACAATTTAAAACAGAGTAAGACCTTTGCCTCATCATAGCTGCCTTTGGGACAGTTTACTCTCTTCCTGTGTTTTGTAAAAATATACTCCAAATTATCTTCTTATCATAATGATTTTAATGTTTATAGTAATTTCAAAGTAATTCCATTAGATATCAACTCTGTAAAATGTGGGGTAGGCAAAATCATATACTGCAGAATACGAAATCTTTGCAAACTTTTTTTAACTCTTCCATCAGTAATTCCGAATCTGAACGAGAAGCTGAAAGAAGTTGCCCTTTTTAACATTTACCTGTTTAGTTTTTCTGATTGGGGCTGGTTTTTTACTTTTAAAAAGCACACATACAAAGGCATTTTTGATATAGAAACTGAAAACCTGCTTGTGTTTGACTTGCTCCCTGCTGGCGTCTGACAAAAATCCGCCATCTCCTGGCACAGCCGTGTAGTGCTGCTGCACGCAGCAGGTAGGGCAGCACTGGAGTTTTCATTTAACGTTAAACAGAACTGAAACACCCCTAAATCTAACCTTCCTCCTGGGTATTCCTAAATATTTTCTATTACAGACATTACTCTCTCTGTCTCTTTCCCTTCTTCCCTAAATATTAGACTTTCTGTGTTAGTGTTATATCCCTTATATTGATACACATAAGGTTCACAGTGTTTGCCTGGTAAGTTTTCAGTTTGAGAGTTGTTTCTAGCTGTTTTTAACAGAGGGAAGTTGCTGTCCCCAGGCTGTTAAGCATCCCAGCCCATAGGCGCAGGTCAAGTAGTCCTAGCATGCTGCACCAAAGAAGGAAACCTCATGCTGAGAGTTCCCTGAAGCTTCCTCTGCTTAATTCCTTTCCCTGGGCACTGCTTAATGGACATAAGGCAAGTAAAATCAGAGGCAAGATCCTAATCACTTCATTTAGCAAATCATGCCTGATAACGACCTCCGCAGAGGGAGGCACTTCAGTAAGTGCTTGGCTTGCACGGTGTTACAGTCTCAGTGGAGTAAGTAGGACTTGGTTAAATTTTCAGTCCTAGACAGGCAGACAGATTGCTGAGCCAGCTCTGTTAACAACTCACGAGAAAATAGCATTGGCTCTTGCTGATGCTGAGTGAAAATAAAGGTAGGATTATCTCAGGGAGTCCATTGGGTATGTCCCCTTGGAGAATCCTCCTTCCTCACCTGAGCTGGCTGCAGAACTAGACAACTTGACAAGAATTTCTGTTCTGCTCCTCTGAAAGCTCCTGACTGATGATGGGGGATCTCCAACTCCCAGTGCTCTCAAACTGGCACCTTCCCTGATTATTGAATTCACTTGAAAACAAAAGAAAAAAGTAGATTTACAAGAAAAAGAGAGACTCCAGTGATTTGTGTGAGAAGATATAAAATTAACCGTTGTTTTTTTTTTTTCCTTTGAACTGAACCCAGGAGCCTCAGTAAAGTTTACCCTATTTAAAGCATTAATTAGGGAGCTGACTGTACATAAAGATAAAACAGAACTCTTAAAAAAGTCTCCAGGGACTCCAAAAAACCCAGGTTTGTCTACATGAGGCAAAAGGATTTTAATTAGCAGCAACTGAATTGAAGTGAACTGATATGAGCAACAAAAAGAGAATTTATCCCACAATGTATTCAGAGAACATAATTGAATGTTCATTAGCTAAGAGTTATATACTGACTGCTAATGAGCAGAAATGAATATGTATTATTTCTTATTAAGCTGGAAATGTATGGAACTAATTGCATTTAAATATAGCAGCTATAAAGCTGTGTTTATTAAGAGTCACTACTAAGAACAGGAAAGACATAGGTGAATTTGTATTCTTTACTGCAGTACCATTTTAAATATTTATTATGCTAAGTGGTATTAATACATAGCTTTTCAGGGAAATGGTTATTATGTTGTGCTAGAAGGACTCAGTGATGCCTTCATTTGGGCAGGATTTATGCTTTATTTATTATAAATTAGGGAATGCAGCACATCCAAGACAGAAACTCTTGGATTCCTCTAAGACAGTGTTATTCTTGCTTCTCAGAGTGAGGGTCCTCTGTTACTCATGATCAAATGGCACTTGGCTTCTTGATATTATGTCTTGATACTAATCTCAGGAGAGAGTTTTGGTAAGGTTTCCTTGTTGCAGATGTACAGGAGAGAGCCACCTTGTTATTAGATGTGGTAACAGAACAGAATGAATTTGTGTTAACACAGTCAATATTCTGTGCACGCACCCAGGAAGGGCCCGTGCCAGCCTGGGAAAGCCTCTGGTTCTGTCACAGGCTGAGCCTGAGAGGAAACTGGTGGGGGACTGTGGGCACTCTGTCTGATGAGGGAACATAGAGAAGTGTGTGGGAGTGAGCAATAGCAGAGTTATTTAGGTTGGAAACGTTCCCTTTAGATCATTTAGTTGGTTAAAGGGTGCATGAAGAAGGGCAAAGCAGAGGGAAGGGATGATGTAGCTGCCCAGACTTAGTTTTGTCAGATGGGGGTGGGTGGCTTTGCCTGAATATTTTATGGCTTTTACCATGATTTCAGTGGTCTCTTGGGAAAGGAGAGGGATGGTAGACAGAGAAGGAGAAGGGAAGGAGCAGCAACACCCTGAGCGGGTGCAGAGTAGAAGGGGAGAAAGAAATGCCACAAAGAGGAAGATCCTTAAAAATAACTCAGTAGAGGTCCAATGGCTTCCCAGTGCTGAGTTAGCCTGTTTTCTTCTGGAGCTGCAGTGGAGTGCTGGACCAAGACACACCTGCTCCTGACTGCGAACTTCACAAAAAAAATTTGCACTTAGGCCCACGATTATTTATTGCAGCTGAAAGGCCGTATGTTCTGCATGGCAAAAAACAATGTTTTCATCCTTCTGCTCACTTTGACTTTGAAGGATGTTTTGGGGTTGCAGCCAGGGAGGGTTAGCACACCTTTGAGCTAGTCTATGCCATTTGACATCAGTGCTTTAGGCAGTGATTTTGTGGAATTTAGATTGCTGTCTTCCTGTTTAAATGGAAAAAGATCTTGCTTGGTCTGATTTGATTTGAATTCTTTTCTGTTTTGCAATTTATCCTTTTCTGATAAAATTATTATAGATTATTGCAGTAATCAGTGGTCCTACCTTTAGTAAGAATTTCTATTTATTAGTTGTACAGATGTGTTTTTACTACGGGATTCATTAGTAGCAGCAACAATTGCTGCTTTCATTCTTGGACAGGTTGCAACTTTTTCCCTATTCACAAGAGGGCGATAAATCCCCAGTCATCTTTGTCCAGCTTCTATTAAGTGATCAGTACCTCGCTGCAAAATGTCATGAAGAGCAGCTCGCTGCCAGAAAACTGAGATATATATATATATAGATATATATATATATATATATATTTACTGATCTCTATAAAATATTGTGACACCTTTTGTTTTGGTTTATGGGAAGTTTAGGCTATGCTCTGTTCACTTCATCCCACTGTAGATCCTCCTGTCAGTAGAAACTAGTTCTGGAAAAGTTATTTGTAATATCCCCCACTCACACTACAGTGCAAGTGTTTTCTTTATGGTACACAAACAATTATTAAATTCAGATGAATGTCAAGTGAATTAAAAAAAAAAAAAAAGCGATTTTTACCATACCATTCCAGAGGATTTCCCATAGCCTAAAGGTTGCTGACTATGTTTATTTCTTCCTCATAGTGAAACCTTCTTTGGTAATCAGAATCTTCTATTTCTTAACTTTAATCCTTTGCTTGAGTTAAAGTATCTTTTCTCTTGAACCTCCTCTTTAAGTACTATGTTATTTCATCTAAATACAAGCCTTTTTATGGTGATAATATCAATATGGAAAGCTGTTATTAGCACTGTAATTTCTCTATATGTGTAGACAATTTTGTAGTTTATTAGTATGCTATTATATTTTCAATATTTAGATTTATTCACTTTCACATCCATTGTCTCACTTAAGTAGTTTCTCTTTTACATTGTATAATGAGAATAATCTCAGGAGTTTTACATGGAATAAGAAATAAGGGAAAAAAATAAAACAACTGGTTCAGTGTACTAAATTATTTTATGTCTCTGTTGATGTTATCTGAGTTCGTTCCAGCTCCTGTGTTTGAAGGAGCTGGATTTCTTCCAGCTCTAAAGTTCCATGACCCAGCCCATGCAATTTTTAAGCTGTCAGTATTAGAACAAATTCTTAATAATTTACATTCTGAAGAATGATTTCACTCTGTGTTGTGATATGAAAAATAAATAAATGCTGAAAGTGTCTAGCAACTCACTAAGGCATTTGCTCGAGGTGTAATACAGTGTCCAGCTGAGTTTAAGAGCCTCAAATGATGTAACTTTCAACATATCCCTTAAATAATAAGACAAGTCCATGACTCCTGAGTTCCCTTCTGCAATCTGAGTGGAGTTCTGGGGCTGTCTCAGATAGCTGAGACAAAAACACCTTTATATGGTCTTTCAACAACTTCAGCTGTCTTTGGTTGCAGCGACTCAGTCTTGCCTGGCCCTTTGCCCAGTCACTGATCACCTCAGGCCTGCGGTGCGGGGGAGCTGTTGGAAAGCAGGGCTGCCAATAGCTTATTTATTTTGATATTATCTTGCCTGTAACAACCTTCACAATTCACCTCCACCTCCTCCTCACCGCCCGTGTCTGCAGGGGCTGCACCACTGCAAGGGCAGCATTGTCCTTGGCTGTAGCACCAGTTCTTCTGTGCCACTGGCAGCTGTAATGCATGACTGGGCAAGAGGTGGAGCTTGGAAGAGATGCAGATTGGAGTTTTGGGAAAAAAACCTTTATTCTATTTAAGTGAAATTAGAGTCTGCCCCATTCCTTTCCTAATCACCAGACGAGGTCAATGGCCTCGTCACTGGTTTTTCTCAGCTCCAGAGCCAGTGTTTTAATGGGTGTCTTGCCACAGTCATTATTTCCTAAGTTGGAAGCACAACTTTAAACACAAGCTCCTTCACAGAGGTTCTCTCAGTACAGTCAGGCATTTTGGCTATTTTAGTAAAGACCAAAATTATATAACTAACCCATGTGACTGTGCCTGTTGGTTTACTATCAGCTTTCCTCCGGACAGCAGCAGAGTTCTGTGTGCTCCATTAAAGTCTCCTCACTGCCTTGGCAGATGCAGCCCCAGCTCTGCGTCGGTGGGTATGAAAGTCTTAACAGGGCACATTCAATTGTAAATATGATATGCTTCACAGTAATGTATAACTCATGTCTTTCCAGCTAAGGAAAACAAACTCCTCTTACCACAACTATGTGCCCTCCAGAACTCCATCCCACATGTCAGAAAGATACGTGAGTCATATTTTTGTCATATTATTTTAAGTTTTAAGTACACCACTTAAAAGGGAGAGTAAGTGTGCAGACAGGCCAATTCTTTTTATATATTTTCAAGAAATAAAGAGGAGTTGAGAACGAACAAGCAAGAGCCAGTGAAGCATTTCCAATGGACTCACTAACTGTGACTCACTCCAGAGTGGAAGGCATGCAGTAAGCCTTTTCTATCTAACAACTGCAGGAAGATGTTCTCCAACTTTAGATGATTTTTTTTTTTAAGTTTATGGAGTTCTTGCAGTGGCTAGGAAAGAAAATCATCAAGAACTTGCTTTAGCAGTAGAAAACTGAAGATTCACTGGTGTCACTGACTGAACAAAACCAGTGGGAAGCCCGGGACACAACATGTGTTGCACCAAACCATGAAGTCCATTTTACCCTATGCATTGTTGTGAGTCTGGACACAACCAAAGACTGTCCATTCTGTGGTGTTAACAGCTGTTAACACTTTGCTCAAATCAGTTTCTGGATGCCTTTTTTGTTGCTAACACTGAAGCCATCCTGATGCCGTTAATGTGACAGGTGTGGCTTGTTAGACTGTAAGGAGAGCAACAAAATTCAGGTGGGTGAGCTCAGCAAAGCTGATATAATCTGCCCCGAGCCACTCTGTCTTTTCAAGTGCTGCAGTTTTGTTGCCAATGGTGAGCACGTTGGATAACTTAAAGCAAGAACTGTCTGGCATTCAGGATCCATGAAGATCATGGCAGTGTCTCTTCTGTACAGGTACTCACAGATAAGGTTGATGTGACATAGGGACCATCCTAGAATATTGCTATGGAGCACATAGCAGAGATCTCTCATGAGCACTGGGGTACAGGTTAAAAGAAATGTTTTTCTAGAGGAAAAGGGTAGGAAGGGTGGAAACAATGACAGTCTTGCAGAAAAGGAGTGGGTGCTAGGAAACAGGCTTGATATAACTTGGCAGTTTTCAGGGATGTGCTGCTAGTTGTGCGTGAAGAATAAACATTCTGCTTTTTCTGCTGACTGTAGCCAAATTTTGTGGCCAGTGGAAGCTCTGAGGAAGTGGGTGCATGTAACAGAGATGTTTTGGATGCTCATTACAGGTGCTTTGTTCAAGTGTTTCACTCTTTATTTCAAGAAATGTGTTGTAGGATTAGGAACACTGCTTAAGCTCTACCCGGCTGGCTTGGAGAAGCTTTTGGAAACTGATATGTGAGGCAGGTTCAACAGACTGGGAATGGGCCTTGAACAGTAAAACAGCCTCTTTTTCTTCTGTGGAATCAGATCACAGATGTGGATGTTAACAAAGGATTATGGAGCTGTAGCTCAGTTCTCACGAGGAGAAATGGTGATTAGTCACAGGGCTGTTGCACAGTTGTGAGCTTACTTTCCAGCAGAGGGGCATGGACCCTCAGGGGCCGAGGGTTGGAATGTCACCCATGTCTCACTGGGCAAGTGACAGCAACTCTGTGCTGGTTTTCTAGTCTGTGGTATGAAGTGGTTATCTTACTGGAGGGATTGGAAGGCATAATCACATGTAAAATGTATTGAAACAGAAAGTGCTATCTCAGTGCAAAGTGGTTTTATCTCCTGCTGCACACCCAAAGGATTTACTTTTGAGGTGGAGACACATTTCTTAATGCCTATGATGTGTACTGAAACAATAAAGCCTTGGGTTAGTGGTGTTGGAACCTTGTTCTTATTGAGGTCAGTGGCAATTCCCATACTGATTTCAGGAGGAAGAAGATCAGGCTTCTTTATCAGGAACCATTAGGTAAACACAAGAGTTTCCAAGACTAAGGACCTGGGATTTTTGGAAGGCTAAATTGTGCCATGCCAGTCCTCACCCTGGTTATTCCAATGGTACAGTCTAGACAATCCATGTCAACTAATGACTCAGGGATTTATTAACTTGAAATTTTTAGGAAACTGCTGTCTTCATTTCTGTCTGCAAACAAAACATGCAGAGTAAAGAATGTCGGAATACCCTAGGCATTTTGGCAGAAAGTGAACATAGGATAAAATATGTTAATTGAACAGAGGACAGTAATTCAGAAGGATGTGTGCCATTAAAATGGATCACTTGATTCATGAACAAACGTAAAAATAAATATGGAGCACCCCTGTTATGTGAACTGAAAAGTGACAATAGATGGGGAGAAACCAACAGAAAAGAAAGAAATAGAAAAAAACTACACAAAAACCAACCAACCAAACAAAAAAAGACCTTGTGGGATTTACCTTGACATAAACCTGCTTGAAAATGTATTGATATTTGGGAGATACCTCTGACAGTTATGAACTTAAACAAGAAGCATAGCTTTTGCTCTGAAGAATTTCAGAGTTATAGATCTGCTAACAATTTATGTATCAAAGCAGTCACCAAATGGGCTGGAGAGGCAAACCAAAAAATCATTTCCAGAAACTGCCATTATCAGAATTTAAAAGTAATGTTAATCTCAGTGTTGCTACAAAAGTGAATATTAATATCTATATTTTAAATAAAATGTGATTTTGATTTTGGTTTGGGGGCTTAGAACTCCTAGGAATGGGTCTTGGAAAACTGTGCTGTAGCTAGCCATGTCAGCTAGAGTTTTTTGACGTATAAATGATAGGAATCCGGAAAGTTTTCTAAACTACATGTACTGTCTTGTTAAATCACAGTGCAGTGTTTCATCTGACCATTGAAGACCTGTACTGTAAGCAGAGCTAACAGACATGTGCACAGGTGACTTTCTTATTAAAAACCAGACTATTCCTGATTTATTTCTGGTGTTTTTCTAAAGGATTTGTGCTTCCAGATGATTTTATGCCTTTACATTCATTTCTTATTTTGGAAAGGAAGATCTTTTAATAATGTTTAGCATCAACCTCTCCCACCCGTGCAATTTACTGCTGTGATAAAAGTGCTGTTTCCCTGCAAAAGCTTATAACATGCTATATGAAATGTCAGGAATGATAAAGCAAAACAAAGAACCTCTGAAAATGTGCTGCCATGAATATCTGAAATCTACTGAACCACTGCTTTATTATACTTAAATTTCAATAAACACTTTACTTAAGAGTTTGTGTTTCAGTAGGCAGGAAGACGTGTTTCCCGTGTAAATAACAGTGTTTGCCTTTTCTTTAAAAACTGTATTCCACCTCAGTGGTAAATCCTACAAGCAAGCTAAAACACAGCTTAGGCCATGAGATATGGGACAAAATCTCTGGAACCTCTCTCTGTGCTTGTTGGGTTGCTAGTTATGGTCTTAGAGCAAGAATGCCTCAGAGAACCACTTTTCTCAATGTTTTTACATATGTTTAAGTTTCAAAAATAAGAGAGAAGGGAGGAAGCCAAAACCCACAAAAGGGTGCTAATAAGTTCATTTTGCCTCTTTCTTTTTTTATGTCTTGCCCCAGATTTTATAACTTCACTCTTAACAGAGATGGTATGGCACAGGATTTATTTCTGAGCGCTTATCACTCCTTAGTAGAAAGCATTTGTGTTTTTCCATAAGAATGCTTTCTATTCACATCTTCCTCGATAGCATTTTTATCCACTTTACCCTGAGGCATCACTTAGAGCACTGCTCAGAGGCTGGCAAGGGTTAGTGTAACCACTAGTGCATTGAAGTTGGCTGCTGGAGGTGTTAATGCTTTGCTGGTACTTGTGTTTCAGAGCTGCTATCTCATGTCAAAGGACTTCCTTTCCTAAATGCAAGGCCAGTGCTGTCCTTCTCTGAAGTCTTCCTCAGTAACTCTACGAACTCTCCTAGTCAACATTTTTGGTTTCCCAAGAAATGAAGCTTAGAGCCTTGAAAGTTTGAAGATGCATCTGTAACTGTTTTTGTAAATGTTTGTGAATCTAACTGATTTTCCTTGGTGGTTATTTCAACATGTTTCGTTCTCATCTCTTGAGGGCCAATTTAGAACCGAGCGGGAAGCAAATAAAAAGTGTATATTGTAACAGGCCCAGTTTGTGACTCCATCCTTTGCAAAAATCTCTTGAATAATATTTTCAGAATGAAGGGCAGAACCTCCACTTCAGTTTTATATTCTGCTTATGCTTTTGTACTGCTTTCTTCCACATGTCATCTGAGAGCTTTTGTGTAGTTTTGTAGTTGTGTAGTTTTTTAGGCAAGACAACTGTTATCTGCCATGCGGAGCTCTCGCTTTCTCTCCTCCTTCTTTCCAAAGAGGAACATTGTAAATAACATTGTACTGTTATTTACAGTAACAGTAGTGCTACCTGTATTACACTGAGTGATGTGGCGATTGTTTAGTTTTACGTTGACTAGAAAAAGGGTGGAGTTGCAGTGTTCTTGAATCTGCTCATGGCTTATTTGGTGAGGTTGAACTGAGTCTCAAGCTGGTTTAGGAGATCTGTTTCTTTGTGGTTAAAGTTGGCAGTTACAATGCTTATCCATGGAAGCAAAGTTTCTTGCACAGGTCTAAGGCACATCTCCCTTGGAGATAATGTCATAGAAAGAAGTAGTTTAATGAAGGAGGAATGGAAACATTGGAGAATTCTTTGGGGTTTCTTTTGAAATTTTGTCTTCCTGTTCTCTTCTCAAAGGTAAACATTCTATCTTTGCATGAGTAAGCTGAATTGGATGTCAAGACCTCTGAATATGTTTGGATAGCTTAGAACCAACAGGCTATGTCATAGTATGGTTGAGCACAAAGTTTGTGGCTGAATTTCAAAGCTTCTGAGGGGAGAATAAACATGTTTAAGGAACTTCAAGATAAAAGACCAGGGATTTTAGCATGCACAGTTGTATAACAGTGCTGCAGCTTGTTGTGCTTCATTACAGAGAAAAAGCAATGTACAGAATTACCAATGTCCTGTGACGTGACACAGTGGTCTAATCAAATGCCACTGAGCAGATCCTTGGTCCAGCATGGGCTGAAGTCTTACTGAACTAAAGAAAAGCTAATTGCTGTTGTGGGCCACACTGTTGCACGCTGACTTATGTATTTGGGAATGTCTTATGTAACATTGAGAACATACTGCCACATGTGCAGAAGTTCCCATCATATTTTCTGGAGAGAAGTCCAGTAAATAATTGTGTAATTTCTATCAATAAGGCTGAATGCTGGGTACTCTGACCTGGTCTTTCTGAAAGGGAGGCTGTATTCTGTTGTTCCCATGCATTCTGCAAAGGCAGTCATGACCCCAGCTAGATTCTTTAGAGCTGCTGGATTTGGGGCTAGCACTAGTAGTCTACCACTAGCTGCCCGTAATTGCACCAAAATTAAGAAACTCCATAATTATGAGGAGTACAGTCATGCTTTCTTCTGCTCTGCCCTGCCTGTGGCTTCACTTCCAAGAGGGAAGGATTAGCAGATGCCTGTGGTTGCTCTGCCATCCTTCAGAGGTGACATTCTGGATCTGGTGCCTCTTCCCATGCCAACTCTGACTCCCCAGCTCCACAACAACCTCCCCAGCTTCCACAAGTGCCCCATGGGTTCATGTTTATAATGTGCCTTGATCTAGAGAACGCGTTGTTGTTATTCCTTAAAGATCTTGAACTACCTCTTGGTATAGAGATATGAGACTAATAGATTTTAATTACAAAAAGTGTGTATCTTGAGAATAACAATCCTGTTGTCTGAGTTCCAGTGACTTTTTCTTTGTGGTTTCCTGTTGCCATCCAGTTGACTTTTAAGAACATATGATTTTTAAGTGTTTTTTAAAAATTTAGAATGGAAGTTGCCTGACATTAAAATATTTAGATTTATTCTGATTTTGTTTTTAATTGCACACGGTGCTGCTTTGACTGAAAATATTTAGGCTGAGGAAACCCGTGCCAGTAGGCTGTATTTGTATTTGTGCTCAACTCTTCAGGAAATTCCTTGTCTGTCTCTGCTTGGCTATAATGCATTTAATGAAAACAGCTTTTTGTTGTTTTTTTAAAGTAAATCTGGAAAGAAAATGGTGCTGACTTCCCAAATAATTATAAGAAAAAGAAAAGGGAAATCAATTTGTATGTAAGGTGTATTATTTCTCATTCATTGTATTGCTTTTTGTCAGAAGCCTTGGATGGGTTAGAAGTAGGTTTTGCTGTGGGCAAATGATATAACTAGTAAAATGAACATGGATTGCTATGGCGTGATTGATAGTCTGTCTGGTTGAAAGTTATGCTTTACCCTGTCTGTCAGTCACATGCAATGCTGTAAGTTGATGAAAACAAGAGCTTCTTTTTCCTTCTTTCTCTAATGAGCAACCATTTCCTTAACTCTGAGTCTCACTGAGCTTGACAAGTCCAGACCACATATGTGCCTTTGCATGAAAGGATGGGACACAGTAATGTTGTGGAAACATTTTAAAAAAAATAAAATTAAATATTAATAGTTGCATTATTTAGTTTGTCTAATTTAACTTCTGAAAATGTGAATTTAACCTTCTCAAGTGGTTTGTTTCTAGGAAGACCAAGTAGTTATAGCTTCTGCTTAGGGCACTGGGGTTAACCTGAGTTAGTAAATATTCTAAAACAAAGTTGCAATCAACGAATTAAAGTGAAGCATGCTTTAAGAAACACATCTGCAGTCAATAATCTTGAAGTGTAAAGAGTGTTATGGACAAATTTGTTGAAAGCATGTTCTATATTGGATGTGAAATTCTTGTGCATATGTATAAAGAGCATAATTCCTGGGCTCTGGAGGTCTGATACAGGGCTTTGGACAGACACTCAGCTACCAGGGTTTGTGTGTTTGCACATAGTTCGTAAACAGCATGATTTGGAACCCAGTCATGTCCTGTGGTTTCCTCATATCCTTCATGTTGGATGAAAAATAAGCTGTCATTCATGGCATTGTGGAAACTGAACTACTTAAAAAGACAGTCACTGAATGTGGTAAATTTTCTGTTGTTTATAGCCCTTAAATCAAGGGTTGTTGCCTATCTAAAAGTGACTGTGATCGATGTGGTAATCAGTGGTTTGAAATTTGAGGGGACATTTAAGGAGATCAGGCTAAATTATCACAATGTTCCTTCAAGAGTAAAAGCTGCAAAAGCAATACTGAGCATATGCACAGTCAGAATTTTATGTACCACATTTATGTTGAAATGAGTATCTACTGTTCTAAAGCACTGGGGGCAGGGGGAGCAGGAGGCCTTCACTTTAACCCTCCCTCTCCCAAACTCAGCATGAACACTGAGTTATTTTAAAATGCCATGCAAATAGGAAGGAAGAAAAGAACATTCCTCCTTTATCCATAATGCAATGTTGTGTTTAATTCCAGGTCGATGTTTTTTTGCCAATAATAATAATATAATCTTGCATTTTGATAAACTGAAAGTGTGTTTATGAATAGCCACCAGTACTGTGACACAGATAAAACCTGTTCATGTTAATAGTACACACCCATCCCGTCAGGGAAATGGAGAAGTCTTGCCAGTATAGATTAGATTGTGATGGATATTAGACAGTAAGCGAGAATAGATTAATCTATATAAACGTGAAGTATTTAGTAGTATTCTTCAGCTCCAGATAATAAAATGCCATCGAGGCACAGTTAAATTTCTGTTTATTGACAGACATCTGCTGCAGTAAAGAGCCTGCCAGGAGCATGGTCTATGTTTTGAATTGATTTTATATCTTAATAACTCTCCATAGTTGTGTGAAACATGCCCAAGTGCTGGAATGGAATTCAGTAGTTCTGTCTCTGGTAATAATTTATCTGTTACCTTGCTTCTGATTATTCTTTTTTTGATGATCCCTTCCGCCTTGAAAATAATAGCAAAAGGCAGACCTATGCTTTGCCCTTCTAGTGACCAGGTAGTTTATCGCAGAGTTTTGAGCTGCTGAATATTTATTTTATACTGTCAATACTTTGTTAATGTTTCTATGATGCCTGAAGTTGTTATATCTGCCTAACTACAGTAGCAGCTGTAACAGCTGTTTGGTCAAGAAGAAGAGTAATTTTGTGACTCAAAGTGTAACTTTGTGTTGCTGCCCCTCAGGTTTTGACAGTGAGTGGTGAGTGATGATCAGGTAGGATGGCAGGGGGAGATGGGGCCAGGGCTGGCTTCCCAAGGGTGAAACAGAGCCTTAATCTCTGAAGATGAACCACATGGTCACTTATCTCAGATATCCACTTACCCTACCACTTCCCTTGCTCTTTTCTGTGGCCATTCTCACTTGTGTTTTGGTTAATCCTGTGAAGTTACTGGCTGGTAGCTCTGTAGTATCACTGTTAATGTGAGACTGGATTGCACTGCCTTTCCTCCTCGGTTGCTCTCTGTAGTTGTGTGTTAGGGGTGTGAGTGTACAGCATCATCACTCCTAATTAGCAAGATTTCTCACTCTATCTCCTGTGTTCTCAAGCACATAAAGATATTCCAGGCTGTATTTCCACTGTGATGCCAGTGTTGTGCCATACCTTTAATTTATAGAGTCAAGGCCTGCCTAATTTCCAATTCTCTGGGCTGAGAACTTGACATGCCAAAACCTCTAAAAAAACTTACTTTGCAAAGGGAATTTTACAATTAACTAAACAGTTTCACGTGTTGAATTGCAGTGAGAATTGCAATGAGGTGACCTGTTCAAATTACATATAGGTGGTATCAGTTTAAAGAACAAAGACTTTACCAATGTCTGGAAAAAACATAGATAATGGGTTGGAATATCCATAGTGTGTGTCTGAGATAGTGCTGAGACCTGGCCAGAGCAGAGACTCACTGGCAGCACACTGTGCTGCTATAAAGATGGTATTTGCTCTTCAGACTGGCAGGAATTGCTGTTGGGGGACTTACCTCCTACAATGAGGAAATGCCTTGAACTCGGCTCAATCCCTCCCTGCCCTGTCCTGGCTGAAGACTGTGCGGCTTTGGATGACTTTTCTCCTTTGGCTTGAGGGGATGGTCACTAAAATGCAGAGCCTGAGGGACATGGAGAGGAGGGAGGGACAGACAAACTCAGGGAAAAATCTTCCCGTAAGTGAGTACCGAGTATGTATATATAGCACAGTGTATATGAGAGTTGTGGAACATGGTACAATAGTCCTCTCTCTCTGTAAAGAAATGCTTTTGTAAATGAATTTTCACACTCTCAACAAAACATGCTTTACCTCTGATATTTAAATACCCTTATCTTTTTGAATAGCTTGGTATTACCCCAAAATAACTGGCACTAAGAGAACAAAATCCTCCAAGCCTCCTGTTTGGCAGTCTCTTACTGTGCATCGAGGACTCGGAGAGATGCAGCTGTTTTCTGTGCTGCCCTTGGTGCGCGGGCTCGTTCCGGGGCCGTGATTTCGCGGGTGGGTTTGGGCACGGGAGGTCCGTGCAGGGAGTCCCTGCCGCCCGCAGGGGCCGCTGCCGGCCCGGCCACGGCTCCACGGTCCGGCTTCGGGGGAAACGCACCGAGGGGGAGGAATTCCTAAATAACTCCTCAGATGTTTGCCTATGACAGCCTGTCTGCTGACTTCGGAGCTAAAATCAAACTAGAAGCAATGCCGTGTCGACTGCAATAACTCTCCCTCGGTTTGCTTTAAACCCATCAATTATTGTAGAGCCGCTTCTTGGCTCTGCAGAGGCTTTTCTCTCCTTGAACTTGAGGAACACTTCTAGTTTACACCCACATTTCATAAACGCCCTTCTGAATAAGCTGCCTACCTTGGGATTGTATGTAGGGGTTTAGCAAGGATGCAGCCTAGTTCTAAACTTAAGGAGAAAGTAGGACTGTGGAAGGCTGAACTTTCATTGTATTATTTCCACCACTACTTTTGCAGACTCCTTTGGCCTGTTCACAGTGTGCTGTGTGGTGTATCAGTTCATGACATAGTTATTCAGGTCATATTCCATTATTTAAGTATAATTCTTAAGAATTTTATCATTGGCAAGCAAGGAACCATATCTTATACGGAGATACAGGTGTTAAAATATTAAAGCAGTTTATAGGAACTTTCTCTGCAGCAGTTAATTTTACTCATGTGTCTCCTCAACAAGAAAATGGAATAGAAATTCTGAATAGTTTGCTAATCAAGACATTCCAGATATACCTGCAAACAACAGTGCATTTCCCATTGGTCCATTTTGGGTGATTTTTCACTTTTGAAAAACTTGAATGAATTTCCGCAAAGAGTGTGAAATCCAAGAGGGCCTATTTTCTCATAAAATTTTGATTAGGAAATATGGGAAGGTGGGTTCTCCTATGGGGCTGTATTATGCTGGTGAAGGCATATGTAGCTGTGAGTCTGGATTCTGTTATGGTTTTGAGAGATCTTTGCACTTACATAGCAAAATATAGTTAGGATTCACGGTACACTGGCAGACAAAGTCATTATCTTTAATTTTTTAAGCAGAGAAACCAGAGCCAGTTCAACACATGAAAAAAGGCTGAAGCTAATTTCAAAAATGAGCAACTAAATGGATGTTGTAATGTGTGTTTTTAAGCCCTTCAGGTTCCATAGAGCATAGCCTTTGCCAGCAGTGATTAAAATACTAAAGAGAAAGAATGAAATATTCTGAAGAGAGATGAAGAAGGTGAATTAGGTTTGATGTTTACCTATAAAGTTTAAAAATGTGAGAAAGGACGTGTTCCCTTGACTCCAGGCCACTTCAACTTCATTAAAGAAAAATTACCAATAAATTCAGGACTTTCTGTATGTAATAACTTCTGAATAGACAGTTTTCTCACAAATACTTAAAGCTGCCAGTGTGCTGTAGAAGCAGAGTATATGTTAGCAATATTTATTATGATGTTACTTTTATTTTTCAGAGACCACATTCAGTTTTGCATGGCCAGAATTTCTGGAGCAGAACTTGTCAAGGACTAGAATTATTAAAAAAATATTTTCATTTTTCACACCCAGAGGCCTTGTGAGGTTTTAGAATCCACACAGCTTTCAATTGTAGCAACACTCTTTCCTGTGTTTTCAGGTACTTTTCACATTTGTGAATCTAGTTATGGCATTTCCCCCTGATTGAATCCAGGCTTAAATTCTGGAGTCACTTGTTCTGTCCATCAGTGTAAATAAGTTCTCTGAACTCACTTAGTGGGTGCAAATAGTTTTATTGAGTACTATCTGTAGCACTCTGTCTCCGGTGTATTTTGTCACACTTGGGTAAAGCACACTGGGAAACTTATATTCTTAAGCTTTCCAAGAAGATCACAGGAGAAAAGCTCTCCATTGGGAAACAATTCTTTCAGTATCAGTCAGCGGTCTCACTCACTTGGTATTCCAGGTGCTTTTGGTCAAGCAACAGAATTGATTACACTTTTTTTTTTCCTTCAGGTTGCCCATTATGTGGTTCCCTCTCGTCACTGTAGCTCTGTCCATAGTACAGAATTTGCACGCAAAAATGATGAGTGTATATAGAAAAGATACTTGAAATGTTCTTGTTTCCTGGAGTAGTTTTGACCTGATCCTTTACAGGATGACTAACTCCTCTCTGCTAATTTCTTTTGTTTTGATCCAAGCATCTAATTCTTTATGTAAGAAACAAAGCTGAAAGAACAAGAGTAAGGAGGTGATAAAAGTGGAATGAAACCAAGACAAAATCTGTAAAGGGTGCGAGTGCTTTGATATGTTCTGCACTTCCTCAAAGGACTTGCCTGAAGAAAAAGCCAAAGCAAAACCTGAAAGCAGGTGCCCTACCTTCTAGACTGGATACTTACTCCCTTTTAGCTTCAGGATGTTTGTAGATTGAAAAATACTGCATGAAAGTGAAAGGAAGTGGAATTTACCTATTTGAGCATAGAATCAAGACAGATGGTATACACATAACCAGTGATAAAAGACAAGAAATTGAGGACTGAGACAGTGCTGTGCAGTGCTACATAGGAAGGCATCTAAATGTAAGAATGGATGAAAGGCATTATTCACAAAGCCCTACAAATGAGGGTTCTTGAAGCCTTTTTGACAAGATCAGAAACAACAGAAAAAGGATTTTCAGTGCAGGTCCTCCCACTTCATACTTTTGAGCCATTGAATGACAGAATTGTCAGTGGCCTTGAAAAGAACATTTTCTTAATGGAAAACCATGAAAATGCAAGAATTTAATGAGCCTTGCCAAGTATTCAACTAGTGAGAAATCGCTCCCCCTCCTTAGAGGGCTGGGTTCAGCAGTTAATACATTGACCAGAGAGAAAGCAGAGCACTTGTCTTCCTTTTGCATGCAAGACTTGCCTCTTGTTAAATTGCTTTGGCTTGGTTTGCCTTATTCACCAGCCTGCTGCAGTCCTGGGGCAGTGAACTCTGCTGCCATGGGGTTCCCCTGAGTCAGAGCAAGGGAGTTGAAAGGGAGGGCAGTGGGGAGAGGCCATGGCCAGAATTGCCTGTTGTAAGTGCAAGCAGAGAAGAAATAACGTCTCCAGGGCTTAACTAACGGAATGATGTGACACTAGATGGGAGACCTGTGGTTGGATTTCCTAATTCCTTGGCTGGTGGTGATTAGAAACTTTGTGCAGTGGAGGTGCTGGGTCTGCGTCATTGCCTGGCACCCAACTGCAGAACGTGAAGCTGCTTTCTAGTTTCAGCCCTTTTGGCAGCTGTGTTATGCTGTAATAGGCATAGAGAAGGCAGAGTAAAGCTATGAAACAGTCCAAGGTTAAAGCAGTGGTAAAGGCCCACTTGGAGGACTTATAACTTAATATTGTGAATTCCTGTCTTTTAGAAAGGGGAGACCACCTCCAAATAATTCCAGGGACGGACTGCCAAGCTCCAGGGTAATCTAAATTAAAACAATTATCCTCTTACAATTTTAGTTTATTTTGGCAATGCTAGCAAATTCTTAACAGCAGAGCAAGTTATTCTGAGAAGCCCCAGAGGAAAGCACTGGGCAGTAACAGACAGCTGAAAGCTCAACAGATTCTGTTTTGTCACCCTCTGGCTCATTGTGCAGAGCATCTGCACCAGGGTTAGCAAGGGGAATGCAGACCTGTAGTGACATGAGACCTTTTATTCTTGTGTCTCTTTTTCAGACTAGCTTGTTGCTTGTCTGGTAGAGTCTGAGCATCTGCGTGGTGAATCCAGCTGAAGTTCAACTTTAGAAATGTCCTGGGAGTTTGGGGATTTGCAAAATGAGGTGAAAGAATGATCCAGTGATGGCATAGGCAGGCAGTGTGGATACAGCTCTCCCAGCCTTGGTCAGGCTGACCAACGTGGTAGTGGTGGCAGCAGCTGCTGTGACCTGTTGAATGGCCTCTTATTCAGCTATTGCAGCTGTGGAGACATTGTTTGAGCAATAAACCAAATTATTGGCTGTTATCTCCAGCAGTGCTGCCAAGGAAGAACACCCCTACAGATTGAATACTTGTACTTTTATCTCCTTGTGTTGTCCTTTGCTCAGACTGTGGCATATTTTATGGAGAAGGGAAATGCTGGTGTCATGTGTTGAGGTCAATTAGCATTCAGACAGGTGGACTAGATGATTGTTGTAGGTCCCTTGAAACTCAAATATTCTATTCTAATATCTATATTAAATCCTTAATATTAGATAAGACATTGTAATATAGCAGTGAGCTATTTCTTTGTGTGCATATTTGCATGTACACTTGCAGGCATACATTAATACATAATTTAAAAAGCTATCCTGTGTACTTAAAATTATAGAAATTAATTTCATAGCTGAAGGCAGGCCAAGACTAGAAGAGACCATTGGTCCACTTAATCCACTCCCTACTTGGTCCAGGCCAGGAAGTTTCTTTTCCAAATATGCTGTATTAACACCAGAAATAAAATGTCTGATGAAGGATATTTTACAAAAAGGTAGGGAGTTTTGGATGTGAAGACAGAAAAACCTCAACACAAACAAGCAAAACGAATGCCCTTCACTTCTTCTGGTAGCGTGATATACAGATATATTGTTTTTACCACTAATAAAGTGTGAATTTTTTCAGGTTCTGTTATCCTCTAGGCTACGGCTCTTGCCAAGTCTTTCTCCCTTAGATTAAGTTCTGAGATAATAACAGGGTTTCTTAATATTTGTCTTGATTAAGAAAAAAACTGATCAGAGATATTATTAAAAAAACACTTTTAAACTATGAGAATGAATGAATGTTTTTGAATTGTCTTGTTCACACTGAATATCATATCCCTGGAAGAGCTGAGCCCATATTTTCTGCAGGTAAACACTTGCTGTTGCAGTTGGGATGGGGGAAGCCGTGTTCCCACCTTCCTGGCTAGTTGTGTGTGGAATCGTGGCTGTTTGTGTGCAAGTATAAATCTCAGAACTGGACAATTTACCTTAAGATGTGATTCTGTGTTAAAAGGCAATGCCAGAAGAGCTGGATTTCAAACAGCAGGATGTGCCCCTGACAGGCTGGGTGTGCAGAAACCTTGCTGGCAGATTTTGAGATGCCTTCAGTTATGCCCTGACTGTGCTATTTCTCTGACAGAGTCTCAGAGTTGTTGGTTTTGTTGTTTTAGGGAGTTGTTCTGGTTTTGGTTTTGTTCTTACTAGAGTTCCCAACCTGGAAATACCTTAATACTTTTGAGTGTCTTACATAACCCGTCTGTAAAAAGTCAGTTTCCCCTTGCACATACAAATGTCTGAGTTTGCAGTGATCCCACAGAGCCCAGTGCCTGCTCATTTGCTGGCTTCAGCTCTTTCAAAAGCAGAAGAACGTTCGTTCACCTAATCTTTGCTGCTAAAAACATGCATGTCTGACTTCATAAATAGAAATAATTTCTCCAAAATGGGCCCAAAGGACCTACTTCCTCCTGATTTAAAAAACAGCACAGTTACAGTCAATTGCTTAAATTTATGGGTAACTGCTGCTTAGTAAAATCATGACAGAATAGCAGGAAGAAAATGTATTTTTAACAAATACAGAGTGTTAGTGAGACCCAAACTCTTAAGTGTGATTCACAGTTCAGGCTGCTCTGTCTATTAAGTGTTTAAGCTATGGCATTTCATTATAGCCTTGGCTGCTTTCTATGTATTGTGACAGAGGGGTTACTAAACCACTGCCCTTTGCTCTATTGACTGCAGCTGCCCTGCTGGGTGCCTGCAGCCTGTCCTGCTCATAACTGGTAGAAAATTTCTTTCAGTTCAAGGAGAAAGTGTATCTGAGCCCTCTTCTTGTTGCAACAAGCCCCTGTGCAGACTCAGGCATGTGAGCGACTCTACCCTGACATCAAAAAGTCCTAAGTGAACCTGACTTCAGTTTAACAAAACTCTAGAAGTAGAACAAGCTACATAGAAGTTTGATAGAGTTTTGTGCTGGGTTTTACATGGCCTTGAGATAAATAGTTATGCTTCTGGCCTTCGTTTCTTCTTGTGTAAAGAAGGTAGGTAAAAACCTTACCTCATTCTAAAAATGTCTTGGGACAAGCATGTTGAGGGCAGGGAAGGCAAGGGCAGCGGCCTCAGTGACAAGGGCTCAGTCTCAAAGTGCCCAAGAGAGGTGAAAAGAGAGGCCTGGAGAGGGTAATCCAGTTTAACCATAAGTCTAGAGATCAAAAAAGTCCACAGCATCGGGACAGACCCAAAGTTAAACAGGGAAGCAAGTCATGGGACATGGGCAGGTACAGGCAGAGCTGCAATGCTGCTCAGGAAAGGACTTTCCATCTCATGGTTAACTTATTACAAACAGGAAAGGGAGGGAGGTTTTACAAATGGCTATCAGTAAGTGAAATTAGACCCAAAGTGTTTTTCAGGATGCATTCTGTGACTTAGTGTTTCACAGGTCAGATGTGAAAGGTTAATGAGAAGGGTCAGTATACTCCTACAGCTTGTCTGACGTATGTAGGTGATAACCTGGCAAATGTTACAGCTGATGAACAGAAACAGATGTATTTAAAAATGACCTGTGTTAATCTTTAAAAGTTGCCAGTCTGACACTGAACTGTGCTTTGGTTTAAGGATAGAAAATTTATTTCTGGTTTTGTGCCAATGATTTAGTCGTTGAAGAATGGGTTTACATAAGCAAGAACAAAAGGAGAAACTGAGCAGAATTCCTTAAACCCACCAGATGTGCAGAGTTTTGTAGGATTATGGTGTTATTATTGCAGAACGTGGGATGGTAGATTTGCCAATGTTGCAAAACATGCGTAAGTTGTAGAGGAAAAGGAAACTATTTCAGTCATCAGTAGAAATGTGATTTAGCAAGTTCAGAGCTGAAAGGCCCAGTGCAAATGTTCCTCTAGTATTTCTGTTTCAAAACCTTTGCATATTAAATACAGATGCTAGAGCATGCACTTTGGGGCAATATTGACACAAGAACATAAAAATCTTTAAGGGATGGTTACTGAGGGGTCTTAAGACAGAGTTTAAATTATTGCAACACTCAAAAAGAATGCCTGGCAGTCATTAAAGCTAGACAATATTTTCGACACTGGTACGGGAAGATGTTTATGGTCAGGACAGATCATATGTCCCTGAAATGTCTCAATAGATCCTGAGAAGGCTGCCAGGTGTTTGTAAAAACTGTAACACTAACATTTTGCAATTACAGCTGCTTTGTTTTGTGCCTTATTTTGTTGGCTCTCGTGCGGGACTAATTGGGAAGGCGATTAATGGTTTCTGAAGAGAATGAGGATTCTGAGGAGACAAGCCATCTTTTCTTTTGGCACAAGTAAAAACAGTCCTGGTTCATCCAGGTGAGGATTGTCTGTAGTAACCAACAGCTTCTCAAAGGGGGAGTTACATCTGAAAGGATGCGATGGAAAGATTATTTGGCGAGTGCAACCACATTAGAAATTGGATCTTTTCAGAGTATCATAGTAAAAAACCCTCTGCTTAGAACAAGAAAGCACTGAGTGTAAACATGAAGTTGTAGAGGATGTGGGAAGAAATGAATGGATCATTGGCTCAGATGTTGGTTCTAGGCAGTTCTGTGAGTCATGGACTCAGTGTGAGAGATCTGTTGAGAAGGACCTGGGCTGACCACTTGCCTGATGCAGCCCATGGAGGCTCATGAAGTGTTTCATGTGCATGGAGCTGGATAAGATCCTTGGCCAGATGGTGTCTGCTCTCATGGGCAGGATTAAGGGTTTACATCTCTCTTTCTCAAGCTTACATCCCTATAGGATACATGTACTATCATGTCTGTGTTGTCTCTTCCTGCCTGGGTTGTGCTGAGGCAACCTGCTGATGAGGAGGATAACATGGATAACAGACAGGCATTTGAACTGTTCAGAGAAGGCAGTGGCTCTGTGGAGACAGGGGGCCATATCATCTCTTTAATGTAAATTGCTACAGTTGCATCTTAGGACTAACAGAGAAAACAGCCTGGGTTTCTAAATAAACCCAGGAGGCAGTTTTATACTGAGGTAACGTTCTTTCCTTTGACAGGTATTTTGCTTTAACATGTTACTACATTTCTAATTTCAAATGATACAAGGAAGCCTGGCCATGAGAAGTGTTGACAGTGTAATTTGATTTTATTTGTATTGTTGGCACTTCATGTGTGGGACATTCTTTCCTGGTTTATTTTTTAAATGAGAAACATTCCATCAGATTGTGAAAAGAACATTTTCTGTTGCCCAATGCATAAGCAAAAAAATCTAATTGACCAAAACCCCAACATTATGAAGAACAGAAAAATAAAACAAGTTAAACAATAATACTTGACTTCTATGTATAACGCATTGTCTTCAAAAATCTGAGTCGTTTCCATCCATATAAACAAGTTATATAGTAGTAACAAAGTGCATGAAGCAAATTGCTAAATTTAACTAAGGTATTAAAATAAAAAGTACTTTAAAACAATACTTTAACACAGTTTCTTGCCATGATTCCATCATGCATCAACACAGAGCAGATCCTGAGGCAACCTGTGCCTTTGACAGTCTTTCTGTATTATTATGTAAATAAATGGAAGTAATGATCAAACTCGCAAGAGGGTGAAAAACATCAAGACAAACCATCTATTTATAACAGAGTTGTACTTAAAAAAAATAAAAATCAAAGTGCACTGCTGGTACATCTCATTTGGGCCTATCTGGTATGTGTATAACAGAGGGGTGTAATCCAGTCTCCAGAGGTTTCAACGCTTTGTTTAAGCACCAAGGGAATACAGAACGGTGGCTGTTCTGTTAGTAGCACTACTATGACTAGCATGACAAAAATTGTACCAGAATATATACGTAAACATCTTTTGTATACTGAGGAGGCAAACACTCTTAAATTATCTGATGTGTACAGTACTGGTACTTAATGTTTTGGTGCCAGTACCAGACTGGTCCAGTAATTAGCATTCAGATCTATTTCTAATTACAGATAAGGCATATAACAAAAAAGTAAATATTTGGTTATTAATATCTCATAGGGCTCAGCAACCCAACCAGTCAGAACTTATCTTGCCAATTTTAACAATCTTCAAACTCTTGTCTTCCATTTGTAGATAGTACTGATCTTTGAAAAAGTAGGTGTATCCTGTGAAGATAAATAAAAAGGCATGATCAGATTATGGATTCTTGATCAAAGCTTTTTTATCTGTGTGATTTCATGAATCTCAATGAACTGGAAGACTTATTTCTCAAAATATTTGCATGTAATTGTATTTGTATGATTAAAGAAAGATATATTTTTAATCTACATTAAAATTCCCCTCCTGTAGAAGAGAGGTCTTGTTAAATGGAGCCTTAGTCAAGTTACTACTTTGTGAGCCAGAATTTTCTTGGAGAAAATGTTTGTTGGCAAAATAAATGTTGAAAATGTGATTGAGCAGAGACTCGTGATACCAGTGGTGCTTTCAGACATTTATGCATATCTGTGCAGAATATAAGGCCCCTTAAAACCAGGGCCAGGCTCTCAGCTGCAGTTGATAGGAAGTTAAAAACATTACAAAATAAAACCCAGTCATGCCTGTGACCAAGGTGGTTATATACTGAGTTCTGACTGTGCTAGAACAAGGTAGTGCTCAGATGGTGCTGTGACTGTGTGCTGGTATGGAGCTATCAAGGAATTGGGAAATTTCCAAGCCATAGGGAATGGCTTGGTTGTGCTTTCTGGTGTTAGGACATCCTGTGCATCAGGCTCAATTTGGCTCCTACTCATGGACCACAAGAAATTAAGGTCTTCAATAAGTTTCACAGCAGACAAATAAGAGAGCTCGTTAGTGACTTAAATCCAAATCACAGCTTACCACTGTCAGCAAGACCCAGGACAGCATCGAGGTTATCTGGAACACCATTCCATGAGTCAGCAATGAACTTAGGGGATGCAAGCTCCATTTTCTTCTTTTCTTCATTGTACCTGAGGGAAATTATGTCTCTACATTACAAATCTGTGTTTAATGTTAAAATGCAACACAATTTTTCAGGGAGTCCTCAGCAACTATGGCTCTATAAAACAATCAAACAGAAATATAACATCTGAGATTGCAACATTGATTCTATTTCTTTGTAATTATTCCTGGCTCCTTTTTAAAACCCTGTGAAATTTTACATCTTTCCTTTAAAAATGCAATTCTTGCTGAATTGAAAAGAAACTTTTTAAGGAAATTTTTTTCAAAAATGTAATTTGAAAATTCCAAACATAATTCTAGCAAAGGTAGCTTTTCAGACAGCAGTCAACATCTAAAGATAGCAGATTTTAATGTGAAATAACTGTTTTTAAAATTTTATTTGAAATATGCTCGTAGTCCATACAACTGATAGATTGCTATTAAATTACTAATTACTTTCCCTAACATTCCATTGAAATCCCCTGTTATTTTCACATAGTCTCTCTCTTGATGATGATCGACACACAAACACAAAGTTAAAAATTTATGCTTTTCTTGAGGGGGACACACAGCCTCAAATCCACATTGGCTTTTGCAATGTATGTTTTAAAGGAAAAAACCCTCAGCTGATGTAAATCCTCGTCAGTCCATGGCAGTGAGATGTAACTTGCCATGTGAGGGGGTCTGTCTGTACCCACATCTGCAGATGATCAGTTGTTTCCTGCAGTGCCTGTGCTTTCCACTGCAGAATGCACAGATGGCTTTGGGCAAAGCCAGTTTTACACTACCCCTAAAAAGTAATCCAGGACTTTCCCTTTCATGTGTAGGGAGTAAATGTCCCAGGCATGCAAGACCATTGACAGGGAAGGTGGAAGGAGCAGGGCTGTTGCCTGGTTTCCCCATGTTTCTGGTTCTTAGGTGGGTCAGTGCTAAGCAAGAGTGGAGTTGTCCTGAGGAGCTGTGGTGTGGGATATAGTTTGGACCAAGCTTCCAGTGCATGTGAGGCCTCAGTCACCCCAGGAACACCTCTTCAGGAGCAGTGGTCTTCAGACAGATCATCTTTGACTAGTACTGCAGGGAGGGAAGCACTTGTGTTCCCGATTTCTATTTATCCATGACTGTGGGTATCTCAAGTTACCTTTCCCTCGCTGCTGTATGGAACTACTTGGATTACATCCAAAGTTACACCAGTACAACTGAGCAGTAGATGGCCAAGATCAATTTAAGTTATTAATTTACATTCCTCACCATTTTATTCCGTGGATGTTTAAAGAAAATCTAGTACCTTGCTGGGTAGTTTTAAAACTTCATCTGTGGAATCTGAGCCAGCTCCTCTTCCCACCCCCCCTCCCCCCCAAAAACTTTGCTATGCTTAGCAGTCTTGTTATAATAACACTAAAATAGCTTGTGGCTGGAATGAGAGAGAGAGAAGGCTTCCAAAAAATCCATTTAAAGTAAGTGTGATAATGGCACAGGAAGGGCTATGGTACGTAACTATTTTGATTCCATGTGACAGAGTCCTTGTATAAAATGTAACAACCACATACTTAAGGGTTAGAGTGTCTGTTAAACAGAGATGCATTTTTTCCCTGAAATATTTTCAACTGCTTGCTTTCTTCTTTACACAGATAGAAATCACTTATTTTGATTCCTTAACAATAAATTACGCATTCTGCAGCGACTGCAACGTATAAGGTACCAAGATAGAAATACTGCCTGTGATTAGAGTGATGAATTACTTGGAGGCCTTGCAGTACAGTTAATCAAAACAATAGCTTGCACAGAGGAGACCAGCAGCTTTGCTAACTCATAGTCTGTAGGTTTTAGCAGGAGCCTGAAGTGTTGTAAATGGCTGTATTAGTAATGCTTGCAAATGCTTAAATGATCTCTACAATACAACAATAAAAAATTAATATGTTCTTTAGCTTTTAAGTTCTTTTTTTTTTTTCTTTAGATAAAGGAGAAGATTACTGTCCTCAAAGTAATTGAAAGTTATGATCAAGTGGCAATTGTGAAAGGGTATTTTATTTACTTACAGGAATCCACAGCCATTAGGATATAATGAAGACAGTCATTCAGTTTGATCATAACATGAAATTATTGTTCACATAAAATGGACTCAATTATACTGAGACCTCCTCTGATATTTTAGATGGAGCATCTCTCAGAAGGAACTCTTATAGCTTGGGGAATCTTTTAGGTTTCTGGTGGTTGTTTCTGACGTTTAACTTGCTTCTCAATTGTCAGTTAATGAATGGGTCCACTTTCAGCTTGTTGTGTAATGTCTGCATTCCTGAAGTAAAGTCCTGTTCCTGGAACAGGCCTCTGACAGTGACCGCAGGGTTAGTGTCTCTCTTTTGTTCTCATGCCATTTTGATAGTCAGCATGGAGGTAACTCACAAAGTTCCTCAGAGCACCAAAGTGCCTCTGCTTTTTAAGGTGATCTTTTGTGCCAGATCTCTCTGCCAATTATGATAATGAGATTCTATTAAATACAATTATACAATTAGTAGACTCTCCAGGTGTAACTGTAGGATACTTTCCTACCACAGTAATAGCCTTGAGACATTTTAAGGACATTCTTTCTTAATCTAAGAAGATAAGAGTGTGGTAGCAGGTCACCTGAGTTTCACAGGAAACATGAAAAGGATTTAGAGACTGTCAAGATGAATTTAAGTTAAAATTTTTCTCAAAGTACTAACAGATACACTTGTGGTTTGTTCAGATTCCCCCTGTGCCAAATATATTAGTAGAGCAAAGGTGTGAGTGACTGGTGGATCAGCTGCTGAAAGGATTTACAGTCAGCCCCAGCATGCTTTGCTAGTCACACTGCTGTTTCTTTTCAATACAGTGCCTCCAAGCCTGCTGGCTTACTGAAAGAATTTCAAAGGCAATCTGGTCAGTCTTTGGATTCAAGTGATTGGAGATCAGTGCATTTTTAAGAAACTCCTTTTAGAGTCTTCTCCCAGCATTTGTTAACTGACAGGAAGGACAGCTTGCCCCTCTTAAGAGGCTGAGATCAGCATGGAGCAGTTGCTGGTACCTGGGGGCAGAGGGATGGGTTGGTAGTGGTGAGCAGCCTGACAGACAGTCCCAACTACCCTCTTCCATTGCAAGCTGTTTTCTCAAACAGTTTGCTGCTGCTGTACTGAAACCCTTTCCTGCTGTCAGCTCTGTTCTGGCAGCCCTCATTTTGTATTCTCAGAGGATGAACCCCTGTGTTTGGTCCCTGCCTCCTGACCCTCAGCGTGCATTCAGCCCTAGAGACAAAACTCTGCCAACAGCATCCTACCACCACTCACTGCATCTTACTTCCAGTATCTGTCTCCAGCAAAGATGTATGTCCTCTTGTTTCTGCCCCAGTTAAAAGCTGCATCGACTCGTTGCACATCAGGGGGCAGTCCCAGGCTGGTGAGTTTCTTTGGATAGCCCCTGTCCAAGTTGCTGGCTGAATAAACCCAGTACTCATTTCCTAAGCAGGGGAGAAAACAAAGCAAACAAACACTGTTTGTTAGTCAGTAACAGAGGTGTATTTCTTCTTTTTTTTTACTTTGCTATGTGACTTTTTATTGCACTCACTGTATTACTAGTCTTTCTAGTACTTTACCATCTGTGAAGCACTAGGTCACAATGCAGGTGTACTATGATTACAACTGGTTCTGCTACTGAAGTGTTGCTTGCCTCAGAAAAGACATCACCTCAGTGTGCTCTTGCTTCCTCCCTTCTTAGCTGACTCATCTTCGAAGCAGACACTATCTTGGTACATTGGAGTTATGCTAAAATAAATAGTTTATACTGATAACCTTTTGTATGATTAAGATGGTCTGAAACCAGGCAGAGGCACCTGAGTTTCAGATGCAGCAGCTCATGTTCACCCTCTGTTTTGCTGAGCAGTTCGATTGAGTGACTATCAGGAAGTTTTTGCTCAGAGTTGCTGTTGTCCTTTGTCATGCAACAATTTTTAATGTCTCTCCAAATATGTACTAGTGGAAGATGTAGTAGTGTTCTGTGTTCTTTACATGGAATTACAATTGACTTAGTAAATACCCTCACTGGATTCGCTGAAAGCCACAGAAAGATGAATTCATGAAAGGACATTTCTTTGATTCTGTGCTAGTGGGAAATAAATAAGTGAAGTATTAATATGAGAAAAGTGTAAAGAGTAGCATTTGAGATCCTCAGAAGTTATTATTTCACCATTCAGGAGTAAAGGGTAGGTGTCACTAATAAGTATTTTAAGATAGTTGTATTATTTTCAAACCAATCTTTGTTTTTTGTTAGTTCTTATTTATTTTTTAAAAAAACAGTTTAGTTATGTTTGCCTGTAACTTATAAAGAAAGGGAGAGGTTTAGATGGAATAACGTTAAACACAATATATGCAATATTTAAAGTGTTTTGGCTTGCCTGAAATAAAAAATTTTTAAGATTTTTTTTTTTTCTCCTCCTTGTAAACTAAAGCAAATGGTCTCTGAGACATGTGGAATAGATTATCATTACTTTTTTCCCTCCTGTACTGAAAATGTACAGCAGCTTTAGCCATATGTTTTTTACATGATTGGAGATGTTTAGTCATGTTTTTAGTGGATACTGGAGCCCATTTTTTGCTGGCTCAGTTTTTCATGTTGAAAACAGGCTCAGAGCTCTGCTCATTTGGCCACTCCAGCTGAACCATATGTGTGACATGCAACAGAGCTGTGCTTCCTGTTCTCCTTCTCTCCCATGGAGGCAGCTCACACGGCCACCTGTATCCTCTGCCTGATGAGCCACCAAGGAAGATGCTTGGAAGCCAGAGTGGAAGTCAGTTTTTGGCAAAAGAGGAGGAGACAAGGAAATGCACGAGGAGAAAAAATGTAGTCTTCTCAGGCAACATATGCAGAGACAATAGCTTAAAATGGAAGGAAAGGGCAGAAGAACAGAGCAGTGACTGATGAAACAGAGCTCCCACTGTTGTTGTTGCTTTTCTTTTTAAATAATGACTCTTGTTTAGTCTTGCTTACTGTTGAATGTCTCTTCCTAGGTGCTTATAGCTCCCCTTCTGTTGTACTGGGGGCTGAATGTTGTTCGGAGTCTTTCAGATTCAACCTTTTGTCCTAAATCCTCAGCATGAGAATATGGAGATCTGTCACCCATACCTGATGGCTCTAATGGCTCCTAGACAGACTGTTCCCTGGCCCAGAGGAAGCTGAGCTCGAATGCCACATCATGCAAATGGCTACTTACATTTTGAAACTTAAAATCAATACCTGAAAAAAATACAGCCTTCTCATCCTGAGGGGCCTCGTAGACAGCATCAATTTTCTCTGGCAAATCAGGCCAGAATGTAGCAACGAGAAGAGGACCTGTGGGTTTTCCTCGGGGGTTTACAGTCCTCCACATGAATCTGAGCAGAACAGAAAGTTGTATGAGATTTACAATGAACTAATTCACCAGCACATCTGTTTCTCATCACTTCTGGCAAAGGCCACATAAGCCTGCGTAGATACACATGTGCACACACACGTTAACAGCAACACACATTGGTGACTCTTTTCCTACAGTGACTGAAAAGTCAACACATTTATTTAGGAGTATGTTGCTTGAAGGGCTGCACCATAAGCTGCATGCTGGACTGCAGGGGAAATTGCTGCACTGATTGCCTTGGGCTTCCTGTTGCTTTCTGCATCAGAGCAACATTTATCCTGTGTTTTGAGTATACAAATAAACTCATTTAACACGGCATTTAAACTGTTGGAGCTCTCCTGCTGCTGTGTCTGGAGCAGAGGGATGAATGTTTGACAAAAGCAGAGTTTTGTATTCCATGAATTGCTCTTGCAATTACTATTGTAGTGACTAAAAGTTCAAATCTAATAGCAGTATATCATACTGCTGGGAAGTGAGTTTGGCTATAAAAGAAACTGCTGGCACTAAAAGTGTTCATTAGAGAAATGCAGAGGGTAATTTATTGGCTATTTTATGTATAAGTAGGATCATCATTTGATTTAAGCTTTAAAAAGCTCTAATTATCTCTACATGGCACAGCTTTGTGCTGAGGACTTTTGGTATTAAAAATGGCACTGCTATTTCCTCCTTCATAGAATGAACGAATTTTTCCCCAACAGAACAAAAGTTTTGACATGGTCATAAAATGAAAAATCAGCAGGCTTGGTGGAATGCACCAAGCTGTTAAATTCTGAGGTCAAACAGCTTTTACCAGCAATATGTTTCTGAAGCTCAAGGTGCTACTGGCGTCTTATTTTTTGCAGAGTATAAATTGTCATTACCCATTCCTGCCTAGAATAATTATACCTTTGAGAAACCCAAGATCTGAAATTGAATTTTAGTTTTGCCTGGAACTCAGAGGAGCAGTCCTAAATTCATTTAATAAATTGCTGTATTTTTATCAACAGAAGTTTAACTGCAAACATAGGTAGCTAGGACAAATAAAATATTTTGAAATGCATTTGCAAGTGTGATCAGTTGCTGTATGCTGAATTACAGTGTTTGTTATGAGGAACAGTACAACTGGCAAGTGCATTGTTTCTTTTCTCTTAATTAAAATTATGTATTAATTTAACCTGAGGTATGGTACTAATAATTAAGATAGTAATATGTTAATGTACTCCCATTTTGCATACAGAGATGTATTTTTAACATGTGCAAAAATATCTCTGAGCATGATTCATTATAATTTTCATTTACAAAAAAGAGGCAAAGAATAAGTCATATTGCTAATTTCTCTTTCCCTTGACAGTGTCTAAACACATATGTAATGCTGTAAAAGGTAAAACCATTTGTGTCATGAATCTCTTTTTAGACAGAAAAGCAGATCCAATACGATATGGAATGGAAATTCATATCGAAAATCTTTCTAACGTTGCATTCATGAAAGTAGCTCCTTTAAAAATCCAAGTTACAGAATTCTAAGTCAAATTTGGCCCTGATTTATGGCTGAATCAGCTCTAATAATTGCTATCTGCATGAATTCCAAACTTTTCAGAGCCAATGGAGACTTGAACACCAGGTTTTTAATAAACCACACATTTCAAGGGTCTTGTTAAAATATTGAGGTTTTCTTGTGGAATGGGAAACTTCGTCAAAGCTGAATTTTATTTTGTTTTTGAATGAAGTAGGAGGTATTTTTATTTCTACTCATTGAGGAAATGATAAAATAAATTATAAAATAAATTTGGCTTTCTCGTTTCACTTTGAACATGATAAAATGTTTTTTACTCCTCTATATTAAATTTTAATACTACATTTATAGACAGATTTATTAATTTTGTCACATTAGGTATTTCACATCATACTTTTACATAACCAACATTTGCCATTATTATTATTATTGCATGCAGTTATCTAAAGGGCCTAAATCAGCACATCTTCTTTAAGGTGTTGGTAAACTTCAGAAGTTTGAATTTTTTTCGGTCTCAGAACAAAACCATCTGTGTAAATGCTGTTCTCCAGCATTTTGTGCCCAGTGGAAAAGCTCAGCTCTTCTCTACATCCAACAGCATCTTCAGTAATGCAATAATTTCATTTCCTTGATTTGAGGAGGGAGGGGAAACACTTTTTTTGAAAAAATTAATCATACCTGACCTCCTTTTTGCTATTTGCTCTCTTTGCCTGTACCATGTGACAGTTGGATTCTGTGCTTATTTTCATGAATCATAAAAGTCACACGACACATGATAGACTTTTGTTTCTTGAATTCCAAAAGTGAGTCATAATGCTGTTTGCCTGATACTTGGAAAGCTGCAAGACTGATAGGCAAAGCCATTCCAGAGCAAAACAATTCGATAATTGTCTGCTTTTGCTGCATGTTAGATAAAGCCTGAGCCAGTCTGAACAGATTGTTTTGGTATTTGCATACTTCTTAGACCAACTGTATCTAAATGCAAAATACTTCTGTTTTGTTGGGACTATTTAGAATACTGGATCACTTTGCTGATTTAGGAATAGATTGTACATTGTTCCTCTGCGCGACTACCAGTTCACAAAAGCAGAAGCAAGGTGGAAGTCTGGCAGAAAACCAAGGCCCACGAGTGAGAAGAAGAGGAGAATGGGATGGGAATACTGGGAATACTGTGGAACTTGAAAGGGGTTTTACTGCTGTGAGAATGACTTTGCTTTGAAGGCACTGAGCTGAGGTGAATACTCTGATGCTCTTGGATGGCTGTGTTAGCAAACATGGACACCAGTTTTGACAGACTTGTTGGGCTGGGGTCGTGGGGCTCTTGGTGGAAGGGCCAAGTGCAGCTTTCTGTGGGGCTGATCTCTTGGTACTCTGGGGCCATTTTGTGGCCAAAAAAGGGCTGATCCCTGATAGGGATCACTGGAATCTTAGCCTGCTGCTGACATGGCCAAGAAGAAGAGTTTGAAAGGTATCAGAGGTGTCTCTATAGCCAGATCGAATGAACCCTTTTTGCCCCAAGCAGCTGTTGTACAAATGGAACTATTATGTTCTTCCAGTCAGAAGCTTTAAATCCTATTTCTGCATTGCTAAAATACAAAGCCTGTGAAAAAGATTAAGTCAAACTTCAAATGCAAAGTGCCATTAGTCTGGATATCACAGAGATTGGGTCTAGAAGCAAATGCACTGAAGGAATTACTGTATACCATAGCCTGTAAAATTACCCAAGTGACCATGACTTTTTGTTAGAAAATTCTGGTGAATAGAGCTAAACCATGCAGCATAGTAATTAATTTTTCATATCTTCTAGCTGAAAATTTCAATGGGACTCAGGTATATCACCAGGAAATAGAAATAAGTGTTAAATTGCTGTTTTGTGAGGCAGACTTGTTTGTTGGTTCTTGCTTCCTTTTAAATTTCCACTGACATCTGGCAAGGAGCAATGAACAGGTGAGTTGCAATATTTCCCTCGACTTCAGATGCTCTGTATGTTTTCATATGACAGGAGGCAGTGTTTGATTTAGGCAAGCTCGGTGAATGTATGTGGGCTCAAATCTTCAATGGTGTTGGGAGAGTGTTCGGCGTAACTGAGCATAAATGATTTCAAATTGGGCATTGATTTATGGCAGGGAAAAAGGAGCTTTAGTGTCTCTCACCATGGTGCTGCCAAGTCCCATACTCCTTAGGAGATGCTCTTCATTGCTGAGCAGCTGGGTAATACAGGCCCTGGCAAAAGCAGTGGGAGCTGCAGCTGTGCAGCCACCACGTTTTATCAGGAATGTCTCTGCTTTTGCATCAAAAATGTCTTTGGTATCTTCAGTCTTGGAGGCTGTGCACACACAGAGCCTGTCTCAATCACCAGTGTCCTGGATGTGTTATTACAGCAGCCATGAGTCGTGTAACACTATCATTTAATGATTTTGGACTCAACCTGAATTAAAAACAAATCAAGAACAAAACTTCGCTCATGGATTTCCATTTTTTTTTCTTTATGAATGTGGGAAAGGAACAGATCCTTTTTGGACCAGCCTGTCATAATGAAAGTTATGCTAAAACCCAAGATTTGCTAAAACAGTTTCTCCATTGTAAAAGAGTCATTTGAGAATATTACCACTAGCTTTGGGTGAACTACTTTTTTTTAGGAGTATTTTTAGAAGTTGAGATTGGAAATTTTTCTGTAATCAGATATGAAACCTCTGTCCAGAGTACAAACTGTATGAAATGAAATCAGAAATAATAATGCATCCAGAGCTCTACTCCCCTGAAAATGATGGGATTTCCATTGCTGAATTACAATCCATTTCGAAGTTTGCATGTGTCTCACAACTACTTCACTGTAGCAAGTCACATGTGACTTCACAGGCCGGTAGAGCTGACACCAGGGTTAATTTTTGCTCTCCAATTTGTAAAATTGGGCAGAAAAGGAGAGAATGGGTCTTTTTTTTCTTGTGGTTTTCTTTTGTTTGTTTTTTTTGGGTTTTTTTTGAGGTTTGTGGCATTTCCTTGTCCTGATTTTAACTAGAACTATCACCAGCCCAGTTGTCGTAAGATTTTGATGTGCACAGTCCCAGTGTAAGGCAGAAACCAGAAATTAAAAGTGTCACAAAACTGCCTAAAATAATGACTGAAGTTGAAAATTCCAGACTCTCAAATAAGTTTGAGAGTATCTCTAAGAAAAGGTGAATTTGTGACATAATTATCTCACCTATGAGGTGACAGGAACCTCATGCAGATCAGCAACAGGGAGTTCGAGGTCCTGTACCTGGGGAGGAGCAAACCCAGTACACACTGGGGGCCAACAGGCTGGAAAGCAGCTTTGTGAAAATGAACCTAGAGATCCTGGTCAAAACCAAGTTGACCCTGAGCCAGCAGTGTACCCTTGTGGCAAAGAAGGTGGAATAATTTACCCATAAAACCAGAATTTGCCATCTACTTCCCTTAGGAGTTGGTTAGGACACTTTGCCATCTCTGAACACACAAAACAAAGAGCAGATATTGTATCCAATAACAAATTTCTAGATTTTGATGAATATGTCTCACAGAGTCCTTCACTTGAAACCCCATTGGTAAGCAATTTATCTCACTTACCTGTCTTTGAAGAAAAATATTTCTCCTCTAATTTGTGCGACTCCATCAAATACAATGTCGTGCTTGCAGAGCTCTGGAGTGACAGGTCCAAGGGTTGGACGTGGGCCTGGTCCTGGGCCTGGCCCTGGCCCGGGTTCAACATCAGGTGACACTTCTGTGGTGGTGGACAGAGATATTCTGTTACACTGAGATAGTGCTGCATCAAGAACACAAGCTACCGTGATTTCTAGAAGGGGAATCATTTGGAGGCAGTGCTTGAAGGAGAAAAACTTATAACAAAATCTTTTCAGAAGGAGGGTGGTTGAGTAGAGCTGAGGAAGCCTTGGCTTCCAGTCCTGCGTTAATCTGCTGCGTGGCCTCGTTGGAGACATTGTGCCTGTGTGTGTCTGTGCTGAGCTGCCTGTTCAACCTGAGAGATATTCAGAAGTGACTATACTGGGTTCAGAAGTTAACATTACAATTTTTGTTTTACTGGCTTCTAAAAGGAAGAGAAACGCATTTCAAAGTCCTTCTGCTCAGAATTATCAGCAACTCTGCTGAGAGAGTAGTCAAAGAGGATTTTTCTTTTTTTAAGGAAGTGCCAATATTTCCCTAGTTACAAAGTTGAATTTTGAGCCATTAGCATGATCTTTCTGCCCTCACCAGTAATCAGAATGTGTTTTTCAGAGCACGAACTTTTCCATCTGGTTTATTTTGTTTTATTATTTGGCTTCTGCTATATTGCCATATGACTCTTAGACATCAGGTTGGCTTACTGTATGAAAAAAATGGAGTGTAGATGATTTGTGATAATACTAATAAGGGGAGAAAACAAATATATTTTTTAAATTATTGGTTTATATAGAAAGCAGTTTGTAAAGGGTTATATCAGTTATAAAGAAGAAAGAAAGATAGTTTTGTCTCAGGTCTTGAATTATGCCTTGAGACAACTGGTTTAAATTCTGAACTCTTATCGAAGATACACGGCATGAGCTTAGAAAACTCACTTAACCTTGCCCATGTCTCAATTCCCATTCCTAATTAAAGCAGCTAAGAACAAGGAGAAATGAAGATTCAAATCGTATTTTTGTGTCATGTGATAATCATTTTGGTATACTCTTATTAAAATTTCCAAAGTGTTGAATACTGTAGAATATAGTTCCTGTTAGGAAGATCTCTCAGTAGAAAAATGAAAAACACAGAAAGAGAAAGACTATATAGAAATGACTGTAGTATACTTGTGCCTCTGCAAGGGGGAAAATATATACATGCAAGGAATTTTAATCATAATAATACTTATGCATTTTACTAACACTATTGGTGGAGAAAATAACAAATTTTAAAGATGTAGCAATGTAAAAATACTTAAATCCACTTTTTATTCAGGAGCTTGCCAAATACATTTACATTGAAGTTTCAGCTCCCACAAACTTTCTGCACATTATTGTGATGGTACAGCTTGAATTGTTGCAGGAAGATAACATGAACTGCTTCCAAGCTGGGACACAGGAAACAATGTCCTTCCCCTCCTACCAGGAGTTGCTGTCTGGGAAGCTCAGGGTGTTATGGAAAGTAACATCCAACCCCAACCACATCAGGTGTTTCACGCTAGAGACAAACATGGCATTTCAGTGACCCAGTAAAGGTACTAGAAATTTTCATATAAAGGTTGGGTTATGGGGCATTTTGGAGCTCCTTCTCATTCAGTAAATTTAGTGAGCCCCCATCCTTAAATTATGATATTTGATTGAAGTAGAAGCCCTGCTATTAACATGAAAAAAGCAGGGAGAAAGGAACAGAGGGTGTTTCTGGCATTGATGGGTTTGTGCAGTTTGCAATTTACTGCAAGTTCTGAGTCCCAAATTTCAACCTGTGCTGCATGCTTTTCTGATGAGTTCTGCTGATGAGGGAGGACTTTACCATATAGTTCCTGGATCCCTTTAATATCATCCTGGGAAAGTCGAAAGTTCTTGGTGTAGGTGTAGATAGGGGCCATAAGAGCTCCTGGATCCTCAGAGTGCTCTAATCCCATGGCATGGCCAAATTCATGGGCAGCAACCAAGAAGAGACTGTACCCTGAATAACACAGTAAGATAATGTTAGCTGTTTTCCTGTAAATAGAATTGTGCCACACAGGTTGTTCACAGTCTTACAATTTTACTTTCCTCATTGCCCATTAAAAAAAATCTCTCAATAGTAAACACAATAATTAGCATTTACAGCCTGCAATGGTGAATGTCACACATATTGCCAGTAATGACATTTCATTGGAGAGATTCTAAAACCTCTTTTGTAGAAGATGTTTGCTGCTTTCTCCCATGCAAGTGACTCTGACTGCAGTCTTAATACTTCTATGAAAAAAAGGAAGTGTAGCAAATAACATCAAACATCCTTTTTAAGCACAGAAAAATTAAACTTGGAATCTAAATATCAAATCTTCCTTTTCACCATGAAATGGCTTGTAAGTGATAAAAAGATGTGTAAGTCTGAATCAGTACTGGTGTACCAAATATTGTTAGGTTAAAAATCATAAAATGATCTTTTATTAATTATGCCCAAACGGTACCTGAAATTTGGCATTTTTTTTCTTCCTGAAAGAAAAACCTGAATCTTACATTTATTTGTAAATGTGAAAAAAGCCTTTTGCGACACTTAATTTTGCCCATGTTAGAAATAAGGACAAATATTAACCAAAATAATTTTAAACACCCTTATTCACCATATGAACTTTATAGTGTCTCACTTTTTAAACATGTTTTTCATCCTTGGTGGTATCAGTCACAAATTTATTGGCTTTTTTTACATTTAGCATTTGTTCTTATTTTGGCCAATATCAGTGTACTGCATACTAGTGAAGTAGTATAGTACTTGTGGCTTTTAGCTTTGGAGGGGAAAACTGTTGGGGAGAAAAACATCAATTTATTTGTTTATTTGGTTGGTTTACATTTTGGAAGGATACTTCATCATTATAACCTTAGGAAATCTGTTTACTTCATGCGGATGAGCTCTGGGACTGGCTCTTTAGCTGTAGTCTCACATTTAAACGCAGGGATTTGTCTCGGATTTTGGGCTGGGGAGGAGGTGTGATGCCACCACTGCGGTCACTGCTCAGTTGCTGTTTGTTGCTCTGACAAACCGCGTTACCTTGATCCGGACAAAAGCCCCACTTGCGGTCGTCGTCGTAGCTGCTGGTGGACGCGCACCAGAGCTTGCCATCGTTGCGCCCTGCACTCGTACAGGAATCATATTTATTCCCAAGGAAGATGAAGGGGAATACACAAGGAGCTCCCTCTGAATTTCCACCAACTGTTGACATGGCTGTGGAAAATGAGGGGGAAATGCAGTGAGAAGGGGGATCCCTTTTTCGCCGTCTCCTACACTGCACACCGAAACCAGAAAGCGAGGAGAAAAACTGCAGTCTTTTAAAGAATATGAAGAGCGAGATTAAAAGTAATATTTGAAAACTGTCTGACAGAGAATAAAAGAGTCTAAGTATTGCCATTGCTAGCCAATAGTTTTGGTTGGGAGTAAGAGTGAGCCCCAGACTCACGTTCACAGCTCTGAGACAGCAGCAGTTAACAGTGTTTTGTGGAAGGTGATTGCCTGGCAGGTATCTTTTGGTGGTCTTTCCTGGGGATATTTTAAAACTGTCTCAAATAGATGGAAGGTAGGATTAGTGTCAGAAAGGTTAAAGAACTGTTGAGTATCCACCTGGCTAGTGGGTGTCCCACTGAACCTTTTTATACCCTGACAGCAGGGTGCATTTTAAACCCATATGATTTTAAAACATTTTCTAAAGAAAAGAATATATTAAATGTGAATAACTTTTTTTTTAAACAAGTTTTTCTAGAGGTAAGAGGGTGTAATTTTATGTAAATAACGGTTTAAAGTAGGTATCATGAAGAGGATATGAAAAGAATATAAAACTATTTAAAATTCATTTACACAACTACCTGGCAATTACATTTCCTTTCAAATTATGGTCTATATTCTGGGAAGATTCATGAGAGCAATACAGAGACAAAGCTGGTTGTGACCCTAATTATTTAATAGTATTTATTTATCATTCATTATTACTTATTAGTAAGCCATAAATTAAAAAAAAAATAAAATCACAGTTACCTCAAGCAATAACCTTTTATGCTGAAAAAAAGCAGCTTAAACTAAGTGTATTTCTTGGTTTCAGTGATAGAGACTGTTACCTAGGATTTTGAATACATTGATTCCAGATATACTGGTTCTTTTGTCTGTTGAACAATCCTTTAGAATTTTCTCTTTCTAACTGTGCAGCAAGTTATAATGAAATTGATCCTTTCTTTTATTATGATTTTAATCATCTGATATGTAAAATTGAAGTGCTACACCTGGTTATCAAAAGTAACAGGAAGCCAAATACCAGTTCATCAAGTCTCTCCTGAAAATGGTTAGGCCATTTTCAAAAGATTCCAAAAAATCAAAAAGCAGGATGCATATAGATTGGAATGGATCTTCAGGGGGCTACAGGGTGACTGTAGCTTCTCCTTGACTCTGTTAAAAGCCAGAGACTTTAGAACTGCCATAACTAACTTAGACAGTCTCAGTGCTTGTGGCTCTAATCTGTATCCTAAAATTGAACACCTGCCAAGCATTACAAGGCTATAAATTATTTTTTAAAACTCAAAAAGTACAAAAAATTGTGAAGAAAGCTGAAATCTATTTTTGTGGCTAAATCATTTCACTTAATTCTGAATTGCTGAAAAGATCTATTAACACAAGTTTAACATACTAAACAGGATTTCTTTTTTCAAGTGTAAATGTATTAAGCTAAAATATTATTCATGCTTTCTTCTGTCACATGAGACTTCTCTTCCAGGGCCATTAACAAATTGTAATCTGCCTGTAATTATCCCACAGTGATAGCCATGTAGCCAGTTCAATGACATTTGTGTATCCCTGATAAACCTAGTGTGCTATGACATACAATGTTTACACAGATCGCTCCTGTTCCAGTGACTTCCTTGGCCACCTCTGTTGAAATCGGGTCTAACTCACCAACTTTTGTGTGCTCCAGTGAAGGTGTGCAAAATGAGACTTGTTACTTAAAGCAATGACAAATTAGACTGTGTTATGCAAGCAACATTCCTCTCACCGGTCTCTGGACAGAATCCGTACTTCTTATCCCTATCATAGTCTTCAGTGGTTCCACACCATCGATATCCATCTGTCCTGCCTTCTGTTGTGCACTGGTCATAGGATTGGCCTTGAAATTTGAAGGGAAATTTGCATGGCTGCCCATCACCATTGCCACCCATCGTAAAAAGTGCTGTAGGGAGAACAAGAGAGGAAAACGTCAACACACAAGGCTCAGCATCAACAAGGAATCACAGTGTGCCAGAGGCAATGTGTGAAGGTCTGGACAGAGATTAGACAGCCATCATATATGGTGCAGTTCACACTTAGAACCTCTATTTTACACCAACACTGAAGTGCAAGATAGATCAGGGATGTTACAGTCTCACAAGTGTAGAGAAAAGAATGACTGATTGATCTCTATAAGTGAGTTGGGAACGAAGAAAATTCTACCAAGCTGTTTGAATGTGATTTTGTGTATATCCTTTATAGCCTGCCTCATAACACAAAATTGATACTCCTTCTTAAAACAACATTTAGAAAAAGGATTCCGAGAAAATCACTCACGGTCCTTAATCCTCTGCTGACTCATTTACCTTGTGTCAAAGATGTTAGCTAGAATGGTAGACTTTGGCCAGAGTTTCTCTAAAATGCTGGCATACAGTGAAGTTGGATAATAACCTGTAGGCTCTTTGTCTAGGTTTGCATCCCATTTCTGAGAATCCCCAGAGCTGGGCACAGGCACTCAATACATGAGCAAGAGAGGACAAATAGGCTGCTCCAATAAAGCTGAACACTGGAGGCTTCTCCTGTCTTTTGCTTGGTCAGTGTTCCTGAAGGCTGTGTATTAGTCTTGTATTGTCTGTCCACATGCACAAACACAGCCCTGTGGCTCAACTCTGAGAATCAGAAATCTCTCTTGTGGATGAAGGAGTGCAGACTAAATTGACTCAAGGGTTCTGGGATCTCTTTTAGGATTTTAGTAAACTTTTTGGAATATCTAGAGGAAGACAGATAAAATCTCATTAAAAAAATGTATGTCCAAATTGAATTCCATGGAAATGCAGGTGGCTTGGAGCACCTGACACCTTGTGAATCTGCCAATGTCTTCTGGCTGCTCTATCTGTGGGAATCCTCGATGGCAGGACAGTGAGTGCCATGTGCTGGTGAGGAGAAACTGTGAAGGAAACAAACTGCTCTAGGCCTTGCACTGAACAGAGACAAAAAATCCTTCATGCAGCCGTGTGCTAATTCCCCTTGAGAGTTAAGAATATTTGAATTCCCAGTGTAAAACATGCACAATTTGGACTTTTTTTGAGGTGCCCCAAGGGCACTTTATCCCTCTCTCTCACTCCGTTAAAGCTGCAAATATGTATGTGGGAAGGCATACAGGTCAGTTCTAACTTTGCTGTTGTTGTTTTTGATGACTAATCAGCCATTACAGCCTCGGTGTCTTTGTGTAGGATTCGAGAGGGTTTACCTTTGCTTAGTCAGATACATCAGTGGGAAGTGATGTTACTTATGGGTGTGCTTCACTTAGAGTAGCAGTAACTAAAACCACCAGAGTTTCTGTGCCCTAAGGGTGACTGGGAAGGGTTCTAACAATGGGGTATTGTGACACATGGTTCATTTTGCCTTTTCCACTTAAACTAGTAACTGGCCACAGCATCAGGGACATGAACCGGCAAGTTACAGAAGTAAGTTGCAGTCCCACTAATGAGAGGGCTTGGAGTTTTGCAGTCCTGGCTCACATATGAGCTCACTGAACTTCTGATCTGCCTGAGAGAGTGCTTCTATCCTTCTGCATCCTGGGCATAGAAACAGCTGCACAAAGATCCTGTCTCTAGGCAGAGGGAACTGCAACACACACTGTGCCTCCCCGAAAGAGCAAGTGGCAAATACTTGATTTTGTCTCAGATGTTGTACTAAGTTCAAAAAGGTGCATTAACTAGGACTGTGGTGGTTGTTGTGATTGGAGAAAGACTTTATTTTTTTAATAAAGAAATTACAGAATTGGAGGGGAAAATTAAACTGAGTTGTTTAGATGACTCATTTACCACATGAGCTGCTTCCAGCTCTGGGTCTGGCAAACTCTGCATTTTAATAGCCTTTTTTTTATGTTGGTTTACATGTGGCTAAGTTGCAAAAACCATATGGAAAGTCGGTCTCTTACTGCTTTGCATGCAGCCTTTCTGAGTCACAGTCAAAATGCAGCTTTTCATTTTGCTTGAGGCAACATCATGTGATGGTAACAACAACGGTTTATTAAGTTTTCAGTCCCCCTGCCCTCCTGCCTTAACTATAAAATTGCTATAATGTAAATGAAATTTAAAGACAGAGACTGGGTCAGTTTCCCCAAAACAAAAGCCTCATTTATGTGTAAGGGGATCTTAAAGGGCCTGACTCTTGTTCTGCCTCATGGCAAGCTCAGCAATTTAAAACTTGATGAAGACACATTGATGCGAGAGCAGATTCGGACTGGGCATTACCAATCTGTGAGCTTCACTGTTAGCTCTTCCTAGAAAAATCCACCAGTTGTGATGTCAGGAAACCTCAGACTGGAAGGCTGCTAAAACCCCTGTGGCACAGATCCAAGCTGGAGGTAGTGCAGCTTCATGAGGGTTCTGCCTGGGAGAGCAGGCGGGCAGCAGCCTGTGAGAACCGTGGCTGATGTGAGGGGGGTACAGGCAGAGAACAGATTTCAGCAATGTTATGTTTTGGAGAATCAAAGTCAGGAGCCTAAACTGCTTTTAGTGTCAGTGGAGTTGAGTAAAGAGAGAGATTCGATCCCTTGATCCCATATGGCAAAGGGGAGGTTTGGCACATCTGCACAGGATTTGTGTAGTAACTTTCTGCTCTACTTTCTTCTGCTTTGACAAAGGATATTTGAATCAGTTTACAAAATTAAGGTACTGATCTGGGATTTACTTTAGAAAAGCCTGATGCAGTACCATAGCTTTAAAAATGTTTCCATGTATGCACCAGGGCTATAATGAGAAGAATTGAAACTCACTTCAGTGAGTTAAACATGACAGAAACAAAGACCAACAACTAGGAATGCTGCCCCCAACACAGACTCTGATGTAAATCCTCCTCTATCTGAATTTATTTGCTGTGGTTTAGCAAATGGTAACTTGGAATAATGAGTGAACAATGCCACTCTGGATTTAATAAGAACCATCTGTGAATAACTGTTCGTGGATCTTGCAAAACAATTACATCAGAAACAAAAGGCTGTTCCTTCTGTTCTGTTTCAGAAACCTTGACACAAGCATATCCAGGAACTTCACTTTCAGAATGAACTCTCCCTGACAGTGCTTCACTGCTTATTTATTCAGCCTTGTATGACTTTAGGATTTTACAAAGGTATAATTTAGGGTACATGAATCTCCATTTTTCCAGTTACCTATAATTTGGGCTTTGCTCTCACTGTATCTGAGTATTTGGAGTATTTTAAAGACATAAGCCAAATTTTTCTCTTTTCTGGCTGAAAGGATTAATCTGAGGGACATAAGATTTGGGGAAAGTGGGAAATGAAGGAGGTAGCAAAGTTTCAGGACAAAAAGATTGTGCAGGTAAGTGCATGTGCATACATATAGTCTGCTGAAGGAAATCATAGGCTAAACAAGCTACTTCTGAAAGTCATGCAACTAAATGATAACTTTTTTTTTTTTTTTTTTAAATAGCTGAAGTCTGTTAAAAGTTCACACTCTCGCTTGTTCATCCTCTGTGGTTGTATAAATAGCTGCCATCGTGGTATATCCCAGCTCTAGATGTGATCTATATCAGGCAGTTAGGGGGTTGGAAATTCAAGGATAATTTTTTACCACATTAGGGCTAGAAGACTGACATGTTCTACAACAGATTATCTTTGGAAACCACTAGCATCTCAATGCAGAAAATCTGTAATCTTGTGTTGGAAACTGTAGGGTCTTGCAAGTAAGCTTGAAAAAGCCCCAAAGTCTGTGAAGCAGGAGTCCACTTAGTGCTTGGCTGCAATAGGATGCTGGAGAAGTTTGGGAGACAGAGCACCTGAACTTTTTCTACCTACACATACCTCGTGCGTTCTTAGCAGACACGAGCACATTAACACACGTACATGTGTTATAATACTTGTGAGGCTTCTGGGACATGCTGGGCTGTGCTTGTGCCTTCTTGGGCTCACAAACCCCTGAAAATGTTTTGTTAGCTCTGCATCTTAAGCACCACTAATTATCTTCCAGCAATCCCCATTCTCTTTCCTTGTACGAATTGCATGTAGCCAAAACATTATAGGTAAATTTAGTACTAGTGTTTTAAATAGGATTAAAAAAATCAGGAGTCTGAAAAAAGCACCATTGCTTTCTGGTTTGTTCTCTTTCATAACTCTCTTATTATTTGTTATGACCCAGAAGTAGTAGGCAGGAGTTTTAGAGACCCTGTGGATCCATTGCTTGATATGTAAGGTAAAAGATGAAGCACTCCCTGCTAATATCTACCCAAAGCTAATAGCAGTACAAAGGGAAATAAATGAATGTGGGAAACTGCAGTTCTGGGAATGTCTGTTAATATATGTGCCAGGAACCGGCAAAGAGGAGATGGAACAAGTGGCTAAAAGCAGCTTACCTCCTCTACTCTTCTCACTGCTGATTAACCTGCTCAGTAGGCTACAGCCAATTATACTTAATTGCTTCTCTAAAGGTTTCCTGCTGTGTGATGTACAGGAGATGAAATTCACACTTGTACTAATAAAATCTCTAAAATGTTGTATCCTCGAGATGTAAAGACTCATCAAGATTTTCAAGCACAGAAAAATGTGCTCCTGTTGTTTAGCAGGAAACATATTGTCATAATTTCGTTTGAAAGATAATAAACTTGTGTATACTTTTAAAAAGTGTTGGCTACATAAAGGTATTATACACTTTGTCCAATCTTTAAATGAGTGTTTCCAAATGTGAAATCATTTGCTTGTGAAACAGAGGATTCTGTTCACATTCCAAAAAGTTAGAAATTAAGTACAGTCATAGCTTTCCTAGACCCTCTAACAGTTTTGTACGGATACTGATGCAGTGTTATGGTTTCTGAAAGACATTAATTCCCATATCTAAAGTGGGCTGTTGTCCCTGCTTCATGAGGAGGAGTCCTAAGACATGCATTAAAAATAAATCCCTGAATTTTTAGAATTTTAGAATGCAAGTGCTCTCCTGGCTAGCAATTTGCAATGTACAAACATATAAATAAATTTGTACTGGCACACATATTAGCTTGAAAGTTGGTAATTTTCATTTTGAAAAGCAGTATGAGATCATTTAAAGGGTGATTTGTGACAATAATAGTGTCATGTTGCTCTGCAAGGGCTCCTATACAACCTGGGCCACCAGTTGGTAAAATTGGTAAGCAAAACTATGGAGGTTTGACTTAATGGGTTTCATCCTTAATAACTAATTTTTCTCAGCTACTGTTTTTGCAGAAGATGCAATTTCAATTGTTTGTGGAATGGTCTGCAATTTAGGGAGACATTTCTGTCATTTAGTGTCCTCCATCTCCAAATTTGGCCCAATCCTTACTCTCAAAGTTCTTTCCTTGACTGTAAAACTCAACCTGGAGTGTCTTTGATGTATATATGGGGCTGGCATTGCTTCAGGCACACATTTAATGTTTGTGTGTTTAGAGAAAGACCTTGGCCTGGCTCTTCATCAGTTACAAACTCTTCTAAACCAAGGGAGAGTGTAATGGGTTTTATCTGCTTAGAGATAATGAGGAGCTGTAAATCTAAGTCTGCCAGAAAGGAAGCGGGAAAAGTACAAGGAGAAGTGGATGAGCAACTAAGAAGGGAAAAGTCTACCAGGAAAAAAACCAGTAGAAACATTGATTTACTCACATTCATGGGGACAAAAGCCATATTTGCCATCTGCATCGAAGTCTTTGGTTGTGGAACACCAGAGGAATCCATCATTGCGTCCTGCATCTGTGCAGCTGTTGTATTCCTTGCCATTGAACCAGAAGGGAAATTTGCAGTATTCACCATCTGCATTTCCATACTTCACTCTAACCACTACAAAGAGAAAAAATGCAGTGGTGACATTAGCCACCAACTGATATAAAAAATACAGTTTCTGGACATCTTCTTTTCCTGGAAGATACTGATATAGAAATGCAGTCTGAATTTCCACTTTGAAATTCAATATGCTGCTGGTCTCTCTATTGGCATGATGATCAGAGCTGAAATAATAACTGGCAATTTTAAAAGAATTACATGGATATTACTCACAGTGAAGTGCTAGAATCAGCCCAGAAAAATATATATGTTGTTACCATGGCAAGGCAAAGTTATAAACATGTTGTTAATACATTCAGTAATTTAATTTTATTGGTAATATGGTCTGAAATGTTCAGTATAGTTCCAAAGGTTCCAGGCAGCAGCTGAACATGAGCTGAACATGCCTTGTGCCTCATAAACCACTTGGTTATTTCCAGTGTGACTTGAATGAGATCTGCTGGGCACAGGGGGACAGGGTGGAAATGTAGGCACACCCAGATCCTGGGATTTATTACCGTTTATCACATGTGGTCTTATGGCTACAGTATTGGTGCTGTAATATATATATATATTAATATAGATAATTCACTTATCCATAGCATTTCTTTTAGTGTCAGTAACTAACTGGTTGCTTGTGTAGTATTTTCACTTATATGGAAAACAGTTTCCTTCTGTCTCTGGGGCAGAGATCCAGTCCAGGTAGTACAGTTACTAGTCAGTGACTCTACTAAAGGTAAAAGACAGCCCAACAGAAGGAAGATGACTATTTTGGTATTAAAGTTCAATTATTTTTTTCATGGGAGGACAGATGAGAAAACTAGAACATGAAATGAAAGACAAACATGACTTTTCGTTCTTATTGTAAGTGTTCCAAATTATTTTACAGTACAAGAATTATAATTAGTACTATATGGTTGTGGAAAAGTTCAAACAGAAAAAGAGGTTCCAAACTACTAATGCTTAGTCTTGTTTGTCTATGTCAGGTGATATTATCTGAATTTCAGTTGTTTCTTCTAAAAGGTGTAAGAACTGCCTGTTAAAGATTCTTGGAGGTGTTCTTAATCCACTGTTTGATGTCAGTTTTGTTTCGCTTATCAGCATGAGTGATTTATATTCCAGTTGTTTTTTGATACTGTGAGTATATAAAAACTTGCTCAGGTGGATGGCTCTACTTTTAACAACTGGAGCCACAGCTTAAATAATATTAAAAAGGGTATGTCAGCAGAAAAACATTGACCAGTTGGTCTCTTACAAATGAACTAAAAGGTGGTGTAGTTTGAATGCCTGAGAACTGAAGCGTTCAAAAATGTAGTCATGGCTTTGTACTTTTACCACAATTTGTGAAGGTTATGCAGCATCAGGCCTATTGTTAATTCAGTTTTTCATAAGGCAGCAGTAGAGGAACAGAAAGGGAAATCCTTTGTGACAGTTATTAAGGAATTACATAAAATTGTTGTAGAGAACAATTTAAATCATAAAAATCATATAAATGAGTTTTCACCTCCTAATGTTTACTGACAGTCAATGAAAACATTTAGTGCAGTGCCCTGAAACAGCATTAAAATACAGCAGCCAGCAGGTTATATGTTCTGAAACATTAAAAAGTCTGGTACCTTGTCCCTCTCCAAGAGTCCACAGTTCATCATCATCAAAATGGGAATCTCCTCCAATTCCTGGCCCCGGTGCAAAGGCATGAGCCAAGAGACCATCTTTGCCATCAAAGGGATAGCCATCACCATGCTCTGCAGGAGGAAGCAGACAAAATAGAGCAGTTTCTAATGACCTCAGCTCTGTCAGACTCTCTGCATGAATGATGATTATCATGTGCACTTCCCTATTCAAGACAGCAGCAGAATACTCTAGTGAGGGAGTTTATTGGTTTGGGTTGTGCTGGCAAGACTGAACCAGAAGAGAAGCAGCCAGTTCTTACAAAGAACATTAAGTGTCAGTACTGCAGTTGTCACAGCATGTTATTTTATATCTCATAAGCATTGTGGAAAGGAATCAAAGATTGTGAAGAACAGTGAAGTATTGTGCATTAGATGTATGACTGCATATACTGCTACTTCTCAATGGAGACTGATAGGGAGCTCTAAAATAAATATTGTAGACGAGGGATACTTTCAGGTAATTTGTATCAGTCTCCAACACAGAAATTGGAAAGTAAAGTCAGATTTCATTTTGCAGGCTACTCTTTTCTCTATGCAGGATTCTCACTACGTCAGGCAGGAAAGCAAAGCTGAGTGTCTCAGCAGTGAGCCTCGAGAAAACTTGATCTTACTTGCTGCTCTGAGTGCTGAAGGAGCCTATTCCTCCTCCACATCAACCACCCTGAGGCTCAGGCAGCTCACAGGGCAGCAGCAGGTTAAGTAGCTCTCCTGTTATTACACTGTAGGCTTTTCTTGGAAGTCCACCACATGTGGGTAAGGCAGGCTGGCACGGGCATAGCCCTGGTATTCATAGCCTTCCCACTACACTGACCTGTGCATCAAAGCTGGCTGCCAGCATCTCTGGTTGCATCATTTCTGGCCTTTTGGTCTGATGTCTTGCCATTTAACAGAAGCCCTAAATACACAGGCCTGATTCTCTACTCTGCTACACTGATTTCGGGCTGGTGTCACTCTCTTAATACTAGTTCAGTTCATTCATTGCAGGAGAGTAGTGTCAGTTGTAAGGAGATTTTAACATACATTAGATGCTTTACTCCCATTTATTTCAAAGCAGATTCTTTGCTTAAGAGAAAGGTTAAAAATGAAACAAACTTGGGGATGTCTCAGCTCCTGTGGATGTGACATTCAGTAAAGTGATAAGAATGACTGAATGTGCAAGGAGCTCTTTGCCCACAGTTTCTGAGCTGACTATAACCAGCAAGTTCTAAAACCAGCAGAAACACTTATGCTTTTATAAGACTTCTTTTTTTTTTTTTTTTTTGTGAACCGAGCTGGCCTGGATGAGGATCTGAAAATCTGAGTGTACAGAATCTCTGAAGCTTTTGAGGTCAACTCATCAGTAGCTAAAGCAAAGAAAACCAGCTTGAAATGAAGGCTTTTACAAAGAGCTCAGTTATTCTTTGAACTGTTCACTTCATTTCCAAAGTCTACCTCCCAAGTGATTGGCTGTACAAGTATCTTCATTAGTATTAAAAATTCTGTGACTGTCCAGAAGTCAAAATTCCCTGTGTTTACAAGGAAAAGCTATAAACATTCTTTCAGAGGAAACCAAAATTTATTGAGAAGGCATGTACAATGAAAATGAATCAATTCACCTATAATTAGCTGCACTCAAATCATAATTCAGTTTATGATCCGTGTTTTTAAATTCGTCAAGATCAAAGAACACACTGAAAGCCTTCATTTTGCTATGCTAAAGAATGGAAGCCAGCTATAGAGTCAAAATTGAAATCCATTTTTAAGCTCCAATATGTTACAGCCTTCACCACTATCAGTGGAAAACAACGTACAGAGCTATAAATAAATGGTATGATGGCATTCCATTCTCTTCCGTGGCGGGAAGCCAGCTCACATCATCTGCAGATCTGTACCAATATTTCTCAGTTTCATTTCTGATTTGTAAATTTAAAAATAAAATTTTGCCCCTAGCAATTCTCTTTTGGAAAGATAAATATAGTAGAAGGATATTGTAGAAATACTTCTCTCTCTCTCATGTATAAGTAAGGAAAAAAAACCTTGTGAAATTAGATCTTAGCTTGTATAAGCCAAGTGCAAACAAGGACAAGATTTGCCAGAAAGGCTCATGGGTGCTACTTATTGAGGGTGGATCATTCCAATACTGGGGATTAATGAAAGGAACAAAACCAAAAACATATGTAAAAATAGAAAAATATACCCCATCGGCCAAAATTAATCATAATGTCTGCTTCTCCATCGTTTATTCGGTTAAATCTCAGCGGTGTGACGTCACTCCAGACTTGAAAGGCTCGAGCAAAGGCATCATCTACTGTCTCAGGATCCAAATCCGGGGTATAGCCTATAATCCTTAGAGGTAAAAGCAAGAGTTAATTACTCACACACCTACTCCCTGTGTTAGTTGTTTACATGCTGAGTAGATTCAGAGGTGAACCAGTTCAGAGGTAACACTGCTGCACATGAGATCTAAACACCTTCCTTTGGATTAGAGATGTGTTTAGGTGTGGCTCTTGTTATTTATTTTATTTTGTAATTGATGCAGCAGCAAGAAGAAAATTATATATCCAGAGGCTGTAAAGCCTGCTTGGCAGTGAGCCTTACACAAAATATTCTGGGTTTTGCATCAGCACTGAGATCAGAAAAGGAGCTCAGTGACATTCTGAAAGTTTCAAGTGCGGATGGTTTTGCTCAGAAAAGCAGCCCTTCTCCCTCCTCTGTTGCTGTGTGTTGTTTCATCCTGTTGAATGCTAATCCTTTACTAGTGTGTAGGTTACGTGGGAAATAGGAGAAAAAAGCACATAAGATAGAGACACAGGCCTGACGTGAGAAAGGGGCAAACTCTGAAGTGCGTTGCTTTCTTCTTCATATGTTTTAATTGGACTTCCTTGTGCCTTATTTCATAGCCCACTGTCCTCTGTATAAAGACCAGTTTCCAATTAATTTCTGCTGGGTCTGTGCACAGTGAGGGAAACTACTTTGTGCCTAAGGAGGATGAGGAAGGATCAGAGGAAGCACATAAGCAAGTGGGAGCTGCGAGGGCTACCACAGTTTTTTTCAGTGTTTGTTAGGTTAGTCACAGCCTGAGGGATGCTTTGAGTCAAAACTTGTGAGGGAGCAGCACACTAAGTCAAACAGCTAAGACAAATCTGCTGCTTGTTCTCGTTGGTGCTAAAAGTTTCTTCTTGGGCCACCTCAAGGTAATGATTTTTTTGCTATTGACTGTAATTAAAGCTGTATTGGTCCCTCACTCTCTAGCTGAAGATGAAGAAATTGAAATGTGCCAAACTTATTACAGGAGACTTGCTTTAACTCATGTCTGTATATACTTGAAATATGATTGATTTTAAAACTTATTTGGTGATCTCCATTTTTAGGACTGCTGAATGCAGATGAGTTTGGCCTCTGCAATCAGTAAGTACTGTGAGATACTCCTGCTCCAGCTCCCTCAGGATGCTTGCTGCAGAGCAAAGAGTAAACCCCAAATCTCTTTAGTTTCAACCAGAACCATAGAGTTGATCTTGAGATGATTATTCCTGAAATATTACAGTGACAGAGGTATTTGTTAAAGCATCTGGTAGTTATCCAAACACAAGGGGATTCTCATTCAAGGAATCCTGTTTAGCCCTCTAAGCACCTACTCCAGTGCTCAGTGGCTTGTCTGATTGGTTCTTGAGAACACTGTGGTTATTGTGAGCAGAACCCACCATCACCAGTCAGTACCTGTATGTTATATGATTCTTTTCCCATTTTGGCTTTCTTGGAAAGAAGTTGTAATTGGCTACATCGGGGTTACCACAGCGGGGTTTCTTCATTGTCTCAATAGTATTCTGATCCAAGTCTCCTGTTTCAGGCAGCCCAAAAAATTTCTGCATTTTCTTCAGGGTATCTTTCAGGACAAATAAATTGCAATTGTCTTTTGGGCACCCATAGTATTTATTCAGGTATTGCTTTGAAAAAAAAAAAAAGCAGAGAACAAAGACTTTAACATTCATAAAAGGAACAGTTAAACATCACAAATAAATTCTGTAATTTGGTGTTAGCTTTCCATCTGTAATTTGCAAGTTTTCTTTTCAAAATTAGTAACTGAGGCAGCAGCAGAATCTCCTTAATTGACACAAAACATCCTTGATCACGCAACATTGCTAATTAAGCAATCATTTCCATTATTAGCTATCACCTTTACTTAATGAATTGCTTTTAGTAAGTAGAGCATAGAACTTTAATGTAGAACTACAGAGTAAAAATGGGTTTGTCTTTTTTTTTTTTGTTTCTTTATGACGTTTAAACCTGCTTACAGTTTTAGATTCTGTGTAATGTTTTCTTGGAAGAATCTGGATTATTGAGAAACTTGTCAAGGTATCAAAGCAACCTCACAAATGAGACCGCATTATTTTCAAAGAAAAACCCCCATTTTTTATTCAGACTGCACAGAGCTGTTTGAATGTTTTGTGTGTTTGCTTTGGAGTCAAACATTGCTAAGACCTGAGGAAGAAGGTCTTTGGTATCATCTCAGTTGCTTGGACACTGCAGGCAGTCAAGATCTGAGTACATAAAACTCCACTGAATGCTCCAGCACATTGTGGCCAGACTGATGTTTCTGATACAATTGTGGTGGCAGTCCACAAAATTATCTCTCATTAAAAAAATAGTAGTCATAAGAGGCCAAAAAGACGGGACAAATCCCATTATTTTCTTCTCTTCCCTAAAATGATACCCACTCAAGTCTCCTCTCTTTCCCTCAAGTATGGGTTTATGATATTTGACGATATTTGATGCTGAGCTGTCAAAGAAATGCTACAGCCAAGTCAAAGGGCAGGTGTTCCCAAACTGCTGTGCAGGCCACCCAAATGGCAGCTCAGCACAGAGCTGAGAGGTGCCCTTGCCCATGGTGCTGTTAGACAAGAAGACTGCAGGTTGGTGATCTTGCTGGTAAAAATGGTCTGTAGTAGAGGAAGGAACATCCTTCAGGTATTGTATCAAAAATATTAACTACAGGTAGGAAAGCAACTAAATAAAGTAAAGCTGCCAAAAATATATCAGAAGTATCAGGGAGAACTTATTCAAACTGAGGATTACAAGAAACCTGACAAAATGACTGAACACTTAAGTTCTTGTGCCAGAGAGTATTCTCAAGGGAAAGCTTGCTTTATGTGCCTAATTAATTGCTGAAGTTCACCCAGGAGACTGGGGATAAGACCACAACATCAGCAAAATAAAGTGAAGGATATTTGATGACTGTAGTTGGTCAACCCTGAATTTCGCCACCCTCCTCACGAAGCCCAGGGGAACCTCATCTGCCCTGCATAGGAAATGGTTCAGGGCTTACTCAGAAAAGGATTTAATCAAAATGTTACACCATTTCCTTCAGAAGGTTCTCCATCCACCGTGATTAAGCACAGAGTGGGCCTAGTTTTTGTGATTTCTGTAACTTCTGATGTGGTATTTCTCCAGCAGAGACTGTGGCACTGGCAAGTAAAGGGCATAGAGTGGTTTCACCTTTGCTTCCACTTAGCTGCTGTCTACACATAGTTAATGGGGCCTGGTGGAAATTATGTGAAATACCTTAAGAACATAATCAAACAAGCCAGTTTGGAGGCTCTGTTCTTATCCCAATTTTCTCTTTGATGTAGTTTGATAGATTTTCTGATGCTTCTGCTTGCATCTCCCGATGAGGTACCATGATGTCATATAGACTGTACATCACAACTGAAGTTTAGTCAAGAATCAGGCCTCTGCTCTTGCTAGTTTAGGTTTGGGAGAGAGATGTATGACCAAATATAAAATGAGACATGCTAAAGAATTTTACTTGCTAGGATTTTAAATAAAAAGCTAACTCCTTTCAATGTTTTCTAAAATGGAAATTTTACTGAAGATGAGAAATGAACATGACCAGCTGTTCTATTAGAACAGAATTTTGAAGAAAATGTAATGTCTATGTAAACCACATCTTGGCCAAGGCTGTGAAATGCAGTTTCCCCAGAGTCAGCAGGGAGCTGTGGTGATCTGGAATTTTGATCCAGCCCATTAATGAAACAGGGTCCAGCTGCAGCATAGCAATTTGTGTTCTGATGCTGAGTGTTGGGGCTGTTCTGATGGAGGGTGTGAGGAAAGGCAGTCAGTTAGCATTACCCAAGAATACTCCAAGAAAGACAAAGAAGAACTACAGACTTAAACCAGCTTGTAATTTTCCTCTGAGTACACATAATAAATAGATTGTTGGAAAGAAACAGATGAGGGGAGATGTGGATTGCTGTTATTGAATAAAAGCCTGGCTGTGTCTAAGAAAAGAGATTATCTAAGAGTGGTTAAATTACTTAGACATGTGGGACCCCACTCTACTCTCCCAAATGCACTGGCCCCTTCCACCCCCCCATCCCCTGGCTGCTGTGCTGCTAAGGCAAAACCTTGGGTGAATTTGTTTTGTTAAAGACTGAGGAGTGCCCTTTTTGGGTCAGTTTGTCTGTTTTTTCTAAACTCTCCAACACAGCTGCCATCTGGAAATTCTCTCTCTACCCTCCCCCAGACCTTCTTTAACCTGGCAAGATTTCCCAAGATGCACACAAACTCCTAGAGAAAAGTGACCAACTTTCAAATCTCTATGCCCTAAAATAAGAATAATTTATCTCAATCTTCCTTAAAATGGATTTACTGCTGAAGAAGAGAAATGTCTATAATTTACATGCTAAAATAAGGATAATCCATCTCAATCTCCCTTTAAATGGACTCCTCCTTAATGTCATTTTTATGAAGGTCCACAGGGCTAAAATAAGGTTAGAATAAAATGCTGTAGAGTTATAGCTATAATTTGCTAATATCACAGAAATCCAGACTCCTTTTTCTGTTCCAGATAGGATTTGGGAAAAAATATTTCTTTAAACCCTTGATGAGATTTTTTTTCAAAGTCAAAACTAGTCACAATGGCTTCTGAAATTCAAGTCTGCTTTCAATTGTAATGTCCTTTAAAGCTGTGTTTATGCAACACACGGTAAACACTCTGGAAAATACACTTCTGAAAGCTGTGCTACATGCATTAAGGGAGTCTCAACAGCCTTCACTTCTATTTGATTAAAGTAAGAAAACTAGATGTCTCTTATTTGCCCTTCTCCCCTCTTACTATTGCAATCTTTTGATCGTCTCGATGATTTAATGAAAATATTTTGTATGTTCAGACTTAAGGAAAAAACAAAACAAAACAAAACAAATCACTTTCTTTGCTGGCTTTAAAAATTTTAAGAGAGGAAACATTACTTGGCTCCAGTTGTAACTTTTGAAAGCTGATACCTTTGCTAGCTAGCTAGCAGTTCCAGAGACTCCAGGGAGAGAATGCTACAGTCATTCCTTAGCCTCAGCTGAAACAAGAAAGAAACATCTGCTTATGAAACAACAATATAAATCTGAAGCAAAGATGAATCCAACACTTACCACTGCTAGTTCTTTGTCTGTTTTGGGAGTGCTGTCTCCAGGAAACTTAATGATTGGTGATGGTGCAGCTATAGTTTTGTTAAAAAGATATATTTGGATGAATAGTACTTGAAAAACGAAGCCACAGCCAATGTGAGTCTTCATTCTGCCTAAACTTGTGCTCTCCTCTTTGGAAAAAGCTTTTCCCCACCGTCTCTCTGTTACTTTAGCTGCACGGTGCACCAGTTGCTTATCTGCACATCTTAAGTCTCGGCACCGTTTTCCCTTTTGCTTGCTCTAGCAATTCCTTTGTATGTTTAAAACATCCAGATGCGCAGTCTCAAGCTACCACAAGAGGAAGTCTGAAAACTAGTGGAAACATGAGAAAAGGGCAGTTACCAGATGTGATTGCTGTGATTTTAAGGTAGCAACAGGCAGATACTTATTATTGCTGAAAGAGGCCACATTTTCTCCTCATTTGCATACATGAAAGTGTTTGCTTATGCCGGAGTGCAGGAGAAAAATAAAATCTGGCTTTCTCTTGAATGTGGAGTCCCATTTATACTTTAAATTAAAAAAAAAAAAAAAGGAGAAAGAAATTACTAAACATTATTTTCCTGGCTAAGAATTTTTTTTTTTTATTTTTAGCCTATTTTTATGTCACAGACATAATGACATGCTTTAGTCATGTGCAGTCACGCTCCTACACAGTGCCTTACAGCAAACATTTTGATTATGGATTTTGGGCAGACCCTGCACAGGCCAGTGCAGGCAAGTGAGGCTCCTTGTCCCATTCCTGCTGAGGCTACACAGGCTGTGTACACAGGGCTCACCCACACTTGGTGTGAGCCTCGCTCCCCCCTGCTCTGTGCAAAACGTGCAGGGCTCTGAACAAGATTCTTGTGGCTTGTTGGGTTTAGAGCCAGCTGGAGGCTTTGTCACCAACAGGCACAGTGTATCACCTTAATCTAGGTAAGAGATAATTAGGCAGATTCAGAAATATAAATTAACTTCAGTAGCTGATATCAGGAGAACTGTACAAAATTCAGGATTTGCTTATAATGGGGGTTAGATCTGCTGGTGCAGCTGCCTTAGTCTGAAATTTTCATGTAAATACGGACATTGTCATGGACAGTCTATTTATTTTGTCATTCATAATATTGCCATCTTTGAGATGTTATTACAAGTGGAATATTTTTTTAGCTGATACCCCTAATCTAGGGGTTTGGCTCATGACTTTTCAAGATGGGAGGTAATTTTCAAGATTCAGGCAATTCTGCATGAATGCAAACTGTGTTCTGGCCAGCCAAGTGTCTACAGTTTCTACTGAACATGAGTCCAGCCATGACAGTTCCTCTGGGTTTTATGTCACCATAAAGGTTGTCACAGCTTAATTGAATGTTAAGTGAAAGTTTTCCAGATATGACTCCTATTAACATAGGACTGTTAATGAAAAGGAGATACTTGTCTGGTATTTTGTGTTTACTGGTAATATTTGATTGTAAATAGTAAATATTGACAGTGCTTTGATTTATGCTAATATCAAGCTATTTTGCTAACTGCACCCCATCATCCATGAACTGAATAGTCTTACATAAAGGCGAGGGTTTCAAAGAGTGGGCTGAGGGGCTCAGGGAGAAAGCATTTGCAGGAGCTTTTGTTGCCCATACAGTTCCACTGACAACCCAACACAGCAGCTGTATGCACGGCTGTGGGGGGAATCAGCCATGGGAAATGACACTTAACACTCAAGAGAGAAAAGGGAGCTACGGGAACTTCGTGCATGAATGGAGCTTTCTTTGTAAGCAAGTAGCTTTGTCTTTACATCCACTCATCCTTCCAGAAGTGTAGCCAGTGTGGCTTGACTTACAGTGAACAACTTTCCTCCAATGGTTCAGCTTTGAAATTACACCTTCTTTGTCAGCTTTTCCCCACCAGCAAAACTCCATGGCCACTTAAAGAGTTGCCTTAATAAACAGCAGTTCTGAAAATATGATCCAGTTTTTCCAGAGCCCAGTACATATTTGTGGAGAATGACTCTTCTGCTTTGTTTGTGATGACAGCTCATATTTGTATCTGGCCATGTGACACTGTAAGAGAACAAAGGCTAAGAAAGCCTTCACTAGATGTGCCAAGTTGTTCTTAGCTCTCCTTAATTAAGCAAGTAAAAATATTATGTATCATGTTGCAAGATTCTGCAGTTATCTTTGTGCTCTGTGTTAGGTCAAGGGCTGCCACGAATCTTAAAGCATAAGAACCATGCCATTTTCATAAGAATTTTAATGTAATTTATGATAGCTTAGTAGTTTTCATTTAGAACAGTACTGTGGTGAAGTCTTTTAAAGCCAAATGTGTCCTGGCACATTCCTGTTGCACTCATAAGCCTCATTGAAAACTAATGAATGCTCTGTTCTCAGTGTGTCCTAATGAACGTCGGATCAGAAATGGATGAGGAAACTTTTGAATGGACTGTGAGGTCTGTGTGGTTTGAAAATCTCCCTGTATTTTGTTTATTGTCTTTGCTCACAGTGAGAGTAGGTTGAGGTCACCTTCTAAATGCACTTCCTAAAAGGAATTGTCAAAGCAATAGAAACCATGCAGTGATGCATTGTTTCTCGCTTTTGTTTGCATTTTGCTGGTAAATTGCTTTGTTGATAGTACTTCAGTGAGGGAACAATTAAGCAACTTATGTTCAATTAGGAAACATAATACATAATGGAATACTGGATTTACAGGTGAACCAATAGATTGAGTTTCTGAGCAGTCAGTGAAAGGCACTCGATTCCATTAGCACCTGAGATCAACAGCAGCTTATGATGTCCTGGCTGAGCTGCCCTCTTTCACATAGGCAAAGCAAAATAAATGGTGGTAACAGTTATTTGTGAGAGTAGAAGTCCTATTTTACTGTGAATGAATTTGGAGTGAAATGTTTCTTATCTCCTTATATTTGTCCTTAAGCTCTATGGGATCATCCTGTCCCTAGTATGCTACAGGGGTGCTGCATTTACAGGCTAGGAGTGCAGTAGTGCTGAATCCTGGAAGTAGGGACATTGTGCTGCTGGCTGTCCTCTGCTTTGAGCCAGAGGCTGGGCTGAATGACTTCCTGAGATCTGTTCCAGCCTGAATTACTCCATCATCTACCACTCTTGCTGAATTTGAAAAAAACATGGTATGATGTGTTTTCTCTTCTCAGACTAGATAAGCTTAAAATCAGGGAGACAGACTCTGAAGCATTTGAACGGATGCATTTTGACAGTGACAGATTGACAGTTAAAGTGCTGTTAGTGTTTAGTGCATAAACATTCCTCAACACTCCATACTCTGAAGAGATTGCCTCTGACATTAATTAGTGACTTCTGTATGGATTCCCTGAAAGTAAAAAATTAAGGAAAGAAGCAATATAAAACAAAGGGAAAGAAGAAAAAGCCCCCATGAGGAGAACATAAGGCCATTTACCAACTATGGAAGAGCTGAAACAGTAACCTATATCTCCTTTCTCTTACCTTAGTGCTCTATATTTTGTCTACATACACAGACACTACCTCTGGATCAGCTACAGGAAAAGGAACACAGTTATAACTCCTTCTACAGCCTTGATGTATTTGTGGGAAAAAATTATTTCCATGTTGCATAGAGTTTCTATATTCAATATTTATTTGATATATGCATTGGTTCATCTCTCCTGAGTCATAAAAAGCTCCTCTCTAGTTCTGTGTTTGTTTCAGGTTAGAACCACTCCATACTGAAAATTTTAAATCATCTACTTTATGAGTCAGATGCCAGATTTACTTTTTAAGTGCCTACTTTCATGCATTGATAGCTACTGTATGGCAGAAACCACACAGTCTGAGATGACAAATGCCTCTTTTGAGGACATACTTCAGTAATAACAATAAAAAGGGAATCATGATATTTTTTGAGCTGTAAGCTACATATCTCAGAAGATCTGACTGTGATAGGAGACACATGAGCATGCACTAGCATGCTGTTTTTATCAAAGGATTTTTCTGTTTTGGAAAATTATTTTTGAAATTATTCGGGAGCACTCAGCAGTTTCAGGATTAGACGTCAGATGGTGTCCTTGGTAACTTGCTGACAGAGTAGTCATCCCTCCAGAAGTGCACTGTAGCAATTCCTACTGTCACTAATTCCAAAATTTTATCAAAAGCTGATGATTTCCTGGTGGTTCCAGAGGAGTATGTTAGGCAGAGTGTCAGTGAGCACAGGCCGTGGGATGATGATGGATTTATTCCTAGTGGGGTTTCATGTTTTAATTTGAAACCTGTTGCTAGGCTGAAGAAATAAATAATCATCAGGACAATTAAGATCTTAAGAAAGCAGCTGATCCTCTGATTACCAACTCAGCTGGCTGGAACTGGGTGCAGTGGGATGTGTGTCCGCAAGTAAACTGTTGTGGTACATGTAATATAACCTCTTCTGGTATTTCTCACTTCTAGGTTATGTGCTGCCACTTTATAGCTTCTAGTTCAGGAAGCAAAACAGAAGTTTGATTAATGTAGATGGACTTTCATTGATTGTAGCAGGATTTGTGAAAAAAAGAAATGACCAATTAAAATTGTCAGAGCCAATGTGGTGTTTTCAGGGTGTTTCAATTAGAACTTCTAAGGAACTGGAAAACCTGAAGCTCAGATGGCGGAAAAGTTTGCCTGAGCTTCAGGAAAGGTGCCAATGCAACTAACCCAAGGTCCAGTTTATCCAGGCCTTTGGCTCCTTCATGGTTTTCCAGGGTTGGTTTGTGACTCATTCTCTTTGCAGAGATCCCATTCTGTAATTTCTCCTGGATCATCATTCCAGAGCCTTCTTTCTTTCTGTCTAAGGAAGAGAAGTTTCTAAGTACAAGGAAACCAAAGAGCTTACAGAAGAAAGCATAGGACTGGACTATGCTAAAGGAGGAATTTTGATGCCCTTTGCCACATGTCTGACTTGTAGGGCACTGCGGTGGAAAGGCAACCAGCATGGTGCCAGACTGAGGCCCCACTGAAACTGAGGTGCATAGGAATCATTTATCTGCTTGCTTAGTGGTACCTCTGCTGAAGATGGACCATCTCTCCAAGTAACAGTATTGATATACTAAGGGACTACTTTCTTTCTGTTTGGCACTGGCAATTCACCGAACTCCAAAGTGCTGTTCAGTGCCTACAGCAGAAATAGTGGCTGTCTCCTGCAGTTGATTGATGGAGACGTGTGTCCCTGTAGGAACAGAGGAAGGCATGATATTAGCAGTTTATCTGTTATAGCAGAGTTGTCTCCAGGAAGCAGTGGTTAGTCAGAGCAGTCCCCACAGGAGTTCAAAAGGATTAATAACTTCAGTGAGAACTCATTTATATTGCAGGCAAGTGAGCTCATCTAAGCCCTGTATGTTGAAGGGCTGATCCCAACAGAACGTAAGCGTTAAACATCCCCATCCTGTACTGTGGATGTGCTCTCTGCCTGCTCAGCATCTGGCTCAGACTCCAGTGATCTAATTCACCATATCTGACCACCACATGAGGGAGTCTTTAAACTGTTGGAAATCAGTGTGTGTGTGCACAAGGGGGTTAGAGCAGGACAGTGTTGTTGACAAAGGGTCAATAGTTGGTACCAGATGTGATTTTCGGAATTTAAGGTAGCAATTATATTTTAGCTTTTGTTTCTCTCAACCCTTCTGTTTTGGGAAGTTAAGTCCTAAGGATGTGAAGTTCCGTTGACACATGGATTTAATTTGTTAGCTTGCTACTAAATTAGAAATGAATTTTAAGCAAATCTGTTACTCTCAACAAAGCATTTTCCATTGCATTTGTTCATTATGCTTCTGCCTGAACCAGAAATTCCTGCTTGTGTCTTCAGCTGGTGTTAATTGGCATTGCAAAGCTTCTGTTGGGCAAACTAGTTCAGCGGAAATACACTGAACTACTTAGGGCAAAACCCCAGGCCAAGTCTGCATGTGCCACCATGACAAACTTTGAGCCTTCTTAATGCTACCAGGTGGTCTAGAGAAGGTTTAAAATTCAGACTCCTTTTATAAATTTATCTCTTCTTCCTACACATTTTCCCAGTCTCTTTCTGACCTGTTTTTAACTATTTTGATTTCAAGGACCTGGGAGGATAAAGTGACATCTGATGAGTTCCTGTAACTTGAATTTGTTGTGTTCTGATTGCCCATTTCTTGTGAGCATTCTGCTAGAGAGCTAGTTCAGAAATTATAAAATCTTTGTGAATTTAGTTAGAAATAATTTAAAATATTTTTGTTTGAAGTTGTTCATGGCCTGCTTGTCATCTCTGAATTTCAGACAAACACTAGATATAATAAAAAAATGGATATTTTTGGTATGTCCATTTAGAGACTTATTATAGTATGCAAGATATACCTGAACTGCTAACTGTTAAGGTTACTAATTGGAATGTGTCTTCAGTGAAAATTATGCCAGTAAAATATCAAATCTAATGCTTTCAGTAAAAATGACATAGTTTAATACTCCAAGGGATGGGAATGGGGAGATACTCCTAAATGAGCATAAGTGGAACACAATATAAGGCAATTCCTTATGGTGGAACTGTGAAAAGAGAGAAATAATTTCTATACAAGATCAATAAATTAAAAATAGAGGTCACAAATTGGACAACTAGTTTAGAATATTGTGAAAGTGTGTATTGAGAATGTTTTTCAAAATGAGTCTGAAGAACTCCCTTCTAGTTTATGGGTCTGTTGAATTCAAAGGAAATCAGCATGGTCTATTGGTCAAGACAATCTGCCTGAGGAAAGAAAAATTCAAGATGGCTCTGATTTCTTCAAGGGCCTCATTTTTTGGCTCCAGGGGCATGGTCTGCCCACACACCAGTGGTCTGGGGAGAGAAAACTGAGTTCAAGATGCTCCTCAGCACTGAGGGGAGAAAAAGCTGCAGAGGAGTAAGAGGAAACCTTTATTTTGGAAAGTGAGTTGAGCTGATTTCGTGTAAGGATCTTTCAGCTTTGAGTTATCAATATTCTCTGAGGACCATGCATCTGTAAAGGGCCTAGAAAACCTAAGTTGTTTCTGATGCAAACCCAAGCACCTGGCTTAAAACTTAAAGAAATGTATCAGTTTATATTATTTCAAAGAAGAACGTAATGACTATTTGTATCTGACATGATATTTCCTCTTTTTCTCCCTTTTCACATACTGGCTCTTCCTCGTGTTTTCAAACATCCTATTCCACGGCAATTTGCAAATTCCACTTACCATGGGATTTGCCCAGCTGGTTGCAATGTCTGAAACCCACCGAGCTATTTCATGTTCTTTGGTACTGCATTTGTAAGGTGTCTAAAAAACCCCAACTGGTGCTACTTGTAGGGAAGGGAGGAATGTCTGGTCAATGGCTTATCTATTTGAAAAATAACTGGACCTTGTATATACAAGATGCAGAACTAATTTGTCTGTAAAGGAAATTCCACACACTGCTGGCTCGGCAGAAGAATGAAATCTTGGTGTTGCTGTATCTGGTTAAGCTTGATAAAGTCAGCATGATCATTAGTATCTGGGGACAGATCCTGCCATCCACATTGGTGTGGCCTCGTGTCATATATTGTCAGTGTTGACCTCTATGAGGCACCTTGCAGTGTAACATGTGAGTAAAGATGATGGGATCTAGCCCTGAGCTGGTAAGGTGGCCACTACTACCCACATGGTAAGAGCAAGAGCTAAACTGATGTGATTGCATGATCAGCTCCTAAGCCCCACAGTACAGAGCTATGGCATTTGTGCCTTTCAAATTTCAGAGACAAACCCCAAGGAATACTGCACTGAGCGACCCATTTCTCCAGCTCTGGGAAGAGGCACATTACTTACAAACAGTGCCACGCCAAAGACTGGCTATTCCCCACCACTGTTCTGTTTGTATTCATGGGAGATCTCTTTGCTCCAACAAGCAGCAAATGCAATCCTGAACTTGTCAGAATAATAGTTCTGCTTGCTTTGCTGCTGCTGCCGGGCGGCCGCTTGTTGATAGGCACGGTACATCTCACTTGTCATTGTGGTGTTAGCATTCAGACACCGAGGGGCCTTAATTAATGACTTCGAAGATATGGTCTTTTATAATTCATGGCAGAACTTTAATTAAAATCAAATATATAGCAGTTGAATTATCAAAGGATTTAAAGTGCACAATCTTTGACGAAGACAGTGATTCCCTCTGACCACTGGTGATGGATGCTGAATGCAAATTCCATTTCATCACAGCAGACTCAGAGAACAGAATGGGCTTTTTTTTTTTTTTTTTTTTGAAACAGAGAGGTCCCTGTAATGGTAAGGTCAAGGGGCCTGCAGTCATTTGCTTCCCCCTGCTAATCCCATTTCCTCATATATTTTGAATGTCTGTATTGGTAGGGATAAAAAAGGACATGTTTTTGTATGATGCTTATATACTCATTAATTATTTGTAGAGCTGATGTGGAAAGATGCTGTGTATGGTTCAGGTATTCCCTCCAGGACTCTTGCCAAGGCAGTAAGAGAATTCTTGTTTCACATAAAGGGAAACTGAGGCAGTGCTTTCATTTGGACAATGTAGGAGAAGTTCATGGAATCTTGAAGAGTTCAGCCTGGTGCATTGATCAAGTGCATGTCCTTCTGGCCTGTGTTAGGGTAACTGGACTTAAGCAAACATGTAGGAGAATTTATTGCTGTAGATTAAATCTGTTGTACCAGAGAGCATAGTTTTCTTATGACAGTTGATTTTATTTCAGTTTATTTGATCTTATTGTATGTCTTGATTCACCTAAATTTCTTATAAAATATGTTTTTTATCTAGGGGACTTATACTGCTGTCCCACTAATGCAGTGACTTCCATGAAGCTCATGGAATGGACTTCATGATCTTGCTGGTTATTCTACCTACTAAGGGTAAAGATTTAGAGGATATTTGTGGCTTTGATTTTACAATTGGGGATTGTATTTTAAGTTTTATCATGTCATCTGGTTTGCTAAGGGATGGGTCTTTCTTTCTGTGAGACTAGCTGATTGTTTGGGGTTGCCAAATTTCCCTGTCATGTGTGTGGAGGCCGATCTATGATCTTACCATCATAAACAAACAAACAAACAAACTAACCAACAAGAATAACTACTTGCTACACTTACAAAAGCTAATAAATTAAACAAAATTTACAATGTAATATAGCTAAGGGAAATTGGTCAATAAGTCACATCAAGGTCTTTCAAAAAAATTGCCTTGAGAGGGAGATGAATAATGGAAAAAATTGCATTTGAATAAATTAGTGGCTGCAAGCTGGCAAAAATTCAGAAATGTCTTATTTAGTAGCTATAGAAATGTTTTAACAGCAAGAAAATAGAATTCACAATTTTTCAGCAGTTTCTGAAAAATGTTTTTGGTAAATACTGAACATCATTCAACCATCTGTAGTTACCATGTTTACCTTTACAGTGGTGATAATGTCTTAGTTATAAAAATAGAAATATATCTTATAAATATGAAATAGCTTCTCTAGAAAGGAGGCATTACTTGATTTCTTCAGTGGTTGCTCTTAGTAATGTTGCAAAAAATTCATCAGTTTTATATTAATAACTTTTCAAGTAGTACTTCAACCAAGTGCTAAAACTACAATTTTTTAACTGTTAAAATGGAATTCCTGGGCACAGTCATGGACGATTTTTATCTGGAATTTTCTTCTTTTGTTTTTATAGCCAGTTTGCTGAAGCAAATTGTTACTCACGTTTGATTATCTAAGGCTGTTTGGCTGGCAGATATATTTGTATATGAATCTTAATAGCACTGGGCTGTTTCTGCAGGCCCAACCATTGCAAGGGCAGCTGAGGCTGGGCTTTCAGAATGCTGAACCAAAGTAAATGCCATCTAGTTACAGGCTCTCCTCTGGCTGAGCAGTATTTCATGGCATCACACTAGAGAAGCTTTGGCTTATTCTCAAGCTCCAGTATGCAGAAGTTAGCTCAGGGTCTACACCAAGGCTGCTCAGACACTTTGTGGCTCTGCACGGGGGGCAGGAGCTGTTTGAGGAGGCTGTTCAGGAAACCAGCTCCTGAATTCCTTGCTGGTATAATTAGGTGTCAAGGTCAGCTTCTTTCCTTTAACAAGTTGTACCAGGCGTCGCTTCATCACGGAGATTTCAGGAACAGAATCACGGCCTCAAAGATGCCAAAAAGGAGAAAAATCGAAGGGGACCATGGGAATCCCAAGGGGGAGAAGTGAGGAAAGCCTGCCGGCCTGCAGTGCTTCAGTGGGAGGTATCGAGTTCAAAGGGAAACCTCCATTAGTGTGGGAAGCTGAAGGAGCAGCACCCCCTGCCTGTCCTTCAGAGGGCTCTGCTGGCTCTTAATGGGAAGGGCTGGATAAAGGCAGCATTTTAATGGGCACAGGGAATGTTTCTGTAAAGGGATTAAATTCCAGCTTTTTGTCTTTCAACATTTTTATTACTCTTCCTATGCTTTTTATGAGCCGTTAATTTCTTTCATTCTTGACCATTATTAATACAGGGCAAATAAATGGCTAAACTGCTTCCAGAGGCAGCTTGATCGACCGTACAGCATGTCTACATTTTCCTGTCAGGAAGACTGATTCTAGGGGCATTTGCACAAGTTCATACTGGGTTTTATTCCTGATTTTAAGATGATATTAAGCAATATGACTACTGCTGCACACAGAGTCTGGATCATGTAGTTTTTTCTCGGTTTCAAAGAATAAAGTGCTTAAGGTTTTACTCTGAAATTTAAATGAAGACTTACTTTGGTTTCATTTCTTTATTTCCTAGCCTCCCCCCACCTCCCCAGTCTGCTGTAATGTAATAGATTTGGATTGGGAATAATGATCATAAGCAAATCAATAAATGTTTACTGTTGATAGTAAAATAAGCAGTTGGAACTTCTGTTTATGGTGATGGATTAACAGGCATTTCTGAAAACATGCCATTTTCTATGGTGCAAAGTTTCTCCCTTCCCCCCCCCCCTTTTTTTTTTTTTTTAGCATTACAATCTGTGATGGAGTCATCTTCCTATTCCAGGAAGGGATATACTTTAAAATGCATCGAGTTGTCTTGCTTTCAGCTGTTCATACTGAGTGTCTTTGCAACCTCAACAGTTGCAGCTGATTATTTTTTTCTGTTTGATCTCCTGAGTAGCTTTGGGAATGGCAGTCACATGTCACCTGAGATGAGACATGATGCTTTACCCAGAACAGTGATTTCATTCTGGATGCTGCTTTACTGAGCCTTTGTTCACTTCTCTGGTGCTTGTACCTGCAGTCTACAAATCTCTCTCAGGTAATTCACTGAGCAGAAATCTGTTACCTTAAAAAATTCAACTTTCTGAGTTCCCAAGGGGGAGGTAGGACATTTAGGCTTCTTTGGGGAATGAAATAAGAGATTTACCATTTATTTTGGTGTGCTGAGAGCTCATAAATTAAGACAAGGAGCTTTTCCATACTCTTGGTCCAGGATCCAGTCCTACCTCTCCAGCATCCGTTTCTGAGCATAGTGACACTCAGCATTTGCTGCTGCCAATTTTAAGTTAATCTTAACCCTATTTCTGCAAGAACTGATCAAATACCTTTCCTGATGACAGAATTTAACTTTTGCTTACCTTAATAATACCCAAGTTTGAGGGAAGGAGGACCCTTCGGGTGTCCCAGCTTTATTAGGTTTTACATCGCATGCCCTCTGGAGATTTTTACACATTAGCTCTTCCAGTTTTCTGCCTAGATTTGCCTCTCAGAATTCACCATTTCAAGAAGTGTTTGCAAGTATGTTGCTCATTAATTCAATCTTGCTATGTGCCAGGCTCTTTCATAGGTATGTTAGCTCATGTGAACAGAAACTTCCATTTTCATTTCACTGAAGTTTATCAAGTCTGTCTTCTCAATAAAGCTGACGAGATCATTCCAAGAATCTCCCCAATACTGTATGCAAAAGGGAAGATAATCTTCTGCCTCTGAAGTCAGATGAAATCCTAATAATCTGTAACGTTGCAGGTTACAAACTGATTGTCACAGTGAGATTGTGACCTAATACAACATCTCAAGAAAACCAGTGTAGGTGAGCTCTGTTTATATTACTTTCTGGTTTATTGCAGATAGGCATGAGAACTGATTCATAGCAGCCATTTGTTATTAATGTGAATATACAGATTGGAATCAATGAAATATGCATGGATACACTGCATGTTCTCTAGAGGAATTCATGAGTTATAGCTCAGAGGCTGCACACATCTCCTTTTACTCTGGATCAACGTTTTGATTGTGTAAGGAATATAACTACTACTGAAGTGAAAAACAAGAAGACAGCAGAAATGGTTAGAGACATTGTTGGTATTTTAGATTCTTGTAGTTGTAGGAAAGGTACCACACCTGATAAAACCGCAAAAACAAACCCAGTCCCTGTGAGGATGATGAAGGGAAGAATCTTCCTCTTCCCTCAAATTTTCTAGACCTATAATTAGTGTTCCTTTCCCCTCCAGAGTTAGAACAAGGTGTAACAGGGAATATTGTAGCTCTAGAGGAACAATCAAAACTATGATGGGAAATTATTTTTTTCTTATTTGGGTTTTTTTTAACCTGTGTGTATAGATGCTACACCTCATAAATTTGGGTGGGATAGCAACAAAAGTATTGATAGTTTCTCCAAGATTTGGAAGAGAACTTTTTTCAAATTAAAGATTTCAACTGCCAATTGCTGCTTATTCTTGCAAAAACTCTTATGTCCTCAATTTGACAGAGCACCTGAGCACTTGTTTTTACTCAATAGTCATGTGAAACAAAAGAGATTAGTCTTATGCTTAAATGCTGGATTGGAATGTATTTGCTTGAAGAAAATTAAATGCATTTATCATTGCAAAGAATGTAAACTCTATATTGTCAAATTCTAATAGGCTGAAGTTCAGTCAAAGAATAGCACTACTCATACACAGTATGAAGAGGAAAGCAGGCATAACAGCAAGAAGAATATTTAATACTTCCAAAGCACCTTTCACCCAATGAGTTCACATTGCTCTGTGCATAAAAATGATCAACATTTCAACACCTCTGTGAACTAAGCTGAATATCTCTTTTCTCAGATGGGAAAGTCAAAGCACAAAGACTTTGAATGATTTATCTGCATGAATTGGTAGCAGAGCTAAGAATCAAATCTTGGCTTGTGCCTCAGTCTGCCATGGTATTATTGCTCATACCAACTATTCAGTCATTTATACTACATAGAAGTGACAAGCTCTGTCGTTCAACTGGATAAAAATAATTTAAAAATATGATTTCAGTACAGCTCTTATTTGCCATTCTCCAATATCTTTTTATAAGAAGTTTGCCTTTTACTCTCCCATGACACCAGTCCTTGGATTTAAAGTTTACTGCATTCATTCTGCTTTTCACTTCTGCCAAACAAAAAGTTTGGGCTGGCCAAGTCACCTTGACCACTGTTAGGACACTGCTATAATCAAAGTGGGAAAAGGCAAGGATGTGTGGAAAAGTCATTTCCCTCTTACTGGCATATCATACTAGATGTGGAGTTTGTTCCTTGGTTCTCACTGGGACAGCTATGCAGCAATGTGTATTTAGATGTGTGATGTGCTCTCCTGAAGCATGGGCAGAACATTTTCTCATTCAACCCAGTGATACTTCTCTCTCTCTCCTGGTCCCTGTGGGCTAAAGTTACTCCCTCTCACTGAGTTGTGACTCATGAAAATGGGTCATTTACAGTCCTTTTTGTGTCGAATGTGATGCTAAAAATAATTCTTTTCTCATTATGTAGCAAACTGGAATTTCTAGATCCTAGGGAAAATTGCCTAAGAAACTTAACATTGTGAGTTCTTTACAACCTACGTGTTTTGACCAAGAACTTTTCAAGTGCAGTAAAACAAATAGCTTGTGCTTTACTCCTGGAAGTTTTGTTGGTGGATTCTTCCTCTCATAGACCTTGGAATGTTGGTCATGTGCTTCCCTGGGGAACAGGACACAGTTTCTTACTTTAAAGACCTTTAATTGCGTTAAGGTTTAACATTTCTATTGTATAGAAGCCAGATGCTTTTCTTAGTTCATCTGTCTCTCACACAATGCCCACATGCACGTCTTCTAGTTTACATGCTGCAAATAACTTTTTCTTAAATGCCATTACAGTGAGGGAAATGACTCTAAAACAATGGCACTTGCCCCCTAGACCTGCTCCCCATATGTCTGATATATCCACTTACTTAATGGAATCGAGCTTTTGCTATTGCCAGCAACTAAGAGACAATATAATTGTGGGAAAGTGAGCTGGTTTCTGCTCTGTCTGGCACATTAACAGCATCACTCTCAGGTAAATTTCAGTTACCAGATTTTTATTATTGGTGATGATATTTGAGCCCTTACCATCAGACTTCTCATTCCAGGTTGCATTTGCAGAGCTGGAAGCATGGGGAAAAAATGAAAGAGAGAGAAAAGAAAATCCTTTGCCTCATAAGTGGAGTAGACGTAGCCTGGAAGACATTGAGAGACACTAATTGTTCATTAAAGCACATTTTCCTTATTCTTAATTTGAAACAAAGTTGGAGAGGGAGCAAAGACAGTTGTTAATGGTGTTTGTAGAAAAAAAAGTGTCAAAGTATTGAGATATCATCATGGATTGTGGGTCTTTCTTTTTAAAAGGTGTGACATGGTCTTACTCTGTTGCCTGTTTTATGATGTGTTTCTCCTCTAGGACTTCAGCTTCATCCCACCACCTGGCTGCACACACAAGCTCCTCTTTCTGCCCCTCCAGCACACTCTCCAGAGTCACAGCTCACTCGTATAAAACTTCCTGCAATGGCATTTCTGAGTACCAGAATGGTCATGCTACCTCTACTTCTGGTTCAAGAGAACTCTACGACTAGCACTTTGTTAAAATTAATTATTTCTTTATTGTTGATGAGGTTCATAGTACAAGATAATTCAGATATTAATTAGTTGTTTCTGCAGATTTGGTCTGAGCATTTAGCACCAGCTGAAATAATGAAATCAAAGCTGTTGTGGTCTAACTTCTGGGTTGTTGGTGATTTGAGTCAAAACCACTTGCTAAATGGTTGTTAATGTGAGTCAGGGGCCTCCCATCCCAGGGTTTAGCCACATCCCAGACTTTCATTTCCCCACTAGGGAGTACCTAGTGGTACTGGAAGGACTGTACCATGTAGGTTTGCTCATTAGTGTGTTCAGTTCCTTTGCAATGGACAGTGTTACGAGCAAAACATGAACTCTTAGTATCTTCTCACTAATCCATGTTATTCAGGAAAAAATAGAGAACTCTGTTAGTCAGCCTGGTGTCTGTAGCAGCTTTGGGTATAAAGCAGTTGGAGAAAGGTCACTTGATACAATAACAGATGATTTCCTGTGGACTTTCAACTCTTTGCTAAGTATCAAAATTCTTCCTTTAATGAGACATGAGATTACTGACTGTATGACTTGGTTTGTTATCAGAATTAGAATACCATCATGCTTCATTTATGAGTATTTGCATAAATCAACACATCTCCTTCTTTAATAGGATGTACAATGCTAAGATCTTTACTTAGGCTAGAGTTGCTTCTTTCCTCATATTTTATGGAGCACATGGACTTGATTTTTAATTTTTAATTCTAACACATCTTATTAAACGTGCAGGCATAGAGAAGCACCACCAGTCAAAGACATCATTATTATATGCATGGAGGGTTATCTTCTGCTTTTCTACCCTCATCATTCATTAATGATGCACAGAGGCTTGTCATTTGTCTTTTCAATTCTTTGACTTTATTTTATTGCTCATATTTTATGACACATGGAGAACTCTGTAGCAAGAATTCATCATCAGCCTTACATGTCTACGGAAATATCATCTCTGTTAGGCCAGGAAAAAGTACCTTTTGTTCTCTTTGTATTTTCCTTATGAACTTAGTCTAACATCACTTTCTTATTGATGCTGTTTCTTGCAGTCTTTAATTTTCTAGGAAAACTACTAACACAGCTCCGCTGTGTGCTGAAAAAGCAGCTAACCCACATAGCCTCACCTTTATCTGATTTCATAGCTGCTCCTATGAAACCCCACTCACATCAGGTACATTCATTGGAACCTCAGTTGTAACTCCAGTTTGGCATTTAGATAGTGACCTTAGATATGATTAAGATGCTGCTTAGTCTTTGTAAAACTGCCAGATAGAAATCTCTCCTGCCAACTACATTGGGTGTGTGTCTTTGCAAAGCAAGCTGTGGTCCACTGGGAACAGTGAGGAGACTATTAAAGCAGTTCTGACTTCTACGTGTCGCTTTGGTAAGCCCCCCAAGATACTCTGATCAGAGTCTTTGGAGTGTTTTAAGTTTTTTCAAGTTCAGTTTAAAGAGCTTAATCAAACTTTCTGACACAACTGGCACACATTAACATTTTTCAGCTGTAAACACACAAACCCAGGAATTTCTAATTGCCAGTAATTAAAGTGTGTGGTTGGTTTTGAAATGCTTTCCTATTTTGAAGAAGTCTGAAGTGGTACAGCTCCCCAGTGATGTTCCCAAAGAGACAGAGGCCTGCCTGAGGCTGCCTTGATGCCTCTCAAAAGGTAGTAGGGAAAAAACTGGGCTGTGTACTCATCTTGGATAAACATTTGAGCTGGGGCTACTCTTGTGTGTTCATAGAAAAAAAAAACTAGTTGGATAACTCCTTTTTATTAAGAAATTAATTAGTTCACCATGCCAAATATCACTTACTGCCTGATATGACATTTAAAAGGATTCTGGTGTGCATCACTTTTTTGCTGAAGTGGTTCAAGAGCTCAGAAACACAAACCCATACTGTCCCAGCAGGATGTGGGTGGCTTCCATTGCTTTATTGAAAACATTTACGAATGAAATGTTCTTTGGACTGCAGTTAACTCTGAATTACTCTGAAAAGATCCAGAGCCCTACCAGTTCAGGGCCAAGTTACATGCATTCTGTCTGTGGAGCACAGAGAGAGGCAGTCCTGCCCTGGTGCTCCAGTGCTTTGTCCAAACACTGACTATGAGAAACAGGGGTGAGGGGGGAAGGTCTCCTGGGGAATATGATATACTAGAACTGTCTCAGCCTCCTCTGGAGCATCTGGGGCTAATGACTGCTAAGAGGAATTTGATAGGAGGCAAAGCCTAATCTAATATGGTAATTCCTAGATTTTCATGATAGCTTGATGCTTGACAAAAGCCACTGCTGGTTTTTCCTTCCATGCGCTCGCAGAAGATTCTTGCATAATCTATCTTAAAAAAAAAGAGCAGAGCTGCTGAGCCAGGGCTTGGCAGTCTATCCTCTGGGGATGCACTTTTCAAGTATTTTTGCTTCTCAGAGTGGTATTTCTGGTGGCCACATCACAATTCAGTTTTCAAGTGCTTGTCTTTTATTATCTCTCGCAGGGTTTCTTGATCTTCCTGTCTCTCCTAGTCAGTTCAAAAATACGGTAAGAGCAGCCTTTATTGTGGTGTTCTGGCCCTTCTGTTTTCAGTTTCAGCTGTAGTGAGGAAGCCCAGAAGGAAAAAGGCTTTTTTTTTTTTTTGTGGAGGATGGTTAACCATTTGAAGCCTGAATTGGTTGAGCAAGTGCAGAATGGGGTGATGTTTCTTACTCTGAAGATTCAAATTGAAAAAAATTAGAGATCATCTAAACTTTCTGCATTCAAAACAACGTGAAATAAATTAAAAAGATTTAGTATGTAGGTCATTGCAATGTGTTCCACTGGAGTGCCAGCAATCCAGTAGCATGAGCAGTAACACTTCTTTTACAGGTTGACCTGTCAGTACTTGCACCCTCCTCTGGATTGCTCTCTTGCACATGTGGAGAATGGGTGAGACCACGACAAAATGTCAGGCAAGGGGCATTATGGAGCCATCTGAATTTGATTCCTTATCTGCCATCTTTTATCTCTGCTTCTGCTCCAGGGGAAAGGGTTTTGATACAGCAGAAATGCTGTAGTTAACATGTACTAGGACTGTGATTGTTTCTACTGTTATATTGCTTCTACTGCATATGTCTTTTTTCCTGTGGATAAATATATGTGCCAATGAAATAAGTAAATATATTAAAAACTAATCTGACATCCTGAAAATGGAAGAGAGAGTAGTTTACTGAGAAGATTAGGTTTATAATTAAGTACTTAGAGAGAAAGTGTGTTGGAGGATTAAACCTGTTAAATTCGAGTCACTTAATTATTCTAAGTCATTCCATAAACGTGTGTTCTCCAGAGTGTCCATCTCCTGCACAGTCACCTCATCAACAGGAAAGACAAACTGAGCACGTTTCCATAGAACACGGATTGGGAAAGAACAAGAATCAGGAGCTTAACAAAGCATTTTTTACCTTGTAAGAAGAATGATACACAACTTTTTTTTTATTGATTTGTATTTTATTTTACATCCTTCAGACAAGAAAGCAGGAGTTGGGAGGTTTTTGACAAAACAGGATCAGCTCTACTCTGCTAGCAGAGGACATGGATTCTGCAGTACTTTGGGCATGGTGATAAAATGACTCAGGTGTTAGCAATTCTGCTACTTCCCTTAGAAGAGGGTTTCACAGCTGAATAAACATCACCAGAGGAGTTCTTCCTGCTGTGATTTCATTCAGAGGAGAAGTGAAAAGGATTGTGGTCCCCCTCATTCAGCAGGGCAGAAACATGCTGGGTTCTTTGGGAAACAACATGAAGGAGTTTGGAGGGGAAAAGGAGAAAGCCTAAATGTGTGGGAGAGAAAATGTGTGCTGAGGATTTATGCTTTTAAAACGAAAGCAAAGCAGGAGAGTAAAAGTAAAATGTCCATTCTCATGAAGGCATCTGCAGAATGTCAAACAGCTTGGCAATTATGGGATGGTGATGTTTTCATTTATACTTCAACTTGTAGATCCCACTTGTAGGCAGAATCCATTGAGTGGCAACACCAAATACTCAGCTTGTAGTCAAGCAGATTGCTTTTTAAACAAGGAAATCTTGGAAGACCAGAACTCTAAATGTCCTGCTTAGACCCTTCCCATAACATTTTTCAAATTCCAACTCTGACACTTGGAAGTCCAGACCACCTGCCTTCAGAAATCCATGGAGTAATTTTACAGGGATTTACTCAGGAAGTGGCCATGGATCTACCTCAGCTCTGCATGGACAGGTTGTAGCTCCAGGGCTGGAGGGAAGTCCCTGAAAGTCTGAGCAAATTACTAGAAATGCAGGATTACATGGTTTTTATAAAAGTAGCTTGCAACCAGGATCCAGGGGGTGCCTGTCCTGCTTTCTCTTATATCCCAGGGTAATGAAAATTTTCCACTCAAAGTATTTTAATGAGGATAATTACACACACTTGCTGTATTTAGTTTGTAATGCTCTGAGTTCTGAACTCATGTTTGCAAAGTTACAAATCAGAATGCTATTTTTAGATGGAGACACCGTCTTGTACTCATGCTGAGTATAAATATTTTTAAGAATAAGGGGTCCAAATAATTCAAGAATGTTAAATTCATCTAAATACTTCCAGCACATGGGTGAAGTTTGTTGGCAAGTAAAAAAGGTTATCTCTGTTATCTTACAACAGGATTTGCTGAAGTTACAGTTAATATATATTTTCCAGGCTTGTATTTACTCAAAGGTCATCTAAAAGTGGCAGAAAAAGTGACATTTTACAGATTTAGCATTATAATCTATTTTGGGTCTTCTGTGTCAACCCATGCCAGACAGTTCACTCTCTGCAGGCAACAATTGATAATAAAGGCATCAAAATTGTCTGAAGGGATACTAATATCTATCAAAATTTGTTACAGCCAGTGAGTGACTTTCAGGCACTGAGCAGAGCACATCACCTGGAACTGTGGGTAACTGAATAGCATCAATACTTCCACTCTGGAGGTACCTGTGTCAGGCTTTCTTTGGAGAAGTTGCCTTGCTGAAGAGTCAGGAGAAAGGAACCATGCTAAGTGTTAGACCCAGTAAATGTGCAGGGGATTGTGACAGTGAAATAGGGTGAAAGAAGGAAATTGCAATTTCTTCTCCTTGTTCCAAGCTTAAAATTAATCCAGACGAACAAGACCTTTACTCCACTTAAACTGACAGCAGAAGTACTTGTGGGAGTCCATACAGAAGTGAAGGGAGCACATCACACTGCTAGGGCTGTCCCTAACTCTGTGCTTCCTCTGGCTGTGTACGGTGAGTGTGCTAAATGCCACATCACTGAGCCACCAGAGGAAGGTCTGAGAATGATGGCTGTTTATAACTGCCAAGGAGGGTCTGTTTTCTCAGGTGCTTGAGTTGCTCATTTAAGAGCACATGTGGTGATGAAAACTCTTATGCCACAAGTCTGTGAACTCTTATGAGCAAGAAAGATTATGAACTACCTCAAAATAACAATGTCAAGGTGACCTGGATAAATATATATTGTTCACTTGAATTAAGCAGTGAAATACAACCTTTGCAGTCGGTGTTCACAGCCCACAGATGAGGTAGGAAATGTTAATGTCAATTAATATACATACAGTCATGTTGAATAATGCCAGATCTGATCCTAACTCTAGTACTAAGCTTATTGGGTTCATACTAATCTTAACGGGTTCAGAGATCAATCCACTGCTGTCAAAGTGGTCTAAAGGCATCCTCCAGCTCTGGAGCCACTGACTCTGAGAAGCTGGTAAAGTTTATACAAGGAAAAATCATGCTATGAGCTTATTGTCTCTTATGTTCTTCCCTTGACATGTACTCTTGACCCCAGGGACAGCCCTAATAGTGCTGGATGGGACATTTCCTTTGAACTATTATGGCCTTTCTTGTGTTCTTAAGCTAAAGGCACCCACTAATCTTAACTTTTGGTCCATGAAGGATTATGAATACTAGGGCTGAGAAACAGGAAATACCTCTTGGCATGAACTTCAGAACTTTTTTTTATGTGTGTCACAGAGAATGTAATTGGGAGTGACACCACTTTGGAGAGGGATTCAGTTTCTCAGACTTAGCAGAAACCCACCACACAAGTCCTTTCAGACCAAGACCATTTGCTGTTGTACCAATCAGTAAATTGGAAGCAGACCTGACAGGATAGGTATCCTGTATTGTATTGGAGCATGAGAAGCATTTTGCACTAACTAGGCCCCTTCAGGCTGGCTTACAAGGTTGGCCTTACAGAGGGCCCTCTGAGATTTCCAGTCTCTGTGGCTTCCTCAGGCACACTGTGGGAGGGGGTTGTTGTACTGCATCCATATCCAACTCTGCTGCATTCACTAGCTCAGGTCAGAGGGGCAACAGAAGAGATCAGCTCTTAGTTTTTGGACACACTAACAGTTGTTAAGAAGGATCTTTTTGTTTCAGGGAAAAGTGAAGGATAGACCAACATTGTCCTGAACAGTTGCCCAAAATCTAATGTTTGGATTGTGGGCTCCTCAGAACATGCATTTTATGTCTGTATTTATCTGAAAAATGCCTTCCAGCACCCTATTAAAAAATGCAAACATCTATAACCTCTAGCCATTCCATTTGTGCTTGTCTAACCACGACCAGAACATTCCTTCCTCATTCTCATCCTTATCCTTTCTTAACTTCTCATTCAGACATGAAGGAGTGATGGTCTTTTCAAGCGTTCTGTGGTAAGAAGGGCTCTTTCTCACTCTTCTATTCTGCTGTATAAGATCAGCAAAATTGATGGACAGCATGGGTTAGAAGTGAGTGAAACAAAGGCTTGGCTTGCTGCTTGTGAGAGAAAAGCAAGCAGAGGAACTCTAGGTAAGCAGCGGAATGATGATCCCACTAGGTATTCTGCTGTCGGGTACTATTTGGGATGCAACATCAAAGAGAAAAGGAGCAGTCACCACAAACAGATAATTATAAAGTTGTTTTATAACTGCCTGGAATAGCTTTTAGCAAATTAGTGGGAGATACTTGTCTTTAATGCTTGGTGACACATGCACAAAACCCCAAGCACATCTCATTTCTAAGGCTTCAAATGACGACATGTGTTTCTCTGCCATCCAGAATATAAACAAATATGAAAATACCTCTTTATCTAATACTGATTATGGTCTCAGTTCTGAGCAATATGGAGGAGATTAAAGCCTGATGCTTCTGTGTACAGCCTAAGGCACTCTCACAGTGGGAGGACGGCAGTCCCCTTGTTCAGTGTACTGTTCCAAATTCCATAAATGTCTCTGTCGCTGCTGTCACCTGCTCCCATGTAAGATCAGCCTAGTTCTCCATGTCAACTTTGTTAAGTGCTTGTTCTTATTAGCCTGAACAGTGACAATTTGTTATTGTGGGCTGCTCTGGGACATTTCCCTCTCCAGTAGTACATTGTTTGCCAAATCTACATGTTATTGCATTTGTCTGTGTAGTGCAGACTGCCTGGGAGGATAAAGCTAGATTTTTCAACTTGAACACTTTGTAGCTGTAGGCCAAATTCTGTTCTCAGTTACATCTGATCAGATCAAGGCTAGCATTTGGTCATGTCATGCAAATACCCCCACTCCTTCATTTACATCAGGATAATTGCAGGCAGAATGGATCCCCCAGTCTTGGACATCCTTTGTTTATTGAAATGTAACAAAATATCTTTTGTGTTGGTTTTATTTGTAGAGTTTCGTATTAAGATTTAAACCATCTAGATGTTTTGAACATCATTAAAGTCACTTAAGAAAACAAGATAGTTAATTTCTGGGTAAGGGATAGCAGGGTCATTTGATGGAGCAAACACTTCCAGAGTCACTCCTATCAGAGGAAGCCTAGGGCAGCTGCATTCCTAGCAAAGAATTTTGGCAAGGTGCATGAAACCAGACCAGGGAAGCTCCTACAGGCAAACAGAGTTTTGTATCTCCTAGAACACTCTGTTGTGGTGTCTGCAATGCATCCTTAGCATTCAATGGGGAGGGAGATGTGCTTAAAATTTCTATGCCTTCTTTTCCTACCTTGTTCTCTGGAGAAATGGAACAATTCTCTTACAAGGCAACAAAGCACTGATTTTTAAGCAAGCAAGACATTTGCAAAGCAAATGTGAGCAGGAACTGAACTGCACAGATTACTTCAGTTCCTGGCCATCCCTATGGTCACTGATAGGCTTCTGACTTACAGCTGTGCATCCTCCCAGACAGGCCCATCCTTCCCTAAATGATTTGCTGCATTAGGTCTCCATAAGTAAACACATCTACAGGAATGTCCTCAGCTGGTGTAACTCAAAATGAGATCCCTAAAGTCAAAGGGAATTGAAATCACTTGTGCTACCTAGATTTGCAGCAGCTGAAAATCTAAGGGATCTAAGGTTTTTTTCCCCCACTCCCTAAAGGTTGCTTTCACTTAGGAGGAGTTAGTCTTTATGAATGCTGGAGTGCATCTGCATCTTTGTTGAAGGCTTTATCTGCTACAAAGTAAGTTTTACTCAATAATGGATATTTTTCAGTATCAATTTTTCTGTGTGTTTCAAAGACAATGTGAGTAATGTAGAATCCCTTAGTGGCTTTACTCTCCTTAATCTTTTCTCCCACTAGGAAAGAAAATACTTTTACAAGCCTCTTATTATGAAATTGTTCCTGGCCATCCCTATGGTCACTGAATACATAGCTAGGACCTGTTCAGATGTGCATCCTTGACAGGCCCATCCTTTTGTTTATATTTGGCAATTAGGTGTCCATATCATAAACACATGGTAAAGCAAAGTTGTCCTCAGCTGGTGTAACTTAACAATCCTTCCCTAAAGTCTGAAATCAGGAATTCAGCCCTGTGTTTGACTTTGCTACCTAGATTTGCAGCAGCTGAAAATCTAAGGGATCTAAGGTTTTTTTCCCCCACTCCCTAAAGGTTGCTTTCACTTAGGAGGAGTTAGTCTTTATGAATGCTGGAGTGCATCTGCATCTTTGTTGAAGGCTTTATCTGCTACAAAGTAAGTTTTACTCAATAATGGATATTTTTCAGTATCAATTTTTCTGTGTGTTTCAAAGACAATGTGAGTAATGTAGAATCCCTTAGTGGCTTTACTCTCCTTAATCTTTTCTCCCACTAGGAAAGAAAATACTTTTACAAGCCTCTTATTATGAAATTGAAAAAAATCCCTATTTTCTGCTTTAAATACATAGCTAGGCCTGTTCAGATGGTAATTGAAGAAAGGTTTGTTTATATTTGGGAATAATTAGTGTCAATATCATGTGGTGAAAAAAGTTACGAAAATGAAGCTACTTAACATACCTTCACTGAAATCAGCAGCCCTGTGCTACTTTGTGTTTAAAGTTTCAGATGTGTAGGAAGCACAGAAAGTAAGTAACTAGACATATTTCATTAAATGGGATGCAATAAGTTTTATGGATCAATGTTATAAAACTAGTGAATAGTTAATTACTAGTTTCAGACTGTTGAATAACAAACTATGTTTGGAGTCAAAGGAACTTCGTAGCAATGTTCTGTCTCAAAAAGCAGCGAATATTTTATGGGTCAGGTTTGTAGGTATCTTGTACCTTTCTCTTAGAAGGTCGCAGATAAAGCTGAAATACAGGAGGAGAGAGGATTAACTGCACATTTCTGGGCCTTGAGATGTCTTGGGTGATAAACTGATCTGACCATTTGGTGACCTTAAACAAACTCCAGAAAGTAAAGCCAAACTTTGTGCAGGGTTTTTCATTAGATTAATTGAATCTTTTGAGGTGTCTAACTCTGATTAAGGATAAATCATGATTGTGGCTTTTTGGTGTTTTTAATGCACTTATAATTGAGCCTGGGCTGATTATTATTATGTGTTGCAGTTCTGCCAAGAGGTCTTGGAGGTACTGCAGACAATTTATCTGGCCTTCTCAGCTTTTGAGAAGAAAAAACAAATGCGTGGGATGGAATGTTTCCTAATGAAATATAGTGTCTCAGGGATTTTGTTCCTGTTTAAAAGTTGTATTTTGTAGTGGGGATTGATGTAATCTCAACATAAAGAAGTTCAGATTTTAGTCAAAGCAGCTGATTTGGAACCCACATGGAGTAGCAAATATTCCTCATTTCCTCTCAGTGGTTTATTTGGGTTGCTTCTAATAATGAAGAGAGTATCAATGCTAGGCTGCTTATGTGGGCAATGTAGAAGATACTATGATAAAGAATTTTAAAACTTGGGGTTTTTTTTAATTGCTTCAAGCCTTAGTGTAGACTGCTCTGCCTTCAGCCTGTTTGTCCTTTAGGAGACAGCTTGGCTTTCCAGACTCAGGTTTCTGTTCAGAGAAGGTAATAAATTACTTCAGAATTTTGGGAAGCATAAATGTAACATAAGGGAATAAATTCTCAAAATTAAATGGGCTTTGCTGGGCAAGCAAAACAGAATTCCTGCCTGTATTTTTAGCTTTAGTGTATATACATAAGGCAGGCCATGTGCATTTGTGAAGCCAACTTTACCACTGTCAGTGACTAAATATCTACAGCTGTGAAGCTGAAATGAGTTTTTTGTGTCAGCTCAGCTGGAAAACCAGAAGGTCTTGAGACTGCTTTTGGCATTGTCTTAGAAATAGTATTGAAAAGTATTGTGTCACTATTACAGTTGCAATTTACAGTGAATGGCTATTGATCTCTGCTAAACTTGGGGTGCAGATTTCCATGCAGGTGTGGAACCTTGCTTAGTTTGTCAATGACTTTAGGGGTGTTCTCTGTGTGGTTTAAGAGGACTAGAATGTGATGTGCTGCTTGTTCATGTAAAACGGTTTTACCTGAATCCTCAAGTAATGAAACTTTGGTGACAGAGAGGGAATTGGATTTTTCTGAGTCTGAAGAAAATTCCTTTATTCTGGTCTTTTGAGGCGATAAAAAAATCCAGTCTTGTAGCTGTGGTGTCAGTCAGGAGATTTGATGCCTTGGTGGGTTTTTTGGATTGTTGCCGGTGTCTTTTGTTGTTGTATGTGTTCATTCAGGGCTGAAGTGTACTTGGAAGTACATAGAGCTTATTTGATTCACCTGTATTTTATAACTGAACATACCTGGTGTGCTCCAGCACAGAGGGGTTACAAATGTCTTCATCTGAAACTCAGTAACTGGGGATTTTTTTCTTTTCTGTGTTTAGTTCACAGCTTCACTGTGTGGACATTTTATTTCTGTTAACAAGTAACACAGATTCTCTAGCATATATTGGTCCTTTTGCATACCTAAAATAGGTTATAGTACAATTCTCTGAACACAATCATCAAGCTCAGAAAAAAAAGTCTACTTTATCTCTGCATTATTTTTCTGAAAATATTAATAAAAATCAGTGAAATCACATGAGACATAATGCTGCAAATTGTTTGTTACAAAAGAAAGCAAGGAAAAAACCCCAGCTCTCCTACAGTACTTTGCTATGTTTAGACTTTTAAAAATGTATTTTAGAAGGTTAATTGTGGACTTTTGGGGATACAAGTGAATGCCAACACAGTTTGGGAAAGTTAACCTACTTTTAGTACATCAGAGCACATAACATGACCTTTGGGATTTTTGCATCTTCTTTTATTGCTGTTGCTGAGCCAGTAATAGTTGCTTTTTCAGATTTTACATAATAGTCTGTGCAATTTCTCTTGTCTCTATGGTACCTTACCAGTTTTTGCTTTTTCCATGTGAATCCATTTAGATTTGCACATAAATCACTCGGCTGTTGTGCATTATAGTGCAGTTTTATTAGTGATCTGCGTGTTAGAGGAGTTTAAGTGGCCATGACATACTCTGACAGGTCTTGCAGATTTTTTTTTTTTAAAGAAAGATTGTATATTCAAAAAGGAAAAAGAAGGATGGGGGAAAAAAAAGTTAATTAGTCAAATGGCCAAATCCATTAAGGAAGTCTGAGTATTTCTTTGCCAGTGAAACTAAACTCTGGGTTATACCTGCCCACATACATAAACAGAGGAGGGGAAGGCCATAATTTAATTTGACCCTAACAGAAATTCAAACCCTCCTGAGCTGAGAACACAAAGGTGTCCTCCAGTCTGTGGCTGATGCAGGCAATCCTTGTGGCACAGCCTCTGAAGCAGTTCCTGGCCTTGCAGCAGCTGCAGCTTTGAGGTGACAGCATTTCCCCCCTGTAGCTGTGCTCTGCAGTTTGGGACGGGAGGCATAGGATGGTATTTCATTCGGAAGGAATGTCCTGCTGGGGAAGCAGCTTTCGGGCAACGTGTGATGAACGTCCAGCTCAAAAAAATGCCGTATGTTTGCCAGAATAGCAAAGCAATGTGACCCACCCCTGCAAAGCTGGGCGAGTGTTAAAGGTTTGTATTATCAGCAGCAACTAAAAAAAAGTGTGAAGGAAATTAAATGGCACGTTTCCATGGCTCTTCACGTGTGAAGGGGATGCAGGAATTGAGATGTCTTGTAATATCCGTATATTTTCAGTAATTGGCCAGTACAACTACAGTTCTTTTTTCTGAAATTTAGGTCAGTGCCTGATGGTTCAGGGTCCTGTAATGGACACCCTAAACCTTGGCTCTGTTTAATGTACAGTCCAAACCCTATGATTTAGGCCTATTCTTGGGCTTTTGGAGTTTCTTTCAATCCATCAGACAATTCAAGTGAGATGGGAATTTCTCTGGTGTAAAACTAGCATGGGATAAAGGGGTTGAGTTTGTCTGCAGGATTATGTTATATGTATCCCTGATTTTTAAAGACAGGCACCTTTAAATATTTTTCTACAATACAGAGAAAAATATTTGTCATAGGTGTTGTAATGGAAGTCAAAATTTAGAGGGCTCTCTTCCTGGATGTTATGTTGTTACTTCCAGCAGTAAATGCAACTTGTGTGTCTGTATTTCAAAAAAACTATTAAAGTAGATATGAAGGTATTTTAGATTTCAGGTATTTCATGGTAAAAGCTAGGCAGCTCAAAAGGGGATGTTGTTTAGAAAGAAGAAACACTGCAGAGTAGGATGCTCACCACAGGAACCAGTACATTGAAGTCCCAGGCTGAAAGACCTTATATAGCTACAGACTTGTTTTAGTAAATATTTATGATCCAAAGTTGTTTTCTGCGGGGTGTTTTCCTTCGACCTTCAGAGAGCCTTTCTGTGTATTTATTTTCTCTTTAAAAGCAAAAAGCTTTTGTGTGTATTTGTTTCAAAATGAAAAAAAAAAAGCTAAGTAAAAAGTGTTTGAAATGCTCTGAGGCAGCAGTTTGTCCTTTGTTCTTGTCATGGTAGTTGGTTTCTATTCCATAAGCCTCTTGATACCAACTGCAGGCAGGCAGGTAAGTGCTGAACGAGAGGAAGAAACAATTTGAGGGCTTTGCTGTTTGCCGTGGAGTTTCCCGCCCGGCACAGAAAGTCAATGGCTTGGCAGGTCTGTGCAATGTTATTTAGCACCTCGTAAATGCTCTAAAGTGCCCTTCCTAAGGTCAGATATCTGCAGTCAGCTCCAGGGTGACATTTCACAAACATTCTGAAAGAACGAGGGTGAAAAAAAAAGGCTGTTTTTTAAAATGCCTTACTAGCCCCAGTTAGTTGTCGCTCCCGCTAACTGTGATGCAGGATTGCTTTGGGGGATGGATTAACTCTGGATAAGAGCAGCCCTCCTAGTTTTCGGACTGCCAGCTGGCTACAACCAACGGAAACCTTCATGGATCTTGAACTAAGTTTTGGTTTGGATGTTGCTTTTTAAGTGGTGTTTGATCATTTGTATACTCAGCACGTGGCTGTAAGATTTGGAGTTGGAGACAGTGGTACTGCTGTGTGCACAGCTGGGAGGGTGGCAGGATGGAGCAGTCCCTGCAGGTGGGTACAGTCCCAGCCCCAAACATGGCAGGAAAACCCTTGTGTGAGCAGCCTGCTCTCACTCTCCCACTCTTACCTTCAGGCTTCACCAATAGCTGTGAACAGCATGATAAGAAAACCAGTAGAGTTTCAGGAAGATTTTGATCTCAAGCATGAAGGTGGCCAGGCACTGTGGTATGGTGTAAAAGAGTAGTTAAACTTTTGCTTGTCCCAAAGATGTCTGTGGACTGCTGTAAAATATTTCTTAAGTTGGTCTTCCTGTGGAGTATTGCCTAATTGAATCCTACCATAAAAGTGACTGGTATGGGTATTCTTGAATTAGTAACAGGTTTTTTTTGGTAATCTGAGGATTCTCTACTGAAATGACATCATGTAAAACTGTGATGTGCCAAGGCTAAAAGACAAGGGCAAGATGGAACTTCATCCCTTTTTTTATGATTAAAGTAATCAAGGTCATCTAAATGAATTCAGGGAACTTATTATAACAAAGACAGACATCAAAGCATGACATAACTTTATCTTCACAACATTTGTAAAATTCTATATTAAAGTCATTCAATTTACGGAATAAAATTTGATGTGTGCACATGTCAATGCTGTAATCCCTCAATCAACATCACAAAGATGAACTTTTTCAGCATTTTATTGAAGATTAACTGCACAGATTTCACTTTTTTTTCTATATTTTAACCCATTTTCTTCTTTGCATGTCCCCTAGAGCTTTCACTAGTGACATGTTTAAAAGTATTTAACAAACTCTAAAGTAAATTAAGTATCAAACTGGAAAGAAGTTTTAAGAGGGTGAAGACCCTACTGCTCCTGGTTTGATTTTATCAAACATCTCTTCAGAAGAGAAGAAAATATTTTGGAATTTTAAAGGGTTATTTTTAGGATTGTTTTTGCTGCTTCTATTGGAGAGCCATTGCATTTTCTTTTGACAGTCCCCGTTGAAATCCACTGGAGTTTGGCTCTTGCATGTAGCTGGACACAGTGGTGACATAGGATCTATGTGCAGAAAATGCTGAAATAGATAGAATTCAAAAGAATCTGGGAACAAGGAAGAAGTCTGGCTTCAATGCTGCTTGTTCTGGCTAGTGGGATATTTTCTGTACAAAATTCATTGTGACTGGAGGTTGCACTATGTACCTCTATACTAGTTGTGTTCCACAGGAGGATTATGAAAGGATTTGTGGGCATGGGAGAACTGGTTTGGGGCCCAGCTCCTTTAAGAGTTCATGCACTGTTCTCCACTAAATGGTATGACTGAATTTTGTCTCAAAACTATTCCCTTTTGGAAGTACTGTTTTGTACTTGAGAAGAGTGTTTTGGGCCTCATGGGAAATACAAACTACTGATCTCATAAATTTGAAGGAGAAAAGCAACCCTCAAGTCCTATGCCCTATTTCTTCTAGTCTGGTACTATTGAACTTCCAGTTTTTCCTGGCCTGTTGCTTCCTGACTTGAATTTGATAGTGAGTGTTTTTTGGTTGGTTTGTTTGTTTGTTTTTGTTTTTGTTTTTTTTACTATATTGATCCCTGCTCCTCATCAAAAAAATTCAAACCTTTTCTCTCTGATGCTGTCAAGAAGCACAAGGCAGAGCCTGTAGTAGGCAGATAATGGAACCAGTCTTGCAGGAGACTGTGAAGTATCTTTCTATACTCCACCACTATGTATAAGGGAGGAGTGTTGTAAAAAATCTAGTAGCCATAGGGATTTTATGAAGTTATTTTTTCAAGGAATAAAATCAACTGGATTTATCAGTTTGCATGGTTGGGTCACATCAGAGGAATCACTGCATCCTTTCGATACAGATTTGGAAAAACATGTGTAGGACTGGTCTCTTTTGGTCTATTGACTCCTCTCCCAAAAGTTTGACTTTAGATTATGGTGAGTAAAATACTTTACTCATGGCTATGTTATAGAAGCAATCTCTTGGTTACCAAACTGTGCTATCGCTGCTCTGAAACTAGGAATCATTTAGCAGCGCAGTTTATCAGAAGGTCAAACATCACATGAAGCCTTTATTACTTCCAGCATTTATATGACTAAATCAATTTTTATTCTTCCTTGATTTCCTTCCAAAGTTTAAGGACTTAGTAATTTATAGGTTCAGCTTAAATAACCCCGAGGAGGTCGCAAATGTATCTGCAAAGCCAGTCTTGATGTGCTTCATGTTTTTCGCTTTGTTTGAAGGATTCGTCTTTTGCAAAGTGTTCATCTACTGGGATATTTGTTCTCTAAGAACAGGTGAATATCAGATATAAAGGTATGAGAACAAGTATTTGGGATTCTTTTTTGAAACACACCAATATCTTTGATCTTCCAGAGTGACCTGGTAATTTTCTGAAGACTGTCATGATATTCTTTCTTACAGAGTTAACCACAGCCAGGAACAGAAATTGAAGACAGTAGTTCTCTAGGCAGTTTTGAACTGCAAATAAGGTCTGGTCCAAATTTGGATCAAAATTTTAGTTTTTTTCATCTCTTTTCTCTTTTTGTTGAGATAAGAAATGGTTACCTTCAAAGAATTACTTCCTCTGAACCGAATAGAGATTAGGGTGTGATCTAAAGCTTTTGCAGGAAGATCAAATGCAAAAATTGAAAGGTTTGAATATAGTGTATTGTTCAGACAAAGCTGCAGTGAGCCTCCTTCTGTGGATGGGACAGGAAAATTCCCCACTTTGTGGATAACCACAAACCCCAACATATTAGAAATGGGTAAGACTTTTAATAGTAGGAAGTACAAGGTATTGTACTTGCAGATGAATCGCAGGAATTCTCACTATATACTTGGGTGGTTCAGTGACCAGCAGATTAGTGACATCTGACCATCTTTGATGCACATCTAGTCTGTCTGAGTAATTCTTTATATGGTGTCCAATGCAATATTCTCCTGAATTTAGGAAAAACGGAGTAACTTGGTAAACTTGTGATAAAACCAGTTCTTGGCAGATGAGGATAGCCATGAGATGGTAATAATTTTAGGTTTTTTTCAGGTTGTTTTCAGAATTTCTTTATCAATTTTCATCAAAACTATCTGCTGTTATATGGAAACATATATCCGGTGCTGCAGATCCTCTAGCAAAGATACTCACCCAAATGGTTTTTTTAGGCAAGCCTGTGCCTTTAGGTGCAGCCTAAAGTAAAAACCAGTTAAATGAGCTGTATCAGACTTTCCAAATGTACTACTTTCTTCTCACTTACAGAAGCAAGTGTGCAGCTCAGAAAGCAGCTAATACGTATTTTAAATAAGGAAGTATATATATTTTTAGTAGCTCTTCAGAGGCACATGCTCTTCTTCTGTATTATAGAAAACCAAAATTACATAATTTTAAAATCATCCTATCTATGATTTGAGAACATGCAGTGGTTAACTATCATCTCACTGGTTTGAGTAATAGGATGGAACTGGGAATACAATGGGTATGTAATTGCAGAAGTAAAGAGAATAAGGTGAGGAATTGTCACTCCCCAGAAACCTTCATTGAATGCTGTTCACAAAGACAAGTGAAGGCCCAAATCCTGTTTTTTGCAACTCTGATTTCATAGAGTTGTCTTGAATACTTTCTTGAGCTACAGTTTTCTCCATTCTTAACAATTGGCTCGTGGCCTTTGGCCAAGGAGCCAATGTGTTCTGAAGTCAATGTGTGCAATGATGTTTTTGTTGGCCCTAAGTGTTTTTACTGTTGTAAAGATTTCTGCAAGGCTGGCCCAGTCTCTGAAGGACTGTGCAGTGCTGTTGTTTCAGTATCTTCAGCAAAAGTTGCGTGTGATGAAGCTGAAGCAACACCCTTTGTGTACATATTAGTACTGGCAGGCAGCCACTGCAGCCTCTCTGAGCTCACTTCCAGTGCTGAAGTTCACCACTGATGTGAGAGCACCCTCCACTCACATCTTGAGACGTCACTTTTCAACAGCCTTTGAGTTGCAAACTGGCAGACTTTTGCACAAAATTACACTTTATTTCTTTGATATTATACTGAAAAAAATTCACATCTTCATCTGAGTCCTGTATTTATTTTTTTGTTGGTTTTTCTTTTGGTTCAAATGACTTAATTTGGAACTGGAATTAGATTTTTCTGCTGCAAAATGCAGCTACTATTGTAATGAAGCCTTATCAGAGAAGCAGACTGCTGTCTCCTTGCCCGGGATTGCTCAGTTTTCTACTTTTGACCAGGCAGCTTTTAAAGAGGAACTGTCAGAAAGCATAGAATCGAACTGTTTCTGATTTTGATGAAAGGTCTGTAGGTGGCAGCAGGTTTAGTAGGAGCTAATTTTAATATAAATCTACTCTTGAACGTAACCAAGTGGTATCAGGAAGCACAGATCCTGTACGTTTGATACTGAACAGTCATTAAAGATATCATTAAGGAACTTGTTCTGTTGCAAAGTGTGAGCATATCCCATATATATTCATAGTAGGTGGGTCTGGGAACTAATTGCTCAGCAGCTAAAATCATTGTGGTAAAGTCAATATTGCCAAGCCAGGGCATTCTTAAAATGAGACTACTCTCAGAGGATTTTGAAAGCAGTAGGGCTATACATTTTGTAACTTGTTTCTAGGTGTTCATCACTCATTTTAAGATTTTCACAAATGCTTCCAGGGGACAGGACTCTCTGGTTTAAGAGAGGAAACACAGACCATGTTCTCAAGTTTTGTTTAAGTTTTGCTACCTCCTGACATTTTGATCAGCACTGGCACTCTGGTGATAGACTGTTGAGAAATACGTATGTTCTACTAAGGTAAAGGTACCTCATTCTGAAAATAACTCACTTTACATGTGTCTGAGGGCTCCATAAATAATTTTAGAAAAATTTTCACTATAATTTCAGTGGTTTCAATTTCTGTCCCCTTTTTTATAAATGAGTTGTGTCAAAATTTGCAATATTGAAAAGCAGAGATGACAGAACTATGTGGCAGTGCTATGTGAAGGCTCTGGATGTGGTGTGTCCCCTACAAAATGAACAGTCAGTCAAAGAACAGTGATACCAGCTGGCAACTTTACAGCCATATTCAGACCAACATATCACTTTGCATTCCTCAGGTCTTGGCTTTTGACTGGGATACACCTTGGGCAGGGCTTTCAAGCTCTTGCACTCCAAGCTTTTAAAGAGTTTGGCAAATAAGACATCAAATACATGGGACCAAACTGGTTGACCTACAGCTGTTAAGAAGTAAGGCAGCTCTTGGTGAGTAGTTTGTGGCAAATCAGGGCATCAACTATCTAAACATGAACAGATTAGTATTACTTGACTGGTCCTAGGCTTTCCTTTCAGTAAGATTGAATTCCAAGCTGTTTTCAGTCTTGATTCATTTTTCAGTCTTGATTCATGCCTTTTAATCTCCAAAATTCAGAAGTTAAAAATACACAGACAAAGCTCTGCTTACTGTAGTGAGACAGAATCTTTTAAGCAACAGTAAGTGTAAAGATTTGACTCTTTCTTTTTTTTTTTTTTTTTTTTTTGTGCAAATTGTGTTAAACAAAACAAACTGTTTTATGCTACCTACAGCTTTGGTTTAGACTTGCAAGACAGACATTGTCTGGACTCAGTTTTGCCCTCCAAATGTAGGAAACTTTTTTATTTCTTTAAAATGGGCATTTATATAACATAAACCAGTTATATTTTATATGCTGTGCATGCTTGCTAGGAGTCACAAGAACTTTTTGTAGGTTGGGTACAACCCTCCACATTTATAGACTGTGCTAATATGAAAGGACAGCTTGGTTTGAAGTGCCCTCTAGTGACAAATGGGATTTTGGATGAGGCGTCTGAGATAAAGCCAGCCAGAAGCAAAGCAAGCTTCACAGCCAGGTCATCTTTTGAGAATGAGCATTATTGCCCCAGTTTATTAATTTCTGTTCTGGCAGCACAGAGGGCAGAAGTAAGGTTTGCATGTCAGGACGGGCTAATACCTGCCAGGTATTCTTCTGGTGAAGTTTGTGGGTATGAGGAAATATCCTGAAAAGAAGCACATAAAGAAATTTGTGCGACAATTGGAGAGTAAACTCTGAGCAGGCAGAGGCACAAAGGCTTCCGTGGCTGTGATCTGACTATTATTGAGGAAGGTGTTTGTAAGTAAAAGCTACAGCTTCAACTTCTCAGCTGCTACAGTTCAGAAAGATACTCCTTTGCTTTGCATGTGAAATTTGCCATCAGACTGGGGATGGTGAGGTGATGTGGCACTCCCAAGTCTCTGCAAAGCCACCTGGTGCAGACTGAACATGTCAGAGCACATTTCCCTTTGGTGCCACTCCTGGAAAGCAGCACTGGAGTGTCACAGAGTGGACTTCACCACCTGTGTGGAGTTCAGAGAACTATGGTTTCAGAACTGGTTAATAAGCATACTTTGCCTGAGAAATGACACCAATGAATTGAATGGACCGGAGAGGGAAGAGATGATGTTTACTGTGGATGATGGGGCCATTTCTGAGCTCCAGGTTTATCCCCATCTGATTTCCATTCCCTTTCAAATAACTTGTTCTCAGGGGTGCAGCTTTAAGGTGATTACTCATGGGAGTCCTGTGCTTCCAGCCAATGCATGTATGCATAGGAAAGCATATTTAGCAGCATCAGAGAGCAGTAAAATAAAATGCATCCTCACCTTTTGTTAAAGGGGTGCCAAAGGCCCCGTTTTCCTCCTGTAGTAACTGTCAGTGCAATAAAATGCTTACTGGGATACTTCCCAAAGCAAATACACACCCACATGCATCATGGTGAGTGGCAAACACTTTCCAGTTTGCCTGTGCCAGAGGAGGCAGGTGCAGAAGCTCTAACTGATCCTATGAACCACGTGCCATTAACAGTTATGGACATGTCTTACCCTTGAATCCCACCTGAACTTGCTCAGACATAACAGGCAGTGTTCTTGCTAGGCTTCAGCCAGGGGGGCCCTCCCTGGATGTGCTGCTGGTTGTGGTAATGCAGTAGTTACTTTAAGAAGTACTTGCACAGGCTTAGTTTAGAGATTTGCCTTTTAATACTGAAAGCTCATGCCTAAAGTATTTACTATGCAGGGTCCTCAGAAGAAGCCTTTGTAACCCTCACAGTGAAGCAATATTAGTATTTAATTTATTTTAATAACAGAATTTCCAAAAACCCCGGTATTTGGTGTATAAAAATTCACAGTTATACAATATTTGTGATATTTATGGGCTACAATGAGAAGTAAGAATACTTGGATTTCTCCAGGGTGCCAAACATTAAGTAGTGGAGTTTCCAGCTCTTATTTTTATTCCATTGCACCATCTAGTGGGCAAGTACATCCAGATCCTGGAGCCGGGCTGCAGCGGGGCCGTCACAGCTGCCTCACTTCACTGTGTGCACCCAGGAGAGCTCCTCTCGTGTGCCAGTGCCTGGAGGAATTTAGATAGACAGGTAAAAATTCAAACGTCCTCTTTTCCACGGAAGACTGACCGTAGAAAACACCCAGCAGCGAGTGGCACCGTCCTGCAGTGTGCTCAGCAGTCTCCCTCTGTGCGGGATCCTGCACGAGGTGCAACAGTAGAAACACATTTTCAGTGTATCTGCCTGTCTGTGAGGGCAGCTGGGATTCCTGATGCAACACGATAAATCACAGACATCCTGGAGCAGAACTGTTGCTGAAGTGTAGACGGATACAAATGAAGTTAGTAATCACCTGTGGCTTTCGTAAGAAAAAAATGCCTTGTGTTCTCTTACCTGCTGAAAGATGCGGAGTAAAATCTTAATGAAAATAGGGCAGTTAATAGCTTTCACCTAATTTACTCCTGAAAATAGAGATAATATGGGGAAAAAACAGGCCAGGAAAACTTGTTTTCTACTTTTAATGAGGGTCTGTAACCACTGTTTCTTGCTATGACTTGTTATAAAAAGTAAGTGCTTTTCATCTAGTGATCTTCAAATATTTTACAAATAGAGCAGTAACCAAACTCTTTGTAATTATGCTGGATTCTCTTATCTGTAATCTCTGTATCTTCTTTTCAGTAAAAGGAAAGATTGAAAATTCAATATACCTTTTAATTAAGAAATTAAACAGCAGGAGTCACTGGTATGGGATTGTCAGAGTAAGATACTGTCTTAGATACTGTACTTCAGTTGTCAATAAGCCCAAATACTCTGCGTGTTGCTATGATAGCAAGTAATGCAAAGTATTTCTAATTCCACAGTGTAGAATATCTCAGGGACAGTTTGGGTAACAATTCTATGGTTATGGTGGAAACTGGATCATACAAAGGGATTTATTCCTCTAAAAAAAAAAAAAACAGAGGCCAAATTTAAGTCAGTGTGTTAATTCTTCTGTCCTTTTACACACTTTCCACTACTCTTTTCAACACTTTCCTTTGAAGGATGATTTTTAAGGAAATGTATATATTTCAAATGTTTCTTCAGATGAAGTGGTCCATTTGACCGTTTGTGACACCCAGGAAATCACTCAGGATCATTTCATGTTCCTACCTCAGCTAAAAAGCTCTTTTAATCAGAAATAACTACGTCTTGTATACCTGGCCTCTTGCAGGAAAAAGAGAAAAAGTAAATTCTAAGATGTTCTTTATTTTGAGAACAGGTTTCAGTCATAGTATAGGGCAGTTTGGCTTAGCAAATAATTTTTTTTAATGGGAATGGGAGGAATCTTGAGCCTTAAAAAAGTGTAATTCCCCCTACTAGTTTCTTGGGGAGGGGTAAAAGGAGAAAAATTATTCATGGCTTAGAATTTGCTTTTACTACATTTGCAAAGCACACTAAGAGGTGTGTGTTGATGCATTAATACATAATTAGGAGTACTTTTTTCTTTTAAATTACTGATCCATCTAATTTTCTGGTCAGCCAAGTGGGGATGCTTCCTAGTAAAAAAGATGAAAATTCTCTTTATCATCTATTCTTTCCCATATAACAGCAGGTTTCTAGGATTGATAAGGGAGAAGTTGTGTTATTGTGGAGAAAAATATGAATTAGCATTGCCTGGAAATAATTTAATGGATTTTTTTTTCCCCCAAAAAATAATCTGACCCCAAATAGAAGTATTTAGGGTGTTGCTTAATGAATTTTCTTTTTTAAATGGAGGTAAAGTTTTACATGAGTTTAACTTCACTTCAGAACAATGGATGCTTGATAAGACTTGTGTGACTTTGCAGTAACTTGGGTTAGCAATTCAAATTAATAATAAAGTACTGAAACAGTTAAAAAAAAAAAAGCTTGTCTGACCTACGTTTTGGTTTGTTGCTCTCTTTTTTTTATGAAGACCTTCATACCTTCACTTTTATGTCATCAGCAAGGATGTGGAAGGATATTTGACTTTTTGTTGTTGTTTTACTTTTATATGGGCTTGTGGGAAAGAAGGGTGAGACAGATGTGGCCAAACCTCGGTTACTGCTGCTCCTGCTGCCCAAGGAGCAGGTTCCCCAGGCTGTGGAGGTAATGTGAGGAGCTGGAGGTGCCCAGAACCAGCTGCATGAGGTGGCAGATAGGAAATGCCCTTGGTTTGGCCTGGCTGTGTTCTGTTGAAGAAAAATTTTTATTTTTTTTTTATTTCTTCCGGTTTGCCTTGATAGCAGGTGAGGTCTGTTAAAAATTCGTAAAGAGCAGGCAACCATTTGTCAAGTTGCAGTGTTCCTAAAGGGCCACATCTTTTTGGCTTTGTTAGCAGTTCAGCTGGTGAGGGTGTTTGGTGAAAAAGGTGTTTGTTTGGCTCTTAATTTTTCCTGTGGTTCCCAGTCTTCTGAAGTTATGATTTTCAAAGTTGCCTGAGCACCACCATGTACAGAGCCCTGTCTGGTGAGCAATGAGAGTAATACCTGTTTTGCATATTTTGCTGTATCAAAGCAACACTGCGTTTTACATCTGTGAGTCACGAGACTGTCCCAGCTTTGCGTGACTCTGGGCTGAGCTCTTCTGTTGAAGGCTCCACTCTGGATGTCTAGACTCATTTCAGCATGAAATGTCAGGATGTCAAGCCCATATTGAATACATTGCAACCAAAGGAAAACATTCCTGCAAAGGGCTGTGATGCACGAGCAGAGTTTCACACACGGTTCTGCTCCAGGGTTTAGCAGCTTCATGTGTGGTGCCCCACAAGCAAATCCTGGTGTGTGGGTGGAGGCAGCTCTGCCTCTTGTGTGAGGGCTTCTTGATCCCAATATGATGCTGGTGCTGTGCTATGACTTGTACTGGAAGGGGTGTTTGCCCCTGGGTTTCTGCGTGGTCTGCTGGTACAAGTGTCTTGCTGTGCTAAGGACCTTCATAATGTATTCAAAGCCTCTCTTGCTCAGGAAGTATTCATAGGCACAAAAGCTGCAAGCACAGAGCTGAAATAAGAGTGATTCTAAAAATGCAACAGGAGTAAGACTTGCCAGAGCTGCTCAGTACCAGTCTGGTCAAGTTGAGCTTTTAAAGACTTTTAAAATCTTCTCCACTATTTTGAATTTTGTCTGCGGTTTAGCAAGGACTCCCACTCTTGTTTGTGCTCAATTTTTACCAATCCTTTTCTAAATTTTGCTTTTTCCTTTTCTTATTTTTGGGTGAATATCACCACAGATCCTCCACAGGGCTTGCTTTTCTTGGCACTATTGCATTAATCATGCTTCTGCCTAATACTGCCCTGTGGGGCTCTGGCTTCAGTTTTGTCTATATCCCTCTGAGCAACAAGAAGCCTTAAGTTTTGCCTTTGCCCAGGCATGTGCATGGCAAGTAGCCTATCTGGAAAACATGAAATGGGATTAGCTCAAGCAAGGGGGTCTTGGTTGGAAGAAAGCACTGCAAGTTAGGCTGAAGATGGGGAATTGAGTGTGCATGTAACATCTTGAGAAGGCAATGGCTGCTGTTTTAGCATTAGTCCATACATATATACAGAAAGAGAGAGATAAAAAAATATTTAAGCATTTTGGCATTGTGGAAGTCGTGACAGTCTGCTGAAAGTATATATGCAAGAGAAAGTATCTGTGAGGATGGAAAATGGCTGTCTGTAGCAGATAAGTAGTGGCTGGAGAAGTCTTATCAGAAATCCTCTAGGAAAAGCAGCCAAACACCCACGGGGCTGGGAGAAGTCTCCTCTATCAATCAAACCAACCAAGAAAATTGTGCAGCAAAGCCAATGTTCAGTTTGGGCAGATCTCAGCCTCCTCTCTGGCTGTCTTTTATTTAGAAATGCAACTGCATAGAGTGTGCAACAGTATGAGCAAAGCACTTTGTGCAGGGAAGGGAGGTTTATGCTAAGAACTCCTCATCCACAGAAAGCCCCCAGGCCCTTCTAAATCTGCCTTCTAAGTCCATATGCAGACTTGTGCCCAGCTGGCATTTGTCTCCACTGCTACTAGAAGCCAGCAACCACTGGAAAGTTAGTTCTAGAAATTGTAGAGATAGCTAAAATGTAAAGAGGAAAGACCCAGCTGGCCTTTGTGCTCCCATGTGCTTTGGTCCAGCACAGCTGTGGTAGTCTCCAAATGAGAGTAGTTTTGCATCTGTCCTCAGCTGGGAGGGCTGGTTTGGTTTCGTGAGATTTGGAGAGTTCAAGTTGAATTCTGGGACTCAAAGGCTGTGGAGACAACCTTGGGTGTGAAATAGGGAAATTCTCAGTGATATGTTTTCATTACATGTTTCCAGTTTTGCCTCTCCAGTTTGTCTGGCAAAGCTGCTTTGCTGCAAATCAGAGCTGGTAGTTACCATCATTATGGTGCTTGGTTTTGTTGTGGCTTTTTAGTCCTATTGGTGATTAGAGCCTACAGAATGATTGTTTTGGCTTTGGTCTGGTTTAGAGACTTTTTGTTTATGCCAGATAAACATGAACAAGCAACTTCTACTGACATCTTCATTTAAAGCTTGTCTGAATGCTTCAGGAAGGTTGCTTGTGAAAGCAATGCTTGTTTCAAAGATACTAGGCTAAAAGCAGAGAGCTGGCTTTGGACAGGAAAACAGGCAGGTTCTGATGGGGGCCATCAAATGTCAAATGCTCCCATTCTTAGTGGAACTGAAATCAAAATTTTCAGAAGTAACTCGATACTTGACAATTTATCTCTTCTCCAAAGGACAGGATGAGCAGAAGGATAACATCACTTATGCGAGAATGCTCCCTGATATGTAACTTTTTAGTATGGGTTGAAATAATGTTAAGATAAGAAGATTTAATGTCAGAAATAACCATTTTCACAGTGAGGCAATTCGGTTTCAAAAAGATGAATTTAGGACCCAAAAATAGTATTCATGAGAGTTTCCAAGCCAGGTCTCAGTTTAGTAGGAGCCCACTCAACACTGCTCAATCCAGACCTGGCTGTTAGGAAGAGAAGTGCCCAGAAAACTACCAGGCATAAATTGACCAAAGAATTTTATTTTGCTTTTTATAGTTGATCAACTCTATTTTAGGAATGAACATGCCTTTTAAACTTCTAAAATCTTTCAGCATGTGGGAGTCTCTCAGTGGAAGCCTGCCTCTTGCACTGTTTCTACTTTTCACAGTTACACAGCAGTGTTGAGGACTCCCAGCACCCACTAGCCATCTTCCATCTGAACTACCACATCTGGAAAAAAGTTCAGACAAGCACTGTTTTAAAATGGTGTTGGAGGGACCTCTGCCCAGTGCCTTCCACACCCTTAGCTTTTAGTGCTCTGCTGGGAATTTTTGAAAATTAGCTTATAGTGGTGGAACTTACTCCTGCCCCTTGTCAAACTTCTTACATGCTTCCTCTCACATCACTGCTGGACCATTTTAGATTAATATCTGGACTCTGAAACGGACTGCCTTCTAAATTAAGGGCCACAGAAAGTGTGTATTGACTAATGCAATGATTGGTGAGTTCTACTCTCTATTTTACCTTGCATTTGAATAATCTTATGACTTTTTTTTGACATTTATTAAGAATCCTGTATTTGCTGATAAATATCCAAAAGGCAAAGGAGACTAACATGTAACACATTACACCTCTTTGTTGATTCTGCTCCATGATTCCTCAGTCATTTGTTTTCTTCACAGGAGACAGTGTATTATCACTTGAGACAGACATTTGTGGACATTACTGAATCAAAATTAGTAGTGAAAACTTTCTGGTTTGTATCTAGTAGGAATTCTTTCTTAGAGTGAAAAGCACCAAATGTTCCAAGCCCAAACAAAGCCTGGAAAACCTGTATTAATCTGTCCATTTCCTTTGCCTCTTTATTCTTATCCATTACCCTTATTTTTGAGGTGTGTCTGCCATTACAATACTCCATGCTTCCATTCTGAGGAGCACTTTTAAAATCACCAGTGGGTTATTGGCCAAGTGACAGCAGAGGAACAGAGCTATCAAAATTGCTCTTAGGATACCAGATATATCATTGATGTAACAAATCCCAACTGGCTTCATTAAAGCTATTTTTGAGAAAATAAACTGGTTTAATAGATGGCAAGTTTCTCTTCCTACTGTCACTGTACCTTTTAAAATGTAGAATGTGGCTTCACTGTAGAAACCCATTAAAGAGATATAATATTTCATTCAGGTAAGTATTGCCTTTCTGCTTAAAGGGAAAACACCATTGTGAGCTTAGTAAAGAATTTAATTTGATGTATATCTGCAGGAAGTAAGCCTTACATCAAAAAGTAAGTACCAGCAGCTGGGTTCAATATGGGATTTGACACTGTTTTCTATAAGCTCTTTACCAAATGTGTGCAGTTTTTGAAATAGCCACATGCCCACCTTATTATGATCCTTTCCTGGAAAGAGAAATACCTTTAATCTTAAATATGACATTCACATGCTTATTTTTTAAAGAATTGATTTAATATGAAGGATTTTATTTCCTGTTTTTTATTAAGATCCAGGTTCCTTGTCAAAGTACTGCCGTAAGTAACAAGCTATTGCACATCCTGTTCTTCATTAAAACAGGCAGGATATCAAAGTAAAAAACATAAGAAACATAAATGTAGAGGAATTTTAGGATTGAACTGTAATCTATACCATGCAAGTGACTTAATAAGGGTCTCAAATGATAAAGGAATTCAAGTCTGGGCAACATAACCAGAGCAACTTTTCCCCCCTAACTTATGGTATAAACTATTATTTTTTTTCCTGTACTTTTAAAAACATCATGTTCTTGAATTAATATTTATGTTAACTTACGAGAAAGCTTGGAAGACATACACAATGATTAATTCCTCCTAGTGCTATTATTCTCCTTACATTCTTATTTTTCATGATGTCAGTCTTTTCCAGTCACTATAGATGACTGCAAATCTTTTTATGAATACCTGGTTGCTTTAAGGAGTTAATATCAGCCAGTCTAATACTATTTATGGTCATTTTCAGCAAATGTTTCGTTTGTTCCATTCGCTGTTGGGGGTTTCCATGTGAAACAAAGTCCCACTGTCCAGGAACTGTTGCACACTTATCTAGTCAGGACAGGTGATATTACACAAATGTGATTTTATTTGACCGATTGCACCTAAGTAATAAAGTCCTGCTGAGTATAATTACAGTGGAGGTGAAATATGAAATATCCTTAGGGAAAGGGAGAATGTGGGTCTGTCTGCAGATAAGGATACATTAGGTTTAATCCAGACATCATGGCTAACCAGGGCAATGCAGGAATAGCAGGACAGGCTTCCATGTAAGCTAGTGACTAGAGGATATCTCCAGCAACTCTGGTGGGCTTGAATTAGATTATTTTGACTGCCTTGTCACTAATACTGTTAGCTGTTTTGGCTGGATGAAGCTGGTGTGAATGTGTCTAGCAGAGCTGCTTGTTGATCTGGAAATGTGGCACAGGATAGAAGTGAGACTGAATTTGCCCATGTAAATATTCTTTGCTGTTTGTATTGCTTAACAACAAAATCAAGATAATTTTTCTCAAATTTATTAGAGGAAATACACAGAGGTAAAACAAAGTGTTGTTGGATTGGCATTATTATTTGACAATGTACATGTGAGGGGGGAATGTCCCAAATCAAACCAGGAGTAAGTAGATGCCCAAATGTAGGAAAGATGGGGAAGTTCCTTCTGGCATAGGTATGTGATGGACCCCAGGGGACCTCATTGTATCATGTAGCCAAAGCTTAGTGTTGCTTGTAAACCACCCTTGCACCAGGGTCAATTGGCACAATATGAAGGCAATTACTTCATGAAGTGATTTTTTAGGTGAAAAATACACAAAAGGTAAAGGACATGAGGACAGACCAGAGAGAAGCTAAATGTACAATTGGGCAGGTCCTGACTTTATTCTGTAGTATATGTAGTAAACCACTATTCATCTCCATTGAGATGACTGTGAGCACTTGCACTGGAATTGTGTGTAAAGCATGCATGTAAATCCAACACTCCCTGAGAGACACAGGCTAGCAAGGACTTAATCCTCTCTAATCCCTGATTGAAAAATTACACAGATAGCACAAACTTTGAAGAAAGAATACATTAAAAGAAGCCTTGGAGGGGAAAAAAAATAAATCCCAAGCTTAAAAATGTACAGGGGCAATGGGATGTCTTCAGCAAATGTTTCCAGCAACACCCATGTCTATTTTGCTCCATTTGCCCTTCTTTGCAACAGTTGTTCCTCCCAAAATGCAGTGAAATGACCCTAAAGTGTGGAGTAATGCAACCTTATGAGTAAAAATGTTGCTGCCTTTTCCTTCTCTTTTGAGAGGGAGTGTATTCACAGCTTGCTAGCCAAGGGCAAACTGCTTTCAAATCAATGAGAGACTTGAAAGTGAGGTGAGCTGGGAATGAAAGGGGCTGGAAATCAGAGCAGTGGTGAGTGATAGCAGCCCCCTCCATCCCAAAGATGGAGGGAGTAGGTGCCAGACCTGGCTTAGTTGAAGGGATGGGATCTGTGAAAGGGAAGATGTCGTGCACTGGGGGCATTGCAGCGAGGTGAGATGAAGGGTCAGTGCCATCTGACTCACCCTGTGTCACCAGATCTTAATCAGTGCAAAAATCAGTTCATTGCTTTGTTGTGACTGGGCAGCAGGAGATTGCATGTGGGAATGCCCACACACTGCTGCCCTCTCAGCTGTGGCTGTGCCTTGTCTTCCCCTTCTGTCTACTTAGAGGTTGAATTTAGGGGAAGGGAAGTTGACCATAGTACAACTGTTCATGCTAACATGGACTGTGCAGGAAGGTGAAACATGCTTGACATTCCTCCAAACCAGGGGTCCTGTGAGTGCTCAGGCTTTTGCACAAAGCATTTTTCAAGACCTAGCCTAGGCTCTGCTGCAGGTAATGCCATCAGTTGCCTCCAGCTTCTGGCTCCATTATTTAACTACTTGCTTCCTTGCAGATCTTCATATACAGTGGAAATTCACCAAATAGGGGAGGTAGTAAAGGAAAAGTTGTCTTTGTCCACTGTCCTAATCATGATACAGATCAAAAAGTTATGTTACTATCTGTAGGAAGGGCCTCTTATCTGCAGATGTAATTGGCTTTTGGTGAGAGGGTGGTTGGGATATTAACTGAGCTGAAAAATGCAACAGAGCTCCTCCACACAGGTCAAATAAAAATTCTACCCTTTGATATATGCATGCTTCTCCTATTGCAAGGACTAGGGAATGTGTGCATTAAAGTGAAACAAGTAGATTCCAAGGGAAACGTTGTCTGTTGGGTTTCCAGGTTTTATGGATATTGCACAATTTCTTCAAAAAGTGCAAAATGTAGCCCTGAGAATATAGAGTTCTGATCTATTTCTACTATCCACATGGGAAAATAAACAAAACACCTTTGAACTGCTTTTCTTAGATCATTTTGCCCATCTGCAGTTTCTTTATACGCTAATAACACTGTACAGCTTTCATAAAGCCCTAAAATAGGTCAGGTTTTGCAACCAGAAGATGCTCACCAGTGTTCTGCTTACAGTCTTGTAGCAGCAAATGTAGACAAGGTATAAAAATATGGCACATGTGTAAATTTGCCATCTCATTGCTTTTGCTGCTCTGGCTCTATTGTCAGTAATAATACCACAGCAAGGACGGCTGGAGGGAAGCCAAACGTTTATTTGGTCTTTAGGCTTTGATAGTATGTTGGCAGCTGTGTGATCTTTGTTAAATTCAGAAATGCAAAGTGTAGCTTGTTTGTAAGAATCAGATGAGACTGTTGAGACAGATGCGTTTCGGAGCGATACCCGGCGAGCTGTGACACACATGTCAATGGGGCTGTTCGACCACTTGCCCCTGTACACTGAGATTTGCCTGGTCTCTAGAGCTATTTAATTAAGTTGGGATTCAGTGTTACACAAATGAAACATTGTGAGCTTGGACAATGGAAATTAGTCTTTCCACATGCCTACTAGCTGGGAAGCCCCTCTTCTGGAGGCAGCGAGCACACTAGATAAACATCTCTCTTAACTGGGACTCATAATGGCAATCCTCTAAGAGAACGTGGCGGTGTATTATTTTCCAGCTGAGTTAGCTGTGTGTTTTATGTGGTGTGTCCATAATTAATCTCTTGCCAGCAAGAGATTACCTGGTGTTGGTATCAACAATGGTGCATAAGGACTCAGTAAGAAAGCAGTGAAGATGGTACTCCTCTAGCTTTTTCAGTTTCTGGTGTGCCCAGACTAAGCAAGGATTTTTGTAAACATGAGCATACTGTAGCATGAATATTATATGAGTGACTAATATATCTGCTTATGTGGCTTTATTTGCCACCTACAGGACTGGAAAGCATTTCTTAATGTTGTCTTCAAGGTTTTTTTTTAATGATGAAGAAAAAGGGGATTGGGAAGTGAGAAAATTACTGAGTGCAGGAGTGTGGGTTCCCCCGGTTCTGTTCCTGTTTGAAATACTTTCTTTTCTGATAGCTTCTGCTGCTAGAGGGTGGGCAGAGGAGAGCAGTAGGTTGTCAGTCACTCCCACCTGCTGTGGACCAGCCAACAGCTGGGGGCAGCCCCAGCTGCTGCTGCAGTCAGGTTTCTAGTAGAAAGTTAGAATAGTTCTCTCTAACTTTCTTACTACTCAAATACAGATAGAAAGGAGCTGTACCAAAGTAGATACACTCCTTTTTCATTACACATCTGCAGCCAGCTGAGTATGCTAATAGCCAGAGTTGCTCAATCTAGCAGAGAAGTAGACTGACACAATCAGACTGTCACGCAACTGCTTACATTTATTTGTTGCTCTTAGTCTATATATGTAGTTTTATTGCTGTAGTCATTTTGGAGATTGAAGTCCGACTGAAATATGATTAATGGTTACTTGCTGTGGCCAGAGTGCAACATGGAAGAGAGTTCAAGTGTAACCAGCTGCATAATAAACTGCATAAACTAAGGAAAAGTCCATGGAGTAAATGAAACTATGTAAACAAGTTGAGCTCCACCAATCACAGCCAGAATGGTGAATATTAAGGGGACCAGAATACTTTCGAAATGAGAACGACTGAGTTAAAACAAGCAAAAGAATTTAGCCAGGAAACCACTTATCTTTTGGGTCTTGTTAGTCCCCATGAAACTCCCAGAACCACACTTCCTTCTTTGAAATAATGAAGTGGCCCAGAGCCACTATCTTGCAGAGCTGCAAGGTCAGCTATAAAAAGCTGCAGGTTGCTGAACTCAGCAGCTATTTTTGTTATTGAGGTTGGTCTCTACATGCCAACATGTTCAAGCTGAAATGTAACTTGCCCAGGAAATTAGTGAGTGTGCACACAAATACAAGATTATAATTACAGCTACAGAATGCTGCTCGCTGGAGAATTGAGCTTGGATGGGAAAGCTAGTCCTTTTCTTTGCCCATTTTATTTGGAAAGAAAAGAAACAATGCAAGCTGCCAATATTTTGATGTCAGCATCCTTTGTTTTTCCTGGCTATCTGAGACCTCTTTGATCCTCATGCTGCCAGAAATGTTTGCTCTGGCTGTGCTCCCTCTTTCTAGCAGATCAACTATTTTGCTACAGGTTGTTGGAATGAAGGTCTTTAATTTGATGAACTTCTGGGTGTGTGTCTCAGGCACCTGTTTCTGTCCAGAACTCTGTTTAGACATGTATATTAACCTGTAAACCATGACAATAGGTGACACATGCAGAACCTGAATTCAGGTCCTCTGCCTTTGCTCAGTGATGAGACTCTATTTTGCACTGCAAATATTATTGGATGTAAAATATTAATTAAATGTGGGAACCAGGATACGTTGACATGGAGCATCTTTTCCTATATATACAGTGCTGGAATATGTAATTCATGGAACTGTCCTGCTGTTGTCTTCAGAACTTGTTCAATGAATGTGAACAAGACTCCAGCTATACATAACTCTGATTAGTTACTAAGCTATACTTTGGCACAAGCAAATCTGTGTTCTGTATTGTATTTGTATGCTTTGTAGATCTCCTGTGTCTTACAATAACTTTTGAGCTGGGACAGAATGAAAAACTTCCCACTAAGCAGAGGACACATATTGGTTAGTCTAGTTATTCTTGGTACTAGAAGCTCCAGTTATAATCTTCTAGGAGACAAATCATATTTTCTATTATACAAGAAGAATATATTAATTTTTCATATTTGTCTAATTTTTCTTGTCTGACCATCTGTAGATATAAAGTATTAGTGAGATTAATCTTGTGATAGTTGAAATCCAGTTGGATGTTTTTAGTTGAAACACATATAAATAACTGAACTAGTATCACACCGTAATCCAAAGCACTGATTTACATTATAGTCATATATCAGAATTTTTTTCTTTTATTGGAGATGTTTTATAACATTTAATGATTACAGCAATGTAGGTGGTAGGATGAAATTGCACATTGTGCAAAGGTACTGCTGATGTAGGAAATTGCTTTTTGTATCCACAGATCAGAATACTAAATCATTTAAGAATTGGTGCATATCCAAAACGCATCTGTTGACCCAGATTCTCTCCTCTGATAACAAGAATGAAGTGATTGTTTTTCCGAGAACCAAATAGATTTTACTTACATTAGTGGAAGTGCCAATAAGGGCTTGTTGTGGGATTTGTAGGATACTGCTTTTCTTAAAGAATGTATTTGAGAACCTCTCCTCTGTGTTATCTCCTCTTAGCTTTCTGATCTGAGGAAATATCGCACCAAGAATTTAACAACAATACAAACATTCTAGCAGAGTCAAAGGGGAAAAACATGTCCCAGAAAAACACCCACAAAAATGTAATGTTTCCTGGGTAGAAAAAGTGTCCTAAACATCATGAACCAGATGCTTATGATACCAGCTTCTTCAGAAATACAAGGTAATTTATACTTGCACAGAAAATGAAATAGAGGGGGAGACCCTGAGCCTACCACACAAATCCTCTTGATGCATATTTTATTCCATGTAATGGTATTTCCAAGGATGGGCTTCCACCCATATTCTTAATTTCCTCTAAGTCCAGATTCTCTTCTGCTGATCCCTCTGCTCTTCTTTACTGAGTAGAGCACATGTTCTGGTAGAATTAGTCCTGGCGTGGAGTGTCCATACTGTGACCTGCAAAGAGTGCGCTGGCACTCAGTCACAGTTCCTTTCCCATGTGGAGACATATTTCTGCCTCCCTGTTCTTTGTAGAAAAGTGTAAGCTCTGTATAATGAGGATACCAGATGTTTGCCTTTAGACAGAACTTGCATTAGCATGGCTTCCAAGCTGCCAGGAAGGTCTGGACTCCAGCAGTGGGTTATTTCCTTACTGAGAAAACAGAGTAGACACATGCACGGGATAGTTTATCCTACTCTGTATGTATTCATAATAATCTACACTTCTGTAGATATACTCCAGAGCAAAAAAAGTAGAGGTTACAACTCTCAGAGCTGAAGAAAACACGTGCTTCAGTCTCCAGCTGCTGAGTTTCTCGTTGTAAACTACACCAGGCACTGAGATTCAGATCAACTGCTCTGAGAACTAGGTCAAAGTAGTATTTATAGGCAAACCTGAAACACGGGCTTGAGGGGAAGGAAATTTGAATTGCATCATGTTTTCTTGTTTCAGTTCTGGGAGAATGGGTGTGATCTGGTGCTATCAGAGGATGTGGACAGCCAGTGTTGCTCTTGGGGTGATCTAATGCTGCCCGATCAGCTCCTTCTGACCCCTCTGATTGCTGGAAATGCTTGTCCACCAAGGGCTCTCCCATGTGGTGACAAGCTCTAGATCATCACTGTCTCCTTTGCTGACAAAGACAGAGCCCAGCTGTCCCAATTCTTGTGTCCCTCTAATGCCTTTCCATGGGGAGGTGTAGAAAAGCAATGAACTGCTGAAGAAATCGGAGCTCTTGCTGTATGTGTATAACTTGAATATACTTGTCTCTACCATGTATGTATGTGAGCATATAATGTTCTTCTGTGTGTGATCACCCTTCCTGTCTTCACTTACAGCATATCTTTATCTGCAGATAGTGGTCAATTTTTGATAACTTACTTGGTTCTTTATTTATTTCTTGATTATTTTCTGGGTTTCGTCACTTTCTATGGTTGAAACAGTGAAAACTTCTGGCACACTTGTTGAATAACTTATAACAAATGAGGCTTCTTTGAAGAACTAAAACACTTACATTTTTCAAACTAGATTTTTCCAAGAGGCTTTTGGACTCAACATTGTCCTTATGCAACTAATATGGCTTCTGAACTGGCACTGGCTTGAGTCCAGCCCGACTCTGAGCGTGGGCAGAGCTGGCTGGCAGCTGTCAGTACCCATCTGTGGAGGCATAACCAGTAACATTCACTGAATTTACAAAGACCCCTTGGTAGCAAATGCATTCAGCCTTCTGAAACAATAGTTCTTCCAGCTAATTAAAAACAACATTACCCTAACAATATTACATGCTCAAGAAGTAAACAAACCATAAAACAATCAGCAAACACAGCAGTATTCATTTAGAAGTGTATCTGCTGGAGCACAGGATAGAAAATAAGTAGGATTTTGGGCTAGAGAGTATTCTGTGCTCCTGGGATCACCACCCAAAAGCTGGGACCTCTTGCTGATCCAGGCACAGTGGCAGAGCTGCAAAGCAGCAGGTGGCAGATGAGTGAAAAATCCCATCTGGCAGGAATCAAGGAGGTGGTACCGAGAGCTTTGGACTCCAGCAGGTTCATCAGAGTATCCATTTAACGGGCAGCAATTACAAGAACATGAATCCTGGTGAATGTGCCCACCCTTGCTCTCAAGGCTCTGGTCTAGTTTGTCTGTGGGTCATCTGTGTAACCAGTGATGGGGGCTGAGCAGTAGCAGTGCAAGATGGAAGCTGCAGCTGCTGAGAGCTGAAGTCAGAAGACCATAGAGCCAGTGGCCAACACTAGCCATTTCTCAGGCCAGAGGGAGAGAATGAACATTTCTCACTGACTTTCTCATAGGCGGGAAAAATTAAAAGTGTGTTTCCTCCATTATTTCATCGTAAAATGACCTGTGGAAAAACTGCAAAGTTGAAACCTATTTCCATACCTTGTTTGGCATGGGACCTTGTTTGGAGAGGGCACGGACCTGTATCAAGAACTAAAAATTTATTCTCCCTGTATAGAGGAATGTACTTGGACTGATCTGATCTGAAGGAGGAGTGAGTCACCTTGTCAGAATGATCTCAGTCCAGTAACATTCAGGTCTCCCCTGGGACGAGGGCAAGGCAGCTCTGACCTACCCAACTGGTGATTAGATTCCAATAATTCAATAAGCAGAGAATGTAAAGCACATTTCCTGATGCAAACCCATTTTGCAGAGTTAGACATGCCAGTTTTTTTCTTCATGCTACCAGTGATTATTATTTTAAGTTGTACAGTTGTTAATATCCTGGTTTTCTAAAGAAGAGAAAAGAAATCAAGTTCTAAATCCATAATTGTATGCCACTGGGGTTTTGTTTGTTTGTTTTGCTTTTAACAACAAACTGTGGTTGTGTTGTTGAATGAAACATTTTGTTCAAATCACAACTTAAGTGCCCCAAATTTTTTTTGCAGTATGAAAATACGACTCAGATATACCATTGGAGCAGAAAAAAAAGAGTGTTTTGTCGGTTAGTCTTGTCTCTTGCTGTGTGTCTGCACCATGCCTCTGCTGTGGTTGTCTAGAAGCAGCAATGTATATATGCCATATTGCAGAGAAAACTACCATTGTGTTCACTTGGATGCAAATAGGGCTGTTCTTATCAGTATGAGTTTCTCTATGTTGTCTGTCCATTTATCTGAGGGCTAATCAATGGCAGAAAAAGAAATAAAGGTGATAATCTCCCTTTTTTTCTGAACAGCTATTCTTTTTCCGATGTCAGGTCTCACCATTGCCAGATTCTAATGGATTTGTGCCTTAAGAGTAATTTGGATGCTGACTTACACAGTATTTACAGGAGGAAAGTATATTTTCCTGTAGTTATAGGCCACTGATGTCCAGGTAGTATTAAATGCCTTGGCTCAAATGGCACAGCAGGGCAGGTGATCAGAACTGGTTCCTTGTTTCCTGAGTACTGTTTAGTAACCTCCTAAATAAGACACAGCTTATGGGGAAGGGTCATGTCTTCTGTGAAATCCATCAGTGTAGTTTCAGGGTACAGACAAGTTTTTGGACATGAAGTCTTGACCTTGAGAAAACCTCATGTTCTCAAAACCTGGCCTAATAAAATACACACTGCTCTTCATCTACCTTGCTTTGGGTCCCTTTGCATCTGAGTTACAGGAGTTTGCAACAGGCAGTATTTAGGGATAGGTGCTGTTTCATTCTCAAACTCTATATCCACAGCTTATATTAGTGTTGCATTAATACAGGCAATTACCAACAGGGGGTGTTAAATGTATACTTTGTCAGTAACAAAATGTAATTGACTATTTATTTTACTCATCTGAAAATTCTCCTCACAAGTTGAGCTCCCCATTGGCAGAATTTGCTGTAGCAGTGTCTGGTTCTTAATAGTGGTAGCTGCAATTTGCACAGGAACAATGAACTCTTTGTCACAATGAAGCATTTTGATTAGGTGAACTCAGTTGAAAATGAAAATAAATTCTTCCAACTTAGGAAAGGTATTATCTGAGTGATAGGTGGGTCAGATCAGAGCTGAGTGTGTATTCTAAGTAATTCCTCTGTGAAATCATTACCATCACCATAATAATATCTCAGTGGAATCAAAATGGAGATATTTCTCCTGATAGCCTTTCACTTTTTATTTCGAAAATCATTATAGTTACATTATCTCAAGGTTTATGGAGGAAAGATAACACCTGCTCCAGGAATCTACTGAAAAGTTATTTCAAGGGGAAAACTACTGAACTAGAAATTAGACAGATATTAAAACCACAACACTGCTTTCCTTTGAGACAAAACTCAGTCCAGAGTTGCATAAAGTTCCAAGTTAATCACAGCTGGTCCCCCTGTCTGTAGCAAGAGCTGTCATTTCCAGCACATTTTATATGGCATTACTCTATCCACCCCTGGGAAAGTACATATTGAGTGAAGTGAGTTTTTAATGGGATCAGGTATTAGTTCTAATGAGACAGTGTCTGGTATTATTTGTTTTTGAATAGTTTTGGGGTTTTTTTTCCCAGCAAGCTGTTTGTCAGCGGGGAAGGCAGAGATCCATTATGTGTTTGTTGATTCTCCAGCCACTGTCTAGAATGATACAGATGTGAGTCTTCGAATGTTATAAACTTTGTCTTTAGATCTCCACGTAAAATTCAATTTTAAGATGGTGTCCTATCATTTTTTATCCCTGGTTTTCCTTCAACCCCTGGAAAAAAAGTCCTTCCTTCCACTGTGGGCTTAAAATGTCTGCAAGGCTTCGGGTGGGTGTTGGATGCATTCCTTGATTGTGTGTCTACTTATGCCTGTCGAGTGTGGAAAGCTATCTAGGGTCTTTCAAAATAATATTTTACTTAGTCATAACTATTTTTATTTTTTAATGTAATGTAACGGTGGGTTTCAAGCCATGCTTCCGTTTTAAAGCAATATTTCTTTCCGTGTCTTCAATGTGTGCAAGTTTCTTTTGCAGACGTTCTACTCATTTCAAAAATTTCATATAGAATTACTTTTCTGTGGACTAAGGGAATATTTTGAGATTTCCATGCTTGCATTTCTGCTTGCCCTAGTTTTCTTTGAACATGAAGAAGTTAATCCTCCCCTGAAAGTTGTACGCATTACCTTGTGGAGAGAAAGCTGGTTTTAATATTACTTTACTTCCCTGCACTCCAGGATGATAGTTCCAGTTTTGTCAGCTCTACTATTTTAGGAGATAGGTAAATCTGGAGAGTTAATGATTTCTTTTCATTGAAAGCCAGAGGAAATAGGAGTCTTTGGTGATTTGATGGTGACTGATCTATGTTAATATACTTTTATTCCAAAATTCTTGCATCTCTCCCTTTAAACAAACAAACAGTCCTGGAACATCTTGGTACCATAGTGAATGTCTTCACCACAGACATACAGCACTGATGACACAGTTTTCTGAACCAAAGATTTAGATGTGGGAACTGGAAAAAATGCATTTTCTTGCAGGGAGAGAAGATCTCTATTAGCTGTGCTGACAAACTGTGGGAAGGCAAATCAGCCATAAGACTCCATTAATTTGATTTTAATCTTTACTTTATAAATTTGACATTCTGGATGATAGGACACAACCATTTTAATTAAATGGCTTGTACTACTTTTTTTTTTCTTAGGAGCTCTGCATAGTTAATAAGGACAGGATTACCCTACCTGTACATACCTGATTTGTGTAGCTTCCAGGTTATTGTACCAGATGCTGTTGGTCAGTTTGCATCATCTACAAGTATACAGGTTTTAAACAGCTTTGAAGTCAGTGGGCACTTGTGCTGATTTGCAGACTGATTGAAAACTGCAGTGTTATATGTGTATATTTTCAACCTCCTAAAAAGTACTTTGGATTAATTTTTTGTGTGTGTGTTTTTTTGTTTGGTTGGTTTTTTTATTTATTTGCACTCCATGTTAACCATCAACATTGGGAGGAAAATCCACTT